>NC_060210.1:71127500-71837500 GCF_021130785.1 Homalodisca vitripennis | reverse complement strand
AAGCGGCAGTAGCTGTATTATGACGGTGAGGCACTGCGAGATGTGTTGGAGTTCTGTTATTATCGTAAACTGCTAGCTGCTGGTTGGTGTATTTGAAAGCGGCAGTAGCTGTATTATGACGGTGAGGCACTGCGAGATGTGTTGGAGTTCTGTTATTATCGTAAACTGCTAGCTGCTGGTTGGTGTATTTGAAAGCGGCAGTAGCTGTATTATGACGGTGAGGCGCTGCGAGATGTGTTGGAGTTCTGTTATTATCGTAAACTGCTAGCTGCTGGTTGGTGTATTTGAAAGCGGCAGTAGCTGTATTATGACGGTGAGGCGCTGCGAGATGTGTTGGAGTTCTGTTATTATCGTAAACTGCTAGCTGCTGGTTGGTGTATTTGAAAGCGGCAGTAGCTGTATTATGACGGTGAGGCGCTGCGAGATGTGTTGGAGTTCTGTTATCATCGTAAACTGCTAGCTGCTGGTTGGTGTACTGCTGGTTGGAGTATTTGAAAGCGGCAGTAGCTGTATTATGACGGTGAGGCACTGCGAGATGTGTTGGAGTTCTGTTATTATCGTAAACTGCTAGCTGCTGGTTGGTGTATTTGAAAGCGGCAGTAGCTGTATTATGACGGTGAGGCACTGCGAGATGTGTTGGAGTTCTGTTATTATCGTAAACTGCTAGCTGCTGGTTGGTGTTTTGACCAACGGCCGCATCACCCATTTTGACGATGAAGCACGGCAAGATGTAGTGGAATTCTTTGATATCGTAAATTGCTAGCTGTTGGTTGGTGTATTTGAAAGCGGCAGTAGCTGTATTATGACGGTGAGGCACTGCGAGATGTGTTGGAGTTCTGTTATTATCGTAAACTGCTAGCTGCTGGTTGGTGTATTTGAAAGCGGCAGTAGCTGTATTATGACGGTGAGGCGCTGCGAGATGTGTTGGAGTTCTGTTATTATCGTAAACTGCTAGCTGCTGGTTGGTGTTTTGACCAACGGCCGCATCACCATTTTGACGATGAAGCACGGCAAGATGTAGTGGAATTCTATGATATCGTAAATTGCTAGCTGTTGGTTGGGTGTGTTTGTGAGCGGCAGTAGCTGTATTGTGAGGGTGAGGCGCGGTTAAATGTGCTGAAACTCTGTTATAACGTAAACTGCTAGCTATTGGTTGGGTGTGTTTGTGAGCGGCAGTAGCAGGATTGTGAGGGTGAGGCGAGGTTAAATGTGCTGAAACTTTGTTATATCGTAAACTGTTAGCTGCTGCTTGGTGTGTTTGTCGTGATTACCTATAAGACCAATGTGAAAATATTCGATAACGCTCATTTAAATACCCTGGAGTGACATGCACTATATTGGAATTCAGTGTTTCTCGAGAAATTAAGCTTCATGCGCAATTTCAAGTCTATACGTTAGTTCGTTTTCGACAATCGTGTGGACAGGCAGACAGATAGTAATTAAATTTTTCCAACCCCACGAGTCAATTACATCCGTTAAAAGTTTATATCTACATCATCAATTCATGACCCGTTTTTATTATCTAGGTGTCAAATTGTTTGTAATTACGCGTAAATTTAGTAACTTATTATTTGTAAGAAATGTTCATTATCTTATTAGTTTGTACGGTATGAAGCTTTAAAAATCTCAACCATCCATCATCTTAAAGCGTAATATGATAATTTTTATCTTTATTTGAGTCTCTAAAATAAAAATAATAGTGTCAAATTTGAGTTTTTGTATCTATTGATTTGTGAAATAAGAAATAAAAAGCTAATACAGGCATAACATAAACTAAGAAATTCTTGCCCATAAATATAAGTATTCCAAATTTTGTTTCTCTCGACACGAAGAACAAATTTCCATAATACTGCCCGAAAGTAAACACAATGTATACGATATTATCAATTATATGTTTTGTATTTTGCTGTTTTTTAATGCCAGAGTAACATGTGGGATGACCAAATACCTGCCAAACAATTTTTTAATGTTAAATGTGTATAAATAAGAATTGTCCAATAATCATGGATTTATGTAGAAAGTATACTTCGATCTCACGTTAGTTTGGTAATTTAAACACGCGTGTGACAGAAGCGTCCAGACTGGTCCGTGCTTTACACCATTTAGTGTAAATTGTGTAGTCGTTTATTATATACCATGGCGTTCGTACACGTCTTCAATGTTCTTGGTGAATAGTAGAAGTCAATGTGTATTTTCTGTTTTCGCAATATTTTTGTCCGCTCTGACCGTAAGTTCAGGTTAGCGGTTACAGTTATTGAACATCGAGGGTAGGAAGTCTTCGTCCAATATACCGTTGTTAGTGACCCCTATTAACATTGAACACATTGTGTTGTTGAATTAACGCGTTTTATGCATAAGGAAATGTGCAAACGTACAGATTGTTTAGGCTTGTCTCAATTTTCGTTAAATTTTTTAGGACTGTCATTTGTCTCTATTTTTTTATTTAATGAAAATAGATTTTTTATTGTACTATTTGTTTAAATAATACTGTAGAGAATAGTAAACAAATTTTAAATGTACTTATTTAGTTGTACATAAATAACTTTTAAAAAAACTAAAAAGTATGTATTTATAAACAAATTTTTACGTTGCACATAATATGTTGCCAGTGAAGACCAAAACTGTGATGTCAATCTACAAAGAAAACCTCTACTTGATAATAAGTCTATTGCAATAGCTAATACCCAATTTAGTTACAATAACAACAAATTGTATACAATATTTCAAAAGTTTGTTGTTAATATTCATCCTTGACCTTCCTGGTACCAGAGTATCAAAAAAAAAGTACGTTGTTACACATTTACATCATAAAAATTATTTAAACACTTAAACTATGAGATCACATTTTATTTCTTAAGTTGAATTTGGCAAAAGATTGCCTTTCATAGGAGCGGGCTTTCTACAAACCTAAAAAGGAATGAACAGGTTACAAGACGGTAGGTGTACTTCACACCACGTTGTCCACACACCTGTGGTGAAACAGGCTTCGCTGACGTTACGTCCACAATTTCAAGTCTATAGCTCATTTCATTTGGTTACGTGTGTTACTCTGTAACATGTAAAGGTACCAATCTCATATTCAGCTTGTTTAAACTTATTTATTCGGGAATTTTCTCTTTGCTATTAAGGATATCCACAATTTCAAGTCTATAGCTCATTTCATTTGGTTACGTGTGTTACTCTGTAACATGTAAAGGTACCAATCTCATATTCAGCTTGTTTAAACTTATTTATTCGGGAATTTTCTCTTTGCTATTAAGGATATCCACAATTTCAAGTCTATAGCTCATTTCATTTGGTTACGTGTGTTACTCTGTAACATGTAAAGGTACCAATCTCATATTCAGCTTGTTTAAACTTATTTATTCGGGAATTTTCTCTTTGCTATTAAGTATATCCACAATTTCAAGTCTATAGCTCATTTCATTTGGTTACGTGTGTTACTCTGTAACATGTAAAGGTACCAATCTCATATTCAGCTTGTTTAAACTTATTTATTCGGGAATTTTCTCTTTGCTATTAAGTATATCCACAATTTCAAGTCTATAGCTCATTTCATTTGGTTACGTGTGTTACTCTGTAACATGTAAAGGTACCAATCTCATATTCAGCTTGTTTAAACTTATTTATTCGGGAATTTTCTCTTTGCTATTAAGGATATCCATAACACTAGTATGTATAACCTTAGAACTAATGTTCTCTAACGCCCAGTAAAATCACATGGAGTGACGTACACCATCTTCGCACCATTGACATTGCTTGTATAAAAAGAACCTGTCTGCACAAGTTTTAAGCCCATTGGGCAGTTCGTTCTTGAGATGCATTGTTGGCAGACTGACAGAAATTAAATTTCCCCCATTGTTTGTGGCTTCCATAGTTTAAAGAGATTAGCTGACCTTCAGTGTTAAGTTGATCTAACATGTTAAGACTCATATTTTAACTCTAACTACTGTGATGTCTTGATCAGTCACGTGACAGTTAAGCAATCGGACAGACTGAGCATGCTCATAATTACTGTATTAGATTTATGTTTAATTTCATGAGCATGTTACACAATTCTTTCAGCAGTTACCACACATGAAACTTCAATACCTACTTAAATCCTGTTTCCTTCACAATCCTTCCATCGTCAAAAATAACATTCATACTTAAATTCAATATGCTTAATATATATTCTTCAATATTCTACGTTCTCTTATCAAAACTATATTTCCGATCATTTTAATTACATTTTAATATAATATTGGTGACCGATCTACAAGAAGGGAAACCTCATTACTATTAATTATAAGTTCATTGATTAACAATGTTTAACAGATCGTATACTCTTCAAGTCTGTCGCCTTTGGAACGATCTTCTTAACCCTTAGCGAGCCACAAATAAATAACCAAAACTACTCCTAAGAGCCATACACCTTAAAAATAAAAAAAAAATCCCACATACCAAAACCAATTTTTTTTATAATTCTTATAACACAAGAGGTAAGAAAAACAACAAAATATTTTTTTCACTCTTTATTGTTAATTTACAGCAAAAAAATGGTAAAATCATAATTTAAGTGAAAAATTTACTTTTTACATTCTATGTGTTCATATATAATATTAACAATAGTTGAACACAATTATTGTAATATTATACAAAAACCAAGCATATAGTAATTTTTATTTAGAGAAAATATAAAGAATATAGTAAAAATGTATATATATATATATATATATATATATATATATACAAATTAAATAAAAGCAATAAAACTACAAAAAATTTCAATTTTCCAAGTATAAAATAAAGAACAAAATACATTTTACAATATTATAACATTTGAAAACTTAAAAATGATACTTATTGAAAATGAGCTACATATATGTGATCCTTAGGTGTAGGTTTGTTGTGTGTGGTACAGCTCAAAATACACGTCAGACTGCAAGGCAGGCTTCGATGCGCACGTCTTGCGCACAATAAAGCCCTACATCACGATGATAATACGTAAACTACACTGTAGGCCTACATTGAGTAAAAATATTGATTAACATCAAAATTGAAAAAATAAATACGTGGATCGAAAATGGAAGGGCGAATAAACATCTACCTCACGGAAGGCTACAGGCAGACTGAGCGCGCGTAAGTAGACGTCGTTGGCTCTGCGGGAGATTATGATCATCCGCCGCCCGCCATTTTGTCGCACGCACAAGAGCCGTGACCTTAAAAATAGACACAAACGGTTGTCCCTTGTTTAACAGTTTTTTACTAATTTTGTAACCCAGAAATGCTTTTAAATAATGTATATAAAAAAATTGATTTTGCGTCAGTGGACGTCGTTGGCTTTTAGCGCTAGTTTAGGCATGTAACGTCATTGGCTCGGAAAGGGTTAATGATGAATGTATTGAAGATCGTGCTCGCTGTAGGGCGAGGGTCAGGGACTTGTGGTGGCTGCACGGGGTCGGGCAGTGTTGACTGGGTTTCTGATTTTTTTTTATTAATTCTTTAACGCAGCTTTTCTTGTATTTAGTTTAACGTATAGAATTTCACGCTAGTTTTATTTTATAATTTAATTTATAAAGGTTTAATAACTGTATAAAAATGTATTGTATTATGTCAATCATTTATCCAGTTTGTATTTAATTCTTGTAATTTCTTTCATACACATGAGGTTTAATGTTATAGATAGTACTGTTCATTTTTGTTGACAATGTCTTGACGCAGTGTAGACTAGAAATCTGAAACAATATAATCATGACACTGTGTGCGTAAGCTTAACAACAAATACTCAAAATAATTAAGAACTTTAAATTTGTAACATGAAATGTTTTTCAATCAAACCACTTAAATAATATGTAGTATGTGGACAGACATTATACTTGATAATAGTAATTATTCAGTTTTTAGGCGTTATGGCATGATGATCTAAAGATGACGTATTTTGTTTACGCAATCAATAACATAAACGTAACCTAGACCAATCTGTAAATAATTGTCTAAAACGTGGAATCAATGCAATTACAGTAAAAAAAAACCGCTCAAAACATCAGTTTACTCTAACATAAACTAATTTGTACCGGGAAGGTCCTGCCCTCTGTGTAGCATCTGTTCTGAACATTAATTTTTCAATAATAATACCTTGCCATAAGTAAGCAACTCAGTTATAACACATATGATTAGATCTTTCTTTCTTGTACTAAAATTAGATTAGTAATACACTGTACTTCGTGTTATTAGTTAAAGACATACGTCGGAAACATTCAAATAGTGATTTAAACTGTTTAGCCATTTTCAGGAATACAGCGAGTAAAAGTACTGAGAAACATTGTTGGAAGAGAATTCATTAGGAAAGAAATTAAAAGTTATAATAATTATTAGAACATTTCACTGGAGGATGGTGACGTCGCAGCTGCATAATGACGTGTACAGAGACAAACACGAGAGACGTGGGCAGCGGGGACATGACGTCACAGCTAGCCTCTAGGTCAGCTTTAGTGTTACCGGTCACTGGGGTAGTGTGGGCGAACTGCGTTGTCTTCTCCTTTCCGTCCTTTTCCGTCCACTTCCCTGCCCACGCAGCAGCCGAGCCGCGCCGCGCCGCACAGCACCGCACCATACACAAACACATTGTTTGTTATATCTAGTTGTTTTCTTCTCAATGTTTATTAGTTCTTTCGTTTTATTGTTCGGTATCTTCGCGTAATACATATATGTGTTTTCGTGGCTCACCAATGATTTTATGTTTTATATGATTATTATAAGAATCATGACAATCATAATAGTGATGCTAAAGTCTATATGAATGAGAATTAAAATATAAAACAAGCTTAGTACAATGTTAAGTTTAGCTACAATTCACCTTCCACATACATAGTGTAGCGTGTTGAGATTTGACACTGTCACAGACTCGACTCCTGGAATCTGGAGTCCACGGCCGTCTGAAGGAATCCAGGAAGGCCGAAACAGTAGAGTACCTTGGCAATACTACTTAATTTGCCATGATTGAACATTACGAACTTTCAATTCCTGGATGAGTTTTAGTTGTGTTCGAGTTGAATCATTTCGACACCAGAGACGCTTAGGCTACAAAAGATCGTCATCTGGATTATACCGCAGAAATTCTGTGTAATTTAGATGGAGATGTAATTGGGAGTGCCCATGGCCGAGTGGTCTTAAGACGTTGGACTTTGAGTCAGCGCAGGTTCTCTCCCCCTTATTCTGTTTGATAAGATCCTCGCACAGGCCAGTGGCCCATGAGGACGGACAGAATAAGGCTTAAAAGGGGATCGGTCTGTCCTTAAAAAAAACCAAAATGAGAGATGTTCTCGCTGTCTCATCATGTGTACTAAGTGGAAGGTGAATTGGAGCTAAACTCGACACTCACATTGAATCAAAAATTCCCACCATATGTTTGCTGTCGCTGTTAGCATGCAGAAACGTGCTTTTCGTTGTATAATCATCAATTTTTACTTGTATGCTACTTCACAGCATTGACCAATCCCGATACAGAGAGGTACTAATTGAGGTGCGTCTTATAGTTGTGTAACATGTCAAATCCGTGACAGTTTCGGAGATAATACGTGTATGACGCACGCGTTGACATGGTCGATTACCTTCCTGCCCACGCATGTAGGCTATATGCGTTGCCGCAGCTGCATAGGTCAGCAGGCAATTCTGTGCTTTGATACCTAGTCGACCGTATACACTGAGGTATGCCTATTTTGATACGACCCCTGATGTGTTTGATCGGTTTCTTTTGTCTTAGTCCTTGTACATGTATTTTTATTCACTAGATTCGTAGTCGTAACTAAAGTGTAATTGTTTACTTAGTTCTCGTTTTTTGTAATAAAATAGCAGAGATTCCAAAATGTATTCATTAGTTGAATGTGTTTTGGAACACCCTTCTAGGCTGTTAGTATTTAGGTAATTATATAGTGTCCAAAAAGAATGGAGTTACATTAAATTATTAATGTAAGTCAATTGTATAAAACACCAGGAAGGAGATTGCGTGGTTAAATTTTTAATGAACTTTGCCAAATAATTAGAATCTTTATCAAGGATAGTAAATGTATTATTCTACTCTTTTAAAATCTAACTAAAAAAATCTTTTATTTTTAATCAATTATTTTATACGTATTTAGCTATCACATTTGCCCATTATTACTTTGGTATGAGGGATAAATAATAAACAATGTACTGTAGTGACCTGGCCACGGAAACTGTATTGAGGGAACGAGTGGGAGCGCCTACAGACTGCCTACTGGTGTCCTACACGGCGCGGCGGGGCACAACATTACGTTAGTGCAAGGGGCGTAACTATAACTCATTATTCGCCGAGTTACTATATTATTTTTGTGTTTATCATACAGCTCTGTTAACAATATAAATGTTATTCAGATACATTATTCGATATATATAAAAGCATAACAATATAACTGTGTTATGAAATTTATTGTTTTAAAGTTATATTCACTATAATCCTCTTTGTCTATTTTGAAGCATATTAAATGTTGGAAGGTCAAACGAGGGAGATAGAGAGAGTGGGAGGGGGAGAGGAATGGTGGAGAGAGGAGTGGAGGTTTAAATTAAAGTGTAACGCTACACTGGGTTGAAACTTCACCAGGAGTTAGACACGTATTTAGATTTACAACACATTGGATAAAATTAGTTATTTAAAAAAATTTAACATTAAAGGTGCATCGTAACATCGAAGTGTAGACCTACAAAATATAGTTGTACTATAAGAAATATGGCGGACAAACAATTTGTGAAAAATGCTAAAACATTAAATGGTTAAACCGACATTGTTATTGCCATTACAAAATTCAAAGAGGCCTCTCTTCACAATGTTGCAAAGCTCAAAGTAAAACATGTAAGGTAAATTAATTAAATCTGTGAACGTAGTTAACTCCCTTTCAACCGCGTCAAACGCTGTGGCTGGTGAAATGGAGCTAAACTCAACTCTTAATTTTGAATCGAACGTCCCATCCATAGCTGCGTTATGTGTAAGTTAAGTCTCTACCTAACTCTTGTATTGAAGTACAAGATTAAACTTAGCCTTATAAGTACTTCGGGTCAACGTGGGAGAGAGGCTTCGTAGCCCGGAGAGCGACTCACAGTGGACCGATGTTTACCTTTTCAATTTCGATGTAAAGGTAGTAAAAATGGAGTTACGTATTAAATTTAACCCCTTAAAGGTTAAATCATTTGACCAGGCCACAAACCTAGATTACTACTTATCGTGATTCCAGTCAGAAATTGGATTTCGTTCATCAAAAACAGATGGCAAGAGAGATTTGCTAAACGTCCAGCCAAAAATGTGTTACCACAATTGTCAAACAATCCTACTCAATAAATTGTAAGAAAATACCCTTGTTAAAGGCCCCCTTCTACTGTAATTTGAGTATACACTGTTAAGCCCCGCTACGTCCTAGTAGCTGTGTCCTGGGTATCGAATAACCAAAGGAAATCGCCTAATGACATTCAGGCCAGGTGCTAATCTAAGAAGACCTAATTAATAGCGAACAGTTTACGGCTCTCTGTCTTAAACCAATTCAAGTGAATAAAGATTCATATTCCCATAACCTTTTTTTAAATAGGAGTGGTTGAGCAAATAGCTATCAACAATGATATCTGAGCACATTGATATTATTGCATGAAACATTTAGGCAATAATAAAGGTTTTATACTTGCGTATGTTGTATATCTGTTATGGTTGCCGTTAAAAATGTTAAGGCATAAACGATTACCACAAGGAATATTGGTGGAAAGTCAAAAACTGTAGAAGAGACTATTCATTCTCAGCTCTCTCCAGAGGAAAAGGGCTGAAGGATGTGACAAAATTTACATTCAGATGCGTCGTTACGAGTTTGATTTGTGTTATATCTAACCATGCATTGCGAACATCAATCTGGACTGTAGAATTAAACAATTTTAAAATCCAAAAATGGTGTGTAGTGAATTGAATCTGAACTCTAGAACAAAAAGGGGACTTTAACTAAAACAGGTTTGAAACATGAATCGGTGATGGAGAAAACTGAAGTAGTGACCGGCTGTATGCCCTGAGTGCAGACTGGAAAAGGTTGCGGTCGACAAAACGAGTTGCAACTAAACGGCAAGTTATATCACCAGTGAAACACGGAAACAGCCTCTCCGTACAGAGAGAGGAACTACAAGCCCCAACACGGATGACTTCACATGACGTAGAGCAAGGGTTGATACAATAAGAATGTTAAGTTCGGCTCCAATTCGTCTTCCAATAATTAGTGTAGTGTCTGAAGTCTAACGCTGTGACAGATTTGACTCCTGGAATCAACTCTGATGAGACAATGAGAACACCACTTCATCTTGATTACATTTTTTTGTAGACCAAGTGTCTCTGATGTCGAAACGATGTAGAGAGTTCGTTTTGAGCTTCTTCGTCACTGACTGTTTTGGTTCTCTTCGTGTGGATGTAGATTCCATATTCCAGGAGTCAAATCTGTCACAGCGTTATACTTCAGACGGTGCACTTAGTGGAAGGTGAGCTAGAGCTGAACTTAAAATTCTTATGGGTTACTTCTCATCCATACACCGAAACCCCATCGACCTCATTTTATACGGAAGATATATCGTATGGACGTCCTGATTTTCCAAGAACAAGAGGAGAAATAAAATATCTCGGAATAATGCATTCGATCTAGTGGTATACGAAGAAAGGGGAAGAAAATAAAAAGTGAACAGAAAAGTGTTTGGAACACTCCTAACATCATTGAAATGATAAAAACAATAAAAAATCTCTCGAAAAGTCATTAGGTGCGAGACGTGTGCTTTCAGCGTGAGGATCGCCCAAATAGAGTAGTTACTGGTAATAAGAATTTCAAAAGTGATAAACGACCCAAATTTGTCGAGTGAGTCGACCTAAGGGCAAAACAAACCAGCCACAACCTCCATTTGGGAGGGGTTATGAATCCTTCCTTCGTTTGTACTTCTTCAACACACATCCCCTATTTCGTAGCCGACTACGCCTAAGCAGCCTGTCACGTGACTGTCATGTAGAGGTGCCACGTGTTGCCAGGAGACCAAATATCCATTGGCTGAAAAGCGGAAAGTGTGGTTTTATTCTCAAATGGCGAGAGTTTCTTATTAAGAAAATATTGAAGAAAAAATTTGACCATCTAGTTTTCTCTGTTTCTCAGTATTAGAACGACTCGAAAATTAGTGTTGAATTACTCATGATGAAATGGCTGAATAGTCTTGTGGCAAACGCCATGCAAGAACAGAAACTATAAATATACCTAAATACGGAGTGTAAATTATCCGTAGTTATCGTGGCCAACACATCAAAATGATGGGAAGGTTGTGAGATTATCGTAACACTCTGCAGTGGCACTAAACTCACACAAGGTCAAGTACTGACAAGTCTCAACTCACGGAACGCACAAGGACAACCACAATGGAGAGCACTCAGTACTGAACCATCAACCTTTGACGAAGCAAACTAACCGGTGAATGTTGCGTTTTAACTACGGGCTGAAACTCGCAGCTAGCAATCGAGTTATCAGCTCATACTTCACAGCTGAGTGAAAGTTATATCGCTGATCTAGCACGACAGAAACGTCAACCTGGACCGAAGCACGCGGAATGTGTGGGAGCCATCTTTCGCTTATCGCTAATTTGTTACTTTGGTATAATACCGTACTACCTGTAGCTTGTTTTAATTTTTTCTCAACAAAAATTTAACAACATTTTTTTTTAATTTTCACGACTTAATAATTTGTGTTATTTCATGTTTTTTCTATTTATTTTTAAATAAGCGTTTTATAGCTCATCACAGTAATCATGCATTCGTCGCTGAAACCAGTTTTAGCATGCTTGAATGTCTAAATCATTATTATTTATCTTTTACGTTGCTACCTGGAAATATTATATGGAATATAAGTTATATGCAATAAATTACCTTAGAACAATATTATTACTATGATGAATGTTTAGTTTATTATTAATAAAACGATTCTTAAATTTTGAAACTTTACATCTTTCAAACCTTACTTAATACTCTGTAAGTACACAAGTGGTTCTAAATATATTTATAAATACCATTTTTACCTGAGCTTCTTAGATCATCTGAAGCGAAATATGTTGACAGATCTTTTTTCTATATTCGGCATTACGTCTAGATGTACACTGCAATGAGTTAAAGTCTATTAAGGTGCATGTTTAGGAATAATACAGCATTCAAAATGTTACAAATATTAACGTTAGAATTGAATATAACATAATATTTTTCAGTCAACAAATAATAGTTACATTTTAAATATATTTAGGCTTTGTATAATTTGTCCCAATGTTGTTAAATCAATTTTCTTACTGTGGCTACTGATATTGAGTTATGGTGCTGAGACATCATACTTATCATAATAATTTGGTTGTATTACTTTATGTGTGTTCACATTTCCCATTTGTTGTGGAATTAGGGATATACACAACAAACTTATATTTGTGACTTCTTATACATGTGTTTTATATAATATACAATGTCTTTAGTAAGATATACATAAATTCATAGTGTTATATTTATTAAGTACTGTTATAATAATATGGATATCTTTACAGGTATGTTAAAAGAATCGGATAACGAGTTGGTGAGTCTTAGAGTGCTTTAGTAAATATTAGTTATTAGTTATAGGTCATATAATATCAAAGTAATGCAGTAAGTAGTCTTTCGAGCTCCCACATTTAAGTAATCCGTATAAATCGTTGTTAATATTGTTGTCAGTAAATAATACAAACTGAAGTCGTATTATGGTGAAAGAGAGGCTGAATTGGAGCTAAGTGCAATATACGGTAGTGAAGTGAAGAAAAAGGAGTAAATAATCGCCGGAACTACTGCGAAGTAATATAATTTTATTGAAACGAAATGTATAAACCACCGCTATCACTTATTAGTTACTACTACAGCAGACCGGAACTACTACGAAGTAATATAATTTTATTGAAACGAAGTGTATAAACCACCGCTATCACTTGGTAGTTACTACTACAGCAGACCGAAACTACTACGAAGTAATATAATTTTATTAAAAAGAAGTGTATAAACCACCGCTATCACTTGATAGTTACTACTACAGCAGACCGGAACTACTACGAAGTACTATAATTTTATTGAAACGAAGTGTATAAACCACCGCTATCACATGGTAGTTACTACTACAGCAGACCGGAACTACTACGAAGTAATATAATTTTATTGAAACGAAGTGTATAAACCACCGCTATCACTTGATAGTTACTACTACAGCAGACCGGAACTACTACGAAGTAATATAATTTTATTGAAACGAAGTGTATAAACCACAGCTACTACGCTATAATCACTTGGTAGTTACTACTACTACGAAGTCACTTGTAGTTACTACTACAGCAGACCGGAACTACTACGAAGTAATATAATTTTATTGAAACGAAGTGTATAAACCACCGCTATCACTTGGTAGTTACTACTACAGCAGACCGAAACTACTACGAAGTAATATAATTTTATTAAAAAGAAGTGTATAAACCACCGCTATCACTTGATAGTTACTACTACAGCAGACCGGAACTACTACGAAGTAATATAATTTTATTGAAACGAAGTGTATAAACCACCGCTATCATATGGTAGTTACTACTACAGCAGACCGGAAACTACTACGAAGTAATATAATTTTATTGAAACGAAGTGTATAAACCACCGCTATCACTTGATAGTTACTACTACAGCAGACCGGAACTACTACGAAGTAATATAATTTTATTGAAACGAAGTGTATAAACCACAGCTATCACTTGATAGTTACTACTACAGCAGACCGGAACTACTACGAAGTAATATAATTTTATTGAAACGAAGTGTATAAACCACCGCTATCACTTGGTAGTTACTACTACAGCAGACCGGAACTACTACGAAGTAATATAATTTTATTGAAACGAAGTGTATAAACCACCGCTATCACTTGGTAGTTACTACTACAGCAGACCGAAACTACTACGAAGTAATATAATTTTATTGAAACGAAGTGTATAAACCACCGCTATCACTTGGTAGTTACTACTACAGCAGACCGAAACTACTACGAAGTAATATAATTTTATTGAAACGAAGTGTATAAACCACCGCTATCACTTGGTAGTTACTATTACAGCAGACCGGAACTACTACGAAGTAATATAATTTTATTGAAACGAAGTGTATAAACCACCGCTATCACTTGGTAGTTACTACTACAGCAGACCGGAACTACTACTACGAAGTAATATAATTTTATTGAAACGAAGTGTATAAACCACCGCTATCACTTGGTAGTTACTACTACAGCAGACCGGAACTACTGCGAAGTAATATAATTTTATTGAAACTAAGTGTATAAACCACCGCTGTCACTAGGTAGTTACTACTACAGCAGACCGGAACAGACGGTAGTTGTTACTTCCTTGTTCTACTACACCGTAGTAATTACTCAACTTTTTGGACTCCTGACTTTCTCTCAGAGCCACTAGATAAGATAATCGTGTAAGTTTCAATCGTCCGATGAGACGCAACGTTAGAATAATCTTTTACTGCCTTAGTAATGCAGCTGGGGGTCCTGCTGGTAATCTGCAGCATCGTAAACTTTGCTTACAAGCCCTGAAGGGAAGTAAAAGTGCGCTGCTTAGAGTACAGTAATCCACGAGTAAGTGCACTTAACCAAACCTCAGCTTATAGTAAATGGGCTGCTATGGAAGTTTATAACACGCAAGTAGCATAAAATCATCGATAACGTAAACTTTCATTACAGGCCCTGAAGGGAAGTAAAAATGCGCTGCTTAGAGTACAGTAATCCACGAGTAAGTGCACTTAACCAAACAAAGCACCTATTGTTCACCTTCCCCCAGCTGGGCGTAAATGGGCCTCCGTGGAGGTTTCAGCCCCCATTAACCTCTTTTAAACAGCTCTCATTGCAATGCTGTGCGTTTTCGTGGTATGTAATGGTTACAACAGTAATATAATATATAACTAATACAGAGGATCAGGGACTCAGCCACCTGGGGTTTTAAATAAAAAATTAAAAATTTCTTAAAATGTACTGGGAAATAGTGAAACCATTTAAGGTATATTTTTATATATGTAATTAAAGGTATATATGTATTAAAGGTATATGTATTTAAAGGTATATGTAATTAAAGGCTTCTGTTCGTTTAAATAAACGAACAGAAGCCTTAACTAAACCTCTCTCTTTTTCGTGGAATATGCGAAACCACATGATAGGTATAGTGATAGCAATGTAAGTTATACAGGTCGGCAACACGGAGCTGGTGAGGATATAAGTGATTCATGTTGAGGTAGATTATTGGGCTGACATACACTACACCTCTGCACTGCTGGCCCGCCTCGCTGTCTGCCAGGTCGGACCTCTCGCATAGCTCTGGCCCAGCCCTCGGTAATCTGGTGTCGGGTGTCCTCATTCCGCTTGCATTCAACCGTCCTCTAGGAGTAGAATTATCGTCCATGAAAGTGGAAATATGTGGACTTTTACAATTTGTCGTGGTGTCCCGGAAAAATTACATTTTCCAACGGAGTAATTGCGCATTAACTATTGATCAGTAATAAATCGTTCGAAGTAATTTTAATTATTTTTTAAATGTAGATGCCTTGTTCTAACGACTAAGATTTAGAATGAAAGACTAATATGCTATATTTCCACGTCGCCAGAGGCAAAGGTGGTTAATTAGTTAATCTGTGTTATCATATCCAATAGAGTGACAGAGCCCTTATTGTGCTGTAGCTATACATCTTGTGTTAAATGTTATAAGAAAGACCAAACATGTGCATACATGTTTTTTATGTTTGCTAATAAAACTGTTAAACTTTTATATACGTCGAAATTTAAGAGGTCAGAAAGAATAACATTAGAATTTAAGATCGTCATGACGAAGGAAGTGATGAAAACATCGCTGTACCACCAGAATAATGTATTCTAACAACAGTTATTCGTTCCCTCGTAACCTGGCGTTCTGATCAGAGCAGATAGGAATAATCCTTTTCCATGGAGAAGTTTCCGCGAAGTCAGTTACTTACCGATTCTTGTTTATTTCTTATGAGGTTCCCGCAGTTTCTAACTTCACCACAAGACATGTTTCCGTTAAGGAAGAGTGGGCCGCATGAGTGTGGGCGGTGGCGGTACAATGGTGCAATGTTACGCTATGTAAGCGGAGGACAAGAAGCCAAATTGCAACAACACCTGACAAAAGGCTCTTTGTCAATAACTGCCTTCCGCTTGTAGACAATCTTGGGCTGACCGTTCAAGGTCCGGGCTCTCGCTCGGGCTTTTGTTGGCCAACACATCACCCCGTCGTACGCTGTCTTCAACTCCTTGTCGCTGAAAATAATAAGAGTCTAAAAATACTTTTGACACATGTATTTCGAGCGCTAAGTTAGGTTTAAACGTTACAATCTGATTTTAATTTGAATATTTATAAAGGGGAGAAGGTGATTGGTCTACATGTTTTTCCCTGCTAAATTTTAAAAAGCTCGAATAGAAATAAGATGTATGAGCAAAGTTATACTCGATTTACATGTATAAAATGGATTAGGGAGATGGTATGGGAAGAATTCGAATGATCCTTAAAAACGGAACTATAGACAGTGATAGCAACGGAGGCGCAGCCACAAATTTATTCTAGTGTTGGGGAGAGGGAGGGGAGGTTTGGCCGTATAACTATCGGCGGATGGGGGTTTCGGTGAAGAAAATAAAATAAAATGCAATTTTATGCTACTCTAATTCTTAAATGAAGTATTATAAGCCTCAGCTGACGATACAGCAGGGTGACGAATAGTACGTGCTATTTGCTATATAATGAGCACAAACATAGACTTGTTTCATACCAGACTTCATACAAATGATTCATTAAACAATGAAAACTGGAATATTTCTATATGTTAATAAGCAATTCTATGAACATAACGTAGAAGTTCACCTTCCTCTTAAAGCAACGTCTACTGTTACAGACTTGACTCCTGGAATCTGGAGATATGTTCGTCTGAAGAGATCGAAAAAAATTGGCGACGAAGAAGCTTAAGGCGAACAATTTACATTATTTCGACATCAGAGACACCTTCATTACAAAATATAAAATATAATGGAATCCTATATTTGTTTAGTACTTCTTCGACGTCGACTCTTTTTCGATCTTTTCGGACGGTCATAGTATTCAGTATTTCAAGCAAAAAATGTCCAATAAATATAGTTCGAAAAATGTGTCGTTTAACCGCACTACCATTTTGTATTTTTTATAAAAAAACTAATATCGCTAGAAATAATAATTCAACGTACTTATTTGAACGAAATCCGTTAACGCATAAGCGAGCACGTTGGAATTGTCTTAATAGGTACGTTTTGAACATAACAAACTCCATTTTAAAATAGTATAAACTCCTTCTCCATAATCTATGAAACAGGCCAAAGTCTTGATACAAATTCCTGTAAGGTTGTTTTTGTGTCTAACTTTTAATTATATTTATAACTGTCTGTATTTTTTCAATTATTCACTTACCTATAATTGTAGAAATAATCATAATGTTCTTATTTTTATTATGTTTAAACCATTTCTATGTTACCCATCATATACGAATTAAAATTCCATAAAAGAAAAATATGTCAATATAAATTGGGTTAAAAAATTATGAAAGAATATACTTTTATTGCGGGTTCAAGAAGTGTGACTTTTAAACGTCTAGAAATTCCAAGATAAAAACTGATTAAACTGATTAAAACAAATGAGTTTTTATATGATGTCCGTTGCCGTTCCTTGTAAACTACATCCATCATAATTTTAAGAGTAACTAAAGACATAAGTTTCTACTACCAGGATTATAATAATCATAAGTTAAAACATTAACAAAACCAATATAAACAACTAAATATATATATATATATATATATATATATATATATATATATATATTGCTGTCTTTGTCGAAACCAACTTTATAGGTCAGACGATTTTGGTTTCAACCGAGACAAGGCGATCGCAGGACATATTAATTTTATTAATGTTTAAACGCAATTAAAGTATAATACTAATTGTTTTACGAGATTACTGCTGAAGAACTCGTTTAGTCGTAGGCTAGGAGCAATTTACACATCTCAGGCTACATAAATTTAACGTGTTAGTACAATAAATAATTACTTCTCAATTAAATCTGTCAGTCAAAACTCAACCTAAACATATCCACACATTCTATTTATATTTGAGATGTTACTAAATAAAAATTTCAGATTATCAAGGTTAAAATTCAACAACCAAATAAACGTAGGCAAATATACGATGTCTATTATGTTGAATACAAGTTAGAAAAATGTATGCTGCATCAATTATATATTGCAATTTTATATCGAACCAGTTTGATTTGTCGTAGCAAGACTACGCAATATAATGGGTACAGGATAGGTCTGTAATATATTAACGACGCCACGGTGACCTTGCCCTGAAACAATTACCTTGCCGGCGTGTACACAAACAACCAGTAACAATTAGTAGTGGTCTGCCAGTTGACACTACATTAACACACGAGATGCAGTGTACAGTAGTGTAGGTTGGCCTGACACATTGCGTTATCGGTGTACACAAACTAGTAACATAATGATTAGTAGTGGCCTGCCAGTGTCAGTTGACACTGCATTAACACACGAGATGCAGTGTACAGTAGTGTAGATTTGCCTGACACATTGCGTTGTCGGCGTGTACACAAACAAGTAACATAATGATTAGTAGTGGTCTGCCAGTGTCAGTTGACACTACATTAACACACGAGATGCAGTGTACAGTAGTGTAGGTTTGCCTGACACATTGCGTTGTCGGCGTGTACACAAACAAGTAACATAATGATTAGTAGTGGCCTGCCAGTGTCAGTTGACACTACATTAACACACGAGATGCAGTGTTCAGTAGTGTAGGTTTGCCTGACACATTGCGTTGTCGGCGTGTACACAAACTAGTAACATAATGATTAGTAGTGGTCTGTCAGTGTCAGTTGACACTACATTAACACACGAGATGCAGTGTACAGTAGTGTAGGTTTGCCTGACACATTGCGTTGTCGGCGTGTACACAAACAAGTAACATAATGATTAGTAGTGGTCTGCCAGTGTCAGTTGACACTACATTAACACACGAGATGCAGTGTACAGTAGTGTAGGTTTGCCTGACACATTGCGTTTTCGGCGTGTACACAAACTAGTAACATAATTAATTATTAGTAGTGGTCTGTCAGTGCCAGTTGACACTACATTAACACACGAGATGCAGTGTACAGTACTGTAGGTTGGCCTGACACATTGCGTTGTTGGCGTGTACACAAACTAGTAACATAATTATTAGTAGTGTGTCTGTCAGTGTCAGTTGACACTACATTAACACACGAGATGCAGTGAACAGTAGTGTAGGTTTGCCTGACACATTGCGTTGTCGGCGTGTACACAAACTAGTAACATAATGATTAGTAGTGGTCTGTCAGTGTCAGTTGACACTACATTAACACACGAGATGCAGTATACAGTAGTATAGGATGGCCTGACACATTTCGATATCGGTGTACATAAACTAGTAACATAATTATTAGTAATGGTCAGCCAGTGTCAGTTGACACTACATTAACACACGAGATGCAGTATACAGTAGTGTAGGATGGCCTGACACATTGCGTTGTCGGCGTGTACACAAATTAGTAACATAATGATTAGTAGTGGTCTGTCAGTGTCAGTTGACACTACATTAACACACGAGATGCAGTGTACAGTAGTTTAGGTTGGCCTGGCACATTGAGTTGTCGGCGTGTTCACAAAATAGTAACATCATTATTAGTAGTGGTCCGTCAGTGTCAGTTGATACACGAAATACAGTGTGTATTGTAGTTACATTAGAGATTTAGCGTATTTGTAGTGAAAATGAGTCTAGGGCTAAATCGTTTACAACATAACTCCTACAACTTAAACTCCTATCAAGAGTGTTGTGTTGTGGCAGAAATAAAGGGCAGTTTTAAATGGGCTTGCTATTAGGAAATCTGTAAATGTTTTAGGTGTCGGTCTGTAGTGCACTCAACTCTCATAACGCCACAGACAGTTCGAGCTTCTGTGGTTGTTTTTTTTTTTTAAAGTATCTTGTTCTAGTTTATTGTATTGATCTTGTAATAAAATTATTATCACGTGTAGTGTAGTTTTTCCATTTTAAATTGCTACTTGCAAAAGTTATGAAATTCCATGATCGGATTAAATATTTTGTATAAAGTATATAAAAAATGTTTATACTTCTTAAATTTAAATAATGAATAAAATTTTACATTGGTATTTTAAACAAGCAACGACATTATTTAAAAATCTACAAAGAATTGGATTTTGGGATGAATATTAATCATATTTGTGAAAGGAGATACCGCCCTTAATTCTGCCTCTAAATAGAAGGGAGAAAAAGTGATTCAGGTTTAGCATTATACAGTAGAGAAATGCTTTATTTAAAGAAAGTTTACAATACTTTTTAACGTCCCAAGAGCTCACAGAGCTCGCGCGGAAATACTATTAACACAAGAAAACAATTACAGCATACATTATTAGTTGTCAGCAAGTTCACAGATCAAAAATCTTTTTACGATTACTAGTTCGTCACTATATCAGCACTTTCAATATTCAACAAAGTAACAACATGCATTTTCTATGTTTCACAGAACAAGTATCTGAACAGCAAATTCCGTGACAAAAATATTTAACTGCCAATTTTAACAGAAATGTCAACAATAAATAAACTACTATTAAAATCAACAATAAATTTTTAACGCTAAATATAACAAAAAAACTGCAATAAATAAACAAATACAAATCAGCAATAATATACAGTAAACAACTAGGCCTACAGATCAACAACAATATACAATAAATTCTAACGGAAATATCAACAAATAACCTTACATAATTAGCATTTAATAAAATATATTTGAATGCGAACAAAGTTTAAAATAATTTAATAATTATGAAATTTGCCAATACACAAAATATATAAACTATGCTTCTGAGATGCAGACTAATACCATTATTAGATATTAATTTCGTTTTTGAGAATTGCGCTCTTAACTTTCATTGTTCTTTGCATTGTTCTTATGGGGCGTAAATAAAAATGGTCAATGGAAATATTAATTTTGTTAACACCAATAATGTAGAATTTGTATGGCAGAGTTTCTATACCAAGTCATGTCAATGGACAGTCAACAGTAACAAGTTGTGAAAAACTACATTTACAATTATGATTCATCGTATTTGCAGTGTAAGATAATTGGTTATTGCTGTAATTAAACTTGATAAGATCTTAGAAGCGTGAGAAGTTCAGTGAAGGATAATCCTCGTATTCTCTGTGTACGTATACTACCGGTAGAGCAGCAAACTGCGACGTGGGAATCGTGATTAGTCGAGTATTCTCGCCGCTTTTCCTGTCGCTGCACGGCAGACAACAGACAAACGACATGTGAACTGAACCAGTGGCCAGACAATTAACTTCACTCGTGTGAGATGTGCGAACAACGGTCGGCCTCACCGTCCACGACACGAAAACGTAACCTGCAGTACCCATCTGTAAACTACAAGGTCTCCACTGTCGTCAGAATACACAGTAGAGGACATTCAGGATTAGGATTCTGCGGACAGTAGTCGGTTACGTGACCACGGTACTCTTTGTCTCCTGATTCATATGCGCTCCCCGAGTTTGTGGATTCAAGGATTCACTGGACATGCTTACCGTCACGTTCGCCTCACAAACTGTCCACTCGTGCTTTAATGGAACTGCTATCTTTCGACATGTCCTGTTACGTTCGATTTGCAAGCCTTCCGCCTTACTTTTGGAATATTGATGAAACAGAGTCACGCTCACCAACATAAAATCTGTTGACGGATTTCATCTAAATTATCACTCAGGGAGACTGGTACAATTTTTATTTTGTCTGTTCACACGATATCTTAAGAACGAAATGACGTAAAGGCTCAGAATTTTGCATAGAACTTCATTTTTGTGTATGTAACGCCGAGATCCATGATGGTGCATGTCACTCCACGGGATTTGGCTGAGAGTTAGTGAACATTGTTACATTGGTCTTAAGGTTAACCATGATGGCAATAGTCAAGGAGTCGACAGCCAATTTGCGCTGTATAAGAACACAAACGGGATTTTCTTGAAATTGATAGAGAAATGTGTCCGAAGAAAACATCTAACGTCAGTCACGTTGGTTTTTGGTGAAGGTCGAAGAGGGAGGGTAACTAAATTATAATATACTTGTTACGCTTCTGATACTCTCCTATTTCAACATCCGCCGAAACTAGCGTGACTGGCGATCGATTTCATTTTAAGGATAAAATTGTCTACAGCCTTTAAGAAACACTTGAGTTCTTACACATTGCAAATCAGTTCTCGGACCCAGAACTATTACTATGAAATCGGAGAAGAAAACAGATTTTTAAACAGTCTGAGGAAAATCATACGTCATCTTAACCTGTGGCATTTAGTGGACTGCTTGGTAAGACTCTTATTACATACTGTCCGTAACCTGCGATATTTCGTTGTATCGTGTTCTTTGTTTTTTCATGGAATTTATCTGAGTTTAGAATTCTCAAAAATTAAATGAGGTAAAATTTTATATATTTTGCTATCATTATCGTCCGGGGAAAATTCCTCTTCTGCCTATCTGTGTGCCTGTCTATCTGCCTGTGAATCTGTTTTACGCTGGATATCTCGATAACGAATTGAGGTATGGGCTAGAAATTGTTTATGAAACTTAATTTCTACGTAGACAAAAATGGGTTCGATGATGGTGCAAGTTGATTGAGCATCATTGAAAACGATCTCTCAATAACCTACCAAAATGTATCTTTTCTGTCTGATTGTTTAGTCGTCTGTATGTCTCTCTGTCTGCGGGATATCTCAAGAATGACATCCAGCGAAGCGTGTTACGCAACAAATGGTCTGGTGTACTCCTACCTTGCAGTAATATTTTTGGATATTAATACAATAAGTCATGATTTCTGATAGTAAAGAATTTGTTAAAAAGTAAAATTTAAAAATGTTAGTCATTAATTAAATGTTACTTTGTAGCCCAATAAGACACTTAAATAATACGAATAAATTTTCTGGAAAGCCTCTCTGTATGAGCTTCGCTAACGCTTAAACTGCAAGAATAACAGTATTCGTGCTGATTTACATAGGTACACCAGACTTTCATTCTGAACGTTTAAAAATTAGACTTAACGGTTGGCCATTGAGATTGTTACAAATTTTCCTTTGTTGATATTTTGAACTATAGTTCATAGAGAGGTGTTTCTTATCATGTTTAATATTTAATTGGTTATAATCAATGAAAATTTACTACAATTGTTAAAGCAGCTTACAAAAGTAAAAATTATGATCAATTAAAAGATGAATTAGACATATACAAGTATTTATTAGTGTTTATATATTTGTATTGCGTCAATATTAAAAATGGTTCTTCATTAGGTCAGAGATGGAGCTTAAATAAATGTATATAATTATAAATGCTGGACATTTTTACAAAACTGGCTGTTTAGAACCTAAACAGTGACATTTTTATAGATAACTCAAAATATGACTTTATTCTCCATGTATAAAAGATAAATTTTAAATTACGTAAGATTGTTACTGGATTTGTTTTTCAGTAATATGGAATACCTTTAAAACTGTGAGTATCAGTAAAATTATATCACATACATTCTATATTGACAAGTATTTTAAATGCCTTATTGCTTAATAATTAGCCTATAAATGTTCTTTTGGGATTTTGAACATAATTATCTAGCTTGAATATTGTGGTATGTTTGTCGTTTGTTGAACTAAACAGGGAGAGCTGCAATAGGGGCTTCATAATTAGTTTATTATAATTAAAGCAAATTAGTGATGATTCGAAGAATGCTCAGAAATGAAATTAATTGAGTGCTAAAGCCATGTTCAACTGGTTGCCCAAAAATTGGGTCGGAATAGGAGGTTCGTAAAACACTCAGTTCATAAAAGTAGCATCAACATTTTGCTATTTCTTTGAATGTTTGCGGTGTTATATTTTCGATTAATGACATTTTTATTCATTATAAACGTAATCGTGATATATAAGGTATTAAAGTTCTATTAATTATACGATAGTTCAATCTACAAGGTAGAATATGGATAACCGTGTAAACCGTAATGTCATATATATTGCTAGTTAGTATTTAAGGACTTAAAATTCCAAAACATTTTACAATTGCTTTAAAAATTAACAATCTTCACACAACAATGTATTTTTGGCATGCATATTACATACGTCCTTCTAACGGGAAATATGAACAAATTTACTTTTTTAATACTAAACTAAAAATTTTCGGTCCCTAAACTAGTTACAGAATAGTTATAGCTGTTATTTTCACCGTCATTTAGGATAAATACGACCATTGAAACTAACTAACCCAAATTTCAACTTGATCGTTGAGAGCAAAGAGGGGCGTTATCGACAGACTGGTTATTTAATTTTGATTCTTATATTTTGTCACAGGCAACAAATTTATAAAACTTAAATTTTTGTGACAAAACTTATCACTGTCATGAAATGTCAACTTGACACACGTATATCTTAGTATTAACATTACAGTCTTGTGACGTTTCACTTAAGTGTCTAAATGAAATTTCAGGCTAACTTTACTTGATGTGAAAAAATACATTTTGGAGACCACAATATTATACCATCAACCGAATACTTTCCATTTTGTATCGATAACTGTAATGCGCTCAGAAACTTGTTCCGTTGTACAATTCGTACATTTCCCCGAGTCTAGTACCCGGACACGGCTCATTTCATATACAATAGGCATTGTCTTATGAGTGGCCTCCCCGCGTCCGTGGCTGGCGATTTATAGACATCACAGCCTTCGCCTTGTTCCTTCCTGAGTCACCGGGCCTTGCCTCGGTCTGGCCACTGACTGTGAGAGTTGCAACAGTAAGGTTTTTTTCCAATATAGTCCAACCGTAACAGCCATCACTGCAGGTTGTACACTGTGCTATTGCCCTCGTTCCTTCCTGGCTCAACAGCCTTACCTCGGTCTGGCCACTGACTCCAGTGAGAGTTGCAACGAACCTAATGCAGGTTGTACACTATGCGATTACCAGGGTGGCCACCCGATCGGGAAAACCGTTACTAGGATGGGAATTTAACGTACCGGGGGAAACCTGGGAATAAGGCGGGAAATTTCCTGTAGAACCGGAAAAATCTCAAAAACTATTTTCTGTCTGTAATAACTTATTAATTAATATATAACTTCAGCACCTTAAATTAGACCTGATTAATCTCGAAACATCATATTTAACGCGTTCGTAAGCGCGTCATAATGTTCGTAAACTCCTTTTTACACCGATTGATCCAAGGTTGCCTCCATGTGTAGAAGACTAGATCTTGATTAGTTCTACCTCGGTAAGCCACTTGAACACGAATCAATTTATTTTACAGTTAAAGTCGGCCGAGAGATCGTCTCGGGTCTCCGGCCACTATACGAGAGGTATGTGGTAATGCGGCAGAACTGTAGTGGCCACAATGCAGCGGTGTTTTCGTGTTTAACGTTTATCAGCCATTTAAATTTGGGATTCTGACCAAGTTGCCCAACTTTTATTCTTGCGGAAAATAGCATTTTGAAAAGACGTGTGTTAGATAAGTTGCACAGGACTAAAATGTAGTGTTGTGAACAGACTTAGACTTCGGTTCGGTGAATATCTGTTTAACGGTTTGATGATTTGATATGAATTACGACTTGGTTTTTTGAGTACACCAGAATGTCAGTTGGCTTTTTACGAGACTTGATAAGACACTTTTTGGAGATAAAAATAGTGATTTGCGTCAAGTAAAGCCTAACGTCCGAGAGGCTTTTGGGTCAGACATGATAAGCAATGACAGATTGAGCTGAGGTCTGAGCGTCATCGGAAAAATTTAATGTCTAAGTGTTGGCGGCGTATCAGCGGCACCGTGTGGTACCGCCCTGCCGCTCACGTCTGTCTTGGGCGATGGCGGGGGTTCATCTTTTTACAATACAAACATTAAACTTTTAAGTCACCGCTCATATCGTGGTCGAGGCCTCGGTTTGTTCTATGAACGATTGCTACTCACATGCACGTTCAGTATGGTCGTCAGATTACATAGGCTGCATCAAAGAAAAGGCTATTTTGATATCATGATCACATTCAAGCCTTGGCAGAACTAACCGTGTTCACGCTGGATCAAGTTTTGTGTCCGACAGTAAAAATCACCAGTCTAAACGGATGCAAGTCATTTCACGAGCGCTGCCGGTACCCGTGGCGGCCATTAAAATTTTAATTATAAACTACTGTTTGTGAACAGACTTCGTATTAATTCTCGTAACAACCAACTATACAACCGTAGTAAATACTTGCGATTTTCAACAGTTCTCACAAGTAAAATTGCTTAACTTATTTACATTATGTGATGCGCATATTTACTCGTGACTTTATTTGCCATTGTAATCTGAGGTCATAATATAGTCGCCAGTATGCAGATGGCCAGCCGGTCGAATCTACCTCGCACATCAGTTTTCGTCGTCACAACGGCACTGGCTGTACAATGGCTTGTGGAAATCCCATCAGTTCTTCTATAAACTATTCGTCTGAACGCTGTGAGAGTTGTAACGGTAAGGTTTATTCCAATATTGTCCAACCGTAACAGCCTTCACTGCAGGTTGTACACTGTACTATTGCCCTCGTTCCTTCCTGGCTCAACGGCCTTGCTTCGGTCTGGCCACTGACTGTGAGAGTTGCAACGGTAAGGTTTATTCCAATATTGTCCAACCGTAACAGCCATCATTGTCAGGTTGTACACGGTGCTATTGCCCTTGTTCCTTCCTGAGTCATCAGCCCTTGCCTCGGTCTGGCCACTGACTGTGAGAGTTGCAACGGTAAGGTTTATTCCAATATTGTCCAACCGTAACAGCCATCATTGTCAGGTTGTACACGGTGCTATTGCCCTTGTTCCTTCCTGAGTCATCAGCCCTTGCCTCGGTCTGGCCACTGACTGTGAGAGTTGCAACGGTAAGGTTTCTTCAATCAAGATGACCGTCAACACAGCGGGCTCTTACCGCTATCGTAGTAAAACTGTCTAAAAGAAATATACGGTACTATCTGGAATAGCAATAAGTTTCACTATGATACACGCATAGCTCAGGTTTTAATATAAAACTAATTATATGCCCATTGTTGCTAATGGCGTATACGAAAATAGAGAAACAGAAAATACGAACTGTAGAGTGGAAGTCAGTAACAATTAAACTTGTAAAACTCTACTTGTTTGAATTGTCGTATAATTAAATTGCTTTGTCCTGCATTATCTGTTCAAGTTTTACTTTTGAAGTGTGAGTTATAAATTCAAAGTTATCTATAATTTTACAATTTCCCTATCATAAAATGTTGGATAATGTATATCGCAAGTTAAACGTTTTCCTTGTACTCTTTCAATTTACTAAAACGTACATTGTTAGAATTTGCTGAAACATTTTCCTGTACTTCTTCGTCTGAACACTTAGGATAGCACAAAAGTGAGTAGTAATGTTTGTAGGTTCAGGGACGGGGTTTTCTGTTTGCAGCTTGTTTCTGTCTGGAGTTCCCTGCACTTTAATCAGTTGTACTCGTACGTGACTTGACGGCAACTACAACACCTAACTTTTTATTAATTAGCTGACCAATAAACGTGACACAAAAGTTATTGGTCAGGGTTTTTATGTTCAGGGGCGGGGTTCCCTGTTTGCAGCACGTTTCTGTCCGTAGTTCTCCGCACTTTGATCACTTGTACTCGTACGTGACTTTACAGCAACTACAACACATAACTTTGTATTAATCGCCTGAACAATCAAATTGGCGCAAAAGTGAGTGTTAATGTTTTTGTGTTCAGGGACGGGGTTCCCTGTTCGTAGTTCTCCGCAGGGGGTTCCTGTTTGCAGCACGTTTCTGTTCGTAGTTCTCCGCACTTGATCACTTGTACTCGTACGTGACTTGACAGCAACTACAACACATAACTTTGTATTAATCGCCTGAACAATCAAATTGGCGCAAAAGTGAGTGTTAATGTTTTTGTGTTCAGGGACGGGGTTCCCTGTTTGCAGCACGTTTCTGTTCGTAGTTCTCCTGCACTTTAATCACTTGTACTCGTACGTGACTTTACAGCAACTACAACACATAACTTTGTATTAATCGCCTGAACAATCAAATTGGCGCAAAAGTGAGTGTTAATGTTTTTGTGTTCAGGGACGGGGTTCCCTGTTTGCAGCACGTTTCTGTTCGTAGTTCTCCGCACTTGATCACTTGTACTCGTACGTGACTTTACAGCAACTACAACACATAACTTTGTATTAATCGCCTGAACAATCAAATTGGCGCAAAAGTGAGTGTTAATGTTTTTGTGTTCAGGGACGGGGTTCCCTGTTTGCAGCACGTTTCTGTTCGTAGTTCTCCGCACTTGATCACTTGTACTCGTACGTGACTTGACGGCAACTACAACACATAACTTTGTATTAATCATCTGACAATTATTATTGACCTTGCTGTCGCACAATGTAAGACCTCATGATATCGATCTCTTGACCTTGAACTTTCCTGACACTTCTTGCTCGCCCTCATGACCTAACAACTCACCATAATAACGGGGTTACTATTAACAAGTTCATACGAAGATGGGCCACTATTTTTAATATAACTTATGAACTGTGTGTTCATAAAAATATAACGATTTAATAGTGCGTACTGATTTTACTGGTATTGAAAAGACCTAAGCGTTACCTCATACAAGAAGAATCTTATGCATAGATAAAAATGTACAAAACAACCTCTCTTTGTTTTTTGGTATGTTATCAAATCAAATCAAATCAGTCTTTATTGCCTTTGAACAACATACAATATTGTATAGCAACAGTCATTGTCCTATCTACTCATTCACACACAATCATACATACAACAAGTTCCTCATCCAGACAAACATGCAATGCGTTTATGAGATCCTGTAAAAACGTGTTTCGATTTTAATTTTAATTTCCATGTTATTTAAAGATGCACAAAAATCAATTTAATCAATTAATTTAACATGCCAGTAAGCGTTAGCACATGAAGCTGTTTTCGATTTTGACTCATTATTTCCATTTTTTAACTGATAATAGATGTGTTTCTAAAACGAAAACATTTTACAAAATTGGTATATTTAAAGTTTTGTTTATGGTTTATTTTGATTATAAGCAATGATTAAGAAAATATAATAAGTATAAAAAGTCATATAAATGATAAAGAACAATTTGGCGAGCTGTATATGTATTTTATTAATCAATATAAGTTAAAAATTTTAAAAACCTTGAAACGGGTTAGTTTTGTGTATGTTCACAGTTCAAACACGTTTATTTATTAACAATTTGTTACTTTATACTTGATTCCATAGGCCTCACATAGTACGTTCGGGATTGTGAAAAACCACTACACGGTGCAATACTCCTCACATACTATCCCAGGAAAAAGGCTACGCTGCAATTAAAATTACTGTTAAGTACTAATAATAATAACAATAAAAAGAATAATTAAACTTATAAAAAACTCAATACATTCAAAAGAGATTAAAACATCTGATACATTAGCACTTGTAGCCTATTTATCCCAACACACATATACCTTTTTGGTGACAGTGTTTAGACTGTTATTGTTTAAACATTGATATAAACCTCGATTTAATGAACAAAAATGTGAATCTAATATTTGGTAAAATATGTCGAAAAAGATGTCATATGTTGACTTTGCATGAGACTATATTTCTATTAGAATGAGTTCTATGATGCGTAGTTTTCGTGTGAACCTTTTTTGTATCATTTACTCTCTGCCTATCTGTCCGCTGGATACCTCGAGAATGAATTGAGACATTGAATTTAAATGTTGTATGTAATGCTATCGAAGTCTCTTACGACACGTGGGTTGTCGTAACTCTGGCTTGTTTATATTTACCTTATTTGCTGAGCTTTAGCGAAGCCTATTACTCGTGAGGCTACAAAGTTTCTTTTCTCTCTGTCTTTCGTTCCGGATGATATTTTTTTTTAAATCAACTGAAAAATTGATATAAAATTGCGCATGACGCTTCATCTATATATATTAGAAACACTGAGTTCGATGATGGTGCATGTCGCTCCATATGACTTGACTGAACATTAGCAAATATTTTTATATTGGTTTTATTGATAAACATATTGACAACGAGATAAAGGAGAGTAAATACATTTGTAAATAAATTGAGAGTAACCATTTAAGATTTCAACATGAGACTTTTATTCATAGAGTGAAAGAAAAAGAAAGGAAATTCAATATTAAAACTCAATAACAAGATTTGATTTCTGCTCACCTTTGCGCTGTAGTACACTCCTTAGAGCACTGGAACATTTATTATATAAAAACTGTCATGAAACCTATAAGCAGGCTGTGTTCTGTCATCTCATGGAGACATTGTAGCGAGACGATTCACTGTATGTATTGGATTCAGCGATATAAACAGCAGAATATGTTGACAGATATAAGCAAGTTGTGTCCTGTCATCTCATGGAGTCATTGTAGCGAGACGATTCACTGTATGTATTGGATTCAGCGATATAAGCAGCAGAATAAGTTGACGGATATAAGCAGGCTGTGTCCTGTCATCTCAAGGAGACATTGTAGCGAGACGATTCACTGTATGTATAGGATTCAGCGATATAAGCAGCAGAATATGTTGACAGATATAAGCAAATTGTATCCTGTCATCTCATGGAGACATTGTAGCGAGGCGATTCGCTGTATGTATTGGATTCAGCGATATAAGCAGCAGAATATGTTGACAGGTAGAAGAAAGCCGTGTCCTGTCAGCTCAGGGAGACATTCTAGCGAGCCGATTCACTGTATGTATAGGATTCAACGATATAAGCAACAGAATATGTTGACAGATATAAGCAGGCCGTGTCCTGTCATCTCATGGAGACATTGTAGCAACACGATTCACTGTATGTGTAGGATTCAACGATATAAGCAACAGAATATGTTGACAGGTAGAAGAAAGCCGTGTCCTGTCAGCTCATGGAGACATTGTAGCAAGACGATTCACTGTATGTATAGGATTCAACGATATAAGCAACAGAATATGTTGACAGATATAAGCAAGCTGTGTCCTGTCATCTCATGGAGACATTGTAGCGAGACGATTCACTGTATGTATAGGATTCAACGATATAAGCAACAGAATATGTTGACAGAAATAAGCAAGCGGTGTCCTGTCATCTCATGGAGACATTGTAGCGAGACAATTCACTGTATGTATAGGATTCATCGATATAAGCAACAGAATATGTTGACAGATATAAGCGAGCTGTGTCCTGTCATCTCATGGAGACATTGTAGCGAGACGATTCACTGTATGTATTGGATTCAGCGATATAAGCAGCAGACTTAGTTGACGGATGTAAGCAGGCTGTGTCCTGTCATCTCATGGAGACATTGTAGCAAGACGATTCACTGTATGTATAGGATTCAACGATATAAGCAACAGAATATGTTGACAGATATAAGCAAGCTGTGTCCTGTCATCTCATGGAGACATTGTAGCGAGACGATTCACTGTATGTATAGGATTCATCGATATAAGCAACAGAATATGTTGACAGATATAAGCAAGCTGTGTCCTGTCATCTCATGGAGACATTGTAGCGAGACGATTCACTGTATGTATAGGATTCAGCGATATAAGCAACAGAATATGTTGACAGATATAAGCAAGCTGTGTCCTGTCATCTCATGGAGACATTGTAGCGAGACGATTCACTGTATGTATAGGATTCAGCGATATAAGCAACAGAATATGTTGACAGATATAAGCAAGCTGTGTCCTGTCATCTCATGGAGTCATTGTAGCGAGACGATTCACTGTATGTATTGGATTCAGCGATATAAGCAGCAGAATAAGTTGACGGATATAAGCAGGCTGTGTCCTGTCATCTCATGGAGACATTGTAGCAAGACGATTCACTGTATGTATAGGATTCAGCGATATAAGCAGCAGAATATGTTGACAGATATAAGCAAGCTGTGTCCTGTCATCTCATGGAGACATGGTAGCGAGACGATTCACCGTATGTATAGGATTCAGCGATATAAGCAGCAGAATATGTTGACAGATATAAGCAAATTGTATCCTGTCATCTCATGGAGACATTGTAGCGAGGCGATTCGCTGTATGTATTGGATTCAGCGATATAAGCAGCAGAATATGTTGACAGGTAGAAGAAAGCCGTGTCCTGTCAGCTCAGGGAGACATTCTAGCGAGCCGATTCACTGTATGTATTGGATTCAGCGATATAAGCAGCAGAATATGTTGACAGATATAAGCAAGCTGTGTCCTGTCATCTCATGGAGACATTGTAGCGAGACGATTCACTGTATGTATAGGATTCAGCGATATAAGCAACAGAATATGTTGACAGATATAAGCAAGCTGTGTCCTGTCATCTCATGGAGACATTGTAGCGAGACGATTCACTGTATGTATTGGATTCAGCGATATAAGCAGCAGAATATGTTGACAGATATAAGCAAGCTGTGTCCTGTCATCTCATGGAGACATTGTAGCGAGACGATTCACTGTATGTATTGGATTCAGCGATATAAGCAGCAGAATATGTTGACAGATAAAAGCAAGCTGTGTCCTGTCATCTCATGGAGACATTGTAGCGAGACGATTCACTGTATGTATTGGATTCAGCGATATAAACAGCAGAATATGTTGACAGATATAAGCAAGCTGTGTCCTGTCATCTCATGGAGACATTGTAGCGAGACGATTCACTGTATGTATAGGATTCAGCGATATAAGCACAGCAGAATATGTTGACAGATATAAGCAAGCTGTGTCCTGTCATCTCATGGAGACATTGTAGCGAGACGATTCACTGTATGTATAGGATTCAGCGATATAAGCAGCAGAATATGTTGACAGATATAAGCAAGCTGTGTCCTGTCATCTCATGGAGACATTGTAGCGAGACGATTCACTGTATGTATTGGATTCAGCGATATAAGCAGCAGAATATGTTGACAGATATAAGCAAGCTGTGTCCTGTCATCTCATGGAGACATTGTAGCGAGACGATTCACTGTATGTATTGGATTCAGCGATATAAGCAGCAGAATATGTTGACAGATATAAGCAAGCTGTGTCCTGTCATCTCATGGAGACATTGTAGCGAGACGATTCACTGTATGTATAGGATTCAGCGATATAAGCAGCAGAATATGTTGACAGATATAAGCAAGCTGTGTCCTGTCATCTCATGGAGACATTGTAGCGAGACGATTCACTGTATGTATTGGATTCAGCGATATAAGCAGCAGAATATGTTGACAGATATAAGCAAGCTGTGTCCTGTCATCTCATGGAGACATTGTAGCGAGACGATTCACTGTATGTATAGGATTCAGCGATATAAGCAGCAGAATATGTTGACAGATATAAGCAAGCTGTGTCCTGTCATCTCATGGAGACATTGTAGCGAGGCCGATTCACTGTATGTATAGGATTCAGCGATATAAGCAGCAGAATACAGATATAAGCAGTGTTTCCTGTCATCTCATGGAGACATTGTAGCGAGACGATTCACTGTATGTATTGGATTCAGCGATATAAGCCAGAATATGTTGACAGTATAAGCAAGCTGTGTCCTGTCATCTCATGGAGACATTGTAGCGAGACGATTCACTGTATGTATAGGATTCAGCGATATAAGCAGCAGAATATGTTGACAGATATAAGCAAGCTGTGTCCTGTCATCTCATGGAGACATTGTAGCGAGACGATTCACTGTATGTATAGGATTCAGCGATATAAGCAACAGAATATGTTGACAGATATAAGCAAGCTGTGTCCTGTCATCTCATGGAGACATTGTAGCGAGACGATTCACTGTATGTATAGGATTCAGCGATATAAGCAGCAGAATATGTTGACAGATATAAGCAAGCTGTGTCCTGTCATCTCATGGAGACATTGTAGCGAGACGATTCACTGTATGTATAGGATTCAGCGATATAAGCAGCAGAATATGTTGACAGATATAAGCAAGCTGTGTCCTGTCATCTCATGGAGACATTGTAGCGAGACGATTCACTGTATGTATAGGATTCAGCGATATAAGCAGCAGAATATGTTGACAGATATAAGCAAGCTGTGTCCTGTCATCTCATGGAGACATTGTAGCGAGACGATTCACTGTATGTATTGGATTCAGCGATATAAGCAGCAGAATATGTTGACAGATATAAGCAAGCTGTGTCCTGTCATCTCATGGAGACATTGTAGCGAGACGATTCACTGTATGTATTGGATTCAGCGATATAAGCAGCAGAATATGTTGACAGATATAAGCAAGCTGTGTCCTGTCATCTCATGGAGACATTGTAGCGAGACGATTCACTGTATGTATTGGATTCAGCGATATAAGCAGCAGAATATGTTGACAGATATAAGCAAGCTGTGTCCTGTCATCTCATGGAGACATTGTAGCGAGACGATTCACTGTATGTATATTTTCAGCGATATAAGCAGCAAAATTTGTTGACAGGTAAAAGCAAGCCGTGTCCTGTCATCTCATGGAGACATTGTAGCGAGACGATTCACTGTATGTATAGGATTCAGCGATATAAACAGCAGAATATGTTGACAGGTAAAAGCAAGCCGTTTCCTGTCATCTCATGGAGACATTGTAGCGAGACGATTCACTGTATGTATTGGATTCAGCGATATAAACAGCAGAATATGTTGACAGATATAAGTTGAGATATCAAGCTGTGTCCTGTCATCTCATGGAGACATTGTAGCGAGACGATTCACTGTATGTACAGTTGGATTCAGCGATATAAGCAGCAAAATTTGTTGACAGGTAAAAGCAAGCCGCGTCCTGTCATCTCATGGAGACATTGTAGCGAGACGATTCACTGTATGTATTGGATTCAGCGATATAAACAGCAGAATATGTTGACAGGTAAAAGCAAGCCGTGTCCTGTCATCTCATGGAGACATTGTAGCGAGACGATTCACTGTATGTATTGGATTCAGCTATATAAACAGCAGAATATGTTGACAGGTAAAAGCAAGCCGTGTCCTGTCATCTCATGGAAACATTGTAGCGAGACGATTCACTGTATGTATTGGATTCAGCGATATAAACAGCAGGATATGTTGACAGATATAAGCAAGCTGTGTCCTGTCATCTCATGGAGACATTGTAGCGAGACGATTCACTGTATGTATTGGATTCAGCGATATAAGCAACAGAATAAGTTGACGGATATAAGCAGGCTGTGTCCTGTCATCTCATGGAGACATTGTAGAAAGACGATTCACTGTATGTATAGGATTCAGCGATATAAGCAGCAGAATATGTTGACAGATATAAGCAAGCTGTGTCCTGTCATATCATGGAGACATGGTAGCGAGACGATTCACTGTATGTATAGGATTCAGCGATATAAGCAACAGAATATGTTGACAGATATAAGCAAATTGTATCCTGTCATCTCATGGAGACATTGTAACGAGGCGATTCGCTGTATGTATTGGATTCAGCGATATAAGCAGCAGAATATGTTGACAGGTAGAAGAAAGCCGTGTCCTGTCAGCTCAGGGAGACATTCTAGCGAGCCGATTCACTGTATGTATAGGATTCAACGATATAAGCAACAGAATATGTTGACAGATATAAGCAGGCCGTGTCCTGTCATCTCATGGAGACATTGTAGCAAGACTATTCACTGTATGTATAGGATTCAACGATATAAGCAACAGAATATGTGGACAGATATAAGCAAGCCGTGTCCTGTCATCTCATGGAGACATTGTAGCGAGGCGATTCGCTGTATGTATTGGATTCAGCGATATAAGCAGCAGAATATGTTGACAGGTAGAAGAAAGCCGTGTCCTGTCAGCTCAGGGAGACATTGTAGCGAGCCGATTCACTGTATGTATAGGATTCAACGATATAAGCAACAGAATATGTTGACAGATATAAGCAAGCTGTGTCCTGTCATCTCATGGAGACATTGTAGCGAGACGATTCACTGTATGTATAGGATTCATCGATATAAGCAACAGAATATGTTGACAGATATAAGCAAGCTGTGTCCTGTCATCTCATGGAGACATTGTAGCGAGACGATTCACTGTATGTATTGGATTCAGCGATATAAGCAGCAGAATATGTTGACAGATAAAAGCAAGCTGTGTCCTGTCATCTCATGGAGACATTGTAGCGAGACGATTCACTGTATGTATTGGATTCAGCGATATAAACAGCAGAATATGTTGACAGATATAAGCAAGCTGTGTCCTGTCATCTCATGGAGACATTGTAGCGAGACGATTCACTGTATGTATAGGATTCATCGATATAAGCAACAGAATATGTTGACAGATATAAGCAAGCTGTGTCCTGTCATCTCATGGAGACATTGTAGCGAGACGATTCACTGTATGTATTGGATTCAGCGATATAAACAGCAGAATATGTTGACAGATATAAGCAAGCTGTGTCCTGTCATCTCATGGAGACATTGTAGCGAGGACGATTCACTGTATGTATTGGATTCAGCGATATAAACAGCAGAATATGTTGACAGATATAAGCAAGCTGTGTCCTGTCATCTCATGGAGACATTGTAGCGAGACGATTCACTGTATGTATAGGATTCAGCGATATAAGCAGCAGAATATTGACAGATATAAGCAAGCTGTGTCCTGTCATCTCATGGAGACATTGTAGCGAGACGATTCACTGTATGTATAGTTTTCAGCGATATAAGCAACAGAATTTGTTGACAGGTATATAAGCAAGCTGTGTCCTGTCATCTCATGGAGACATTGTAGCGAGACGATTCACTGTATGTATAGGATTCAGCGATATAAACAGCAGAATATGTTGACAGGTAAAAGCAAGCCGTTTCCTGTCATCTCATGGAGACATTGTAGCGAGACGATTCACTGTATGTATTGGATTCAGCGATATAAACAGCAGAATATGTTGACAGATATAAGCAAGCTGTGTCCTGTCATCTCATGGAGACATTGTAGCGAGACGATTCACTGTATGTACAGTTTTCAGCGATATAAGCAGCAAAATTTGTTGACAGGTAAAAGCAAGCCGCGTCCTGTCATCTCATGGAGACATTGTAGCGAGACGATTCACTGTATGTATTGGATTCAGCGATATAAGCAGCAAAATTTGTTGACAGGTAAAATCAAGCCGTGTCCTGTCATCTCATGGAGACATTGTAGCGAGACGATTCACTGTACGTATAGGATTCAGCGATATAAGCAGCAGAATATGTTGACAGATATAAGCAAGCCGTGTCCTGTTAAGTACAGGACACATTGTAGTGAGGCTAATCGCTATATATAGAGTAGTTAAAGAGAAACGTGTTCACTCTGTCACTTACAGCAGCAGTTCGGCTTTGTTGAAAGTTACAGACAAGTTGTGTCCTGTTAACTACGGGACACATTGTAGTAAGGCTAATAGCTATATATATATATATATATATATATATATATATATATATATATATATATATATATATATATATATATATATATATATATATATAGTAGTTAAAGAGAAACGTGATCACTCTGTCACTTACAGCAGCAGTGCGGCTTTGTTGTCAGAGACAGACAAGTTTGTCTACAGCTCGGAAAACTTTGTAACCAGAGTTGTACATTTGTAATGGGACTGTCTCTTTGAGAATCCTTGCATTCGCTACAGGACATGTGTTTATATTTTAATATTTAATTTTGTAAAAAATCAATACTTATAAATGACTTATCAATTTTTATATACCTGAATATTTAAAAAATTAATACACCATCTTATACATCGGAACGCTCATTATTTTAAATATAAATAATAAACTTGTAGATTTTATATTAAAATACTGAATTGAATGCTGTTCTGTCAGAAAATATCTTCATTATATGGCAAGCCATTATTTGAGGGACTCATTGGGTAGGTCTCTCTATTATTTTCGGACACTTGAGGAAGCAATTTTGCCCCACAAAAGTTGCAATTAAAGCTGTATCATGCAGACAAAAGAGCCCATCTTCTTCAGAACGCTTCAAAGCAAACTGCTGCTGCGACTTATTAAAGCGCACTTCAGCTCCTCCGCCAGCACAATAGAATGCTGCCTATTGTGTCTTGATACTACATATTTATGTCTTCCGTGTTCGGTTCAAATATTGATTGGTCAATGGTTTTTAATTTAAAGCTTGCTTATATGTAATTACAGTTTAGATCTAGGTGAACTGTAATGAGTACGCCACACCACGTGTCGCGTAGGTACACCACGTAATTTCAAGTCTATAGGTACATCTATTACAGTGTAATATGTTAAAATCGTCATTAAATTTATAATAGATTGTTATCAGTTTGTTAACAAATTTTCTGTTTACATTATTCTGTGATTTTTTTCGTCACCATCATGGTTACCCTTAACAACAATGGAAAAGTAAGTGCTCACTGACGCTGAGCCAAACTCCATGGAGTGACGTGCGCCAACGTTGAACTCAGTGTTGGTTAAATAGAAATTAAGTTTCGTAAAAAAACTAGGTATATAATGTCAGTTCGTTTTCGAGGCTTTGCTCACGCTCAGCAAATTTCGCTTACTACTTTTAATTTCATAGTCCAATTCCAACACAACTGATTCGGAGTTGTTTCAATCATTCACAATATAAAACCATTTACGTTACAACCTGAGGTAGTTTCTGGCTAACAGCACATTACTCGTAAGCACGAGAAAGCCTTCACTGAAGTCCCGTTTGATTAAATTGTCACTATAAAATGAAAGGTTTTTATTTTAATTTGTTGAAATCTATACAATCGTAGTTAAAACTGAAGAAATCTAAAAGTGCGATAACTCCTGTGATGGTTATCACTGCTTGCATGTGATGTATTAAGTTACGTATTGTAATACTTACTACTTGACTATACACGAGAGTATTACATAACACGAAGCAGTCAGTGATCAATGAGTCACTGGCCTGGTGGGGTGAGAGGTGGGTGGGGGGGGGGAGTTCAGTACCACCCACATCACACCTAGTTCACTTCAAGTCAAGGAAACTTCCACTACAACTGAGCCGTAGACTGGACCTGTTGCCCTAGCCACTGGCACTCCAGATTTACTCCTCATTCCATTCATGCACATTCCGTTACATCTCCAGTCTACGGATAGACTTGGCAAATTTCCACATGGAAATTTCCAGAATCCTGAATCATATAAATTTGGCGGACCACCTATTGAAGTTGCTGAAACCGCGTTACAAAACCACTAGTTCCTTCTTCATCTCCCTTATTGTTTCCCCGGATATTCCTTTTCCTAAAAACCAGAGAACTTGTTTTGGAATACTCTAGATTGCTCTAGCACTACTCTAGTATATTTAAAATCCTTGAAATTGGAACATGTACAAAACTCATTTAAGTATCGGCATCAAAACAAGAGTGAATTCTTCAGCAATGAATATTAGATTATTTCTAGGGGTGTATTATGAATAACAAGGTTGTAGTATTTACTTTCTGGTGGCCCATTCATGGACTCCCATTCATTTTGTAGAACATCGCTGAAATTCACGCTCGTAGATGGATTCAAATCACGAAAATTGAAGAAGAACTTAATTTCTATTTTGAAAAGTAGGCTACATTTAAAACCTAATTTTTCAAAAACTTAAATCATTTAAAGTATGATTAAAGCCTTGCAGTATTTCTTTGGTTATGTTGTTACTACTGGCTCTGCCCTGCATTTTCTGGTGGCCCCTTCTGTAGCTAATCAACATCAACTCGTTACATTGTGTTTGGCGTTACCAATACACAGTTTTTGTCATTAATCTCATACTGGTTTTGTTATTTTATAAATATAGTTTACTTACATTCAAATTACATAGTTTTGTAGCCTCAAAAAGCTCTCTCGGACAGATAATTTCTGAACTTTTTAAAAATGAAATATTAGCAATGTGTTTATTTCAGGTATAATGTAGTTGTACAATCTGGGTCACTGATGCGTCCTTCTCAATCCCCTCTTTTGGAGAAAACCCTCTCGTGTAACTACCGTTAAGCCTGAGTTATCATGTGGTGGTTTGCATTCTATGTCAAGGTCTATTATACCCATATTACTCTACACCAGAGCTTAAAGTGCTTGATTTATCTTAGAAAGGTTTACTCTCTACAAAGTCATATCATACAATATTACTCGACTGTAGAGCCGGTTGTGTCTGAGTTATCTGATACAAATTTACTTTCTTCAGTATATATCAAGGTCTATTATACCCGTATTACTCTACACCAGAGCTTAAAGTGCTTGATTTATCTTAGAAAGGTTTACTCTCTACAAAGTCATATCATACAATATTACTCGACTGTAGAGCCGGTTGTGTCTGAGTTATCTGATACAAATTTACTTTCTTCAGTATATATCAAGGTCTATTATACCCGTATTACTCTACACCAGAGCTTAAAGTGCTTGATTTATCTTAGAAAGGTTTACTCTCTACAAAGTCATATCATACAATATTACTCGACTGTAGAGCCGGTTGTGTCTGAGTTATCTGATACAAATTTACTTTCTTCAGTATATATCAAGGTCTATTATACCCGTATTACTCTACACCAGAGCTTAAAGTGCTTGATTTATCTTAGAAAGGTTTACTCTCTACAAAGTCATATCATACAATATTACTCGACTGTAGAGCCGGTTGTGTCTGAGTTATCTGATACAAATTTACTTTCTTCAGTATATATCAAGGTCTATTATACCCGTATTACGCTCCAGCAGTGTAATTCGTGTGTAATACTCTATTTAATTGTAATTTAAATGTATTTCACATATTTAATATGTAAATATGTATATATTTAAATGTAATTGATATGTAATATGACATTTAAGAGCAGGTCATATAATACCAATTCTACTCTTGGACACGACATAATGAGCCTTCATATCACGTGGGCTTTTATGAGTTCACACCGTTGTGTCAAACTTTTATATTAAGGGAGATTTGGATTCCTTAATAGTGTCCGTTCTTCAAAATTATGTGTGGGAGGTAAAAATGTTGTAACAGAGTTGATATGTCAAAACTATACAGGGAGTTTTACAATTTGTAATAAAGTTTGTTGTGCCAAAATTATACATGAGAGGTTGCTATTTTGCAATAGTCCCCATTGTGCTAAAGTTATATGTTATATAGGAAGCTTTATCCATAAAAGATTCGAGTGTTCAAAATTATACGTAAGATTTCTATTCTGAAATAGCCCCCGTTGGGCCGAGGTTACCAGAGAGGTTCTGTGCACCATGCATGGTAGCCTTGTTACTGAACATCACAGTCACGATTTGGGTCACCGACCATACAAGTCTGACATTTGCATATTCATCTTGTGAATTGAAAACAGTCTTGTCAATATCATTCAAGGTCAAATTCTGTAAACATAGTGTGTTTAAACATTTTAATACGGGTTACGGGTTTCTATTCGCATAGCTACCTATTAAATGTTAAATATAGTTTTCAATCAGCCCAAAATTACTTGTATTTATATTAATTTTGAAATCTATAATATTGTATTTCTCTATCAATTTTTTATTTATTTATGATGCTTCATCGAGCATTAAAATAACTGTATTACCCTTAATTACCCTTAATTTAAAATATACAGTGTGAGTTAAAAGTATGTTTAGTTTTTGATTAATAAAGATGGGGATGGGACTCGGGACACTTTTTTAGGAAATAGAAGTGATTTTTTTAGTCACTGTCACAGCTTTTCCCATTTCCCCAAAATGGGATTTGGGAGGAGGGGCTCAATTTAAATGTAAATACCTATCAAATTACACCTCATTTGAAAGGTTTTGGTAAAAGAAGAAATACAGTGGAAACTAGGGCTTTTATATTTCAACCCAGGACAAAATGGCTTTTTGGCACTTAGCCTAATGGTTTTTTACATTCAAAAATCCCATTTTGGGAAAATGAGCTAAGTTGTTACAGCGACTGAACAGTTTATTTCTATTTCCTAAAAAGGTGTCCTGAGTTCCATCACTCCATCTTTATCCATCAAAAACTAAACAGAGTGTATCCATAATTTTAACTCACTGTATAATAATAAGAGGTTAAGAAATCCTGCCTGATTTTTATGGTTCGTTTTTCCAAACAGTAACTCTAAAATATGAACTTTATGTTATGTAAAAATTAGGTAGTGCTCTCGCTGGTTTCTTCAACCTGGAGCCTAGTAAATATTGTTACACTGTTATCAATTACATCCAATCCCTTGTACGTAGTTGCATACATAAGTATTATATTAAACCTGTTTAAGATTATTAATTCACCGTAGTGCTCGTGTAGGTTCTCTGCCTGAGGCTTCAACTACGATGTCAACGAACACCGTTGTGTAGATAGCGAGTTGTCAACGAACACCGTTGTGTAGATAGCGAGTTGTCAACGAACACCGTTGTGTAGATAGCGAGTTGTCTTATGTTTATCTGAATCTCGTCACCAGCACCAGTGGCGATGCCATCATGCTCACTTGGAATTACGACCTGAGTATGAGACCATGTTCCATATAACGATATTTTTGTAGTTACCGTTGTGTAGATAGCGAGTTGTCTTAAGTTTATCTGAATCTCGTGGCACCAGCACCAGTGGCGATGCCATCATGCTCACTTGGAATTACGACCTGAGTGTGAGACCATGTTCCATATAACGATATTTTGTAGTTACCGTTGTGTAGATAGCGAGTTGTCTTAAGTTTATCTGAATCTCGTGGCACCAGCACCAGTGGCGATGCCATCATGCTCACTTGGAATTACGACCTGAGTATGAGACCATGTTCCATATAACGATATTTTGTAGTTACCGTTGTGTAGATAGCGAGTTGTCTTAAGTTTATCTGAATCTCGTGGCACCAGCACCAGTGGCGATGCCATCATGCTCACTTGGAATTACGACCTGAGTATGAGACCATGTTCCATATAACGATATTTTGTAGTTACCGTTGTGTAGATAGCGAGTTGTCTTAAGTTTATCTGAATCTCGTGGCACCAGCACCAGTGGCGATGCCATCATGCTCACTTGGAATTACGACCTGAGTATGAGACCATGTTCCATATAACGATATTTTGTAGTTACCGTTGTGTAGATAGCGAGTTGTCTTAAGTTTATCTGAATCTCGTGGCACCAGCACCAGTGGCGATACCATCATGCTCACTTGGAATTACGACCTGAGTATGAGACCATGTTCCATATAACGATATTTTGTAGTTACCGTTGTGTAGATAGCGAGTTGTCTTAAGTTTATCTGAATCTCGTGGCACCAGCACCAGTGGCGATACCATCATGCTCACTTGGAATTACGACCTGAGTATGAGACCATGTTCCATATAACGATATTTTGTAGTTACCGTTGTGTAGATAGCGAGTTGTCTTAAGTTTATCTGAATCTCGTGGCACCAGCACCAGTGGCGATGCCATCATGCTCACTTGGAATTACGACCTGAGTATGAGACCATGTTCCGTATAACGATATTTTGTAGTTGAGAATACTGGTACCAAGAGACTAACTCCTAGTGTATCTACTGTTCAAAATTATAATTAGAAATTTGATGGGTAGTTGGACGGAGCCTTGAAATTAAACAGTAAAGCCACATCTTAGATATTATGATATTAAAAGTAACATCAGCTTGTTTAAAATATCCTGGTATCCCATTTTGTTGTTTCTTAGAATTAAGTGATGTTTTAACAGTAAGAGTCAGTGAGGTAACAGAGCTAAACAAGATTTTTACAGCGTCTAAAAGGCAACATCGTTGAATGTAGATATGTGAAGGCAATTAGTTCAGAATTGCATTTTGAAATCATATATTGGTTATAAAAAGTTGTAAGTTTGTTCGTTTTCGTGTTAAAATTTTAAAATTATCACACTTATTTCTATGGCAGTGTTTAACAACAGCTGCTGAAGTCATCAATTCCAAATCTCAGGCCTGTCTCGATAATGGGAGAGATTACATTATCGGCGTGAGTGAGTAATAATTTTGAGTATGTACATTCATCTGCTTTGTTTTCTAAATTTGTCATTTACTTTGAATTACGTGTAAAATATTACAAGCCACGTAACTGGGTGCTATCTGATTGTGCCGAGAGGTGAGCTCATCTACTAGTAGTGACTTTCCTTGTCCCCGCACTTTAGTGGCAGTATAACACTGTCATGTGCGGCCAGCTGATGTACTCTTGCTGCAGATCTGCTGCACCTGCGTGCTCTGATACTAGGTACTGTGTGCTGGACAAGTCAAGGTTCTCTAGTAGTACATCGTGATCATGACAAACCTTACGCAAGATAAGTATCTCCATTAGGTTATTATTAATAACAAAACGCAGTTGGTCACACTATAAGTGACTGTGTGCGGCTTCAAAGCCCACGCCGGCGCTAGCCTACTCACACCACTCTGTCGGAACTGCGCAAGAGCTTGGTGACGGTCATGTCTGCGTTACATTCCTGAAGAGGAGAGAGTCCGGACACAATTCCCAGTAAGTGAACTGCGCAGTATCAGCTGACCGGTTGTCCCCCCTCCCCCCCCCCCCCAACAAACAACTGCCACAGACACGCTGCCGGCTCCTCCGACAGTCAGTCAGAGCCTAGCGTTCGACCGTCACGGTCAGACCACTGGTCATACCCATGAGCGAGAGTGAGTTCACTTGACTCGGCGTTTTTGTGTCGGAGACTATCTTCAGAAACTTTGGTTTTTGAATTTGACTCGCGTCGCGTTAACAGTAGAACCGGTGGTAATGCGTATACAGCAGTGGTGCGACGGCGCCGGGGGGCCGGGTGAGAAGTGTCCACGGCGGCGGCGTTGGTCGTCAGTCGGAGAGCGAACCGCGGGTCTAGTAGTGCCTGCCGCCAAGATAATCCTGGGCACGGCCCTCTCACACCTGCGTCGCGCCATATCTGTCTCACAGTGAGTACACTGTCACAACTCTATTATTCCTTGTCAAATTTATTTCATTTAAGAACTTTTCATTATATTCCCCATCATAAAATGTATACTTTCAATTTTTAATTTAAGATGTATCACGGAAATGAAATTTAACAAATTTAAATTCCTTACATAAAATAATCTGCCAATCACAGTCTGCCATATAAATCAATGTATTGTAATATAATCAACATCATTTATTCTATCTGTGAATTTATACTACCTACAAACTTAATTGTATACTTCAATTGTACTTATTTTTATTTGTGATTTGTGAGGATTTCGCTATTTCTATGTGTAGTTAATTAATCGTCTAAGATCAATGTATTTATATATATATATATATATATATATATATATATATATATATATATATGTGTGTGTGTGTGTGTGTGTGTGTGTGTTTAATCATTTAAAGTAAATGCATCTAATAGCGTAGCGTTATTATTAATGATTATTTGTTATATACAATACGAGTAATTAAGTATTTTAAATTAGAAAAAAATATATAAACCGCACTGTCCTGTAAATATATGCTAACTATCTCACGAGAATGATAAACCTCTTGTATTTAATTCAATATTAAAATATTACTGATTGAGCCTTAACCAAAAAGATCGATCGGATACAGGAATGAGTGATTGTGTTGGTGACAAGACCAGCCACTGTTATGTAAAACAACAAGCACATTATCAGCAAGGACTATCGCTGTGTGTGTACTGTACACTGTACAGTGCAGCCTGCCTCAACGCGCCCGTCGCGTCGCGCCGCCCCAATCGATGGCCTACACAGCTCGCTCGCTATACTCCGCCACCACTGTCACTGCAGTAGTAGTGATCTTCCTCTCGTATTCTAGTTACGTTTACTTTAATAATAGAAAATCTACTTTACTCACACATCCAACAGAGTTGGAAATCTCGACTACTACCAAATCTACACAGATCGCTCGCTATACTCCGCCACCACTGTCACTGCAGTAGTAGTGATCTTCCTCTCGTATTCTAGTTACGTTTACTTTAATAATAGAAAATCTACTTTACTCACACATCCAACAGAGTTGGAAATCTCGACTACTACCAAATCTACACAGATGGCTCGCTATACTCCGCCACCACTGTCACTGCAGTAATGATCTTCCTCTCGTATTCTAGTTACGTTTACTTTAATAATAGAAAATCTACTTTACTCCCACATCCAACAGAGTTGGAAATCTCTACTACTACCAAGTCTACACTGCTCGCTCGCTATACTCCACCACCACTGTCACTGCAGTAGTGATCTTTCTCTCGTATTCTAGATGCGTTTACTTTAATAATGGAAAATCTACTTTACTCACACATCCAACAGAGTTGGAAATCTCTACTACTATCAAGTCTACACAGGTCGCTCGCTATACTCCACCACCACTGTCACTGCAGTAGTGATCTGATCCTCTTCTTGTATTGTAGTTACGTTTACTTTAATAATAGAAAATCTACTTTACTCCCACATCCAACAGAGTTGGAAATCTCTACTACTACCAAGTCTACACAGCTCGCTCGCTATACTCCACCACCACTGTCACTGCAGTAGTAGTGATCTTCCTCTCGTATTCTAGTTACGTTTACTTTAATAATAGAAAATCTACTTTACTCCCACATCCAACAGAGTTGGAAATCTCTACTACTACCAAGTCTACACTGCTCGCTCGCTATACTCCACCACCACTGTCACTGCAGTAGTGATCTTTCTCTCGTATTCTAGATACGTTTACTTTAATAATGGAAAATCTACTTTACTCACACATCCAACAGAGTTGGAAATCTCTACTACTACCAAGTCTACACTGCTCGCTCGCTATACTCCACCACCACTGTCACTGCAGTAGTGATCTTTCTCTCGTATTCTAGATACGTTTACTTTAATAATGGAAAATCTACTTTACTCACACATCCAACAGAGTTGGAAATCTCTACTACTATCAAGTCTACACAGGTCGCTCGCTATACTCCACCACCACTGTCACTGCAGTAGTGATCTGATCCTCTTCTTGTATTGTAGTTACGTTTACTTTAATAATAGAAAATCTACTTTACTCCCACATCCAACAGAGTTGGAAATCTCTACTACTACCAAGTCTACACAGCTCGCTCGCTATACTCCACCACTACTGTCACTGCAGTAGTAGTGATCTTTCTCTCGTATTCTAGTTACGTTTACTTTAATAATAGAAAATCTACTTTACTCACACATCCAACAGAGTTGGAAATATCTACTACTACCAAGTCTACACAGCTCGCTCGCTATACTCCACCACCACTGTCACTGCAGTAGTGATCTTCCTCTCGTATTCTAGTTACGTTTACTTTAATAATAGAAAATCTACTTTACTCACACATCCAACAGAGTTGGACATCTCGATTACTACCAAGGCTTCACATTCATTCTCCATTAATATTACTTTCAGTGCTCGTAATACGCCGCCGCCACCCCCACTACAATGTTTCTCCTCTCATATCCCACCTTTCGTTTACTTCAATGATCAGAAATCACAATGCTGTGTTACCACTGTTGTGTATATATATACTTTTATAAACACGCTTGAATAATATTCGGATCGTAATAGAAAATACAGTGTCAATTCTGATGTTACGTTAATTTAAAATCGATTTTGTTATATTTATTTATATATTATATATATTATAAAATTACAATATATATATATATATATATATATATATATATATATTGTAATTTTCCTAAACTGTACACTTCTAATGAACAATATAAACCTTACCTGCAATCCCCTTATTAGAACGAAATGTCACCGTTTTTGCATTGTTCAAAAACATAACAAGCTCCTCGCTGTTCATTCCAGAGAACAAAATCCAAACAAAATTGAAGATTTTTTAAATTAAAAGGTTATTATATTGAAGCATTACGTACTAATGCAAACATCAATTTGAACACATTAATTTGAAAAAGAAGAAAAAGTTTATAAACTTGTATTAAAATCAAGATATCCTCTTGCTTTGTACCTTCGATAATGTATTCTGTTTTTATCTCTATTTTAACTCTGCAATTTTTAATCAAACATCAGTTGTGAACCATTTGTTAATTGTTTATTTTCAAGGAGAGTTAAGTTTTCTTGTTTATAATAGTGCCATATTTGTAAACACTGAAAATGTTTGAAAATTTGTAAGTTTAACCATATTTGCTTTTTTATGTATTAAAATAATATATTAAATGTATTGATATATAACTTAATTTGTAATAATATTGCGAGCTAGACTGTTGCAAACAAATGTTGCTTTTATTCGTTACCTTTGGAATATAATAAATCCACTGTTTATGCAGAGTTTGGTATTTTCCGGTATTTGTACATGAAGGGGGCGCGGCGACTAGCTGCGGGTCTCTCACGAATATTGTGTGTAGTGTTCCCATCTCTACTCCACTTTCACTGTGTACTGCACTGTGTTCTCCCACACACCATTCCGGGAAGCGTTATTGTAATACAGCACTCAGCTTTATTGTACTGTACTTTAGTGAGGAAAACATTTAGAGACGTTTGATGAACTTTTTGTATGAGAAATATACTAAATTATCGCGATCTTTTCAAGAATAAGATATTATAGTTGGGCTAACTCATTTAAATATAATTCAATGTTAATTATGTAATTGCCTGAGCGTTAGCGAAGTCCATCACTCGAAGGACTGGACAAATTTGATTTCTGTCTATCTGTCTGTCTGTCTGCTAGATATCTCGAAAACCGACTGACTTATAGGTTTGGAATTTTGCATGAAGCTTCATTCGTATATAGGCATCGGTGATGGCACATGTCATTCCATGAAATTATGCTGAGCATTAGCGAATCTTTCTATATTGGTCTTATTGGTAATCATGATGACAACGAGAAAATAGCAGAATACATATATTTGCACCAAACTGAGTACAATCATGTGAGATATTAAAATGTGATATGTTGATTCATAAAATAAAAAATTAATAAAAGTGTGTAAGTCAACGTTAAAAATCAAAGTCGAGATTCGATAGCATCGCACTCTTACGTTGTAGTACCTCCCTAGCTCATCGGGCGTTTTATTATATAAAAACTGCTATTTAACTTGCCAACGCTGCTAATGAAAGTATTATGTGGCATGATATCTCGAGAAAGATTTTATCCGTAGACAAAAATAATAGTCTGTGATAGTGCATGTCCGATCATGAAATTTTGCTGAGCGTCATTGAAGCCTATCACTCAATAGACTGACACAACTTCTCTATTGTCTGTCTGTCCGTAGGAGGTATAGATTTGGAATTTTAGAAGCAACCTCAGCTATTCGTGGTGTTCATCCCGTTAATATGTATTTATCTATTGAATGATGTTCGACTTTGGAGTACGATCGCCTGGTTCTCCACTTATTCGAGGAAATAGTGTGAAGTGACATCGTGAAAGTTCGTGAATCAGCAAGAGTGGAGCACAAGTGTACCGCTTTCACAACCTTGGGTGGCCAGGGCCGTGGCGCAGCTGCACACTACACGTAATGGAAGGTTTCTGGTGAGTCAGTAACTGGAGGTGCAATACTGGAGGTGGAGGACCAGACAGAGTGGTGCGTGCGACGCGTGCGGTTGTGGTCGCGAGAACAAACCGCGGGCTTGTCTTTCCTCTGGTCATCGGAATCGATTATAGCTCTTACACCACTTCCAGCGTCAAATTTTAGTGTCATCTCTTTAAAAGACTACGATTCTTTTAAATAAAATAACATGTTTTCACTATGGGTTTTTTTTAAATATATGTGGTAAACATGACACTAGAATTGTATGTCCTGAGCAGAGTCGATAAATTGTTGTTCATTATTATTTTACGCATAGTTTTGAAACATATTATTTAATTGATTTCCGTAAACTTTATTACAATGGCATTTAACATTTGTTTCGGCCAATCAACTATACTGAATGCTTGATGCGTTGTGGGTAAAATTACCAATATTTTTATTTTACTCGTATTGTTGACAGAACTTATAATTCCATAACATAGAATCAAAATATTAAACCATAACATTACATGCCCTTGTAGGTTAGTTGATTTTAGTTACGCAAAAACAAGAATAAGCTATGACTTCGTGTCATCTACCCTTTTGGACAGATTTAATATTATACGTAGAAATTATAAATAATTGTCAAAGCTAAATTGATTTATTGGCTACTACACTAACTGAGTGCTACTAACATATGAGTAGGCTTATAAATTAAGAAGTAACAGTGACCTGTTCGTACACCAAAGGACGTTAAATAAGATGGTAAATGTTCTATGAGGTGGTAAAATCCGAAGTTTTCGCCTCAAATGGCTCGATCAGTAGGTCGGCGATGGATGAAATTTGTCACGCTAAGAACACATATTGTGAGCTACGACGATGGAACACGCTATGACCCCATTCTCGCAGATTGTATTGCCTCCGTTCTCACACCACTTACCATAACTTCGATCGGTACCAATAACAGTTGCAGTGTCCAGGCGCGGATAGGCAATACAGGTACACGGCTGCCGCCCTATTGCGTTCCTGCCCCCGCTGTCTCAGCGATCCTTGCACCAACAGACTTGGGTAATCTTATTAATTCTCTGCTGTCACTTTTATATATTTTTTACATTGACTTTCTCGTAGGTTGTTAGATTATTGACCATTCAACAACAGTTAGCACACCTAAAATATGGTTTGGATTTTTAGAGGATAAATTGTAGATCAGTTTTACCAAGTTTTATGTTATTTATTATAGTGTAACATATTATTGTATTGCTCAAAGGATTTTACTTGCATAGTTATATGAATTAATTACATCTACTCCTGCAATTAAAATTATCCTAAGCAATAACATCATACGAATTTGATTTAACATGCTATGTTAAACTGTTTGTAATGTTACATAATTGATCATAATATATTCAATGCAAATGTGTGCGGAACTAAAATTAAGTCACTCTTTAGAATTTTTCATGTAATCAAATTTAAATTATTTACTATACTCATTACCTGGTTATGGTTTGGTTGCAACAAATGATATAATTGCAAAACTTATTTTTATGCCTTTAAAAATTTATAATTGTATGACTTCAACGTGCTTTCTTTTTTTTTTGTTAACATATTAAAATTGAGGTACATTAAAATAATTGTGTTTTAACATCCGACATACTCATAATACATGACGAAATACAAAGGAATTCAGAATCAACATGAGCTCATTTTTCACGTGAAAATTAAAAGATAATTTAATGTTAAGTCCTGTTTCGTTTGGAAATTACGTTCGGCAAAAAGATTCTTTTCTTAAAATATGGTTGTATTTCAATATTCGGATCACGGTTGCAAAGATAACTGTAAGCGACAGGCAGTTTTGTCGTAACACACAAAAGTTAAAGTTCTATGACTTATTTTATTACATTTTCCAGCTTAAAAGTGTTAATAAACTAACATTTTTCCCCAGGTAATAAGTACGGCTTAGTGTATAATAAGACCTCACATCTATTGCTAGCCGTAACTCGCTAACAAAATGTTCGTATATGATACTGTAATTGTATATTCTGATAATGTGTATTATGTTTGACACGTACAGAAGTAGTAGTTAAAGCACAAAATTAGATCGATATTACAGCAAAACATGTATCGGCGACCTCGAGGCCGTGTGAGTATCTGGAGTGTGACCGACAGTGTACTGTACACGGGTACAGTTATGGGAGCCTAACACACTGCTGCCTGCCGGACTGTACTAAACCCAGTGTAGCTCCGTCCGAATATCCCAATCAATTTTCTATTTACAAAAATCTTTAAAATTTACTGATTTTTGCCTGAGAAGAATAGATTTTTTGACATTTGAAATATATTCCGTTGTGTTCCTTGTACAAAATGTATCCTTATGGACATCCTTAAAGTGTGGATAACTTAAAATATACACTTTAGTCATCTCCAAAGATGAGGCCATACAGGTAATGGCGTGGTGGCCCCCTGGTGATGTATGTTTCATGAGTAGAGTTTTGTGGTGTTGGTTTTGTGGCAATTGATATGGCTGTTAAGATATTATCTCGCTATAGCATCATCCTCCGGTCATGAACCCAGTTCATCATCCCGAGGCGTGTCAGGTTCTGTGTTATTACGCCACAAAGTGATTTGTAAGGCTGCTGTGCACATTTTCGTGTTTAGTGTACCTGGGTTTTGTCATGGCAAACTCCGGGACAAGCCAGCGCCGGCAGCCCAGTTCATAATCCCGAGGCGTGTCAGGTTCTGTGTTATTACGCCACAAAGTGATTTGTAAGGCTGCTGTGCACATTTTCGTGTTTAGTGTACCTGGGTTTTGTCATGGCAAACTCCGGGACAAGCCAGCGCCGGCAGCCCAGTTCATAATCCCGAGGCGTGTCAGGTTCTGTGTTATTACGCCACAAAGTGATTTGTAAGGCTGCTGTGCACATTTTCGTGTTTAGTGTACCTGGGTTTTGTCATGGCAAACTCCGGGACAAGCCAGCGCCGGCAGCCCAGTTCATAATCCCGAGGCGTGTCAGGTTCTGTGTTATTACGCCACAAAGTGATTTGTAAGGCTGCTGTGCACATTTTCGTGTTTAGTGTACCTGGGTTTTGTCATGGCAAACTCCGGGACAAGCCAGCGCCGGCAGCCCAGTTCATAATCCCGAGGCGTGTCAGGTTCTGTGTTATTACGCCACAAAGTGATTTGTCGCCAAATAAAAGCGAGAGTTGTTTACATTCAGAGGAGGCAACGCGCGCTCTGCGCCTTTATACTTACACTTGACCTTGGTACGCCCTCTCCACTCCACTCTAGGTCACGCCTAGTTGATGGCTTCCATTGTTGGTCCTGCTCCACTGGATTCGCCAAGTGTCTACTACCAAAATAAATTTACATTTACTTTACTGAGCCGGTATCGTATTTTTTATTGTTTTATTTTGGCACATCGTTTAGTGTCGTTGATACAATACGAGCGCATTGCTGTTCCATTACTATATAGTTTCGATAAGAGCTCTGCATATGATACGGAATCCAGCAATGAAGAAATGTGTATTGTTTGCACTTGATTGGGATGCGTTTGTTGAACCTCAAACACGGGTGTTAAAACAGGATCTCTTTGTTGTCGGCGCTCGCAGCCGGATTGTTTACTCCATGAAAACCAATGTTTGTTAAAACAGTATTTGCTATCAGATTCTATTTGTGCTTTTTGCCCGAAATATTGCAGAAAACCGTATAACCAGTTTAGTGAACCAATCAGATTTTCTAGTTTCGCATACGAATGAATATAACGGAGCAGACTACAGAAATTAATTCATATTTCTGTGCATTCTCCGCACTATCCGTGGTGTCAGTCCATACTTACTGGTAACGTTAACTCCGCAACTGATTAATTGTTTGTATTTTCATATTTAATTACATCGCATTTAAAGAAACTTACACAGTGCACTGGCATGTGTCATCAGGTTTATAAGTGTCAGTCGATTAACACTGTTGTAATGAAATTCCTACTGAATCAAATTTAATGGAGTGGAACATACAAATCTTAAAATCTGACAGGCGACTAAAATACACGTGAATTTTTATCATTACCATACATGTTGGCGTTTAATTCTACCGATAAGGGGTTTAATTTCTTTTCAAGACTGACTTGGGAAGCGAGATCTAAGTTGTACTTTTATAACAACACAATATAATTTCTCGTGAAATTCATAGATGTGTAATCCTTAGGAAATTTAATTTTGGAGAGGGTCGAAATGAGAGGGCAGATATATGTTATAAGTGTCAAGAGTTAACTTTTTTCAAAAGCAATATTTTTAGCTTAACACTCTCAAAAGCATTCACTAAGCACTTAATTAATAGTTGTATCATGCTCGGTTAAATAAGTTACAAAGTTATTGGACCTTTAGAGATTATATAAACCAGTAGACCAGTAAACTGCATCCGCGTGTCATATAACAGCGTTATGAGCATTTGCCATGTTAAATAACATAACATGAGCATTTGGTATTATTGTGCTAGTTCCATAGATTTCAGAGCTAAACAAGTTAACATAGACTATAGTGACAGGAGAATCGAGTAATTTGTTTATTGTAGGTGTCACGACGAGCGTGAAGATCCTATTCTAACGAAGTTTCGTGCTACGTACAGTTGTAAATAGGCAAGTGAAACACACAGTAGCACATACAACCGACATACTAGTGATGTTCAATTGATGATACTCACAGACCTCTTTACTAGTAGTAACAGCTATTCTGATCGCATTGTAAATATAATTCATTCTTGTACTTTTCGTTTTTTATGAATACAAAACTAGAATTGAACTAAACGAATACTACCATTTGTTTCAAATTATTTCCTCGTCATTCTCTAAGTTATTTTCCCCGTCGGTGTAGTGAATTGCGACACTGACTACGAACGGATTTTAATGGAGAATGAAGACTCCGGACTCGGCTGTATTGATGGACTGAGAAAATCCAGAGGCCAATGCTAAGTCCGGCCCTTCGCCACCCTATGCTAACCCGACTAAGGCTCTACGGCCGGTGATTTAATTATAACTTACTCAGTTTTAAACCATTTAAAATTACTACCGCCAAGTAAGTACCTTGACTATTACATCACATCACATGCCGCCACGTGACCGCCAACGAATGTGTTTACCAACCATTGTTAACGAAATCCGCCGTGTAATGAGTTAGAGTCCTCGGCAGTACATGGGACTAATACATGTCCTGCCGATCATTTTACTTCACTATTGTTACTCATCAACATTCTCGAATCGGTTAAATTCGTTGAATCGTTACACAAATTTGAATTACTGACAGCTGATCATTATACTAAAGTGATGACTCACTGTTTCTACAAAAGGAATAGGATATTTTATTAATTAATCCTACCAATAAAACTAAAATGTTTCAAAGAATTCAATTGGTACTTTTAATTGGCAATTAAAATTTTGTTGATTCACTATTCCAACAAGAACACAACCGTTGATAGGCTATTTAGCTCTAATCCCACCAATAAGTAGTAATCCTTTCTGTGGCTAATCTATCACAAATCGGATTTCGATAACGGAACCAAAATAACAGTCGGTCTTCAGATTTCTTAATATTGTTAAACGCTTTTTCCCCGGTGACGTGTTAACAAAGATTACGTAAAGTGTGCGATATTGCTCGGGTAGATTTAACCGCACGCGAGTGACTGTCACACCTCAGTCTACACTCTATACCGGTGTTGTGGTAGTTGAGAATAGTGGACGCGCTATGTGCAGACAACGGCAGACCTTGAGCACCTCTTCACGTCGTTGGAGGAGGTAACCGTGTACTTTTATCCCGCATTATATGTTTCTTTCTTTCTTCCTTAATATATGGGAACAAAGGAGATCATGGGTACAGTAACCGCTCTCCCAACATAATTCTTTCACACCGAAGGTTGTCTTCCTTGCATCCCATGTGAGGCTCCTTGTTTCTTCCTCCCCCCTCATAAACCAAAATTATTACAAAATAATTGTTTGTAAGAACTATATTTTTATTGCATTTGTTTAAAAATATGTACTTGATTGCACCAGGGATACCTTGAACTAGGACAGAAGGAACATATAAAATGTGTTCTATTCCTGTTTAGATGTAACTCATTTCTTGGAACGGTGACTGTTAAACCGTAGGGCGATTAATCCGAAGGCGGTTAGGAGGCCGCTTACTGTGCCTGACTATATCCGGATTAAGAAAGGAGAGATCCTAATTCGAGTTCCAGGGCGGAGCGAGTACTTTTTGTTCATAAAGTGTTCTTGAAATAATATATATATATATATATATATATATATATATATATATATATATATCTTCAATAAGAATAGAAAAGAATAGAAGAAAAGAACATAAAAATTATCTATATTTCGTCTTAAGACATTTTCAAGAGATATACAGTAGGTAAATAAGCAAATATATCAACAAAAAATAATAAACAAAAGAAACATCATATGTTAATAAAAACTAATTTTGAATTACGTACAAAGAGTAAATAATTTTGCTTATTACAAGGAATATAAAGTTATAAATTAAAATTGTAGTTAAATGTGTAATGTTATAAATTAAAATTGTAACGTGTAATTTATACATACTGCTATCCGTATCTTAAATTTAGACCATCCGGATGTTTAGTTTGTAGCACCCTCTGATGAGCTATTTCTAAATAATTTATTTTAAGTTTATGGGGGTTCTGAATTTTGTTAATACTTTTTAGAGAAAAGCATTCATCGAATTTTTTTGTTATGCTCCATTGCATGGGCCGAAATAGGATTTGATTTAATTTCAAGATTTGTATCGCTGCGATTTTTGTTCATTCTAATGTGCAATGGAGTTATGGTCTGACCAATGTAGTCCTTCGGACAGTCTTTACATGACAATTGGTAAATGACATTGCTGGATTCACAAGTCATTTTACCAATTATCGGATAATTTCTTTTCGTTGTGCTGCTACAGAAATGTTTTGAACTTATTATTAAATTACATGTTTTGCAGCGAGGCTTAAAACAGGGTTCACAGCCAAAAGGTTTGTTTAAATTTTGAGTTAGCTCATCAGAGGGTAGTTTTGGTCTTACTAATATGTTTTTCAAATTTTGAGGCTTTTTAAAAATTACTTTAGGTGGATTAGTGAATATATTTTTGGTTACAGGTGAAGCCTGTAGAATATTGTGTGCAGTTTTTATTATACCATTAATTTTGTATAGCCCTGGATGATAGGTGGTAATAAATTTTCCTTGGTTTTTATAATTCCTAGGAGTAGAGTTTTTTAATATTTGCATGTTATCATTTACAATTTTGTTAGGATATCCTCTATTTCTAAAAAACATTTTTTAATTTTTCGGTGTGACAATAATAATCATGTTTATTAGACCAGAGTCTATTTGCTCTAATAGTTAGACTTTTCGGAATAGATTTTTTAATGTAACCAGGATGGCAGCTTGAGTAGTGTAAATATTGCATTGGATTGTTTGAGTTCTTACCTAATTTTTTGTCACAGTTTATGTAAATATTTATACATGTATATTATCTGAAGAAGTGTACCTAGATACACGAAAATTTATAAATGTTTCAAACCAATATACCGTGGTTTATTTATTAAGAAGAGAATAACCTGTTTCTGTCGATATATATATATATATATATATATATATATATACACACACACACACACACACATATTTCACACACACATACACACATATTTCACACACACACACACATATTTAACACACACACACATATTTCACACACACACACAAATATATATATATATATATATATATATATATATATATATAAACACACATAACAGAACCAATATATACATTTAATTTACAAATTTATTTTGATTATTAAAAATTTTAATAATGTACAATTTTTAAATTTAAACAAAATATGGAGAATGTTTATGTTTAATTCGAAATGTTTAGATATATATTGTTAAATATATCTTTTTAAGTACATAACAATACACAAATATTATATTTGTCACATCATAATTGTGCTAAACTAAGACTCCTTCTATTAATTCAAATATGAGAGAATAAATGTTAGGGGTTTCCTCAGTTTATTTAACACACGAAATGGAGTTTTCATTTTATTACTTAACGAATAATAATTAACTGAAATAATTGGCGTTCAGAATACAGTTTTTTGAGAAATCCCATGTTCAAGTTGTGCAAGTTAACAAACCCGAGGACAGCGCGGGCTGTCTGTGTGCCATTGACCCGAACAGTGCGGCTCCACTCCCGCCAAACAACAGTGTTGCCACATCAATTTCCATTCTCATATCAGCACAAAACCTATAATGACATTATTAACTATAGTTCATAATGTGTAAAACATTGTTATCAATAGATAGGGTATAAATGTATTCCTAAACAACAAATGCCTTTTGCCCGTTTGACGGTTTTAATCATAGCCATGTTAATTTATTTTTGTTCACTGCTACAAGTACAGTAGCTTGCTATGTTTCTTAAGAAAGAAACATCGCTTAAGAAATGAATTTTTGTATATCTGAAGAGTCACGGAGTCGGTTAACAACGATACGGGCTCGGTCTCTTCTATTCCTTTATCGTGAGTGTTCTTGGTATTTAATTTCCTATTAAATATATATGTGGGAGTGTGTGTGTGTGGAGGGGGGGGGGGCACCGGGGACTAGAATGTGCAATATGTCGGCGAGGCCATGTCCGGTCTGTATTGGGCAATATCCGGTACTGTGTCGGTGTTGATGCATTCCGGCGCGTCCATCGCATCCTCGCCTCATCGCAGGCATCGCATATTGACGCGACGCGACGCGAGCCTCGGCCGACCCACCCTCACTCGGCTAGCATTGGTTGGGTGAGTTTGTTGACCCAATAAAGCAGGGAACAGATCTTAACTGGGTAATTATAATGTTTAAAGAATCGTTCACTTGTAAAATTATCACGTTTCTAAATAGTGAGCTGTATTCTGTGTGTGTTTGCAGGTGGTTCCACGGACACTTGTCGGGCAAGGAGGCCGAGAAATTGATACTGGAGAAAGGCAAGAACGGCAGTTTCCTGGTACGAGAATCTCAGAGTAAACCCGGCGACTATGTGCTGTCCGTGCGCACTGACGACAAGGTCACCCATGTCATGATTCGCTGTCAGGTAAAACGCCTTGACATTCACATGTCATAACGTGTTTAGATGATTTACAGTGATAGGCCTGTGGTTTATCTGCATAATGATCACAGTTGGAATATAGAATGTAAGGAGGCATAGATAGGGATGTTTTTAGATTGCACATGACATTTTTACTACCGCATTTGTTGCCCAATATATTGATTACTCTCCAATTAAGAGAGCTCACTACTTAAAAATATGATTATCTGTTAAGATGTATGGTTTATAATTTATATTCAATATAAAGTTCCTTATGGAAAAACCTATACTGAACATAAATTTGAAACACTATTAAAAGATAATCATATTTTAACAGTCAATTAGCACTCGGGCATAAATGTAAGTTTCCGAAGTGAAACATTTAAAGATTGGAGACAAGATGCTATTTCTAATGCAGTTTTACGTAGCCTCATGTTATAGACTGCTCCCAGCTGCAGACATGCTCTTAAGGGTTCAAATTCAGAAATATGTTTAATTTAAATAAAATATAGAACATTTATTAATGTTATTGGCGCTTTGACATTATTAGAGAAAACTTTCACAAGAAAGTTATAGATTAGCTAAAATCCTAAAAGAAGTGCATAAGTAAAAGTTTATGTTAAGAGGATTACAATTCACAACAGTAAAATTGTACACTATTTTTGAAATTTATAAGGGTACAAAAAGATAATAATCTCTCAGCTTCTACAGTGTTTATCTTTCATGTACTGATTTGTATCAAAGAAACATATATCACCATTAATAAGTGTTTGTAATTTTTACCAAACAAGCTCTTTCTTTGCAACAATATCGGTTTTTAGTGCTTTAATATATTCAAATTGTTAGCTTTGAAACTGCCCTTCAAGACTACAAATAGTAAAGGCCTTGACCAGAGTCAAAACTTAAGCCTCTCTACAGGACTTTAATTAGTTCTGCTATGTTAGCTTACAACAAAGCCAAGCACTGTACTGCTGAACCTTACTGTTTAGTTATTTCAGTGGAATCAAAGGTACATAATTTTCTTTTACATTTCTATTGTGCAGGTTTTATCCTAATTTGAAAAAGGTGAAATGGAGTGTAACTAGAAATGTTTAAAATATAGTAACAGAACAACAAATTCTCTTATAAAAAATCCTATAAGATAACTCTTAGTAAAATTACCAATTTGTTTTAAACTTAAGCACTTCTATTTTAAATAGTATGGAGGATGTGCTATTAGGGTGTAGTTTTAGTATAGTTCTTAAAAAAATTGTTATTAATTAAATAGTATAATAACTTATTAAACCATAAATATACACCAAAGGAATCCTACAGATTTATGTAGTTTGAACAAATGGGAAATATTAATATGCTGTTGTAATTTTGTGTCAAATTCCATTATTTTATTAGCTAAGGAATATTTGGTTAATTCACCATACACTAAAAGTGTATCAAAATTGGTTCTGATCATCAATATATTCATTATCATCTTACTGTATGCAAAAATACAACAAAGTAAATACAGTTGTGTTCCTAAGATGTGTGTAGTGGCCCAGTAAACTAAGCTAGTCTCCAATTCAGCACCTTCCTATAAGGAAGTGGTTTGTAATTAGGTTAGTTGGGCATTGCATGGCATGGTGTAGTGTAGGGGGGCTTGTCATTGAGTGCCTTGTAGTGCAGCCTACAACTGAGTCTTCCATTCCACTGAGTGTCACCTAGCTAGACCTTTAGTGGTATGTATTTTGTAATTAGGTTAGCTGGGTATTACCGGGATAGTGCAGTGCAGGGGGGCTTGTCATTGAGTGCCTTGTGGAGCAGCCTACAACTTAGTCTTCCATTCCACTGTCACCTAGCTAGGCCTTTAGTGGTATGTATTTTGTAATTAGGTTAGCTGGGTATTACCGGGATAGTGCAGTGCAGGGGGGCTTGTCATTGAGTGCCTTGTGGAGCAGCCTACAACTTAGTCTTCCATTCCATTGTCACCTAGCTAGGCCTTTAGTGGTATGTACTTTGTAATTAGGTTAGCTGGGTATTACCGGGATAGTGCAGTGCAGGGGGGCTTGTCATTGAGTGCCTTGTGGAGCAGCCTACAACTTAGTCTTCCATTCCACTGTCACCTAGCTAGGCCTTTAGTGGTATGTACTTTGTAATTAGGTTAGCTGGGTATTACCGGGATAGTGCAGTGCAGGGGGGCTTGTAATTGAGTGCCTTGTAGTGTAGCCTACAACTGAGTCTTCCATTCCACTGTCACCTAGCTAGGCCTTTAGTGGTATGTACTTTGTAATTAGGTTAGCTGGGTATTACCGGGATAGTGCAGTGCAGGGGGGCTTGTAATTGAGTGCCTTGTGGAGCAGCCTACAACTTAGTCTTCCATTCCACTGTCACCTAGCTAGGCCTTTAGTGGTATGTACTTTGTAATTAGGTTAGCTGGGTATTACCGGGATAGTGCAGTGCAGGGGGGCTTGTAATTGAGTGCCTTGTAGTGTAGCCTACAACTGAGTCTTCCATTCCACTGAGTGTCACCTAGCTAGACCTTTAGTGGTATGTATTTTGTAATTAGGTTAGCTGGGTATTACCGGGATAGTGCAGTGCAGGGGGGCTTGTCATTGAGTGCCTTGTGGAGCAGCCTACAACTTAGTCTTCCATTCCACTGTCACCTAGCTAGGCCTTTAGTGGTATGTACTTTGTAATTAGGTTAGCTGGGTATTACCGGGATAGTGCAGTGCAGGGGGGCTTGTAATTGAGTGCCTTGTAGTGTAGCCTACAACTGAGTCTTCCATTCCACTGAGTGTCACCTAGCTAGACCTTTAGTGGTATGTATTTTTGTAATTAGGTTAGCTGGGTATTACCGGGATTGTGCAGTGCAGGGGGGCTTGTCATTGAGTGCCTTGTGGAGCAGCCTACAACTTAGTCTTCCATTTCCACTGTCACCTAGCTAGGCCTTTAGTGGTATGTACTTTGTAATTAGGTTAGCTGGGTATTACCGGGATAGTGCAGTGCAGGGGGGCTTGTAATTGAGTGCCTTGTAGTGTAGCCTACAACTGAGTCTTCCATTCCACTGAGTGTCACCTAGCTAGGCCTTTAGTGGTATGTATTTTGTAATTAGGTTAGCTGGTTATTACTGGGATAGTGCAGTGCAGTGCAGGGGGGCTTGTAATTGAGTGCCTTGTAGTGTAGCCTACAACTGAGTCTTCCATTCCACTGAGTGTCACCTAGTGGTAGTGGCCTTTAGTAGTATGTACTTTGTATAATTAGGTTAGCTGGGCATTACTGGCATATAGTGTAGTGTAGAAGGCTTGTCATAGCGTGCCTATTTTTTCCTTAGGCCATTCATTGAGCTGCTTAGTTTCTGTAATTATAGAGAACCTTTTATAGTTTTTTGAAATTTAATTTTAAATAATAAAATGTAGTGAAAGTAAATAGGATAATACTATTTGCATACAGTTAAATCTTTTACATATTTTAAATGTTATCTGTTTAAACCAGATGAACACCCAACAAACTAGTTTGAACTTTCTGGTTCTAGCTTTTGGCTTTTAATGATTTCCTGCTTGTCAAACCATAGTGACCTTGCACCTCTTTTCCTGTCCTCTATAGTCCTCTAGGTATTTTATTGCTCCATTTTATTGAGCTTACTTCCTTATTGTTTCAAAATTGGCCACCTTTATGTAACTTGTTTAGACTTAATAATGGACCTAGCCTTTTAAAACAGACAAGGTACAATCTATTTATTACTGGATAAAATCTTGATGTATTATTTGAGTTTTAAGATTGATTATATTACCTGTTCCAAAAAAAATACTGTATCTTGTACTAATAGTAATGTAAAATGTTGCTTGTTTGAGACTAAAAATATATAAACTAACACGAATGACACTGAGGATTTAGGAGCCTTGAGTCCATATAAAGATTTTGGGCTTTCCAAAAAAATTAATTTAATTGTATATTTTCCTTGATAATTTTTTATTTCAGAACATGGAAAACCTACAATAACTCTAGTATTTAATCAAGTAAATTTCTCTATTTTGTAACTTTTATACCAACATTTATGTTTCAGTCAGCAAAAATTATTATGTTTTATATAAATTTTTACGAAAAAAATCACTCAAATTTATCTTTGCTCAAGTGGTGTTGTGTAACTAAATTAAGTTTAAAATTAGATTTTTAGCACCTTTAAAGATTGTTTACATACTTGAAGAAATATTTCTTAAATATGATTTAGAAATATATGTAAAATTTCATATACGACTGTTTACATACTTGAAGAAATATTTCTTAAATATGATTTAGAAATATATGTAAAATTTCATATACGACTGTTCAATATGTTCTAATTCGATATCTTATAATTTGAAATTAAAAAATTGACACAATAAATATAATAAAATGTGTCAGCTGGGCAGTATGGGTGAAGGTGTAATTTGCAGGTGGAATAGTGATAATGTGTTAATTGAGCCTTGGCGTAGCTTTCAGGCCACATTAACATAGACTGTGTTGCAAGTGACATGCTTCACTGCTCTCAAGGTCTCTGATTGTCATGGTGGAGCCTGAACGGTCATCAAACCAAACCTCGTCACACGTTTATAGGAGTATTACTCTTCTGTTCTTCACTGAAACATGAAATTATTTATAGCACTTATGCTTTGGACAGCAGTGATATTTCACTTCTTTTCAATTTTAACTGTTTAAGTGTCAATTTAAAAAAATGTATTATTCTTGTGTTCTTTACCAGCAAATTTTAAAAGCTCAGAAGTGTTAGGAATTTCTATTTTTAATGTTAATTGATGGTAATAAAACCACATCAGTTTGCCTGGGTATATTTTAGAAATTCAAACAATCATTCCTTATTTTAGACAACTTAGTAATTCTATTGGCTTCTCAGTAATCATTATTATGACCTGGAGTCTGAATGATATCATCTTTCTGAGAGCTGTGTCACTATCAATACAGAGGAGTGGGTTGAGTGACAGCATGTGACTCATAATCCTTTTCTTGGGTGAGTAAAAACTCGTCCTCTGCATCATTGGTGTCTCCTTGAATGAAAATTTCCACTAAGACAGCCTGTAAAAGTTTGAGAGAATAGTAATAAGCTTTTATTGTTTATTGTTGCAGAAACTTTAGATTAAAGCGGTAAACTCAGTATAGTTAATGTTATTATTTAAAGGCCCAATAATATGTCACTGTATTGAAGTGTGTGTATTGAATAACACCAACATCAAGTTATTTCTATGATGACAACTTACAGTCTCCTTAACCTTTTTGCAGGACAACACATATGATGTAGGAGGTGGTGAGAAATTTGACAGCTTGTCGGAATTGATAGAGCATTACAAACGCAATCCAATGGTGGAAACGAGTGGTACTGTTGTGCACCTCAAGCAACCCTTTAATGCAACACGCATCAACGCCAGCGGCATTGACCATCGCGTCAAAGAACTGCAGGTTGGCTTACCATTTATTTTAACAAATACATTTTCAAAAGTATACTAGGAAAAAATAGTACTACTTTTAAAATGTATAACAATTTAGAATTATTAAGCTTGATCTTAAAGATTTTATTAACCCACATTTGAAACAACCAGTCTAATGGTTTTAACATTGATTTTGTTTCATAAAATAATTTTCTGGATTTAGTGAACAATTTATTCAGAAATGTTTATCACGAGTCCAGCTTAAGTAGAAATTGGAAATCAAATTTAAATAGCCATAGAAAATAGAGTTATGTTTTATTTCTTCTTCTAAACTCACTGATAACTTAATTTAACTGCATATTTGTAATAATAATATGAAAACATGTTTATTTTTTTTATGAAAGCAGATAAAGTTGTGTTATGTTTTTTTTAAAGAACAGTTTTTGTTACAAGTTTAATAATGTACATTTGTGTCTGTAATGTAAGGTTTAAAAAATGTTGTATTCAGGCTCATAAAATAGGCATTTCTCGTACATGATTGAAAAAATTCAAAAATATATTGGATGTTCGATGTTAGAAAAAAACTTTTCTCTTCTCTTTAACATATTAATATTTTAAGAAATAAATCAACTTTTTATAATGTACCATAATCAACTCATACAATATAATGGTGGTTTATAAATAATATCCTTTTTATCTTTTTAGAAAGAAAATGCACAATTAACTGGAAAAGCAGGATTCTGGGAAGAGTTTGAGTCTTTGCAGCAGCAGGAATGTAAGCATCTTCTATCCCGGAAAGAGGGACAAAAACCAGAGAACAGAAATAAGAACAGATACAAGAATATTTTGCCCTGTAAGTAAATAATTACTGTCTACCTTTTTGTAATTTATTATTTACATAAAAACCTTAATGTACTACAGTAATGTAATTTTAACAGACATAACTGTTTGAGATACAATTTAATGGTATTTTGTAAATTACAACACAATTTATTTGTTACAGTTGATCACACAAGGGTAAAATTAAAAGATGTTGATCCCAGTGTGCCTGGCTCAGAGTATATCAATGCAAATTACATCAAGGTATGAAACTTTACTATTTTAGAAGTTAAATCTTTTTTGACAACATTGTATTAGTCTGTGTAAGGATTCAATATGGTTTTACTGAGATCTTTTTGAAATAGTTTGAATTCAGTCTTGATTTGTGAAGATTAAATTTGTTATTCCTTGAAAATTTCTAATTTATCTGTATTACAGACAATTGAAATAGTTTATCAACATGATTGCTGAGTCATAAAGTGAAAAAGATTAATTCATCAAATAGGGCAAAGATTGCTCAGACATGTATTAATATTCGTATATTATAAATTACTTAAAATTTATTAAACATTAAAAGACTTTTGAAATTGTTACTCAAAAGTAACACACCCTAACAGCTCTTAAATCTGTAGTTATACAGTATTTAACACTTTGATTAAGTATTCTATTATATTTCTAGAAATATTAAAATAAATTGTTGTTATAATTACCTATATCAAATAGATCTTTTCAGTTGGTGTTGCTCACAAATGAGATTATTATAATAATATTAAGAGTAGGAAGAAAAACTAAATCATTCAAATGTGAATTTAGTTCTAAATCTGTGAATTAATAACAATGGGGTGTTGTTAAAATGTTTTTCCTATTAAACTGATGTTCAAAATATTGATTTTATTTTAAAAGTATGTTCAATGTTGAATTTAGACGGAAGAGGATGGAGACTGGCCTGTACGTACATATCTAGCAACACAGGGATGTCTGCCTACTACAGCCTCTCACTTCTGGCTCATGGTTGTACAGGAGAACACTAGAGTCATTGTGATGACCACCAAAGAGATGGAGAGGGGCAAGGTCAGTGATTCTATCGAGGATAACTAACAAAATATCTTTTCCTATTATAAAAGGAAATCATAGCCAACTGGAACATAAAAGTCACACCACCTATTGTAACTCTATTCAAGTTACTATTTTCAGTGCAATTTAACTACAATAGAGTTTCATTTGTAGGATAATACTTTATTTTTAATCAGGCATACAAAAATATTTAAGAATAACATTTGATAAGTACGTAGCAAATTTAATATCAATTTGCCATCTTAATTTTAAACACTCTATACAAGATTTTAAATTTTTGCACTATCTGTTGAATTGGATGTGGAAAGAAATTTGATATGTTAGGATCATAGCAAATCTTCTTGTGTTTTGCATTTTATGCTATTGCTACAACATAGATTACAAGGACTGACCGAATTAACTGGTATTTGGTGGTTGGAGATGATTTAGAAGTTTCTGTACACTATTTAGAAGTGACTATATGTTCATAATATTTCTACTTTAGTTAATGTCAGTAGCAGGCTGAAAGGATTCTATTCTTAGTATTGTTTTTGTTTATAACCATGTTATATTTTACATTTCAGAACAAATGTGCGAGGTACTGGCCAGAGGAAGGAGAGACGAAAGAGTTTGACAAAGTCACAGTGAAGAACATGTCACAGGCATCTACTACCGACTATACCCTACGAGAGTTCCTAGTCTCCTACAAGGACGAGGACAGGATAGTCTACCACTACCACTTCCAGGTAATGGATATATCACGGTCCACACTCTATTAAATAAGAAAAATGTTTTTAGTGTATTTCACATAAATTTAAAATATATCCACAGTTTTGCTGCCTTTTTTGGACATAAATCTGTAATAAATTCAATCTAACTGTGGGTTATCTAGACGTTGTGTGTTGACAGGCGTGGCCAGACCATGGAGTACCAGCAGACCCAGGCTGTGTGCTGAACTTTCTGCATGATGTGAATGCACGTCAGGAAAGCATCATCGGTGCCGGTCCAGTCTTGGTACACTGCAGTGCCGGGATAGGCAGAACTGGTACCTTCATCGTCATTGATATGATCCTCGACCAGATCAAGCGACAAGGTCAGCAGTCGTATTCACACTTTCAATATCAAAAATATTTAGATTTTTCCAAATATTAGAAGCTGGTAGACAGCTCTTTTTGCCGTCATGTTAAGCATGACGATGTATATTTAAGTAAAAAAAAGTTTTAATAATAATAAAATAGGACAATAATATAATATTTTATACAGGCAAAGGAAAAGATTTTTGAAAACAATCTTTAAATATGCTATGAGTTAATATAGTGCAATAAAAATTTCTACACTAATTTGAGTATTATTTAAAATATTTCATGCTGAATAAAATGAAATGAAATCTTTAAAATCAGTTTAAAAGTAAGTAAAAAACTTCAAAAATGTGTGTAAAGGGCAAGATAGTTCTAGAATTCTTAGCAAATACCTTTGCACCAAACCGAGATTTAGGTAGAAAACTTTTTCAAAAGTGACTGGTATCAAAAGGATTACTAATGTAAATACTTTTTGTTTTAGCAATTTTTCAGACAAATAAAGTCTTTCCTATTGTGAGAAACATGAGATAGAGGTTTGAATAATACCAAAATGTAGAATTGTAGGTATTATTCAAATATTATCCAGAACAGAAAGAAAAAATATTTTATTTTATTTTATTTTGGAATGTGTTGGAAGACTGAGTTTAATACCATTGTATCTCTTAAATAAGTGCATGATGCGAGTTTAAAACATTTTAAACCCGTATTTGCTTATTCTTATTAATATTATTACTAATATCAAATTAAATTATTGTATTATTAAACCCTTATTGGCAGTTACAAAACATGATTTAAAACTATTTCTTTCCTCGTCTTTCTGTTAACTACTAGTAAAATCTTTGCTTAATAAAACCCAAAATTGTATTTGATTGTTCCAATAGAAGGTTCGTTAGCAAAAGAAGGACCAACTAGACTTTAATCACAGTATGTTTCTCTTAGCTGATTAGAACTTACTTAGTACTTCTATGCAACATAGCTTGGCAATGAGTAAGTCACAGCAGATAGTGAGTCACTCACTTGTATCTAATCTACCCTAGTTCTTTTATTCATTTCAACCTAAATCTGTAAGCGATTATGAAAGAGAAAGCAAGTGTCACTGTCTTCTGCAGGTCTGGACTGTGAGATCGATATCCAGCGGACGATACAGATGGTGCGCTCACAGAGGTCTGGAATGGTGCAGACAGAGGCTCAGTACAAGTTTGTGTATCTGGCCGTGCAACATTACATACAGACTGTCTCACAGAGGATGCAGGCAGAACAAGTGAGAATTACATAGTCTACTTATTTATAATTCAATAGTTCAAACAAGGTAGTAAATTAGAGATTGGATAGTTTTTATCCTCATCTACTTTTTTATTAATTATTAGAAATAGTTGTGACTAAACATGTTTCATTTTTATTTTAAACTGTTTTCTGCTATACTTTAGGTTTCCAATTACTTGCTATTTTAAATTTAGCAGGATGTCTCACATTATCTGTACTAACTATAATGTACTGCATCGCCACCTAAACTGTAAATGCTACAAATATCTTCTAAATGAAAATGCCTCAGAAAATTAAGAAAATCAAATCTATCAATCAATTACACTATATTGGATAGTGACATTATAGTCTTCCACTTATAAATATTTTAGTTTATATATTGATATAAACACTAAACATCATCACGATGATCAAGTCAGAGCATTCAGTAATTCTGCAACAGTTTGTCGGCTTACATTTGATTCCTTGAGTTGTGTATATTAATGTTACAGTGAAAAAGTGGCAACATAGTTCATAACAGTTTTAAATCTTCATTGTTAATTGGCGTAATTATATTTTGGTATATTATATCAAATTAAATGCATTGTAAAAGATGAAATATATTGATCAATTCCAAGGTACACTGAGAATGTTTTATAAGTAAATATGTCAAATTGCTTTAAAGTGTTGATTTAATAGGTTTTTCACTTTTTTCTGCAATGCTGATGAGTACACAGAGCCAATAGGATTGCCAATGGCCGAGCGGTCTAAAACGTTCGACATTGGATATGAGTTAGAGATAGCGCTGATGCTAATCCTGCCTGTGACCAGGATTTTTGTCAGTACCATTGGTCTTGTACAGTAGATGGCAAAATTTATTTATTTAGGTAGTTTTTTAAATAGATAAAATATTACTTTGTATTCAGTAACATATAAAGGTACAAAATGACTTATATCTGTTATAACTGAAGATGTTTGTACAGAAAAGCTTGCAGCTGGGCAGAGAGTACACCAACATTCGGTACAGTAACGAAGTGAGCACGTCACCGACAATGACTCTGTCTCGCTCCACAACGTCGCTCACATCCACACCTGTCAGCTGCCGCACACCCAGTCGAGCATCGTCTGACATCCACTTGCCAAGGTATACACCTCTTCATGGCACTTCCACGTGAAGTGGGTGACTCTTCTTACTGTCAGTCACAAATATTGGTATTTACATTTTGTTGTACTGTTTATTGAGTGTGTAGTAAATTCTTAAATGATAAATGGAAGGAAGTAAAAAAAATTTGTTCCTCAATTCTTGTACTTTTGTGCTTTATAAGTCAAACGAAACTGTTCCATTGGTATCAAGAGTACAAACTGCTTAACAGATACTTCAAATATGAAATGCAGTACTTTTTCCACTAAGTTGTGACAGTAAGGACTGTTTCTCGCACATGCACTGTACACAATCTGTCACTTGTAATTTTCCAGGTACTAGACTGTATTTGTTGTGCAGGAAAGGTTCAATATTCTTGGAGTTTCTGTTAGAAGTCTGATCATTGTTTTTGTATCCTACGCTTCACACTGCCATCCAGAGTCCTTTATTTTCTCATTCATGAAAAAGTAAGTATATCTGACCGAAACATGTACTTTACATTGCTTGTTTAATTTTTTAATTGGTTGAAAGTGTTCAAACTGTGTTTTATGCAACAATATTGAAAATAGAAATACCTATTTCATTTTTTTATAAATTGATTTTTATACTACTTTTTATAGCAGATTTAAAAATATATATATATTTCATCACAATTCAACCCCAAGCAGACATAAATTATTAATTTATTTTGTAATGCTCACATTTGACATTAAAGGTTAATTAACTTGTTTTTTTAAGTAATGTAAAAACTTATAAAAATATTGCAATATAAATCACCAGAAAAATTCTAAAGCATGTAGTCTCTATTCCTTCTTTTGTACATTCCTACAGATCTTGCAGATTTTTACTGCATTCACATAAACCAAAATAAAATAAGCTTAACAAATGTTCCTAATCAAGAGCACACATTTGTTGCATTTTTACCTTTATGTAAGTTGACTTTAATAAAAATAATTCTTTACAAATTAAGTTATTATTCAGAATGTGACCGAAGACAGTCACTTCTTGCAGGAATATTATACTAAGAAATGTAATTTAAATTTAATCAAAAGTAGATATTTCCTGATTAGCTATTGTTCTAATATTTTACAGGACCCTTGCTCATCCATTTCTTGATGCTTGATGTTTCAATGTTTTATTTTAACCTTATGAGTAAGGCTGGATTTACTTGTTTGCCTATTTACTGCAGCTACATATGCAGTTGCCCAGGGCTGCAAATTTTAATGTGCACGATAATATTTTGAAATAATGTAATCTGTATAACATGAGTGGGAGGGTGTAATTAATTGTGAATGTAAGGTGTGAAGTAAGTTATAAAATAGAAGTTTAACACCTTCATTGCAACATGAGTCATGTACAGACTTCAGGACAATTGGAGCTGTAGTGATGTGCAGCCACCACAATCCAATGTTTTAAACAGCTACTCAAAAAGCTCTTTTCAATGCCTAGTAGCTTATTTTTATTCAGTTGGCTTTATTTTTACACAGTATGAGTTGTAGTTCCTTCAAATGAAAAATCAAGGTTTTTCTAAATTTTATGTATAAAAAACATATCTTCGAAAATTTTTATGAAATTTAAGTGTCAAGGTTAATCAGTTTTGGAAAGTTATAACTCATAATTGGTTACTAGTATGAAAAAATATGTCTCACAAATTAAATTTGGAAAACCTTTAGCTTTAATTTGTAGTCTCTATCCACTTCTATAGAATATGAAATGAAGACATCATGTAATTTGATGAATACACGTAAAATACATATACTGCATCCTAATTCTGGATACCTTTTATTCATCTCTAAATTGATTTGTCTCAAATTAATAAATTTAGAATCTTAAACATTACAAGTAAACTATATACCCTACAGTATGGGGAAGGGTGGTTTGAAGGATTAGTATGAAAGATAACGAAAGACAATAAATCCAGCCTTACTTTTTAAGGACATTAGTGTGATTTACTTAGCTAAAACATTTTGTTTTCATTATTTCCTAACAAATTTTCGTTATGTTCCAGACCCCCAGAAGAAGAAATTCCAAAACAAATCTACGAGAACATCCCACTGATGGAGAGGAAGTTGTCGGCCACCAGCTACATTGGGCCTCCCCCACCTAGCCTGGCGCCTCCACCACCTCCCCCACCAAGGAAAACGTGACCCTCACTGAGCCCCGCACTTTAGTGTCCATCGTACAAACAGAACTTGTCATATAACGATATTGGAACAATAATAATAACAATTTTCAGTTCCACTAGAAATAAATTTTACAGATGACAATGCCTTGTGATTTTCTTTGTTAAAATTACTCATATGTGATAAATCTTAAAATAGCTTACATTTAGTCATGGAATGTCATTTTCAATGTTAATAATTAATACTTATCAGAACTATTATTTGTGGTTTTCAAAGAATGTGACCATTGTTATTTGTTGTGCTGTTAGTAATCTTGTTATTGAATAAGCTATTATTTGTATTCTGTATAAGATTACATAATATGCTATGTAAAGAAATGCTAATATATATACATATATATATATTTTTGCTCGTTATAAATCAAAAGAGCTGTGAGGATGTAAAGAGTTGTAAATATGTTAAAGCTTTTTTATGCACTGAAACAATTAAAAAATGTTTCAATAATAATTTAATCTTAATTTGTTGAGCTTTATAATCAGTACCAAAACCCATTGTTTTTGGTGTTAAGCATTAAAACATTTGCACTATCATGTTTACCAATTAAAAATATTAAGCGAAACCTATTTTATTATTTATATCTTTACGTGTAGCCATGTTAATCTTATATTGTAATGCTTTATGAAAGCCAGCACATTGTTATGATTTTATTATATAATAATTTCACTGGGGTTAAGTGTAATTTAAAATTCAAATGAAATATTGGGAAAATTTTCATGGATGAGAGAAAAAGTATTTAATACAAAGACAACTATTCTTTAAATATTGAGAGTAGGTTTAAGTTTTTGATGTTCATCGAAGTCATATATTATTTATTTAGTCATCACGATGTCATAATTTGGAAGTACATTATGTTCACTTCGGTCAGTATTGTTAATATTTGTTGCAAAATGAAATTATATTAATTTTATTGCACATTTTTTATTAAGAAAGTGTATTTTAAGTTACATTATTGTAATGATTAAACACATTGATAATTGTATTACATATTATTTAGCTTACCTATATTGTCCTTCAGTTTTGGCAAATAATTTAATTTTAAATTATTGTTATAGAAAAAGTTACTATAACCTAAAAGGTTACTCTACGGTTAGTCTTACCTTTTACTCTTGTATTTTAATTGTGCTGGCAAAAAAAGTTGAGAATGTTCAACTCCAACTCCAAAGAAAACGGCTCAGATAAATTTTTTGAAATGATTCTTGATTGAGAATCTCTTTTTATTGTATCTGAGAATGTGGGAAACATTAACTAGTAACTCTGAAGACCATGTCCATTGAACAGTTGTGTTGTTTGCCTAAAAGATAAACATCCAATCCATCTGACAGTTTATAGAAAATTAACGCATACATATCAAACATTTTTCAATAATATATTAAATTTGTGTATTATTTATGAACCACTACACCTAAATATAACAATATTTTTCTTATACTTCTGAATAACTTTCATATACTGTGTACTCGCCAGCAGGCACTCGACTGCTCGTGCATTTTTCTTTTCATTTGATAGTTTTATACATTAATTCATACTGCTTTATATGTTTGTTTTATGTTACCAATTTATAAAATGTGGTATAAATAGCCGTTTTGAAAATACCTATGTAGAAATATTCAAGATTATATTATAGTACAATTACAGTATGTTGCCTATATTTTCTCAAGTTGCATCAAAATTTTATTCAATAAAAAATAAAGCAGTGCATTACTTGTAAAGAAATACAAATGTATTTTTCATAGCTGTCAATATTTTTAAAAAATATGTAGATATTCTAATGTTTTGCTAATGGAGTAACATTTTGAAATGGTACAGCTATACGGTAATGCACAAGATAAAATATTGCACTTGAAGTCAGTTATTTATAAGTTAAAATAGTCCTTCTGGCTCAGTCAGAAGAATTATTTAGATTTTGTGATAACTTAAATATTAATAATCTATTTCTTATAGAATTTACATTAAATCAATATCTCAAAAACCATTCTCAAAAACCATTCAAGATACCAAAAATTGTAGATTGTATGGAATCTTTTTCAAAATTTGAATTGTCACCATATTGCCCGAAATGTATCAAGTTTGCCAATGAATTTATTCAAGATATCAGCCCCTCCCCTGTTCAATGTTTATATATATATATATATATATATATATATATATATATATATATATATATATATATATCAATGCTATATCACATGATGTGAAAACGATATATGTTCCAAAGTTGTTTAATTTGGTATAAAAACTGATTTTATTAATATTAAGTTCATTAGCAGCTTGGTGCGCTATTTCGTTTCAGTATGGTGGCCAGTCAAAACTGCCTTATTTATCAGCATAAATAAAAAAACAAGTTTTCTGGAATGCTTAAAACATTTAATGAACATTTTGCAATTAACATTTTTTAATCTCAACATTATTTTAAAGATATTGATTACACCTATATCCTGTAGAGTTTACATTACCGAGGACTGGATATATAGGATTGTGAAATAAGTTCAAACTTGGTACAAAAATTGATAATATAAATACCTTGACTAAGTATGATTCAGATTCAGATTCTTTATTGGCTATTAAGTAACACAAATTACAATAAGCTTCGTCAAGTTAATACAGCTAAGTCATAATGTTACAACCATAAATTGTATATTAAAAATTATAACAACACTCAAATTCTTAGATCATTAAAATCACAGTTAAAATATTCTTCAGTGGTATAAAAGCATTTTCTTCTTAACCAACTACGTATCACACTTTTGTATTTATTACAAGGTAATTAATTGCCTTACTGCTAATGGTAACTTGTTAAACAATATGTATCTACTGTTGAAATTTAAAACTTTTATGAGTCTTGTCCAACCTAACATTTGGGGTCACTAAATTAAGGCATTGTCTGGTCTCATAATTATGATAAAAACTGTGGTTATTAAACATACCAAAATGTTCTTTAACATGTAGCAGATTACTGTATATATACATGCAACTCAATGTCATGATGTTGAGACCAGGAAAAGTTGCTCTACAAGAGTCAGAAGCTGATAAACCAGTGATAGCTCTTATTACCTTTTTTTGCCAAACAAAAGCTTTTTTGGCTGCACTTGAGTTACCCCAGAGTCTTACACCATAGTTGAGTTGCGAATGAAACAGACCAAAGTAGACCATTAACAAAGTTTCCAAGCTGACACATGATCTTAACTTTCTTAAGAGACAAGTTACTCTAGATAGTTTTTTGCAAAGATAGTTAACATGTGCATCCCAGCTCAGTTTAGTGTCAAGATAAATACCCAACAGCTTGACAGGATAAAAATAAGGATCATACAAAATGTCCATATTATGTTTTAGTGAGAATAGTATATGTTCAGTCTTAGTTTCATTAATCATTAGGTTATTTACAGAGAACCAGATTTTGGCTTGTTCTAGAGAATCTGTAAGCTGGGTTTTAACATTAATAGGATCGGTATTATAACATAACAAGGTTGTATCATCTGCATATAACATTGAAAAACATGGTACATTCATACTAAAATCATCAATAAATACTAAAAATAAAAAGGGTCCCAAAACAGAGCCTTGCGGTACCCCTGAAACTACACTTAAGAATTCTGAGGAACGGTTATTAACATAAACCTTTTGTTCTCTGTCTTTTAGATAACTTTCAATTAATTGTAATTCCAAATTCCTTATTCCATAAAATTCAAGTTTTTTACATAAAATAGAGTGATTAACAGTGTCAAAAGCCTTGCTCAAATCGATCAGTGTAGTTCCAGCCACCAGCTTATTTTCAAAACAATTCAATACAACCTCAATAATTGCTTCAACACCCATTACAGTGGAGTGATTTGGTCTAAAGCCACATTGATAAGGATAGATCAAATTGTTTGATGTAAAATACTGAAAAAGTTGCCTTATTAAACAGGATTCTATTATTTTACTAATTATCGGGAGTATAGTAATAGGACGGTAGTTCTCTGGTAAATTCTTGTCTCCTTTCTTAAATATAGGGGTAACCTTATAAAATTTTAAACAGCTAGGAAACTGACCCTAAACTAACATACAATTAATTATATAAGTAAGAGGTACAATTATTACATCTATAATATTTTTTAAAACAAAGTTGGACATTCCATATAAGTCTTCACTACGTGAACAGCTCATTTTGGAAACAACAGAAATTACAGTATCACAGTCAATTATATTCCATTTGAAATCATGTTCAATAACATTAACAGGGCGAGGATAGTTCTCTAAGAGATCAAAATATGATATGTTGCTGGCATCGTCATTAACAATTATTGTATTTACACTATTACAACTAGGGTTGACAAAAAACTTATTGAAGACATCAGGTGTTACAGGTACAATATTATTACTAGGCCCATTCAGATTACCAGATTCATTTTTTACAACTCTCCATGCTGTTTTACATTTATTCTTTGCATTTGTAATCATATTGTCATTAGCAATCCTTTTCGCCTTATGTGGGCCAGCATTCAAGTATGTTCCATTATAGCAGCCATTCACACTTTTAAAAAAAATTCACTATTTTGTTATTTACAACCTAGAGAAAAAAAAACAAAAAGTGTTCTGCAATGTTTGTAACAATTACAAAACATTTTGTAATTAACAATAATGCATTACAGATAATTGCAAGACAGAATAAGCAGTTCTTTTGTATCTGGGAACGGTTTTTGAGATACTGAGTATATGTAAATCTTAGAATATATTAATAATATTTCAGTTTTCTTAATATCTACCTATTCTTACGACCAAGCTGGAAGAACTATTGTATACAAAATCCACCCCAAAAATTGTTTCCATGGAAAAATAAAATATTTTTTAAATTCATGATTGTATAGTAATAATTTTATAAAACATTATGAACATGTTAAGGGCCGGTTTACGTGCTCAGGCATCTTAGAACCAATTTAAAAACCTATTTTTAAGCTCCAGTGTAAAAATTGGGTTTACAAGTCTGGGTTCAACTGAAAGTGTGGTCTAAAGATAAACTTGGCCTAAATGAGAGGGATAATTCTTGGTCTAAAATTTAGACTAGAACTGAGAAAGATTGAGTCTGAACTCACTGACCTAGACCTAGACTTGCCTGTGGGCTGGTGTAAGTGCAAATATGATGAAATCTAAACACTATCTTGTGGATACACAGTGTGATTTATTTTTTATTTGTCAAACTAATTTACATTATTCTAAGTCCGCCTCAAGTAAACATATGACAAGTCTTGATAATTACGTAATTGTAAATTCATAACCATACAATTAAAATAGGAATCATCCAATTTAAATTACTAAAGAGCACTGATTTAGTTTAAATATTGAAAAATTCTGCCACAGAGTAGTATACCTTATCTATCAGATGATTTCTGAAGCTTATTTTTCCAAAACATTACTACGTATCTTATGTGAGAATAGTGAATGCAGAGCTAACAATAGAATGTATTTTGTACTTTTAAACTTATTCATAGCAAACCGCTTTAATTGTTTCTAAACTTGTAAAATATATCTCTCTCGGAGAAAAATATACAGAGAATGTTAAAAACACCGGGTGCGGGTGAGGGACATACCCCATATTGGGGTGGAGTCAATAATTTTCATACATAAAAAAAACTCCTCAGTTGGTCATATAAACATCCCCCAAAGTTAATCACTCTATCTCTATTCTTAAGAAAGTTAATAGGGGGAGAGGGGACTCTTAAGACACCCGGTATAATAACTTCTAGCATATGCATTAGATCCACTTTGAAACACTCTACAACTTTTATTTTGCCATAAAATGCATCAAAGCTAATAATAATACCACACTGATGAAAATACCAAAATGTTCCAAAAATTTTAACTTTCCTCTAAATGAATTATTTTTTAGAATAACCTTATATAGTTTAACCATATGAATTTAATTATTTATAGAATCATATAGGACTTTTCTGAGCAAATGGAAAAAATGTTGGCGTTTCTACAATCTTATGAGTCTGCCTCTTTTCCGAGGTTTATGCAAGATTGAAAATCTTCCTAAAATAGGAAACTGAGAATTTTCAGGAAATGGTAAACACATCCCAAAAGATGTTTTCTGTTAGAATCAAACCCTAATTTCACTGGGCAAAACACCACTTCAGACCATCAGACTCATGTTCAGGCTGTCCTGGAAGGATATGGCTTTGAGCTGATAAACTATCAATCCCTTATATCTAGTGTTTTTTTTTCCAACATGAAAACAACTAACATGTTCAATTCTGATTGTGCTAAATATGCATCATTGTACATGTATTCCATTACATGCCACTCTGGGGACATCACTGATTTCCTTACGATGTACTCTTCCTGTTGAACATCGTTATTCCAGTGACATTGTGCATCATCAGCTATATAACATCAATATGGCTTTGTTGTAGTATGCAGTTATTACTCTAACTTGTCAATCTAGTTATCAAGCTTCTCCCAATCTGTTTCAACCTTAATATATGATCAAAAGACAAAAAATAGATTTTAATTGTAAAGTTGTATGACACTTTTGTTACAGTAAACAGTTGATTACACTGATGTAGTTTGTTAATTTGTGAATTTTGAATTCTGTGCATTTTATGTTAGTGTTTCAATACCTTTTCAATAATTTGAGTTCATTTGCAAGTACTGCTAGTTAAAAATCTTATTCTCTGCTTCTAAACAGAGTATACTAGACTAAGTTTCTTTAGTGTTTACTAAAACGGTTTCGAATCTTAGGATGGTTAATATAATATTGTCTTTTGAAATAGGTTTTTATACACATTCATTAAATTTTGGTAGCTCTGCATGATTTATGGGCTATTAACCCTTAAAGCGCTAATTTAAATTACTGTCAAATGCTAAAACATAAAAAAATATTTTTTTTTTAAATTTCCCAATGCTAATTTTTGTTTCTTATTCCTTGGTATTACCTTTATAAGAAAAAATATAAAAAAAACATGTAATATTACATATTTTTGAGAATTTTATACGCACGAAAACATTTGAAATTTTGGATAAACTGCATGGCAGGATAATGTACATAGAAACACTATTTGACAGATTACATTACATTTATACAGGTTATTTATAATTAGTAAATTGTAACTGAAGTTTCTGTATAATTAGTACATAAAAATATAAATAAGTTCAGTATAAGATTTTGAAATGTAATAATATTAAATTCAACACAAACTTATTTATACAATAGCCTACAAGGGTAATGAAACAAATATTGTACTTATAAACCTTATTTATTTAGAATAAATAAACTGGACTTGTATTGTGAAACTGGTATAAAATACAAAACAAATAATTGAAAAAAAAATACTACACGTAATATATAAAAAAAATGCGCTCAAACTACGTTGTTCGTAGTAATCATTTGGATCATCTGGATTAGCCATTATAACAAAAAATTATACTAAATGTTAGTAAAAACAAACTTAAACACTATTAGAATAACAACGGACTGATTCAAAACACTTTGTTTAACAATATAACCAACATACGACCAACACACAAGTAGTTAAATAGCTGAATGAAACGATTGCGTCTGTAGGCGTATGCCGCGTCACAGGCCATACAAAAAATGCTTTCAACCCGAGTAGATATCGTTACAACATCCATTAACGGTGACAAGGCATTTTGTCTAGTCCCGACAGTCGAAAGGAACATCGACCTGCTCTCTTATGGAAGTTTTAACCATTTCCATTTCCAAAGTAAAGCTTTTGCGTTTGTAGACGTTATCTGCGTTTATAGCATCGGCAGTTCCGCGTCTACAGGCGTTAGCCGCGTTGGAAGGGTTAAGAAGATTTTAAATAATGTACAGAGTAACTCTACAAATCACTATGCTCAAATTTGCTCATATGGTATCAATTCCTTCCTTTTTGATTAGCAGCTCTACAACAAGATGCTATAATGGCAGCTGATGCTTAGACTAAATAAAACACATCAAGAATTAAAGCGGTAATATAAAACATTACAACTAATTTTCAAAAAGATTGTTCCAAATATAACCTTTTTAAGGTGTTGTTTTTGTTTTTTTTTACATAAAAACCTGAGAATGCAAAATGTGGTTTTTGGCTTATAAATTTTATCAGAAAACGTCACTCTGAAAATTATTATGGTATTGGTTTTATACGTAAGCAATTACTGATTGTAGCTGAAAACTGCTTTGCTGAAGATCATGTTTTTTACTATACGAAAAAAGCCAGTGTTAAGTAAACTATTTCTAACAAGTATAGCTTATAAACATGCACTGTTCATGCAAATCTCTACTAGACAGTTACAACTTATCTCAGTTCATTCCACACCATATTGTTGACACTTCTTGTACCACCACTGCATGGCTCGTTAGCAAACTACTATTGGTGTTGCCTATTTGTACATATGTTTTCAGGAGCAGAACATCATGTTTAGTAATAACTCTGGTGCAGGGCTCATTTCGCATGTAATGCACTCTGCCTGATTTCACTTTTTCAAATCCTGTCTTTGGAACAGACAATATTGTTTTCATAGTTCTGTCATAGAGGTTACCAGATAAGGTGATTAACAGCAGCATGCTGTATTATAGGTGTCACTCTTATAATTTTCGTTTTTTATATTGAGATTTTTATTGTAGTACAGTAAGTTCAATGTCACTGTCTTTTTTATTTTAGTACAGAGATATAAAAGCCACTACTATGTGAGTACATACTAAATTATTGCATTTGAATATCCAAACAGAACACAAAATATTATTCTCTGCTAAATGTTCCACATTACAAAGAATGTCATTATGGTATCAAGAAACACTTACAAAGAATGAAATAGTGGTATCGTGTTTTCTTCTGCCAAAATCGGCAATGTATTTATAATAAATCATTATTATTTTATATTATTAGAAGGGATTTTTTCTCTGTAATTATTGTCACTAACAGTTATTGAATTATGGATATCTTGAATTGTTCATAAATTACCTACTATGCAGTGGTGTGCAGTGGGATGAATCACTCTGCTTCATTAAGTGGATACAATTAATTTTTTGAAATATTTTGTATGTAAAACTGCTAACAATGCTACTAGAATAAGCCTGACGCACTCTAAAAACACAATTCTTTGATATTGTTCTTCCGCGTCTGAAGTGAAGTTCGGTAGACAGGCTGCGTGCGCATCGAGTTCATGGTTAGGGGCTGGGGGAAGTGGGAGCAGTAGCCGGTGTTAACAAGTGTCCAGGGAAGCTAGCTTCTCTTGACAGAGACATACGAGTGATCCCGACTACTGCCTAAGGTGTGTCATCCGAGTTTTGTCGAAGGTCCGAATGCTTACCGTGCGACCTGCTCATGACCTGGCCGCCAACCCGGCCCTGTCCTGGCTTAGATTATGTTATAGACCACTCACGCACATCTTTCCATGTCGTATGTTGCATAATGTTGTCGGTGTCAATGTTATTAGTTTTATTGGGTATGTCAACTAACTACCAGTTATATACAGTATAGTACCATTTTACCATGTTGTGAATTTAAAATAAAATACTAGTACCAATGTGTCTTGTTTCTTCACGATGATGGAGGTGGAGTGTATTACTAAACGCCTTATAAACGTACTCTTCTCATCTAGAACTTTTGAAGAAAAGAGGAAGTAATAAAACTTTGGAGAGGCCTAGTCCAGACTTACCAAACTTAGTGCAAAGAAGTGAAAAGTTTACCCGACATTTTCAATTGAACTATTACAAAAATGTGACTGGTTGTCTGGTAACACAGAGTGGAATGCTGTTTTTTGTTGGAATTGTTTATTATTTGGTAAAGATTGGAATACTAGCTAGACAAAAGGTGGATTCACCCATTTAAGGAACTCAATCAATTGCAGGACATGAAATTCCAATGAATCATTTGCAATCGTCTTTGGATGTTACATAATTTGGCCAGAGCAGAATAGAAACCGCATTAGATGATAGTTGAAATGTTGGCAAGAAAGACCAAAGAGGTCAACCCAGCACTCCAAACTGTGTCCATGGTAGCTGAGACAACACTTGACACACTCGACAAGACAAGGGGCCATTCAACTGTAATGAAAACAGGTGAAATTAATGTTATTAATGCAGACATGGAAGATATTATTGAACACTTAAAAAACAACTCATCCACAGCTTTTGCCCATTCAATTTCTGCTGATTTTGAGGATCCTAGGCACATGACAGCTGGTGTGGCGGTGGTATTTAGAAAAAAGTTCGGTAGGCCCAAAACCACAGATTATGTAAATAACAGTTTGACCTGTCAGAAGTGGATAAATGGTGCGACGATCTATAGTTTGGTAACCAAACCAAGGTATTTTGGGAAACCTACCACGGACCGTTATGACGAATCTTTTGAGCAACTGAAGGAAGACTTCAAAAATAAAGGTTTAAAGACACTAATATGTTCTCCAATAGGCTGTGTGCGTGACCTAATAGATCTGGAACATTTTGCCAAAAATATTGTTGAATTTCATCTGTGCACAGGAGCTACAATCTGTATAATTTCAACAGACCAGAAATCTACCAGAGAACTTAGAAAAGGCCTCTCACATGTGGTATTCCTCGAAAAACTTCAAGAGGAAATCCTGGTGGCACAAAATGTGCAAAGGCAGTGTCAGAGTCAGCATTTGTCCAAGGACTTAACCGAGGGAAACCACCAACATTCACAAAATGGCACTAAGGATGAGACTGAGAAACAAACTGTGGCGAAATCATCTGACGGGACATCATCTGAAATGCTACCAACTCTCTCAACAGGAACAAACAACAGTGAGACGCAAGTTCAACCCATCAGCCAGTGTAGTGATATTACTATGGTCAGTTGTGTGTCATGTGATACAGGGGAATCACAGCTGAAGCCAACCTCTGTAAACAACTCTTTTTTTAGTCATAAGTACAGAAAAAATAATGCTAGCTCAGTTTCAACTAAAAATTTTAAAATACTGCATCAAAATATTAGACATCTTCCTTCTGCTCTTGAATCATTGGAAATCACACTAGAAAATCTTAATCCAGACTTAGTAGTTCTCACCGAACATAAAGTGAGCTCAAGTCTAATAGGCCACATAAATATTCAAAATTATGATATAAAATCTTATTACACTAGAGAAAACTTCCAAGGAGGAGGTGTAATGATTCTTACAAAGAAAAATCTTTTAAAATTTAAGTCAGTAAATCTTAAAATAGTTTCAGAGCAGATGGAAGACAAACTTTTTGAAGTTTGTATGGTGGAATATGTAGAAAAGAATAGAAAAATGCTGTTGTTGGGATTTTATAGATCACCAATTACTTCAAATGAGTGTATTTTTGTTAAAAAACTAAATTTAATCATGGAAGCTCTATGTTCTAAATATAAAGATATAATGATTATTGGAGATTTTAATATAGATATGACTAAGAATACATGTACTAGTAGGGAAGTATGTAATATACTAATCACCTACGGCTTTTATTATCTTGTTGACTTTCCAACCCATGTAACAGAACAATCAGCAACTGTTATTGATAATGCTTTTACTAACATTGATATTTCATTGATAAAGATAGTTGGTATTAATACACAACTATCCGATCATGATGCTCAATTAATCGTAATCAATATAGGTACCCATGAGAACAAAAAAAGAAAACAGATTTATTTTTCAATATTCTAGACATTTTTCAGAAGAAAATATTTCAAATTTTCTGATAGCTCTGAGTAATGAATCATGGCTTGATGTATATACATCTGATGTGTGTAATAAATTTGGAATGTTTAACAACATTTTCCTATATCACTTTAATATTTGTTTCCCCAAATTATTAGTTAGGAAAAATGTCAACCAAAAATCTTTGATTACAGATGACCTGAAATTGGATAATGCTGAGTTGATCACTCAAAGTAATTTGGCACGACTATCAAAAAATAAAAATATACAGAATAGCATCAAACAGAAAAACATTGAATTTAAAAAAAAAAATTACAAAACAAAAAAGCATTCTATGACCACAAAATTCTAAATTCAAAAAACGTGATAGGTGATACCTGGAAAATTATTAATAGAGAGGTTGGAAATAAAAACAAAACAAATGAAAACATTACAGTAAGTAATGAAGGAGAGCTTTACACTAATCCTGATAAAATAAGTGAACTTTTTCTTAATCATTTTACAAAAAATGAAAATTTACAAAAGAGCTTGTGCTCTCAAAACACCTCTGAGGAAGACCATAGTAATAGTAAGCTGTTCCGGTGCAAGGAAATTGATTACAAGACCCTAAATAAAATCATTTCAAGTCTGAAAAACAAATACAGCTGTGGATATGACGATGTACCAATAGCCATTATTAAAAAAGCTAAGACATTTCTGTTAAAACCACTATTGCACCTATTAAACTCCTCATTAATTATAGGGACATTTCCAGAACAATTAAAAATAGCTAAAATTATACCAATTCACAAAAAAAAACTGTAAAAATGAGATGGATAATTATCGTCCAATTGCTTACTGCCAGCATTTTCAAAAATTTATGAACGCGCCATGTCAGACCAATTACTTGATTACCTTGAAAAACATCAGTTGCTGGATTCTTTCAACATGGCTTCAGAAAAGGCAAGTCAGTCAAAACAGCAGCATTGGAATTCATAGAATCAGTAATAGATTCCATTGATAATTCAGAAAAAGCTCTTGGGATATTTTTGGATCTTAGCAAGGCATTTGACAGCATTTCACATGAAATACTGCTAAAACGCCTTCATAATTTGGGAGTAAAACATTTTGCGTATAATTGGTTTGAATCCTATCTGCTAAATAGGAAACAATTTGTTCAAATTACACATTTAAATAAAAAGAACTTCAAAAGTATACATAATTCAACAGTTAAGACTACTAAATTTGGTGTGCCCCAGGGCTCAATCTTGGGTCCAATTCTTTTCATCTGTTACCTTAAAGGTGTAGCAAAACTAGAGGGAAACAGTCAAGTGGTTTTCTATGCAGATGATGCAAATTTAAAAATATCGGCCAGCTCCAAAGAAGAAATTTAAATTCTATCTAGTTTAAATATTTCCACCATGAATAGTTACTTTAAAAAGAACAATCTTCATATTAACCCAAATAAAACTAATTTTATCACTTTCTCTACTCAACAAGGAAAATCATATAACCCAATAATAAAATTAGATGACCAAACCATATCACAGGTCAGTAGCTCAAAATTTTTAGGTTTGGTAATAGACCAACACCTAAGTTGGACAAATCATGTAACAATGATATCGCCAAGAATATCATCTGGTTTGTATGCCCTTTGAAAAATGTCCTTGATATGCAGCTGAAAAACATTGAAAATCATTTATTTTGCATACATACATTCAATAATTTCATTTGGCATAAGCCTTTATGGTGGGACTACAAATAAAAATATGGACTCTATTTTAAAGACTCAAAAACAGGCCATAAGAATCATTTTAAGATTGGGTCATAGTAATTCAGTTAAACAGCATTTTTCTACATTAGGAATACTAACTGGGTATAGTCTTTACGTTTTTGAAACTGTCTTAAGCATAAAAGAAACTTTTCATAACCATTTAAAACTAGGACACCATCATCAATATTCAACAAGAAACAAAAACAAGTTGTGCTTAGAAAAACATAATTTGCAATTTTATTTGCAAAAAACCCTTATACATGGGTGCAAAATTGTATAATAATCTGCCTTCTAGTATTCAATCAGAGCCACATTTAAATAAATTTAAAGTCCTTCTGAAGCAGTATTTAATAAAAAGAGCCCTCTATAGCCTGGAAGAGTTTTTTGAGCCGTGTATAATACTTGCTTAACTTTCTTTAACTTAATTAGTCACATTTAATATAGTTACATTAGGAAAAAAAAACAACTTAGATATTTTGATACACTTAAGATATAAATAAATAAGACAATATTAACTAAATAAAAAGCTAACTAACAATTTAAAAATGAATTATCTACAGTTAATACATTATTACCATAGATTAAGACTACTTTTATGTTAGATAACTTGCACTATATTTTGTATTATTCTATAACTCTGTACAATATGTGACACAATAATTTTGACACTATTCTATGTACAATACCTGTACTGTCTTATGAATAAAGAAGTTTTGAATTGAATTGAATTGAAATGACCAGTTAAAGACGGGATATCTCTCTTCACAATCAAAAGGTAAAGGAAAATATAGATACTCTTAAAGGACTGATCAGTGCTGTACCTGTATGTTTTCGGGTAATCAGAAGTTAGCGTTTCAAGGTCACGATAAGACTGAAAAATTGTTAATCAGGACATTGAACTGTTAAAATACACAGCAGATTAGGATCATCTTTTAGCAGAACATCTGGAAAACGCTACTGTTTTTAAAGAACTTTCAAATCATATTCAAAATTATTTGATTGAAGCTGTGGGGTCTTCTCTTCTGTTACAAATAAAGAAAGAATTGAAGAATGCATGTTTCGTGGCTGTGTTGCTTGATGAAACCACAGATGCTTCAAACAAAGCTCAATTCTCTATTGTATTTCGATATATTTATTATGGGCAAGTTAAAGAACGTTTTTTGGGTTTTAGTGATGTAAGCTATGACAAACATGCTGCTGCTATTGCAAAGCTTATCATTAATTATTTAAATAATTTGGAATGCAATGCAAAACTTAACTGTTCAAATCTATGATGGTGCCAGTAAAATGTCTGGACATTTATGTGGAATACAAGCCAGAATTAAAGATAGTATAACCAGTAGTACTTTTTGTTCATTGTTATGCACATGTCAATTTTGTACTATCTCAAAGTGTTAGTGAGTGCAAAATATTTTTCAGTACACTTAATGGAATTGCAGCATTTTTTCAAGATGGCCAAAATGTGCTGCATTTCTAGATGAATTTATGAAAAGGACATTATCTAATGTATGCCCTACAAACTGGAACTACTCGTCAAGGCTAGTTAACACAGTGTGTAAGAATATAGTTCAACTTTGCAAAATTTTCAACATAATGCTTGAAATCCAGAAGAAATTGAGACTGACTTCTTGGCTACAGTGAATGAGTTTCTATCAGTACTGGAAGACTTTCAGTTTGTTTTTTTTTTCTCTGCATATATGATAAAATGTTTCTCTCACTGTTGTCCTTTTGATGTTTCACAACACCAGTCAAGTGATATAGTGTACTTTAGGAAGAAAATTGACAATACTCGTCAAAGCATTGTCAAACGTCATGGTAACTATGACAAAAATTATGAGGAGGTTGGACCACCTACAAAGAAGAGGCAAACCAACTACAAAAGTGTACTCTAAAATCTTTGACAATATAGATGGACATTTCCAGTCACACTTTGAAAACTCCTCACAGCTGGACTTTTTGTAACCACTTACAACAGAAATGTTTTTGAAGCATTATGATGCATTTCCGGAAACAGCTTTCAAAAGCGCGTTGGATGTATATGGCAAGTTTTTCAACCATATTCAGGTAAAAAATTAATATTAGTGTTCTATTCCCATGAAGAGTTTAAAGAAAAATTGCTGAAAGATCTGTGCAAATTTTTAACCCCACAATCTTATGCTCAGATCAGCTTTCCCCAAATTAATTTATTGGTGAGTTTAATTTACACGGTTCCTGTGATACAGCCTCTGTTGTACGGTTCATTTCTGCACTGAAAAAGATTATTCGAGAAATTCCACTGGTCAACTGAGACTCTCTCACTTAGGCCTCATATCCATTGAATGTGAATTGCTGGCAGAAGTAAAATCAAAGGAAAGCTTTTTTTTTAAAAAAAACATAAATACATTTGTTTTTGTTTTTTTTTGTTGTTTTTGTTTTTTTTCATAAATACATTTGTTTTTAAGGGCAGAAGATTGGAGTTGAATTTCCGTTAGTTGGCCTACAAACAATTATGAGTTTTCAACTCTATAAAGTGTCTGCTTTAAGTAACCTATTATTGATTGAGTTATAGTGTTAATGTTTAACATTTTATGTACATTTGTAATTTGTCCTTGATATTGTCTTATATAAATACAACTCTTCAACTGTACTAATATAAGCATTTTTTTGTTAATCACATCATGTAACTTAAATGTGAAATCCTGGTCAATGTTATCATAATTCATCAAAATAAATCTTTGCTTACTCACTAAAAATAAGTCTCATTTAAAAGCTTCTTGTTTGTATAAATTTGCATAAGTTGTACTATAAATTCATCAACTTGCCTATCTTATTACATTGAAAAGTATGCAGAAATAATAACTCACACTTTACTGAAAAGCAATGTTATCATAAATATAAAACTATTCATAGAAAGGTTTTTTATTTAAATTCTACCTTTTTATATAAATTTAACATAAGGTGTACTAAACACGTGATAATTCTATGATTTCTTACACTTTAGTTGCATTGAAATGTGTGTAGAAATGCACGCTTTTAGTCTAATATATGCAAAAATTGTCTTTAAAAATTCCTGGACCCTCCCTAGGTTTGGGAGTAACCCCCAGACCCCCTCTCTGATAGTACCTTTGCTTCATCCACTTACACGACCACCGCACGCCACTGCTACTATGTACACATTCGTTTGTTTTCTAATGTTTTCTTCTACCACTGTCTGTGATGTTTTACTGTCAACATCATATGTAATATTACCTACTTTGTAGACATTGGTTGCAATAAAAAACTGGAAACCACTTTGACTACATCTCCGACAGAGCAAAGCAACTCTCTGACTTCAGGAATCAGACAAACCTGCAATAAAAAACTGGAAACTACCATGACTACATCCCTGACAGAGACTAACAGCTCTCTCACTTCTGGAATTAGACAGATCTGTGTTGAAAAACTAAATCTTAAAAACCCCATACAACCCAACAACACCTTCTACAGTGTCTCTTTGCAAATGGCTAAAGTGGGAAAACAAACTAACGACACAGAACAAACACACAAAACACCTGGTAAAAGGAAACCACTATTATTTGCCAAAATAAAGCCAAAGGAGGAATCTTTTGAGGAGTTCTTCTCAAAACACATTGATTTTTATAAGGAATGTACGACCACCAGAAACTTGACCCACCAATCCTACAAGCAACAAACCTACACCCCTTCTCAGCCACAAGATCTGTCACAAAATCAAATTAAAAATCATATAGTGAAGGATACAATCACACCTTCAGTGATGTCAAAAGGAAAGACAGAAGCATGCAGTAGCAACATTTTACAATGCTATGAGTCAATAGAAACAAACTGTTTTTTAGGCAACACTCAGCAGAGAAAAGTGACAACCTAATAATATGCCATCAAAAAATAAGAGGTCTGATTTTAAAAATAAACTGGCTGAACCATCTACTATATGAAATATGTCCCAGCCTCTTAGTCTTAACAGAACACAGTCTCAAGCAAAGTGATATTGAAAACACAAAACTTCAAGGATACACTCTCATAGCTGAATACTGCAGAAGAGAACATAAATTGGGGGGAGTTGCTATTTATTGTAAGGACAGCTTAATAAACAGTATAGAAGCTATTGACATAACTAACTACTGTGAAGAAAAACTACTTGAGGCTGCAATGGCTCATATAACAATCAGAGGGAAGCATCTCTACTTCCTAGGTGTTTACCGCCCTCCTGGGGTAAACATTCAAACTAGCTTGGACATTCTATCAAACATCCTGGAACATATTCAAGCACATAATAAATTGTTTATTATGACAGGAGACATAAATATTGACAGATTAAAACCCAACCACCCTGACCACATAATGCTTGATAACGAGCTGGCAACACAAAACATAAGAAGGCTTCCTTTACCACCAACTCGCATTACACCTGACACAAGTACTTCAATTGACTGTATATGCACTAATATTCCAGAACATGACCTTAGTGCAACAATTTTACAAACTGGACTATAAGATCATACAGCTCAAATGTGCAGTGTGTATTGTAGTAAACATTATACTAATACACAAACTCTACGGCGACAAATGGGAAGGAGAAACCTCGACCAGCTCAAGTCACTGCTTTCCATTAAAAACTGGGATACTGTCCACAATACTGAAGATGCAGAGTCAGCATTCAATATATTTGATGGAGTACTGCGAACTGCCCTTGACATCGCTTGCCCTCAAAGGAAGAATAAAAGTAAGAGTAAACCAATTCACTACTATGACCAAGAATCAGCCGAGATGAAAGCTGCCTATTTAAGAGCTCTAAACACCTATGAAATAACTAGAAAGGCGCAAGACAGAGAAACTATGGTAAATATGAAAAAGATGTACGACAATAAACTAAAAGCACTACAAAAAAATGAAAATACCCTGAAAATAATGACATCTGACAACAAGTCCAAAGCTGTATGGAACCTAATAAATACAGAGAGCCATGCTAAACAACCTAGTAAAACCTTTCCCAAGCTAAACATTAACAATGCAGTGGTAGACAACCCTATTCAGGTAGCTGAACAACTAAACACCTATTTTACTCAAATAGCTGAACTGACAATACAGCAAAAAAAAACAAAAACAACAATTGGGTGATTGCAGACTAGGAGAGGATCTAAACACCCCTTTTAATACAACCATTTCATCTGACTCCCACAACATGGAAAGAAGTAAAACAAGTAATACACAGTCTAAAAAATAAATCATCCAGTGGTACAGATGAATACTCTTCAAAAACTGTAAAGCATTGTGCAGAAGAATTGACTCAATCTCTTACATCAATCATAAATAAATCGTTTTCCTAGGCCAATTTCCTACAAAACTTAAAATCTCCAAGGTATATCCCAAGCACAAAAAGAGGCTAACAACTGACCCCAAAAATTATAGACCCTTATCATTAATCTCTAAATTTTCAAAAATTATAGAAAAAATGGTATTGAAGAGGCTAATGACGCATCTTGCAAGACACAGCCTTATTACCGACTGTCAACATGGCTTCCAAAAGGGAAAATCAACTTTATCTGCCATCATAAGCTTGGTTGAGTCCATAATCGACAGTATAGAAGAAGGAAAATTCGTGACTGCATTATTTCTAGATTACAGCAAGGCCTTCGACTGTTTGGGACACAATCTTATCTCCAAAAAACTTGCAGCCTTGGGAGTAAGAGGCTTAGAAAACAAGTGGTTTGACAGCTACCTAAAAGGAAGATCTCAAATTGTGGAGATTAAGCATACAACATCTAACCTCACTAGAATGTTCAGATCACACCCTAAACCAACTACAAGAGGTGGCCCACAGGGATCTGTACTAGGACCTATCCTGTTCATTCTGCTGACTAACGATCTCCCAGCCCTAATTGAAAACAACAGTACTAGCTGCATAATGTACGCAGATGATACAACTCTCCTTTTAAGAAATGGCTCAGCTGAAGAATTGTATAATAACTCTGTTCATTCTCTACAAAATGCCATTGCCTACAGCAAATTAAATGACTTGGCGATAAATCCTGACAAAACTACACAAGTGCATTTTAGCAAGAAAAGTCCTACCTGCAAGCATCCCCAATATATCAGTGCTTAATCAGACTAAGTTTTTAGGTGTAACTCTAGACAGCGGCCTCACTTGGACAGATCACATAAACAACATTTGCAGAAAGATCAGTACAGGTATCTACGTTGTTAAACGTATCAAATGGGTAGGCACTCTGGAAGCGGCAAAAGTAGCCTACTATGCATTAGTAGAGTCTCACATTAGATACAACCTCATAATCTGGGGAACCTCGTTAGGGAACCTTAAGAGAGTGATTGTACTACAAAAGAAGGCATTCAGGACCCTTGCAAACCTTGAGCCACTCCAAAGCTGCCGACAGGCCTACCAGACCCTAGGCATACTTACAGTACCTGCACTCTACATCTATGAAGCGATCTTACACGTCGACAAATTACACCTGCAGACTCACATGGACGTTCACAATTACCCCACACGCCATGCCTCAAGGCTTACCATTCCACAACACAGAACAGCCCTCTTTGAAAAAAAACCATCATACATAGGCCGAAAATTAAAAAGCCTCCTTCCAGACTTCCTCCGAAACCTGACAGGCGACAGGCTGAAGAACTCGCTTAGAGAAATTCTACTTAAGAATCCTGTCTACACTATACAAGAGTTTCTGGAATCTGCAAATGCAAGAACTACCATGACCTTCAACATTTAAACAATTTTTAATTCACAACTATTATATTACAATTGTATTATAGTAACTTTGTATTATAATCTGACAAATTACTGTTCTTAATGATCATGTAATAAAGATACTTTGACTTTGATTTATCTAACATGTTTTCTTCTGCCACTGTCCTTGATGTTTTACTGTCAACATCATATGTAACATTACCTACTGTGTAGACATTTGCTTCTGTTTTCTAACATGTTTTTTTCTGCCACTGTCCTTGATGTTTTACTGTCACCTTTATATGTAGCATTACCTACTGTGTAGACATTTGCTTCTGTTTTCTAACATTTTTTCTTCTGCCACCGTCCTTGATGTTTTACTGTCAGCTTTATATGTAGCATTACCTACTGTGTAGACATTTGCTTCTGTTTTCTAACATGTTTTCTTCTGCCACTGTCCTTGATGTTTTACTGTCAGCTTTATATGTAGCATTACCTACTGTGTAGACATTTGCTTCTGTTTTCTAACATGTTTTCTTCTGCCACTGTCCTTGATGTTTTACTGTCAGCTTTATATGTAGCATTACCTACTGTGTAGACATTTGCTTCTGTTTTCTAACATGTTTTCTTCTGCCACCGTCCTTGATGTTTTACTGTCAGCTTTATATGTAGCATTACCTACTGTGTAGACATTTGCTTCTGTTTTCTAACATGTTTTCTTCTGCCAGTGTCTGTGATGTTTTTTCTGTTAACATCATATGAATCATATCCTACTGTGTAGACATTCGCTGTTATATTTGAACCTCTATATTTTCTGGTAGTCTTACTTCATGTTTATATAAATGACTAACTTCAATGAAATATTATTATATTATTGTTTTATCTGACTCTGTCTATATATTTGGTTGATCTAAAACAGCTATTTGTTTATTGAACTCATTGTGAGTACTGGACATTAGGGGACACAAAACCATTTATGTATATTTTTCTTTGACTTTATTCCACCAAATAAAGAATGGATCAAGGTTTCTTCCTCTCAGGATTTGTCTTACTCAACTGTGTTAGATTTTAAAATATATGAATGTAGTGATCCACTAATAATCAAGGCACAGAATGGCTTACTTTTTTACTTATTGCCAAGTTTAATTATAACAGTTTCAAGTAAGACTTTATTTCTACAACTTTGATTGTTTAAAAGTGCAATTTCTTTTTCCTATGAACTACAAGGAATGGGACTCCTGTTTTCAGCTGCAACAATATTCTGCTTTGAGGTGCAGTGCCTTTTGTAACATAAAGGGCATTTTACTAAGATGTCACAAGCCTTTTAAATGTGACCAGCTTTAGACACACAAAATATACTTTTTTTCCTTTGTAAACATCTATCTTCTGAGTGTAGGTCATATTTATGTGAGTTGAAACAATTCTTTGTATCACGGCTGTGCTTATCACAAAATAAGCAACTTTTTGTTTTTTTTTTTCATTTATGTAACCTTTCTCTTTTGTAGTGACTAGGCTTGACACTGTCAGAAGAGTTTCTTCAATATTACAATATTTTTATATTTGGTTAGGCTTAGTGTCAAAACTTTTAAACCCTGATTTAGCCATATTAAGTCTTTTATCTCCTTTTACTTTTAATTCTACTTTGAAGTACAATTGAAAGGTCATCAATTCTTGTAGTTTGGCTGTATAACTACAAGTTGTTTCGTCAGAGTTTTTGGCCAAGTACATAGCATTTGAACCACACTCTAAATAGATTTTCAAATATACAAGATTCCACAAGGGGAAACAGCACAGCTGCACATGTCTTGTTAATAGACTCTAAGGTTCTTAAATGACTTTCTAGCTTATCATACAATACTGTTGTGTTTACTTTAGTTTTGGTGTTGCTACCACACATATTTTGAACTACCAAACCCAAAAGTTCTCAAACGTAAAATTCTGTAAGAAGTTTTCTTTGCCAACTCTAGTTTGCGATGATTTTATTACTTTTTTATAATTGTCTGCTGTCAGTGGGTAGCTATACCCCTAGCTCTAGACCCTATTGTGGTTGCTTGAATCAAACATTGATACTTATGTTCTGGTTCTAATTCTTTATCACTGTATATTCTTTGAAATTGCCTCGAGAATGACGGCCAATCTTTTATCTCACCACTAAATTTTCTTAGTTCTATTTTGGGTAGCTTTTTTCTTGAATTGGGTGAACTGCAAGTTAAAATATTATTCTTTAGGTCACTAGCATTTGTATTAACCATTACTTTGCTAAACAAATTGTCTACTTTGATTTTTGCACTATCAAAGTTTACTTTGTAAATATATGCAGATGTATATACTTCATCAACTATATCTCCTGTATCTAAACCCTTTTCAAAAATTGATTCATCTAACTTGCTAAATTGTTTACTGAGTCTACTTAAGGTTCCAAGATCTAACTGTGCTTAACCTACTTCAATTTCATGTCCTTCAAGCCTTTTTATTAAATTATGTTCTTTGAAATTTTCCATGATAGGCTTTCTTTGCATCAAGCCTTTCTATGGCGCAGACTATTGTGTTTTGTTTTAGGTCTATCTTGTAACTATTGATGTCTTCTATTTTTAACTCGCCAGTAATTATACTGGTGAAAATCACGTCTTTCACCAAATATTATATTTGACTCTCTATATTTTCTAGTAGTTTAACTTCATGTTTAAATAAAATACTAATTTAATGAAATATTATGACTTTATTGTTTTACCTGACTCCATCTATATTACACTTTTACAACAACGATGTTCACATTTTTTCCTCACGAAAACAGCTGATTAGTTTTAACAAAATATCTTGATTACAACACTTCTTGAAAAACATTGAACTATAAGAAATTATTATTGTTCATTTTTAACATTCACTTCTTTTTTCTAACATGTTTTCTTGCTAATGTCAGTGATGTTTTACTGTCAGAATCATATGTAGCATCACCTACTGTGTTGACATTTGCTAGAGATTACAGGAGTTGAGCATGTGGCATTTCCCAACATTAGACACTGAGTCACTGACAGCCAAAGTGGTAAAATTGTATACTGTAGTTAAGATAGTGTTAACATATAACATGTTATCTATATACAAAATACATGAGTTGAGCATGAGGTATGCCCTAACAATACACATTATTTCACTTGGTAGTGAAAGTTTTAAAATAGTATACTACTGTTAAGATAATATTGACATATCACATTTTCACTACCAGAGAATACAGGAGTTGAGCATGTTGTACATTTTCAGTAAAAAATTTAACAGTCACTGTTAAATTTTTTTACTGAAAATGTAATTTGATTGACTGCAAAAGCTTTATTTTATTTTGACATAATGTTATCATTAAAAACAACAAATAACCATTTTAAACAAGAAGTTCTCTTTGGGATACATGATTTTCAAAACATTTGGACAGCAGCTTTAAAAACCTATCTGTTAACTGAGATTTTCTATATTTTTGAATAAGAAACTATTTTTTCAAAATATATTAATTTAAATCCTGACTTCGTTCCACTCAAAAACCTATATCTACTGTACTAATGGAGCGTAGAATATATAGAGAACAGTACTCTTTAACCAGCTCTCAACAAGTTTAACACAACTTTACAATCCCCACACTATTTTGGTGATAGGCATAAAGAGGAACTACGTTATGGTTGAGAGCCAAACATTTACTAGAAATTAATGTTTTAAAAAACTTCCATAAGTTTTCATCTTAAGGAGATGAGATTCCCCTGACAAAGTGGAGCAGACTTTAGACTGAGCTGTTTTAGGTACCTTCAAGTACCCTAAACCAAGATCTTCCAGAGCTGTCCCAACTTCCTCCTAAATCGGAAAAAGACCGATTGAATAAAGGTATGTTATAAACATAATAACAGGTATTACTTTAGTTGGTATGTGTTTGACTTGAGAAAACAAGATATTGTATTAATATGATATATCTTCAAATAAACAACATTTTTGGGTTGTTACAATAAGTTTTAAAACTGACTACATTACAGTGAGCTATGATTGAGTACCCAATACCTGAAAAAAATGTTAAGACCTAATTTTTACTAGTGGTGCATATGCAGGCGTCAGGGTTAACTTGGACACTTGATTCTAAATTCTATTGGCTATTGTCATTTATATCATAGTATTGGGGTATTATATTATGAGTGAGTAACAGCCCTATTTAAAAATTATGTTTTGCTATTATAGACTGTACATTTTTATATCGGCATTCTGTCTTGCTATGGCAGTTATAAAATTCAATTAATATAAAGTTTAGTTAGTTTCATAGTTGGTAATGAAATTCAGTGCTATTGGGTGCTGAATTGGGTAGAATATTATCAGGAATGAAGATTTTAAATTTAACTAAATGCACCTAACTAACAAAATTATGTGTAATGCCCCATAGGTTGGTTTGAATTTATAGTAACTGGCCTGTGGTGAACCACAGGGATCCATTCTTTGCCCTCTATTATTTCTTATTCTGATAAGATGATATTGTTAGAAATGTAAATGGAATTATTTATATATGAGCTTGAAAAAGACTTCATTTAACTTAAGCAATGATTTTTTAAACGCTACGTCATAAGTAGTATATTTTATAGTAAATAGTGCTTGTATATTGTTCAATAACAGCAAGATTTCATGAAATAATATCACAACTCAATCTTGTTAACACTGTAAATTTTATATACAAATCCATTTCAACATCAGTGAAGCCAGTGACAGAATCAAGGTGATACCAAATGAAAAACTCAAAAACTTAAAATTAATGTTAAGTATTTTCTTACAATAGAAACAATGATTTACAGGAAAAACAGTAAGTTTGTAATCTAAAACTATAAATACCTTTATATAATTTATAAAATGAACTGGATTGTTATTGAGTAATATAGACTCATTTTTATGATGATATGTACAGAAACACAGGTGTTTACAGAACGTAATAGAGCAGGTTACTGTATGTAGGTACAGTAATTTCTCGTTGCCTTGCTGGAATTAATGTCAGCACAAATATTATTACATGAATTATCACCATAAACACCTATTCACATTCACGAAGAGTATGACTCAGTGCGGCCCTGTTGTCCATTGAAGTAACTAAAATAAAAAAAGTGGTAGCCTATTACAGAGAAGAATAATACAACAGTGGTCTCCTTATAGCAATACAACTGTAATAGTTTAGAATATTACTACTATAGTGCAAGGACTGTCAAAGAAGATGATAAATCAGTGCAAATTGATCTCAGTCATGCGGTTCGCATTGCCACTAAGGCGTTCAAGTCAATTCTTGTTTGCAGGAGATGGTTAAAAAATTACCATGCTACTAGAAGAGAATAATAACTGGACATGTGCATACCCCAAAGTGGAATTACACAATAGTCTTAAAGACTTTTTTACTTTACTTATGTTCTAGAAAATTTCCAATAATACAGGCATTTTAAAATCTTGATATATATTCTAAATTACAAGAAAATATAAGGCAACTCATAAGAAATTTTAAAGTCGATTATCTAATTGAATTTGAAACTTTCACTAAAAAGTAGGTGATTCCCATTTAAACTGTCCTGTAAATTTAATCATTTGTGAGATAAAATAGACAAACTATATAATAACATTCTTTTCATATAGGTACTGTACCATTAAAACTTTTATATAGCGCCTCAAATTTTATTTTATCGTGGTATGTCAGTAATTGCGTAGGTCAATTATTGAAAGCTCTTTAAAATAAAAACGAACAAAAAAAATAATACTTCTTGTAAAAAGTTTTGTTGTATATACAACACTAAAATGTCCAAGATATCAAAATATTTTAATGTGAGAAATGTTTTATTATGATTGTAGAAATTATTTATAACTTAGAAATTTAGCTGATTGATAAAAGATTTATTTATGTATTACAATTAGTTAAGAGGAAAATGTAATATTTATCAACTTGCATGATATATTTATTTGTTTATCTAGTTTTATTCATTTTATTTTGATTACAATAAATTATACAATGTATCATAATTTACACACACATATTAATAGGTAATATCATATTAGGTAATCTTGGAATTTTCTACAAGTCCTCTATGTGAATACAACTAACTATGATACTCCTGCTACCTGACCTCGGAGTAATGTGCAGGACAGTTCAGTTGTGTGTCAAGGTTGTGCATTCACTAGATTAATAGCTATAGATCCAGGGCATATTCCTTCTATTGCTGGTGCACCTACACCTATCAGCTGCACAACTGTGCAGATTGTACTTTTGAGTCATAGTTCAATTTCATAGATAATCTTTATATAGTGATTTAGAAATAAAATATTGCTATTGTTCAATGTTACTCTTTATGTTGTTCCCCTCTTTTAAAACTGTCTGTGTTAAAACATCATATATAAAAAAACACATACCACAGGCAAAATTGTATATTTTGCATCCTTTCCATATTATATATTCAGAATATACAGGGTTCATTTTTTAATATTGTTGAATAAATAAAAAACGTTCCTCTCACACTATGTTGTATAAACTAACAGATTTAATTTAGCATGTGACTGTGTTTTTAATTTTTTTAAACATAATTTATTGACAGAAGTGGGTTACGCAATAGAAGTAAATACACATTTATTCTGTTATTTACCATCTGTCCAGAACACAAAGAATTGGAAATTTGTGTTTTTTTACAAATTATCTTTTATACTGTACTTATTAATGACTAAGTTCCTCTTTTCGGTTTTCATGATACATTGTTTAAAATATTTAAAACGTTGCCAATTGGTTAAACCAACTAGAAAATTATTGTGTGATTGAATCTAAGTCAATCTGACGAAGTCTTGGATATCAGTTAGCAAAACATGAGAAGTGAAGGAAACAGGATTTTTCCGGACATTTGCCATTGTTCAGTGAAACAAAAAATCAGTAACACTACGTTTCAAGATCTGCAGTCGTGGGTGGTTGGTAGACGAATACAGACGTATAGTGACCTCTACTCTGTAGTTCAGTTTTAATGATTAGTGTTGTGTATAGTTTCTATTAAGTGCATGTTTTAGAGTTAGTAAAGTTGACACACAACATGGCGGTTATGATCCCTGATATAGGCGTGCTACTACACTTTGGTATGATTTGTTTATTTGAATCTAGTTTGTAGTTATGTATTAGGTTAGTTATATACCTGAAGAAGAGATCAGATTGCAGATCTCAAAACGTAGTGTTACTGATTTTTTGTTTCACTGAACGATGGCAAATGTCCGGAAAAATCCTGTTTCCTTCACAATCCTTCCATCGTTAAAAATAAACTTCAAACAAAGAACATGAGAAGTAGTGTTACAGCGAAGATTGTATTGAAGTAGTAAACAAGGATAAATACTTAGGGATTTATTGTACATCCAATACCAACATTAAAACATCAAAGTCGGCAACCAAAGCATCTACGTTTAATAGGATACCACTCATAAGAATATAAAAAGTGAGTGAGGTTCATAATGAAGATAATCCTTAGCATGTGTGAAGGAGTCCACAAACTCGCACAAATATTTGAACTGTACAATGGTTTACAAAATTTAAGAAAATGTATTGCTGTAACATAATAATATTCTTTTAGATATTTTATTAATACTTAATAGGGAAAACCTTGAGGTACTAATTATTTAAAGTGTGTCACATGTAAATCTCTTCAACGTAGGTAATGAAATACAAAATATCCCTAGAGATGTTTGTAATCTTATATTAATATGATGTTGGTTTGGAACTGCAAGCTCGATTAAAATTGTTTTCCTTTCCAAGTAATTCCATAGTGTATTCATTATTTCTGAGTCTTCTGCATGGATTGCAAACAAACATTAGTAATCTTAAATATTGTAGGACAGTAATTTATCATAATCACTATTTGATTCTGTGTGGAGTGTGATAAATATTGTTATCCACCATTTATGAAACCATTTATTCCAGTGACACTCAAGCCAAAAACTGCCATGATTCAGTTCCAGTCCTCCTTGGATGAGAGCAAGCCTTGGCACTGATTTCCTTGGGGTCATTATTCAGGCCATGTACATGTACAGTACTAGAACTAATTCACAGTGGGAAATCCATGAAGTTATCTCTCTCCCCTTCCAAGAAAATGTAGAAATAGATTTTTTAGTGTATGTCTAAGAAATGATATAATTTTTTACCTTAGTGTTATAATTGTTATATTAGGTGGAGCTACCTCGTTTTTGAGGTTGGCTTCAGGGAATTTTAGTTACAGATAATTGTTCTTGAACAGAAAGTAGGACTAATGACATGAATTGGCATAACCAGCATAAACAAATGGTACTATGTTTTTTTATGTTTATGCTTTCATGAAGAGAGCTGGGGCAACTTCATGGACCTCTATACAAAGTGTTGCCTTAGTTCTAGTGGAACCTTTGACTTTTCATTGTTGATTCAACTGTTCCAATTATGGAGCGTCACATCACGACAAGGCAGTTCCAGTTTTAAAGAATCCACCTCTGAGATATCTCAGAGAAGTGTAGCCTAACCCAGTCCTTAAACATATCCAGGCCTGGCATTACAGCGCTTATGTAACATCAAAAGCATAAAAAAGTGCAGTCGTTCTTTGAGAGCGCTCAATAATGATAACGGACACATATTATTTTACTAGATCAAAATAAATAACATTTTCTATTTTAAATAAATATGAATGATTGTATATGTCTGGCTATCAATCAGTTTAAAGATAACAAGATTTTCAAAAATATATCTGTTCACATTTTTCAAGTAGGCCAGTAAGATAGTTATAAACGAACCCTTCGAACTTCAAGTAAAAAGTCGTACACTTTAGTACAAAACTGGTAAGGAAATGTATAAAATAGCACAGTTAGTTGTTTAAGCATAGTAAAAAATGACAACATAACGCCACCTATTTATGAATATATAGAAATAAAGTCTGCATTATTTACCTTGAAGTAGGTGAGGAAGAAGGGACCAAGAAGAACGGAGGTTCTTGGGAAAACTCCCTAAAATAATCATAGTCTGATACAGTTTCAGCTTTTCACTAATTAATTTCGGAATACCTTTAATTAATGTAGCGTTTTTAAAGCTACATTGATTCATTTTTTAAATTAAATCTTAGATTAAATGAAAATTTTGGGATCGAAATATTGGGATTTAATTTTAGATTAGATTGTGAAAAGTCAGGGTAAAAATGAACATGTAATCCTTTGGCAAGTTAGTACTGGTAGTTTTAAATTGTTAGGAAGGCAGGTTGACTGCCTTGAATTGATTAGAACTTGTCTTGTTGTGACTATTGTTCTCCTGGTTTGATACAGCTGGACCAATGAGAGAACACCGCGGATGTCCTGCAAAGTTGATTGGAAAGGGAAGTATTTAAGCGCCCACTCATAATTTTCGCCTTTTTTTTGGTTATTTTCGTGATTAAGTTGATTACAGTGCGCCGTGTTTCTTAATAATTTTTTTCCGCGAGGGATTTTGAGGTTAGCACCGAATTTATTGTACGTTTTATTGAAATAGTCTTCTTGATCTGATTAATTTTGTTGTCTTTTTTATAGGAAAAAATGAAATTCATAGAAACTACAGAGCAATCTGAATAACTTATTCTCGAGGAACAATAGAGCATAATAGAATCATACAAGTTACATTTGGTTCATGCTTGCAAGAAAGTGAATTAAAATTGAACTTTGTTAATAACTTTAATTGAGATTTGGAAAAGTAGTAATTTATTAATATTTAACTGGAACTGTTTTATTGTGAATTATTAATTGGAAATTGATTGAACATTAATAATTGTTTGAGAGAGTTGTAATCTGAATTGCAGAGACTTGAAAGTTAAGGTTCAACTAGTGTAAAGAGAAGTTTAAATTTTTATTTTGAATTTTGAGTGAACTTAGAAGTGAACATTTTTATTTTAGTTATTTCCCAGTGGTATTTGATTTTTATTTTAAAACCTTATTATTTTATTTTAGAAGAGAGCTCTGATTTTTAGTTTAATATATTTGATTAATATTTTTATTTCTTGCCAAAGGAATTTTTAAATTTACTAAAAGGTTTTGTCAATTCATTGTGGAAAATAGAGTGATACAAATTCTGAAACGTTGAACTTATTAATTTGCCTGTTTAAAATAAATCCATTATTTTTATTTAGAACTGTGATTTTTATTTTAGATAAACCAGATAATATTTAATAGTTAACAAATTTAGTAATAAATTGTAGCCTACTTAATATTCACTAGGAGCTTACTAATCAAAAAAAATATTTTATATCGTCTTGGATGTCTTATTGATAATTTAAATATTAATACTCCGGAATATTAATATCTCCAATCCAAGTCGTTATAATTAATTACTAGGTTAAATTGAAGGATACCTCAAATATTATCCTACGTTCCAAAAACAGCCATGACCAATATTGTAAGCTACTATTTTTTTGGCAACTCTGTATTGAATCTCGTCAAGTGCAGTGTGGTTTCACAACAATGGGTAATCAGCTGTGAACACGGTGTTCAGCGACCGCGTAGCCTTGAAAGCACCAATGAAATTGAGTTTTGTAATCAGTGGTTCTGCAGAACACCGGCGGACCACACTTCACTCCTATTCGTGAGAGAGTGATTCGTGAGATAAAGAATTGGTGTGGAGTGGGGGTTTACTTTTACCGGCGATCAGCGTTCTCCTGTCCTTTATTCGGTTAATCACACAACGTACAGGTTGTGATTTTTATATTGTGTCGTGATTTCGTAGGAGTACAAAAATGTCAGATAAGTAAGTATTACAAACAAGTAGATCGTATATCTCATATTTTAACAATTTATGTTTGATCAATATTTTGTAAACTGTTAAGGTTATGTCACTATGACTAAGGGAAACTGCATCACTGTTACAACAGATTCCAATTTTATTTTCTTAAGGCCAAGCATAAGTCCAGAATTTACACATTACTCACGATAGCCTAATTTTGGGAAGTTATAAAAATATTAGTGTAGTTTATCCTAGACATTATACCCTATAAGTAAGAACCCTACTTACTATTCTAGGCCTAATATCCATTAAAATAATGAATGATGTGGATAAAATTTAACTTAATTATTGAATTTTATTATATGAAATAATTACAATTGTGCTCACAAACATATACATACATACTTGCTTATTTTAATTAGGCTAACCTGATTAAAATTTAACAATTAAAAATCTCTTGTAAATGTGTAGGACATAGCTATTTTCTAAATGTTTTCAAAAATTATCCTCAAAAATTAAATTAAAAACAACAGAAATCAATTAAATTTGGAAAGGCTTAACCCTCCGGCTGGCGCGCATTTGAGCCTTGGACTGGCACCCTGTTTTGAAGCTTTGTGCAGAGTTTTTAATGTTTTATCCTGTACAAATAATTATTGGAAAAAACACAAAAGTGTTATACATCAAATTACTCTGCAGAATATGTTGTACAATATAAACATAATTATAATTTGACTTGCCTAAATAATGGTGGATTTTTGATGGTCAGAACTCAAAACTTTTTTTTTTCAAAAAACACTTTTTTTATATTAAGCCATTAAAAAAAACTCAAAATTAATTTTATTTAAAAATCTAAAATATGCATAATGTTCACTTACTTATGCACAAAAAGAAAATACATAGTTATAAACACTTTTATTTACAAATGAAATTAGAATTGAAAAAAACAAGACTATACACAAGCACTAACAGTCGCCGAGTCGCGTCACGCGGAAGTAGTCGGGAGCTTTTAGCGGCCAGTAAAATAACAAATATTCATATATATATAAAAGTGAATACATTATTAGAAGGCTTGGGATCTTGTGATTAAAGTGATATAACTTTTATGCGATTCATGCGGTAATTATCGGAACTATGACGTAATTAGTAGACGATGTTTAATGAGTCGTATATTACGACTCTGCCAGTTCACGGCGGGAAAAAATGAGTCGTAATTTACGACGTTGCCAGCCGGAGGGTTAAAGATTTTTTAATCTTGTAAAAGGCACCAAGTTATTAGTTGAACAGGCTAACAGTAATTCTTCCGACAATCAGTGTGGGGCACACCTTCGCTTGCCCTGTACTGATGCCAACAAATCCACCAAACCATATTATTTATTCTCTATAGAAAGGCAGTGGCTGATAGTGGTCTCTACTTTAAAAATGTACGAACTTTGTAAATCTCCATTACAAAATAAAGTAAAAACAATACAACGTATTTTGTGACCATTATGACACAAAAATAAGTAGTATACATTAAAGTGCACTCACTTTTACTTTAAACATGCAAAAAAACACCACTCACTTGCACCACAAAAGAAATAAATAATGATTATATCTGTAAATGGCTACACAATAATTCTATCCAATCATAAAAATCAATGTCAAAATTAGTAAAGAAGTTGCACAGTAGGTAAGGGGACTATGATAGCAAAGGAAAAATGAATAATGTTCACCATGGAGGGAGAAACGATGAATAAACTTCTGCACAAAAGTAGAAAATGTGGTGTAAATTACAAACAAAAACAGAAAAAAATACCGAAGAACTTAAATTATATTCAAACGCAGTTGGTACACCCAACCTTTCTGCTAAAATTTTCATATAAACGTTCACAATCCTGTTTTCCTCTCCTCATATATTAAGTAACCCCTCATTTGTTTTCCTCCATATCCAGTAACCCTAATTCCTTCTGGTACCCAAGATTGATGAACTAATTGAGATATAACCTAAATTGAAACACTTTAATAATTATTGTGCTATGTATGGTTTGTGACCGCTTAAATATTCTTTCCATAAATCAAAGTATGCTATTTTAAGAAACTTTTAAAAGTAGTTCTAGATTGTTTTAGGTAATGTGGCCAAAGTAAATAATATGATCCAAATGCTTAAAGTTGTTAACACTTAACTAACCAGTTCTATCTTCCTTGTCACAATTTGTTTTTTTCCAGTCCGGTATTTCATTATGGATTGATTTTATGGGAATATTACATATCTAAGTTATTGTTATATTACTAAAACATCATAATTATGATGAAGTCCGAAATAAAAGTAATCTACATTGTTTAAATATTGAAATTTTCATTTCTATAATATACCAGCAGTTACCCGCTGCTTTGTACACAATTTTGTAGGCTTTGCACTTGTATGAGCACTCCTGGTTTGAGTGAATTATGTTTCTGACGCCAATGTTTAGTTTGACTTCTTCCTACAATCAAGAAAAAAATTTATATTTAATGTTCATTGTAATTTAATTTGATGTTAGTATTTTTTGTTCCATAGCTAATTTTGCCCCTTTCCTGATCAAGAATACACACACACACACACACACACGCACACACGTGCACGTGCAGTGTGTGTGTGTATATATTCTCTGAGAAACCCACTTTTGTCAAAGGACAACTATTTAGTCTTCATAACAGTCTTTAAATGTAAAGTAAAGGTTAGACTACATTGTCTCTTATATGTGCACCGCAGTTATCCGCTTCTTTGCATGCAATTTAGTAGGCAGTATACGTGTATGACCATTGCTGATTTTAATTCATTATATTTCCTATGCAAATTTTGAGGTTCCTTTGATACCACGATCAAGAAAATATGTCAAATAGTTTATATTTATGGCTATTATAATTTACTTTGTCTTAGTATGTTTTGTTCCATACTTGATTTTGCCTTGATACACTTGATACAGATAATTTTTATTTTTGAAGTAATTGAACATGAAGGAAACAGGAATTTTCCGGACATTTGCAATTGTTCAGTGAAACAAAAAATCAGTAACACTACGTTTCGAGATCTGCAATCTGATCTCTTCTTCAGGTATATAACTAACCTAATACATAACTACAAACTAGATTCAAATAAACAAATCATACCAAAGTGTAGTAGCACGCCTATATCAGGGATCATAACCGCCATGTTGTGTGTCAACTTTACTAACTCTAAAACATGCACTTAATAAAAACCAAACACAACACTTGTTATTAAAACTGAACTACAGAATACAGGTTACAATATGTCTGCATCAGATGGCCAACCACCTACAAGTAATTGAACATGAAGTAGTTTTATTGTTTGAATCAATTAATCAGTATCGGGTAATTATAGTGATGGGTGTAAATAAGCAATATAGTTTGTTGATTATAATAGAAAAGACTGTATCTGTTTATTGTACTCTATCCTTCAACATTTTTGTTTGACCCTCGGGTTGCAGAATCACCAGACTATCAGGACAGCTTATAGTCACATTAAATTCAGAATTTAAATGACTAAGTCTGGTTAAATTTTTCTGTTAATGTCTTTTTATCTTGAACACCTCTTAACACATTCACAAAGACGTGTACCCCATTGAGTACAAGTGATCTTTTACTACTGCCATACACGTACTTGCCATACATTTCCTTATTGTGTTTTTATTGTTTACCTGTCTTGGTGGTTTGTTAAATTTGATCCCCCACTTAAATAAATACCTCAGTCTATTGTGTACCCCGTCAGGCACATAATTGCTTAATTTTTAAGTTAAATTAATTTTTTAGGTATCCCTTGGGGTGCACAGAGAAAAGTTTTTAAAAAAACCAATTCGTTTTTTTGTTTTTATTATTGGAAATTTTGACGGCAAATAAAAAAGTCTGGAAATAAGCTATTTCCCTGAACGTATGAAAGACTTTCCAGAATATTTACTATAATAAATATATTTACAGAATATTTACTACTCTGCAACTCATTTTTTCCCCATAGTTGACTTACAGATATCTAGGCTATATTTTGGATAGTTCAATCGAAAACTTCAAATCCTCCCATATAGTAAATACTACGCTCATTCCGGACAGTCAGTTGACATTCTGGAATAAAACGGGCTGAGTTGGATTCTTTTGAAATGTTACACATTGGAGGTCAGTAAGGTTTACGTTTAGGGCAAATAAAATGTTGAATGCAAGAAGTTAACCTCCACCCCCAGTTTTCCTCCAACAACGTGGCTGCTATTCCAGATGATGGATTCACGTTTGTTGTGATTTTTTTTCTTTGGCTTGTAACTAAATATTAATAGTAATTTTCTCAAAAAATAATTGTGAGAGTTAATAAGATTTTCAGCATAAATAATGTTCTTATATTTATGCCCAAAATATAATAATCTAGGCTAAATTAATATCCTTATCTTCAACAGTTTTTTTGTGAAGTTTATGACATTTTTCTAAATTCTGTCTCTACTGCGTATTATGCTTTATAAAATGATCAAAAGAGGTTTCTTTTACAAATTTTCCTGTGATCAGAAAAAGTATACTTAATTGGTTTAAACAAAATTGTGTTTAAAAATTCAAAAATACTTCTAATCGAAAATTGATTTCACAACCTTAAAGTACTTTTGGGAATATCTAATTCCCAATATACCGTATTGTATGTTTTTTAGAAATCTATCTCAAACCTGTGAAGTTAAAAATAATAAGTAGTAAAAATACAGACATTGGTTGTAAGTTACAAAGACACTGGCAAGTTTTAACTGCATGACTGAGTGAGATAGGTTATGATACTGGAACTGGTTGAAATTGATCTCCAATATTCTTGGTGTGACAGTTGATAGAGACAAAAACAGCGACAGTTGACTGGTACTGTCATATAATTTTGATGTATTATTAGTATTACTACAAATATATATATAAATATAAATTGATTTCACAACCTTAAAGTACTTTTGGGAATATCTAATTCCCAATATACCGTATTGTATGTTTTTTAGAAATCTATCTCAAACCTGTGAAGTTAAAAATAATAAGTAGTAAAAATACAGACATTGGTTGTAAAAAAGTTACAAAGACACTGGCAAGTTTTAACTGCATGACTGAGTGAGATAGGTTATGATACTGGAACTGGTTGAAATTGATCTCCAATATTCTTGGTGTGACAGTTGATAGAGACAAAAACAGCGACAGTTGACTGGTACTGTCATATAATTTTGATGTATTATTAGTATTACTACAAATATATATATATATATATATATATATATATATATATATATATATATATATATATATATACAGTTATCTGCAATTAATTATAATTTAATTTTGTGTCTTATTTGATCACGTTTTATTAATATTACACTGTATCAAAATATACGATACTATGACACCACACCTATTTGTGATTACTTTTTATAACAATTTGTGCAAATGTCATATGTAAATGAGTATTACAGAATTTTAATTAAATGTAGAGTCATACTAGTTGGATGGTATAAAATACATTAGTCTTGATTTTAATGTTCAACTTTTTTGGGGGCATAAAGCTTCAGAGCAAATTAGCTTCCCAGATGATATTGAAATGTAGTTTAGTTCAGTTTCTCTATCCTTGACCTACTTCAACTTTCACACAGAGGTCATCTACATTACATCATGTGCTTGGCTTGCAGCAACTGACTGCAAAAATATTTCAGTTTTTAGAGAGTTTAGTTATTTTCTTAAACGTTTAGAAAATGAATTATTATCAAAACAAGCTTAAATTTAAGGCAAAATCAAATTGATTTTCTTGTTTGAAGGGTTCCTATAGCTGGTTACAATTCCAGCACTAATGCTAAGTTTTGAAACTGTTTTTTATTTCTTACACCAAGGTTTGATAACAGAATTATTATATTGTTGATACTGCTTTAAATATAACAGTGACAGTGACATTTTCCCTAGGTGTTTTAACTGGGGATTTAAAGTTTTCTTAGTTTGTGTTTAGTTTTATAAAATAAGTTTTAAAACATCATTGTTAAAATTTGAACATTTCATAAGAGTTGTCTATACTGGCAGCGACTTTGATTTAAACAATGTTAAACTTTTAACACCTTTACAACCTCATTTTTATTAGTAGTATAGTTTTGGCCAATATTGTCTCATTTTAAAGATAAAATTAATGTGCATTCAAATCATTTTTTTCCAAAAGTGTTGTTGTTTATTGTGAAAAAATTTCAGATCTTTTTGTACTTGATAATTTAAATATACAAAATGTTCACACTTTTCTAGAAAAACTAAAATGTGTTTGGATGCATATTAATATTATCTTTAAAGGGACACAATTTCGCATAAATCTGCAACAAGAAATAAAGGCATAAAAGTATCTGAAGTTTTACATTTTTCTTATGTTATGAACTCAAGGTCATTTCAGTACTTACGAAATAAATAGGCTCTGAAGAATAAATGGTCAGTGTTTTTTAATATGAACGAAAATTTCATGTAGTCAGAAATTTGACTGTGTAGCCTGTATATATGCAGTTCACAGTTAACACAATTTTTATACTTTTTGGAGCATATAATTTCTTAGTATTGTTTATTATTATATTTCCCATTAATATTACACTTTAGACTAAAAGATGAAATGAAAATGTATCAATTACAGAAAGAGCTTGAGAAAGATTATAAGGTTATTGATAGACGTTTTTGATGTAGTATAATTTATAAAACGTCAGTATGGGATAGGATGAAATGATCATATACTACACCTACATCTCTGGTAATAATATTCATCCAGAATTATATGATACATGTAATGCATAATGCATCTGTAAATTGTTAATATTACCATCTCACACTGGCATTATTTTTAGTTGGAGCAATATGTAATAACTTTGTAGCTAGAATACCTTTTTGACAGTCTGTCCACTAGGAATTATATGATTCAAATAAGGATGTTAATAGACTATTTCTGATTGTGTACATCTCCCTTTTATTGGAGGACTTACAAGAAAAATAAATGTTTTTAATTGGCTTAAGAATTTTGTGATGGATAAATCAATTTTATTATTGAACTTGATCACTTATGTTATAACACACTATAAATACCCTAATTATAGAATAGATCGTAATAATATACACATATATACATTTAATAGTAAGAATAAGTTAGATTAAACCACCAATATATATATATATATATATATATATATATATATATATATATATATATATATATACTGTATATACACTTAGGGTGTATAAATGCAGAATTGCTCTATTATAACAATTATTGGACTTCTTGGTATATAATTTCCTTTAATATTTCGGCATTACCATATTATATATATATATATATACAGGGTGATTCAAAACTAAACGGCAATCTCTACGGGAGCTTATTCTACTAGCTAAAAACAAGTAAAAATGTTCATATAACCATATGCCCGGAAACGCTTCGTTAGCGAGTTACGCTTAGCGAAAGATTTCGCCCGGATTTCAGAACCCTTGGTGAAGTCAGGCCGTACTAAAAATGGTAAAGGTTAGTTACAAAGATACAAATATCGATTGTTTTTTATGTTTTTATATCCGACAAATTTATTAAAATTCGTCCCAGAGCTGTAAATGCAATACTTTCAGAGATATCTTACGTAAAACACAAGAATTGGTACAAAGAAATAACACATTTTTGTGTTTAACGTAAGATTACTTCCATAAATGTTAAATAAAGGTCATTTTTTTCTTAAACAGATTTGTAGAACATTTAATTCTGAAAAGATTCATGTGAATTACTTAGGAAAAAAAGTAATAATAGGTATTGAAATTTAGCTTTATTTAAAAATAAAACAGACGCACAAAAATGCATATTCTTATCTGCATAAAATATTAACTAATGTTTAGGTTGTGAGTAACAGCTGATCATTTATTCAACACTTTTTATCGTCATATTTTCTTTGCAAAGGTTGGCAATATCAGCTGATCAACAATTAAGTTCATGAAGTAATATTTGAATAACCTTTATGGAGGTTTTTGTATTGTGGCGTGTGAAGATTGTATTTTGTGAGATCCTGTGATTATTTGGAAATATTTTATACAAGTGTATAAAATATATATTATTAAATATTTATTTTTAAAATATTTTATTAAATATTTTTATAAAAGTGTATGTAATTATCTTAGTAAATAATGGCAGATAATGTAAATGGTATGTATTCGTTTGAAGAGTATACGGACATGATACTGATTTACGGCAAAGTTAACAAGAATGGTTTAGCTGCAGTTCAGGAATATCGTGATACTTTTCCACATCGAAGAACACCTGATCGCAAAACATTTGAAGCTGTGGAGAGACGACTTAGAGAAACTGGTAGCTTTAAACCGAAGCGAATAGATACTGGTCGTCAACGTAGCGCAAGGAACTATAATAATGAACAAGCAATAATAAATGCTGTAGAATTATCACCAACCACAAGCACCAGACGATTATCACGTCAGTTAAATATTTGCCAGTCAAGCGTATGGCGGACACTTCATGAAGCACAGTTGTACCCATTCCATATAACACGTGTTCAAGACTTATTACCGCAATATCTGAATAAACGGAAGATGTTCTGCCGCTGGTTAAGAAGAAATTGTTTACGACATCAGTATTTTCTTCAGCGTATTCTCGTTACTGATGAATCCTGTTTTACTAGAAATGGAATTGTAAATTTTCGTAATACCCATACTTGGGCGTACGACAACCCACATGAAACTGCGACGAGGCATTTTCAACATACATTTTCAGTCAATGTATGGCTTGGTGTTCTGGGTGATAATTTGATTGGTCCATTTTTCCTCCCTAATCGACTTAATGGAGTAGCATACTTAAATTTTTTAAGAACAAACCTGCCTACACTCTTGGAAGATATTCCTGTTCAAAACAGAATAAATGCATGGTTTATGCACGACGGAGCACCTCCACATTTTTCTAATGATTAGAAAAACTATTTAAATGATACATACGGTAGACAATGGATTGGTCGAAATGGACCAGTAAAATGGCCACCACGTTCTCCTGACCTCACGCCAGCAGACTTTTTCTTATGGGGTTGGATGAAGTCAATCGTTTATTCAAAACGGATTAAAACCATAGAGGAGTTACGTAATTGCATTACAGAGGCGGCAGAAACTATCAAGAATGCTCCAAACGTTATGAAACGCGCTAGAAAAGAGTGGATTCGTCATGCGAAAACGTGCATTGCTAACAACGGAGGGCACTTTGAGCAACTATTATAGGTGATTATTACAGTTTTATAAAGGTAAATACATTTTATGTTAATGTTCAGTCTAGAATAAATGATCAGCTGTTACTCACAACCTAAACATTAGTTAATATTTTACGCAGATAAGAATATGCATTTTTGTGCCTCTGTTTTATTTTTAAATAAAGCTAAATTTCAATACCTATTATTAATTTTTTTCCTAAGTAATTCACATGAATCTTTTCAGAATTAAATGTTCTACAAATCTGTTTAAGAAAAAAAATGACCTTTATTTAACATTTATGGAAGTAATCTTACGTTAAACACAAAAATGTGTTATTTCTTTTCACCAATTCTTGTGTTTTACGTAAGATATCTCTGAAAGTATTGCAATTACAGCTCTGGGACGAATTTTAATAAATTTGTCAGATATAAAAACATAAAAAACAATCGTATTTGTATCTTTGTAACTACCTTTACCATTTTTATACGGCCTGACTTCACCAAGGGTTCTGAAATCCGGGCGAAATCTTTCGCTAGGCGTAACTCGCTAACGAAGCGTTTCCGGGCATATGGTTATATGAACTTTTTTACTTGTTTTTAGCTATAGAATAAGCTCTCGAGAGATTGCCGTTTAGTTTTGAATCACCCTGTATATATATACAGTCGACTCTCGATAATTCGAAATTGGCGGGACATGCAAAAAAATTCGAATTAGTGAGAGTTTTGAATTACCGAGAGTTTCGATTTATTGAGAGGAAAAGAAAACTATTCGAATTACCAAGAGTTTTTTTTATTAAACACACAATGTCATACGGCAAACTAACAAAACTTAAAGAACATTAATTTCTAATGAAATTGAATTCTAATTGAAAAAATCTGTTATCTTTGATTGCTTTTTCTTGTTGATTCGTGCCTCATCGACGACCTTGTGTAACACAAATAGTGCGTCGAACACTTCCGGCCCAACTTCTGTCTGCAAAGAAAACAACTGTCACAGCGTATTTCGTAACAAATGCAGAAAATTACGTAATTTGTTGGTTGTATTATAACTTATGACATACAGTATTTACATTGTAGTTTTAAACTAAACAAACTGCTGATTTTACAGCCCTAAGACCCTAAGGTTAAAAAAAGTCTACGCTACTTTCGGACATCAAATTCAGTAAAAAAATGATGGATAAATTGCAGTGTGGAGAATATGGCATTTTTAAATCAGTTTAACAAATTGATAGGCTAACTACAGTAGTTTATTGCGATGCTTTTACCTGGAGAGAAAAATGGCGCAGCTTTTCTAAGGATTTGCTGGCTTCCTTCAGTGTGACAGGCGGGAACTCCTGGTCTTCCTCATCGTTATCAACATCAGGTTGTTCTTCATCTTTAGCGGCCAAGATGTCAGCATCAGTAAGGGTTCCCCATACTTCAACTTCGTCATCAACTTGCACAAAATCTTCAAATGGAACATCTCCTATTACAGGGTGAGATTCCCAAGGTGTTGGCTGCACAACTTGAAGTTCTTCATCGGGTGTGTTAACTCAGAATCCAGACTTACGAAAACAGTTAAATATTGTCGTTTGACTCACACTTTTCCACGCTTTTTCAACAATCAACATGGCTGTGAGAATAGAGATGTTTGGAGTTTCATTACTGTCAATTCCATCCAGTACAATCTTGACTATTTCATGTCTGTAAAATGCTTTGAAGTTTTGAATTATGCCTTGGTCTAGAGGCTGCAACTTGGATGTTGTATTTGGTGGAAAAAAGTGAAGTTTCACATTCGAGAGATTTGGAGGGTTGTTATGAACTGAACAGTTATCAAGGAATAAGAGGATTTTACGATTTTGTTTTTTCATGTCACTGTTCAATGAATTTAACCACTCGTTAAACAACTCCGTTGTCATCCACGCCTTTTTGTTCGAGCGGTAGGTTACGGGAAATGACTGGATACCTTTAAAACACCTAGGTTTTGCTGCTTTCCCGATGAGGAGGGGCTTCAATTTTTCGGAACCATCCATGTTAACAGTCAACAGAAGAGTTAACCTTTCCTTACTATGTTTCCCTCCGTGGCATTTCTCGTCTTTAAATGTAAATGTCTTGTCCGGCATGCATTTAAAGAATAAGCCGGTCTCGTCAGTGTTAAAAATGTTGTGTGGTTCATAACTTTCTGTTAAGCTGGACAACTGTGCACGCCAATCGGAACACACACTGTCGCTAACGCTAGCGCTTTCCCCACAAACATTTTTAAAAAATATACCATTACGTTTTTTGAAATTAGTCAACCAGCCTTCGCTTGCTGCAAAGCTGGGGATGCCAAGCTCTTTAGCATATGCCTTTGCCTTTTCTTTTAAAAGCGAACCTCCAACAGGAACATTTTTATCTCTACACTGTCTGAGCCATGTGACTAAACACTCTTCTAATCTAGGATATTCACCTTTTGTCGTTCTTTTTCTTCCTGCTACGGAACTCACTTCAACTATTTTTTGTTTATTTTTTAAAATGGTAGACAAGGTACTCGCAGGGATTTGAAATGTTTTTGCAACTTCCGACTTCGCTTTACCACTTTCTACCGCCGCGATCACTTCTTTCTTTTCCGAAAGAGAAAGACATTTATATTTTTGCTTAGTAGCCATCACGACAAACACTTCTTACACACAACAAACACGACTTCCACACAACACGGCGCAAACATAACCAACACTGCAAAGAGTATGCTCTGGGACACAGGATGCAAAGTTTCTTGTTATGACAGGAATAAGTTGAAATGCATGTTTCCCACCGGCCGACTCTCAATTCGAATTACAAAGAGTTCTGTCGAGTGAACTTCGAATTACTGCGTGTTCAAAATTAGTCTCTCCTCTGCGGTAAGTTCGAAATACCGAGTGTATCAAAATGCATTGAAAAATTTCGAAATAGCGAGAGTTTTTCAAGGGACCGGCCTTTTCGTTCGAATTACCAAGAGTTTTGAATTATCGAATGTTTGAATTATCGAGAGTCGGCTGTATATACAAGATCATAATTATAGTGGGATTGTGTGAACTATAAATTAACTATGAACTGCCCAGGACATATAAATTAGCATGAATATGTTTATTTAATAAAATTTGAGTAATTCCAACATGATCTTGATATGTTTGTATATAATTTAATTCTGGTATTTTCAACTTGTAGGGCAGACATAGCACTCATAGGACTGGCTGTGATGGGCCAGAACTTGATCCTGAACATGAATGATCATGGCTTCACCGTGTGTGCCTTTAATAGAACAACTGACAAAGTTGACGCATTTCTTGCAAATGAAGCTAAAGGAACTAATGTCATTGGTGCTCAGTCATTGGAGGGCATGGTCAGAACACTAAAAAAACCAAGAAGAGTCATGATGCTTGTTAAAGGTAATTATAAATTAATTACATAGTCATGTAATTATATTATTACAAAATAATTGTAGTCCAGTGAAATGTGTACAAGGCGAATAAAAAGTCAGGACCCCATTTTTTCGGAAGTTTATATAAAGAGATATCCTTTGGGTAGTAGTGTAATGTGGAAAAGAAGTTTCATTTGATGATTTTGAACAGTTTTTGTGTCTCCTAAAAATGCAGAATTTTGGGGACAACTAAAAAATTTTAAATGTAAATCCCTCTCAAGTGACCCCTCATTTTGAAGAGCATAAACAAACTTAAAGAATAGTGATAACCAGAGATCGCTTATATAACAATTCTACCAGTGGATAAAGAGAATGTGACATTAAGAGATTCTTATGAGGAGAAAATAAAAAATATACTAAAAGTGACTTCTACCAAGAAATTATAAATATTGTTTTAGATACATCACCGCATTGCTACATTGGCAATCAGATGTAACACAAAAATAGAAGACGCCTTAAAGAGAGATTTGATTAACTCTTAACCTAAAACCGCCACTGCTGAATAGGTTGTCTATAAAGGAGGCCTTCCAGTTAAGCTTATTGTCAGCTCTATAGGATCACTTACATATGATGTAAACAAATATGTGGTATCTGATTGTGTGAGAAAGACTGATTTATACACAAGAGAATGAAGACATTTAATCAAAATCATTAAAAATGTGGAAAGTTATTAAATTACATATTTGTCAGTTTTACATTATATCACTTTCTACCAAAATACCAATTTAAAAATACATTTTCTTCTAATTGCGCAAATTAAATTCCAGGAAGTAGCGGAATTAGCAAAAATATGCCTCAAATCAACTTGTTTTTGACATTAATATCTGAGAACAAACTGTTAGGGTACCATAGGCTCACCGTTATGTGCCACCTATAACAGCAAAACTGGCCATTCTACCTTACGTCCAAATGGATGTCTGATAACATAGAAAGGATATCAAGGAACAACAAAATCAAAACTGTGTTCAAGCCAGCTCCAAAATTGAAGAACTTTTTTAGATTAGGGAAGAACATTTTTTCTACTATGCTTGGGAGTCTATGAAATTCCATGTAGCAGTGGCAATTTACGGTTGTGTAAGCAGTATTTTGATACAGTACGAACTGGAAAGCTTAGTATCTAACTAATTATGACACTAGCCATATAAAAGCTTAAGAACTAAGAAAAAGAAATTAACACTAAATTACATGAAGATTAAGTTGCTTACCTAAACTTTCTATATTGATTGCAGCTGGAAAGGCAGTAGATGAGTTTATTGAGAAACTGGTGCCACTGCTAGAATCAGGGGACATTATAATTGATGGAGGGAACTCAGAGTATCAAGATACTGCACGACGTGTGGAACAATGCGCCAAGAAGGGTTTGCTGTTTGTCGGCTCAGGTGTGTCAGGAGGTGAGGATGGAGCACGTCATGGACCCTCCCTCATGCCAGGGGGCAACCCTGCCGCTTGGCCAGCTATCAAACCTATATTCCAGGTTAGTTGATATATCGGTAAAATTGGTCCTAGTCAGGGGTAAAATTCAGCAATTTTGTCATAGGAAATACCTCTTTAAATGCTGGCTTATTTCAAACTTTTGATCCGACCTACCTGAAGTTTTTTGACCCAGGTATCCTCATGCACGGTTTAAATCAAGAAATAAAAAATTAACAAATTATAGATGCATTGAATATATCATAGTTCTAAAATATTAAAGTTAATATTTTGTGATTTTGAGGAGGTTGGGATTTTAAAGGGAACCTTTTTTTTTAAAGGAAAGGCCGATCCCCTTTTAAGCCTTCTGTCCGTCCTCATGGGCCACTGGCCTATGCGAGGATCTTATCAAACAGAATAAAGGGGAGAGTCGATACAGTACGAGGTTGATAGTACTGATAAAACAGGCCCGGCGACAGGATTCTCGGGCCCCTATGCAATCATGAAGACCCGGGGGCCCCCCCCCCAAAGATTCAACAGGCAACCAACCTAATTACATTAAAATTCACCCCCCCCCCAACGTTAGAACAAAAATTCCATATTGGTTATATTAACATAGCAAGCATTATTTTATTCCAAAACTTACTACTCCATTACTTGATTTACTTATTTGTTAAATGATTCACTTCTTCAAAATTATGCCACATCCGTGATTTTTCCTGTATTTACTTCAATTTAAGTTATATAAATAAATGTTGCTAAAACCAAATGGAAAGAATTGAGGTTTATAATTATGTAGTGATTATTTTTTTTACTATTTAAATCAATACAAAACAAAAACTCACTGAACTTAATTAAAATCAAAAACACCATCCTTAAAAAATATACACTTAATGAACTAAATGGACAAACATAATTAACAAAGAATAAAATCATTAAAATTAAAGTTCAACTCGTGTCGCTCTCCTTTTTAGTAGAAAACAAAACTTAATGATAGGTTCCTGGAAAAACCTAATGAAATGTAAACAAAAACTAAATATCATTGAACAATCACTTAACGAACAAAAACTAAAAAAAATTAAATGAACAAAACCTAATGAACATTGTACAAAACATAAATTGAAAATTAATAAAGAAAACATTGGGCTATGTTACTCACTAACATTAAACATGACTAAAACACAACTCGTCGGGCCTTCTTCCCAGCAAAGTCTTCTATAATGTAGTCATATTTCAAAACTACGTGCCAAATCTGACTCCATGGCTAGAATTACTCAGGTCATTCATGCGGTCTTGCGTCATCGTAGAACGATTTGCACTTTTAATTCTTTTCATCAAACTGAAGCTCCTCTCTCCCCTTGGCTGACAGATACAGGTATGCAACAGAACAACCGGATCGCTGTAGTGATATTTTGGAAATAAACTATCTAGTTTGTTCTTCCTTAGAGCGTTTATTAGACTTAATGGTTGAAGAGTTTGTTCCCCCCAAGTTAGTGCGATGAATTCGATTTCAAATGTTTAAATTCATTTAAAATTTCCATCTCAATATCCTCTTTGTATGTTTGACACAGACTCAAACATTGCTGCTCAATAAAACTGTCGTCTTTCCTCAATATATTTCCAAAGACATTGGAAAAGGTTGCTGATTTTTCCAGCAAAACTCGAATCTCTGAGACAGTCCCCCTAAGACTGAGTCTAAGATCTTGAAGAAGACATCAATCCTAAAACGTTCCTCTTCGTTTTTTAATTGATGTTCCGTGCCGTCCCTTGTTTCGTCATGAAAAATCTTTCTTTTCTTTAATCTTTTTTCCTTTAAAATCAGTTTCGCAATCTACACTCTCAGCCATGTTGCCTGCCACTAGCTTGGCCTCAGTGTAGAGATTGCTCCATCTGTCTCTCAGTACTTTTAGTTCCTCTATTAAATCATTCAGATTTTTTGTTTCAACGTCTAGAGTTGTTGATCGGGCTTGTAATACTTTATTTTTGTTGTCTATTGCAACAAGCACCTTTAGCCATATTGTCGGACATCATGATACATTCGAACGATTGTAGATATTTCAATAGCCCTTTCAGATCTGTCTTGCATTCTGCAGATAGATTCAGTTCTTTTACAATCATTGAGGGCATTGATGATGAGAGGCAAATGCTTTACGAAAGGGCGCACACTATCTACTCGGGCTGACCATCTCGTTTGAGAAATACTGTGCAGAGAAGAGCCTATTCTGTTTTTCTAAGTACTCCCATCTTTGAGGGCTTCTAGAAAAGAAGTTATACGTCTTTTGCAGCATGCCAAAAAAATGTTGTAGCTTCCTCGCAGCATTCAGCAGCATTAAACCCCACACAGGTTGAGGCTATGTGCGGCACAGTTATTATAAAAAGCCAAATTGTTGGTCTCCATTATGATGGCTTGGGCCACCTTTGTATATTCCAGCCATATTGGATCCATTGTCGTACCCCTGGCCTCTGCATTCCTTCAACGGAATTGAGTGTTTGTTGAGCTCGCTAAATAATCAACTTAGCCACATCCATTCCAGTTTTTTTGTTACAGTCAACAAAATTTAAAAAATCGTTCGCAAATTTTAAATTCTGATTCACAATCTAAGAGATATCTCAAGATCAACGTTGTTTGCTCAGTATGTGAGGCATCGGGGGTAGAGTCAGCAATATAATAGCATAATAATTTTGATTTCTTCCTTTCTTCCAATACCTTCTGTCGAACTCTTTCCCCACAAACTTGAATGAATTCATTTTGAGAGTCTTTAGACAGATAATGAGCTTGAACACGTTTTCCCTCTTCTTGGGCCTTTTTTTACTTTTGCAATATGTTCTCTTAGTAAAGGGTTCATATTCCGCTAACAGCTCTATCAGACCCAGAAAGTTTCCATTGTTGGGATCCCCAATTTTTTTCAGAGGTCCCTCTGAGAGCTAATCCTCGCTCTCCAAGGAACATGACCACGGAGAGCAATCTTTGAAATATATCCCTCCAATATTTGGTTCTTGAAGCCAGTTCTGAGTCGAGTTGAGAATGTATGTCTGATCCATCACTTAGCCTCCTTTCTAACTCTCTCCATTGGATGTAGCAATTTTTGTGGGAAGCGCTGGTTTCATGCAAAGGTAGCTTGTTGTAAAGCTTTCCGCCATCCATATTCCTTTTTCCATCCATCGTTACTTAACAAAACTGACTTATTTGAATCGTGTTTTTTCACCCCCACTATTATTATTGAAAAGTCTACATGGAAAACAAAATAAGGACTCAGCAGTCTCACTCCATACAAGCCAATCTCTTCTGACGCTCTCTCCGTTCGGCCTTTTTGAAAAAGAACCGTTTTTGGAAACGCTCTTTTTCCATCACTTGGCAGATCTGACGGCATCAAAGATGGACCCATTTTCACTAAAGTCTCAATCACACTGTCAGTCACCACCTTGTTTTTCAGAAGTCCCAAATCTGAACTGGTAATTATAGTTCCTAACCCCGAATCTACATTAGCATTTAGAATGTCACGATTGTGATCTTCCAAAACAATATCATCTTTAGGATCAGGTTCTGAGGTAAAGCTATCTACCATTGTTTCTCCTTCATCAGCATTAGGCCTACAGCTTTCAAGATCTTCGCTGTCTTCAGTATTAGGGTGTTTCATGAAAACTGTGAGAAACTTCGCAAAGTTTCTCCCTGGCGGCGCCAGGGTCGTTAGGGCCCGCTGTTAGAACTAGTTGTAGCTACGTCTACTTTGATTCCAACGTTCAAATAATGTCCTGGATCCTTTATTTGAACTTTCAATTTTCTTTTGCCTTTCTTTACGTTTTTTGAGCACCAGATTTATGTTTGTAAGTGTCCATTTTGAGATATAAACGGTGTTTTTTATGCGGAAATGATGATAAAATACTGTGAATGGACCTAAAAATAAATATCTTGGATTAGTCAAGAATAATAAATTGATGTGGGCAGATCATAAAATAATATTTGAAATAGAATTTTAGAACCTAAATATCAAAATACAAATTTAAAAATGTATCAAATTGATCATAAACACTATTAGACAATTAAAAATTAGTATTGATTACTAGGCCTAAACCGAGCAGTTGCTAAAATAAATACGGAATGTAAATTATCAAACGCTGCGTTTAAAGTAGTAATGTATCTCAAACTGGGCTAAACTAATCAAAAACCGACAGGTGCAATCACAGGACCACGTGAGGGGATGTGATGAGTCATTGAGCTATTTTCGGATACTGTATCGCTTGCTGCGCTCTCACTCAGATTTCCAAGGTCAAGTTTTTTAAGACGTTCACCCAGCGATCTCTATTGTTTACCTGTCTTGCCAACATATTGGGGGTTTTACTTCCTGTTTCTCTCTCTGTTTATCCTGTCCTCACTCCCCATTCCCTCTCGTAAAACTGCGCAACTAGTGATGCGATGCGTCGCCTCAAGTTGGTTGTCATAACAACCAATATATCTCAGCCAACGAGCCAACCACGAAACAATACCAAACTATGTCGTCATTGAATAATATTTTCTACGTGCTAACGTGCATACTGCATACAAGCATGTGAACAACCACAAAAGAGTGAGCGATGAGCCGTCGTTCTCTCTGATTTAATAGGATAAACTTGATTAATTGAAACTTAAAACGACGTTCAGTAGCAGTAGCAAACCGAATTTATGTGTTGTTTTTTTAATTTTTAAACCATCCTACTCCTCATATGTTTTAGTTTAGATTTAGATACACAGTAACGTCAGTAACATTTATAATTTCACGTCTTATTACATAGGTACGTTTATAAGACGATTACAACGTCTCAAATTTTGCAGCCCAGTAATAATTAAGTTTATTTGTATTTTTTGCTGTTATGGGAACCTTGTTGATCGTCTTAAAGGTTAACCAGCCCTTGGATAATCGGGAGTTAACTGTAGCCTAATTTATTTTATGAAACTGATTACTGTATAATTCAAATTTATAATGAGGGGTAAAAATCATGGCTCCACATGGGTTGGGCTGGTGGACCCCTGGTCCCAGGCCTGGGCCCCTGGGGGCCCGGCTCTGTCCCTAATTTTATATATTTTACAATTTTTTATTTTATTATGTTTATATTATAATCATCAGTTAAAATAAAAATCTGCGTTACATTAAAATTAAAAATCTCATGTTTTAATTATGCCCTACAGCATGACAAGTGAACAGAAGGAGCGGGGCCCTGAGCCTGATCCTGGTAACAGGGCCCGCAATCAAATGTGGGATCCATGGTAAAATTTTATTCAGTTTTTTAATTTTTTTTCGGAAATTTGGAACTTATTTTCTAAAATTAAATGATAAAAAATATTTACTAACTCACCTGTATGTTTCTTTAATTCACGGTTAAATCAATCTCAATCTCCTTACAACAACAACAACAACAACAAACCTAATTAAGCACGACAACAAACTAAAACTAGAAGTGTACAAAACAACCAATCACGATAACTTAATAAAACCATTACCACCAGCAACCAGCATAGAAATGCAAGATTGAAAGAAACATTAGTTTATTATCGTGTCGGTAATCACTGTCATCCGACGCTCAGGTTGCAACTTGTAGTGAGCAAGGAGGGGAGGGGCAGGTCGGGAGGAGGGAGGGGGTGGAGAAGAGTCACTGCCTTCGCGTCTGGGCGATGCGGACCCCGGGCCCGACGTCTGACAGCCACAACCACAACGGTTCGCGCCACCTCAGTGTTTACAATTTTATTGGTTTAAATCGGAGCAAAGAAAGTAGTTTAAATTAACATTGCATGTGTTATTCCTGAATATTTTCACCGCACAGGCCCTGGGCCGATGGTAATGGGCAATGATAAAAAAAAATAAAAATACATATTTTAGTCGGCCCGGGCCCCCTGTGGCCCCGGGCCCCTATGCATTTGCCCCCTTGCCCCCCCCTGTCGCCGGGCCTGGATAAAAAGTGCAATGGTCACAGACAGGATTTGAACCTGCACTATCTCTAACTCAGACCCAAAGTCCAACGACTTAGACCGCTCGGCCATCGGCACTCCCAACCAGAAGAGGGGATTTGTTTGGGAAGGAGTTATTTGTTATAAAAGAATAGTTTATATGGGGTATTTTGGGATTCTGGTGCAGTTCTTATCATTTATTGGAGAGTGCCATAAGAAGTTTTTTATAACACAAAAATAGAGTAGGATAATATTTTTAGGATTATTGGTTATAAGACTACGGTATGTATGTGTTGGATGGTACTACAGTGAACTCTTAGGTCGACATTTGTTAATAACACAGTGTCAGAAAAAAAGAAATTTCTATGTGTGCCAGACACCTCAGACATCAAGTATGACACTTCATCTTTGGTTCCAGCGGAAAAGCGACAGGTGTATATCTTTGACATCAGTTCTCGTCGGGTTTTCACCTACACAGATATACCCTTACTAAACATAAGGAGTCAAAAAATATTCTTAATAAATATTGAAAAAAAAGCATCTTTTCTTCATTGTTCTTGTCGTAATATATCTCACATATGAGTTAGCAACCAGTGCACATGTAGCAAAAAGCTGACCTTTAAGAAGTAGCACATTTCTTATTTCAAACAAATATAACTTGACCACAGAAAAATGCTTGAATATTAATCCTTAGAGCACCAAGCAGTTAACGTTGCAGCCTGTTGAGAATCAAAAACAAAATTGACTAGTTTGTTTAAAGACTGTACATTAGTTTACAGGGATAAATATTTCAATTGTCATTTGATTTAGTAAATTAAATTTTCTAAAATTATATTTAACCAAAAAGGTATATTAAATAATGTATAATTCTTAAAATTTAAAACAGGTGTTTAAAGTATTGAAATGTTAAGTTTTGTAACATTTTTTTTCAAATCTATTGCCAATTATAAAACTAAGTACAAAACTAGAAACAACTATATTGAATAAAAAAAGTTGTAAATAAATGTTTTCAAGAAGGTATAATTTTAATATACTGGGCTTATTTTATTTTTAAAAGTGTTGAATTTCTACACGGTGGCATTAAACAAATTTTAATGTGTGGATTAAAGATGTGAAAATTAACAACTATAAAAAAGAACAAGAAGTTATTAATAAATGACAACTGTTTACTACACATCTTACATTAGACTGCTGGCATGCTCAAATAATTATTCCATATCTAATCAGTTCAATGAGATGAGTATGTTCTCTTTATTATGTCTATCAATTGTATCACTGATCATACAATTGGTAATATATATGATCTGTATTCTATAAATGGAAGTTTACAAAAAATTAACTAATTTTGTGAACCCAAGGCATGATTTCATCCATGATATATAATTACCAAATTGGTGTCTAAATCATCTCTTTTGGCCACTATACCCTTTCATTATTGTAAATCTTTAATATAATAAACCTTAAAGTTCCTTGTTTTTGTGTATTTAAACTAATATGGATTATAGAACAATAAACTGCTTTAAATAATATGTACTAAATGCCCAGCAGTTAGGCTTGGGCTTTTTTCTTGTACATTAAACATGTTACCAGTAGGACATCACTTTAACCCTTTCAGTGCCAGACTTTATCCCTGAGAAATGCCAGGGTATTATTGTCAATTTTAGCTGCATCAAAAATAAAGTTTTTAAGATTAAGTTTGTAATATTGCAACTTTTGATTTATGCACGCGTTGCTAAATATTGATTTATGCACGTGTTGCTAAATATTATATTGCGCTTTATGAAAGAAATATATTAGACATTACTATAAATACAACTGTATTTGTAACTGTTCCTTAGTTTAAAGTACACAACAAAAAACATTTATTACCTATTTTAAGTTTTTGGAAAACCTAAACTCGAGTAAAACAAATTAGCACGTATGAAATAATAAAAGTTATACAACCAGGTTGCATTTTTACCTTTTTCCTTCCTGCCTGGGTACATTTTTACTACAGAAAGAGCAATTCAGTTCTCCTTTATTTGGAAATTTACCTAAAAACATTGTTGAATTACCATTGCTATCACTGTTATTGGCCTTTATAGTTTAGCCATTATTGTGTTATGTATAACATTAATATTATGAAAATACATTTGATCAAATGTTTTCTTTAAGATAGACTCCTTATAAATACAACAATAACAACATGATTCCTTTTTTCCTCAAGTCTAACATAGGTACGTTATTACTAGGTAACATCCTAAACTTGTTTTAATGTGTAATGTAAACAGCTGAGTGTATGTAGGAAGAATCGAGATAGCTCATGTAAACAGCTGAGCATTGTTGGACAACTAAGCGTATGTTGGCAGTTCTTGCGATTGCAATCCTTTGTAATATTGTGTAAAAGTCGTTACCAATTGAAATTCTTGTTTATTAAAGTCTTTGGTTTAGGAATGACGATGTCTTGCACATTTACATACATCCATAAATGTTGGAATTAAAAAAAGTCATTGAAATCACGTTTCATCTATACTTTTTTTCCTCTCTGTACCTACATTTCCTTTATAAATATTCATAAGGAATTATTGTGACCAGCTGACCAATTTTTGTCACATTAATAATAAAAATCCTTATAAATAATCTCAGCTTTCCTGAGGATAATGTGCATTAGCAATATGGCCTTCAAAAATAGCACTCCATTCTATATTCACAATAGTTCAGCAGTGTAGTATGGAATGGTAATTTCTCTACAAACCACAATTGAGTGCTCATAAGTCAGAAGTCAGCGAAAAGAATAATTACAAACCTAAACAGCTGAGATAGCTGCAGAGCAAAATTCAAAAATGTAAAATTAAAACTGTGATTGCAGTTTACTTTCAAGAAGTAATACTTCATGTAGACTGGCTATATCACTAGATACTTATCAAGAACCCAGTGCCTGTGTAGAAACATAGAACTGATTACTTAGAGAAAAAAACCAACATTTCAGGGTTCATTGTACCTTCCAGTTCATTTCAAACAATTGGCAAGACTGAAATAAAGATTTGGTACTTGGCTGATTTGACTTTTGTATGAACACAATTGAAGAATTCATCAGAGACTTTACCTTTAGCAGACTCAACTGAAGGGAGAAAACTGTTTTATGTACACAACTAAGCATCTGAATTTACTAATTTATATGTATGTATTGTAAATATACAAAATTACAGCATAAAAAATAACATAATGACATTATTCCTGTATTAGGTGTTCAGAAATAAAATGTTTGTAAATTTTGCTTTTGGAATTTATAACAAAAACTTAAAAACTATAATTAATTAACACTTTTTCCACGTGCATAATGGGAAATTTTGTAATCAAAGATTTTGTTCTCCATTGCAAATTGTAGTTCTTAAAACTGTTTATGAAACGTGTTAGAATGTTAATTGAACATCAGAAAGTAGCTGCGATCTATTCGTTGTTGTCAAACACCTGTTATCGGTTCAAAACTGGTTGTCATAACAACCAAACGTAATTTTGCACTGAACACTGGCACATTGGACAGCTTTTTGCCATGTGGAGAGAGGATGATAGTGCAGTTCTTGAGGTCTGCACACTAGTTCTGTCTAATTGTGTGTTATATGTTACAGTTGAACATTGTTTACAGATGTAGGATGAGTTTAATTGGGATTTAAAATTTGTTTCTTAAAAATAATGAATTTTTCTATTTTTAGTGTATAGGCCTATTTCATGTTTATTTATACATATTTATTTGAAAAAAATATAAAAAAACTTACCATTGTGCTGATCTTAATTTTTTTCAGTTTAATTAAGGGTTATTTGATATGCGTTATAGTGAAGTTATGATCAGCAATATTATTGTATTATTTTAGTGCACCATGTAAAAAGTGTTAAGAAAATCAGTGTTTATATTTTACGTGCAATTAATAGCTTAAGAAATCTTAATTTAAATAGAGCTTAAAGAAAATTAATATGAATTAAAATATAAATATGTGACTAAACATTTTCAAAAATTATAGTTTATATCTTTGTAGAAAAAAATTAAAATTAAACTTTTTAAAAAGCTTCCTGAAGATAGTAATAATGTTATGTATTGCCTTATTTTGAGTCATACATTCCAATTATGCTAAAATAGCTCTTTCAGTGCCAACATCCACTTTTCCTGTATCTCTATAAAATAATCTCCATAAATAAAGATAACATCTAACGTCTGCAATATTGTTGTTTTTGGTGGGCTTAAATGTTTAGTTTTGCATTAGAGAAATTATATTTGAACAAAACATGTGTGTAAATCGTTTGTTTATCAACTATAATCAAATCATGAAATATTGCAACTTGATATTTTCAATATAATCGAGTCTAAAAAGTTTATTTTTCAAAATAGTTCAGCGGATTTTAAAAATTATGTAGCGTAATGCCTGTGGGTGAGAACTATAAAACCATCTACTGTGTGAGAAATTATTTACACTGTAAATTTATAATCCAAAATACGTATATATGCCTTATTGCTACTGTATTGACTATTTTCAAGATCTAAAATATATTGAAGGAAGATACTTAAGATAGAAAGTACTAATATGCACTACAAAGAAAATAAATCTTTTGAACACCATAAAACCAATAGGTCAAAGGTTTAGTAAATAGTAAATAATGTGTAAGTGCAAAAAAGTTTTGTGCAATCATTAAAAATTACATTGGCTTTTAAAAGTTTAAATAAAAAAAACTAAATTAATTAAAATGGCTTACTTTTTTATCACCTTCTCCAGTGATATGTTTAATATTCAGTAGTTCTATTGCTTAATACTAAATGAAGTTTTTCAATTAACAAAAATTCAAACATTAAAATCAAATGGACTCTTCAAAATAAATGTAAACCTGATAATCACTATTTTCATTATCTATGCATTTTAACTTTTAGTGTCTATATTTGATGGTTACAGTGAGGTAAATAAACACATTATCTGTTGATATGTACTAGTAGCAATAAAACTGTTGATGGTTAGCTTTCATAGATAAAGTAATACTCTTGACCTGTGTGTTCTACCTGTAACATGCTTTCCTTCTTTTGTAAAAACTGGGACAAGGTAAACTGTTTGTTTTTAGTGCTTTTGAAAACTTATTTATAGGCTATGTAACCAACTTGTTCCCTTTAACAATTGCTATTTTAATAATAAAACAGTAATTTTATGCAAAAGTTAAAATTCTACTATAAAGAGATGTAATGTTTTATTATATATTATTAATAGTAATTATATTTTAAAATTATATGCAAGTTAACTTATACCAGTTCAAAATAAGTTTTAACTCAATTTTCTTTAAAATTTTAATTGTTTGGTACATTATATTAGAGTAAGCTTTTAGTTGGCTAGATCGCTTCTATTTTTATTTTTTTTATACTTTGGTAGTTTCTGGTAGTAAAAACCTTGGTTTTAATTATGTAGGTACAAGATAGGAGTACAACACACCATGTGTCATAGATTGCACTCAAAATTTTAAATCTATAGCTCATTTGAACCTCCAGATGTAGTGTGGACAGATAGAATGACAGGATGTAGAGGCTGGTGACTGTTAGGATGCCAAGAGTTTGAACGCTTGCCTGCAGCTTTATCCTTGATTAAGGTCAGCTAGAACCCTTATGGCCTTTTTTTGATTAATCAGTACTCTTCTGAGATTACCAGCCGATGGTCCGCCCCATGCCAGAATCCCATGTCTCATGTGGGAGTCAACTAGTGAATAGTATGCAATCTTAGCAGCCTCTAGGTTGCTGGTCCATTTTATTCCCCTCACCATATATAGACAGCTCAGTCCTCATCTTTTTGCAGATATTATTAACATGTTCATTCCACGTGAGATTTTGTCGACTCCTAGGGACTTTGTACTTGTTTGTTCCGGGATGTTTGGGATGTCGGGAACAGGGTCATGTTTTATTCTAAAGTTAATTTTGATGGTTTTACCTGGGTTCATAACAAGATCATTGTTTTTGCAGTAGTCTAGAGCCTTAATGTGACTGTGATATCATTCATGGCGTTTGCCGTATTGCTGTTCAGGAGAAGTGTAGTTATATCAGCATACATGATGCAAGCGATTAATAGGCTTTAAATGTAGTCAGGGAAGTCATTTGTTAGAAGGATAAAGACTATCAAGGGTCCGTCCCCTGAGGGACACCTTGTGTCATGGGTTGATGGTTAGACCGGTATGTGGTGGTGCGCTTAGAAACCAGTTGTTTGCTCCTTCTCTGACTCCCAGTTGTATCTTTTTTGATATTAGGTTGTGCCCCAGCCAGTCAACGCCTCACTATAACTCAGGAAGAGGACAAAAATGTACTGTTTCTTGTTGATTTGTTCTATTATGTGTTCTACTAGGCTGATGATTGCTGTATTGGTTGATCTCTCCTTCAGGAATCCATGTTGGTAGGGAGTAATTAGGTTATTCTGTTTAAGGTAATTTAGCAGTCTATGGAATGCAATTTTTTCTATCAGGTTAGAAAATGTTGAGATAAGTGATATTGGCATATAAAGAAAGGTTTACATCCTGTGTCAGCGTACTGAGTCATTGCCATCAATGATGCTCATCCAAATTCTACGGTTAGACATGCACCATCTTAGAACACATTCTTGTATGAAGTTAGAAATGAAGTTTCACAAAAAATGTTAAGTCAATAGATAAAATCTTTCTTGATATATTGCTACAATAATGCTATGCCATTTTTGTTCATTAAATTAGGTTTTATAGCAGTGTTCAAATAATAAACGTTCCAGTGAACTGATACTATGCTAGAGTGTGCTGTGTGTGAAATCAATTCTTGTCACCGGAGTTTTGACATTGACTTTCCACTCTTTTTCTTTTTAGTTTATGAATAAAATTTACATGTTGAAATCTCAAATGATTGGATTCAGTTTGTTTACAAATGTATTTATTCTGATTTTTCTGTTAAGATTTCCCATAAGCCCAATGTAAAAATAGTTGCTTATGCTCAGCCAAATCCCATGTAATGGAGTGATATTTAAGAAATCGAACTCAGTGTTGCTCAATAGAACATAAATGAAGCTTGATGCAAAATTTAAATTCTATTGGTCAGAGGACAAGAGGGACAAAAATAAAAGTTGTCCAGCCCCCCAAGTGATAGGCTTTGCTAAAACTCATCCAACTATTTTCTTTGTTATTGTGACCGTTTAATTTTTTCATTTCTTTTCTTTGTAACTGTTATTTAAATACAGAGTACATATATTTTCCTATGTAATTTTATAAAAAACTATTGTGAAAGAACTATTTTGTTATATATTACTGTTTTTGTTTTATAGCAACTAAATGAACTAAATACTTACAATCATATTTCAAATAATTTATCATATGATGAGATTTTAATATATTTTTTACAATTGTCTAAAAAAAAAGAAAACAATTTAAAAAATACAGTCATCTTTCCTTTGTAAATATAGCCTGCTCACTTTAAAAAACCTAATATAACAAAAGGAAACTAAAAACCTTCATTTTTAGGTAAATCTGATGGTTCTTCTTGAATAATCTCGGTTCTTCTTGAATAATCTCCGTATGTTGTAATGTTGAACAAACATACCATTCTGGAGTGTAAAAACAAGTAACAGAGAACTTCAAGAAGATTCATTGATACTAAGATTGAATCATCTTTCATAAATTTGGAGGTTAAGTGGTAGAGAGGACTTTTAAGTCCTAACTTCGCCTCTGTAAATAAAGACATTTTTCATTTCATTTTATAAATTGATATTATATACCTGACTGCTTGAAATAATTTAACAAACTTAAAAAATAACTATTCAATTTCAGTACGGTAGTAAATAAATTAATTTCTAAGCATTTGAGATTTAAATATGTATTATAGGAAAAAAGATTACTTACATAATACTAAGTTAGAACCATCACCATATGTCACATTGCTGACCAGCCTCAAATATTATTTATTTTATATTTTGTTTCCTAACTATTTTAAATGTAATTTTTATATTTTAGTACATCTTGACAAAAACTTTTTGATGTATTTTAGTATTTGACAACAATTTTTTTATGTTGGAACCGGGATCCATTTTAATATTAGGAAAGTTAATCTTTTTCTTATAATGATAACTAAAACCATTACGTATTACAAAGTATGAGAGGATTCAGTTGGATTTCCAATTTACTGACACAGAAAAGATGGTAAGAGATTTAAATGAGAGGTATTTGTTATAGTTGCCTACTCGTTTTAAAATGGAAATTTGAACGAGGGGAAAACAAATCCCGAAATAACTGAAAATAATCAGCTGTTTTCTCCATATTTTGTATCATCGGAATGAATAGCGTTGTGTATAAGAACATAATAAATAATTTAATACTCCAGGTTCAATAAATTGTTGTTTAAGTTCTCCAAGTCTAGTTATCAACATGACATGTTAAACATTCTATCATCCTCTTCTGTCATAACTTATTTACATTTAAACACATAGACCAATATTTAAAACTTTTATTTTTGTGAGGCCTTTCGATAGCAAGGCTATCTTTGTCAGACACATCACAAAAGTAAATATAAAAAGTAAATTGTTTAAATGTAAATAAGTTAACGGGTAGCCAATACAAGATCCATCTTCAAAATTTCTCTTCTGTCATGTTTAACAATAGTCTCTCATACTTTTCTTTATGAAATAAAAATTAACCTATAGTAAGACTTAGTTAAAAAAAATTAATTGATATGTTATAATGAAAGGTTTGCTGCAGTGGATTTGTTTAATTAAACTTTGCTCTGGTATAAGTTATCAGCAACTGATAAGTTATGAAGGTCGTGTTTAACCATAGATTAAGTCTATATTTAAAATTGTGGTGTATTTAAACTCACATGCTGTATGAAAGTATGCACACAAACAATTAAGTAAATTATTACTGATAATTTCTTATTTTTCAATTTATAGTCAAACATGGTTCTACAATAAAGTTAAATAACCTCTGTTCTCCCATAAATTTGATTTCACTTAGTTCACATTTAAATTGGCTACAAGTTTTTATAAATGGTTTGTTTGGTAAATATTGTACATCATATACCAAGTATTAAACAGGTGTTGCCAAGTTAAAACTTAAAATAATATTCAATGAAAGTTTAGCTCCAGTTCACCTTCCGCTTAGTGCATTGTCTGAAGTCTGCCATTGTCACAGACTTGACTCCTGGAAGAAGTGTTCTCATTGTCTCAGGTGCACAATAGAGTGCACTATGATGTTTTAGACATTTTAGACAATGAAAACACCTCTTCACCTAGATTATACTATATTTTGTAGTCTAGTTGTCTCTGATGTCAAAACGATGCAATGAGTTTGATTTGAACTTGTTTGTCATTAACATTTTTTTATCACTTCAGACAGACATGACTCCAGAATGCAGGAGTTAGGGATGTGTAAAATCAAGTTTCACATTGAGTCAACCCTTACCATTATAGCTACATTATGGTAATATTTATTGTACAGTGGAACTTAGATAATTCGAATCTCAAGGGGCCAGTAAAAAAATTCGAATTATCCAAAAATTCGAATTAAAAAAGTTAAGAATTAATAAGGCTTAAAATAATGACACTTCACATCTTTGCTGAAAACCTTTATTGAAAATAACATGAATGGTTGTAAATGTGTGTTTTTCTGTGCAGTTCTACTAAGCAAAGTATGGTAAAACAGTGCAAAATTGAATCATGAATTATCTAAAAAATACACAATTACAGTATATGTTTATGAATAAAAGAAAATAAGTTGAATGGTCATAAGGAACATTATACAGTACAGTATTATTTAATTTTTTCGAAAGAAGTCAGAAATCTTCACTTGTTTTCTAAAGTTAAGTCTTTCAGAAGTGACAAAAGATTCTGCCATATTGAATGAATTGAAAATAGACTCACGTCATTTTTACTTTCAAAAATACGTCTAAGTTCCATGATGTGATGTGCTGCTTCGGCTGCACTCGGAACGTTTATTTCCGCCTCAACTGATGACTCGCCGTCTTCGTCATCCGATGCCATGTCGCCATCTTGTTTATTGTTGAGCACTTCAGCGATGATCTCCTCATCTGTTATCTCACCACATACTGCAACATCTTCATCCACGTTGACAAAATCTTCAAACGAGATCGCAGGGTCAGTAATGACGTCCTCCCAGCCGTCAACTGAAGGTACCGCTTCCGCTATAATGTCGTTGGCTTTTTCGCCGTTGTCCTCCTTTTTTACAAAACCAGCTTTTTTAAAGCAATGTTTGATCTTTTCGGGCTTTACTTTGTCCCAAGCTTTCTTGCACATGCGAGAGGCTTGAAGAATGTCTAACTTGATTTTTAGGGCGTCGCAATCTTTAGTCAGTATGTACTCAACCAATAAACGTCTGTAAAACTGTTTTAGATTTTTTATGATCCCCTGGTCCATAGGCTGGACAACCGAAGTCACGTCTACAAAACAATAGGCGTGTAAGCATAGGGTCGAGCCGGTCGGCCGGGCGGGAGGGTGGCTAGATCTGTGTCCAATGGCCTTGCGATTAGAAAGAGTGCAGCGTCTTTTCGCGGGTTCGAATAAAAAGTTCAAATTATCCAAAATAAACTTCGAATTAACCACGATATTTTTGCATTACTTATATAGAAAATGCTAGGGACAAATATAAATATTCGAATTAAAGAAGATTTCGAATTATAGAAGTTCAAATTAGCCAGGTTCCACTGTATAATATTCTATAATATTCAAGTTAAATTTATTTAATTTATTGACAGTACAGTACTACACCTAAAAGCAAAATAAATGAGAGACGACATTTAATGGTAAATGTTGACTAAAACACCGTGATATATAGAAAACTAAATAAAAGAAAAAACATCTATTTAAGCCCTGAAAACTGTTTAAATTTGTTAAAAAATTGTAACAGGTATTTTAATTTTTATTTCTTCATAATATGGTGATTGGACAAAGTGTAATACTGTATGTTACCTGGTTTAGCTACTATAAAATATATTTGAAATGCTATCCCATCCAAAACAACTATGAACCAAAATAATTTATTCAAAATTACTGCAACTTGACAGGGATTATATATATAAAAAATATATAAAAAATATATATATTTATTTATATGTGTAAACTCTGTGAGTATGGTTTTCTTGTAATTTATAATTATATTTCATATTATTAAAATTGTTTTGCAATAATAAATGGATTAGCCTTAGGAACAAACTTAAATTTCAATGGAATACGCATCACATTATTTTAATAGATTTACAACTCCAGATAAGATAGTAACAGTTACGTGACAATGGGACAATCGCTTGCTGTGGAACTGTGCCACTCTATATGTCTAATATTAGGTTTATTATATGGTTACTCTGAAGAGATTTAACACTGAGTTCAATGTCTAAATATTTAATGTTCATTATATAAAGGAATTATTAGCACATTGTAATGATTAGTAGGGATCAAAATGTACATTAAAATTATTATTTATTCATGCATGATTTTATTTTTTAAGTAGCGGCTCTACTAAGTGGATCATGACTACCCAGTGTACAGTGTACCTGTACTGTCCCGACTTGTTCTTGCGTTATGAGAATTGTTTTAATACGTTGTTCCTTTAACTATAATGTTTATATCAGTGGTATTCCTACAGATATTGTACTACTTTTTGCATTACACATATGAACTGATGCCCACAGTGCTCTGTGTATCAAATTTGTATACATTGTATTACTGACAGAAATTCATGGTTATGTGATGTGAAACACATCATCTGTACATGTCCTTTTCTATTTTGCTTTTACATCTGGTTTCATATTATCACTTAATGCACTTTCTGGTAGTCAATGGTTATCCTTCTTGTGAAGACCACCTCATTTTGGTAACCAACAGCAATCCGTCTAGTGAAGGTGGTACATTCGATTTCGGGATTGAAACATTTTTTATGTCAAATTTATAGCTCTTTATAATGATAACTTTCAATACATAAAAAGTAAAACACTTTTTTAGAAAACATGTCATTCTGAAGCTGCAATTCATGTACATACTGTAAAAATTTCTCATTTTTATCTTCATCCATTTTTATTTGGGCCTGAGATAAAAATTTACTAATTTTTTTTTATAGGAGAAGCCGATCTCCTTTTTCTCTTATTCTGCCCGTCCTCATGGGCCACTGGCCTGTGCGAGGATCTTATCAAACAGAATAAGGGGGAGAGTCAATACAGTACAAGATCGATGGTACTAATAAAAAGTGCAACGGTCACAGACAGGATTAGACCACTCGGCCATCGGCACTCCCAACTTTTAAACTGCAATTTCAAGTGCAGTTTAAAAGTTCTTTTTAAATTTTTCTGTTATCAGAGAAGTTATCTTAAAAGAGCTATAAATTAAACATATACAACCTTTTCAAACCCAAAATCGATTGTATTACCTTAACTTGCTCTCGCTCTAGCATTTTTTCTAGTAAGAATTATAAACGTATTAAGATGCTTGAAAAAACCACTGGAAACATTGAAATTCAATTTTACTTTTGTAACATCGTCTTGGCATAGCTTGGTTGCCATAAGCTTTTTGTTATTGGTCATAAGTTATTTTCAGTTTGATGCACCTTATACAATTAATTTTATATGTAACTTTGGTTTGTTTAAATAATTATTGTTACTCTCAGAATCCACATAGTATGTATTAGCTAATAACCAGCTAAGATATTGTATTTTCTGAAAATGAGTTAATGTTCAAAGCACAGTTTACTCCCATTTTTATATTTTTTGACATCTTCATAAATAAACGTAACTTACATACTACATATGTGCATTTAAGGACATAACCATAAATGATTTTTAAAATATACTATTTTAATTTGAAAACTTACAGTCAAAAATGGGATTTTTTAGCTATAGGCTAAATTTTATATACCTCAGACAATTGACATTTTATGGAAAAGTAGCAGAAAACAGCAATTCATTTTCAATTAATCTAAGGAACCTTTATAAAGTATTTTAGGTTTTTATCAAAATTATGTACAATTTAAAATATTTAAAAACAAAACAACCTCCAAAATAAGTTATATATTTCTCTATGTAAAAATAATTTAAAGTAAAAACTGGTTGGCTTTTAAGTTTATATTTTGTGCGAGATGTTGGTGATTTAATTTCATAATTAAAATACTAAATACAGTAGGCTAAAATACTAATTTTGGGAGTTCAAGTTATACCCTGAAATAGGACTGGGCTTGAACGTGTGCACCTTATACAATTAAATAGTACAATAATTAACCTAGCAGTTTGGTATTGTTGATGCAATATGAATGTTGAAAATGCTGAGTTCTTTAATGGACATTTTGTGTTATTTCAAACTAAATAATTTTTCAACATTATTATCAGTGCCCTTAAAATATTTTAGATGCATCTTCAAATAAACTTTTAATTCTTGTATCTTTTAGGATTTTGTAAAAGAAAGTTTGTAATTTTTAAATCAATCTTGCTATTTTACTGTATTGTTTGGTGTTACAAAATGATAGTTTGTTTTTTACTTCATGAAAATTACAAGAAATTTGGTATGTTGTAGTATTTTAAGCAACTTATAATAAGAACATAAAATAGTTTAAAATGTTGAGTTTTTTAAGTCGTGAGATGTATTATTTAGAACAAAGGAAAAGTAAGGTTACCACCTTATATCTTCGGATAAGTTCTGTATTTTATAAAACAAATGGTCAATTAGACATATTTATTTTTCTGTAATGTCAGTAATATTGTGTCAATTTTATCTTCAAATCTTCACTTTAATTGTTATGGTTTTAGGCACTTGCAACTGTCCTGTTTGTGTAATATCCTGTACCTATTGAAATACAAATCTCCTAAATTTTCACTACCCTTATCGTCCCTTCGTCAGGTAATTTTTTAATATTTTGTATATATTTTTACTTGTTTGTATTATACATATATTACAAAAACATAGTAGCTGAGAATAAGCAATTTTTTTGGAGAACATGTACAATTTTTTCTTAGCAATAAACACAATAGTATTTAACAGTTATTGTGAACTTGAAATTTATGTATTGGTATGTAAAAGTATGGGTCCATTGCAGAAGCAACCTCAGTTGGTACCAAAGTTAGGTAACATTCAAAGGATTAATGTATTTCATCCATATTCCTTAGATACTACACTACACTTTGATCTTAGCCAGGATTAAATTTTGAATACAAAATATTCTAGGTAAAGTTTAAAAATACATTCCTGATTTAAATATTACTTCAGACTCCGTCAGAAGAAGTTGGTAGATTTCGTGTCAGCTGAAATATGTATTAATGTTTCAAATGGGATTTACAGGTACTCAGATTTTAAAAACTGAGATGCCAAAAAATGAGTATAACAATTTAGGAAATGTTACAAGCATTCCAGAACACTTAATTTTTCTCTAGGTTCATAAATAACCCAAAATTTATTAATTAATTCTTTTTAGTAAATTTATTAAATGTTTGAACAGCCTCCATATTGAAACAAACTTTTGTACCAAGTTGGCCAATAAACCTAGGCAATATTTATAAGGTACATTTTTAACCAAGTTCAATTTGTTTTTGTTTTAACCAATACCGTTTTCACAAGCTGTGTTATATATAGCATACAGGGTGTCAATTAAGTCTGGAACCTCTTTTTTAATTTTTGAACCATAATAGAAAGAAATACCAATGTTCACACGTGCTTACTGGTGATAGTAACGCACATATCTGCCCAATTGCCGACCAGATAATCCCTTTGGGGGACGGTCCACAAGGAGTCAGACAAAATTCTTAAATAGCAGCATAGGTCAAGTTTGGTATCAAATTAAAGGTCTTACTTAGCAGAGTACAATGCCGCAAACCGGACTTAAAAAGGTGGATTCATTCAGTAGTTATAGCTATTTGAATTTTAAAACAATTGAACAATGTAAATTATTAAGTATTACAAGTAAACACCAATTTTTAAGTACCTGTGATCAAAGTAAGTGTTCAAAATGTTCCCCTCCCATCATCTGAGATGAGATAATTCCTGCACTACAAGCTGCTCTTGGTCGACAATTTCAAAGAATTTATTTCCAACAAGATGGCGCGCCACCACACTTTGCTCTCCTTGTTAGAGAATACTTGGATACAATATTCCTTCACAGATGGATTGGAAGACGTGGTGCAATAGAGTGGCCTGCTCGTTCCCCTGATTTATCTCCGCTGGACTTTTTTCTTTGGGGATACCTCTAAGATAAAGTTTATCGTACTAAGCCTCGAGATTTGGCGCACCTAAGAAATCTCATACTCCAAGAAGCTCAAGATATTCCTCGTGACTACCTTCAAAATGCAGGTAAGTGTTCAAAATGTTCCCCTACCATCGTCTGGCAATGTCCTAGGTGGTTGTAAAAGCCATCCACTGCATTTTGAAAGTAGTCACGAGGAATATCTTGAGCTTCTTGGAGTATGAGATTTCTTAGGTGCGCCAAATCTCGAGGCTTAGTACGATAAACTTTATCTTAGAGGTATCCCCAAAGAAAAAAGTCCAGCGGAGATAAATCAGGGGAACGAGCAGGCCACTCTATTGCACCACGTCTTCCAATCCATCTGTGAAGGAATATTGTATCCAAGTATTCTCTAACAAGGAGAGCAAAGTGTGGTGGCGCGCCATCTTGTTGGAAATAAATTCTTTGAAATTGTCGACCAAGAGCAGCTTGTAGTGCAGGAATTATCTCATCTCAGATGATGGGAGGGGAACATTTTGAACACTTACTTTGATCACAGGTACTTAAAAATTGGTGTTTACTTGTAATACTTAATAATTTACATTGTTCAATTGTTTTAAAATTCAAATAGCTATAACTACTGAATGAATCCACCTTTTTAAGTCCGGTTTGCGGCATTGTACTCTGCTAAGTAAGACCTTTAATTTGATACCAAACTTGACCTATGCTGCTATTTAAGAATTTTGTCTGACTCCTTGTGGACCGTCCCCCAAAGGGATTATCTGGTCGGCAATTGGGCAGATATGTGCGTTACTATCACCAGTAAGCACGTGTGAACATTGGTATTTCTTTCTATTATGGTTCAAAAATTAAAAAAGAGGTTCCAGACTTAATTGACACCCTGTATATTTTTTTAAGAGGAGGTGGTTTTTTTGTTCTGAGGGTAATGTTCAGTGAAGTTACGCAGACATTTTTGAAGTGCTACCATGAGGACAATTGTAATAGGTTGATTTTGTACAAAAATTCTACCTAAAAAACTAAACCATTCACTGATTGTTGTTCCTGAAAATACTTGAGAAGGGTCTTTTCTACATCACTGGGAAAACCCTCTCTTTGTTTTACAGAACTCAACGATGAAACATGTATAAAGATTACAATGTACAAGAGAAACTTCTAGGATTTGTTTATGCAGTTAAGACGTATATGAGTGAGTTGTGTAGGACATTAATGGTTCTTCAGGGACCATCCCCAAGATGACATTGGAGGCACTTCAAAATCGATCTTTACTTCATTGAAGAACCATAATATGTCTGCATTATATAATGCTATTTTGTTATTTTAACAAGAGAGGAAAAGTTATAAAAGGAGAATAAATGATAAGTACACTTGGATTCATACGTACACCACATTTAATTTATGTATTTTGATGAATTTCTTATTACTGCATTGGAGAACCTCACACGTGATTCCTTCAGCAGGTATTGCTTTAACTGCCAAAAGCTTTATTTGAAACACTCAGATCTTGCACCATATGATTATTTTGCTAAATAAGAATATGCTGTATGTGATATAATAAATCTTTTAGGTGCTATTGTTAGTTTTTCAGTTTCCTTACACAAATAATAATGTAATCCAAGCATTTATAACTATATATCTCATAAATTATTCGTTTTGTGTAACATTAAATAGTATCTTTCTGAAAAACAAGCGAAAGTTTTGTTTTATTGTTCATTTTTTTCTATCAATGAAATGTAAGTTATCATATTTTTTCTGAGTGGGAGAGGGTGTGCTAGCCACTTTGTCAAGATGGTGCACAATGTTATTGGAATATGTTTGAGGTCTGAAGTGTTTTCAATGATTACAGTAAATTGCAGCACGGGCAAATGGTGAGCCTTGCTGTGACTAGGTGGGAGAGAATGGTGCTGGCCACTTTGCCAAGATGGTGCACAATGTTATTGGAATATGTTTGAGGTCTGAAGTGTTTTCAATAATTACAGTCTATTGCAGCACAGGCAAATGGTGAGCCTTGGTGTGACTAGGTGGGAAAGGTTATGCCGGCCACTTTGTCAAGGTGGTGCACAATGTTATTGGAATATGTTTGAGGTCTGAAGTGTTTTCAATGATTACAGTAAATTGCAGCACGGGCAAATGGTGAGCCTTGCTGTGACTAGGTGGGAGAGAATGGTGCTGGCCACTTTGCCAAGATGGTGCACAATGTTATTGGAATATGTTTGAGGTCTGAAGTGTTTTCAATAATTACAGTCTATTGCAGCACAGGCAAATGGTGAGCCTTGGTGTGACTAGGTGGGAAAGGTTATGCCGGCCACTTTGTCAAGGTGGTGCACAATGTTATTGGAATATGTTTGAGGTCTGAAGTGTTTTCAATGATTACAGTCAATTGCAGCATGGGCAAATGGTGAGCCTTGCTGTGACTAGGTGGGAGAGGGTGGTGCTGGCCACTTTGCCAAGATGGTGCACAATGCTACTGGAATATGTTTGAGGTCTGAAGTGTTTTCAATGATTACAGTCAATTGCAGCATGGGCAAATGGTGAGCCTTGCTGTGACTAGGTGGGAGAGGGTGGTGCTGGCCACTTTGCCAAGATGGTGCACAATGCTACTGGAATATGTTTGAGGTCTGAAGTGTTTTCAATGGTTACAGTCAATTGCAGCACGGGCAAATGGTGAGCCTTGCTGTGACTGGGTGGGAGAGGGTGGTGCTGGCCACTTTGTCAAAATGGTACACAATGGTATTGAATATGGCGACATGCAGCTCATCTGTGAGGCCTACCATCTCATGAAGTCTGCTCTAGGCATGTCCAATGATGAAATGAGTCAGGTAAACAAATGCTATTGTTTTCATTATTTCATATTTTTATTGATTTGTTAATGTCTAAAATAAACTGTGGACATTTTATAAAAGCAAGAATGTGTGACGTTGTAACCTCTTAATGTAGTTGTATATTTTTAAATCCTCTTAGATTGAACGAATATTATTTGTTGAGAATTTTATAAATATATTCCTGCCTACTAACATATTGGAGTCTGGCCTTCCTATATATGGAAATTATGGCCTTGACTATACAGTTCTGTGTATTTTCTGATTTTTCCTTCAATCATATTAAATATTATATTAAAAGTATAACTTTTACATTTAATTCCTCATACTTTTTATTCAAAATAATTTATTATACTCAATTCATTATTATTATTTTTAAATGTAGGAATATTTCAAAAATTAAAACTATGAATAGAAGTAATTTTTCACTGCATGTGTAGATTTGTTATTTTATTCCTTGGAACCTACATTTTGTGATTAGTAAAACTTGACAGTTTTATTTTTGTTGTCATAGAGTTTTATTTAAATATTAAGAATGTATAGAACAGTTCACTTTACTATTACAGGCTCTTATTACACAATACCTTAGTTAGATTGAGAAATGTATAAACTGTAACTTTGTAAGAAAAATTCTTTATCAATGTCACAATTACTACAACTATACAAGTAAAAACGCTGAACAGTTCATTGAAATCTACTTCTAAGTTTTCAAAGGTACAGATTTTTATGTGCAATATTTTATTCACATAAAAATTTATAAGCCTTTACATAAATAAATATTTCTACAGATTCCTCAAATTAAGCCTATGTAACCAGTTAAATAAATGTAAGCAGTAAGAAAAGACAAATCATATAATTTTATTAAAAAAAAATTATACTTATTCATAGCCTAGTTCTAATAGTATTAAACCTAAAAACATCTTAAAGACAAATAATTAAAAACAATGACACATTAAAACAGTCAACAATACAAAATAGCCTCAAAACAAATGGTATTTTCGTGGATTCTAGTGGATTTTTTATCTAACCAACAGAATTCTCATATTATCAACCAGACCAGCACTCTAATAAAACTTTATAAAAACAAGAAACACTACGTTCAAGTAATGCTCGAGTGCCTACATTGTAATCGAATGGGGCTTGAAACTGGTTGCACATAGACTCCATTGTGTTAAACTATACTAATAAAATGTTTGTCAACAATCTGATAAGAGCATCCATATGTGCATGTAAGAAAAACTATTTTAACCTGTTTAGTCCATTTATTATGCTTCTTAAAAAACATTGTTACAAATTGAATGATCTTACAACTTGTGTTAAGAAAACATATTATTGCTATCCAGCAAAACAAACTTAACAGTGACATCTGGTGTCAAGCTGATGAACCATTATTAAGTTTCAGTATAATTGGTAATAAATGGTGATGAGGAGAATCAGCTTAAGCATGGGAATGTAAGTGAGATGTATACAGGAGGAGATCATGATTGCTGTGTCTGCTGATAAACCAATTGACACAGATTCTAGTATATAGATGTGTGATATTGGTGTGTTGAAGTGAATCTAATCAGCCAAAAAAACAAGTATATTACAACATTATGTATTGTCCTCCCATTATGTCAAGGACATATTTTGTAGAATCTAGCTTAAAAATAAATTGAGTTACATATTGTATTTGCTGCACAGTACTGTATCTTTTAAATTGCTATTAAAGTAAAAAAAATTATGAATACTGCACTTAAAAATTAACAAATATTATGCAAAATTGATAGTGATACTAAATACGATAATTAATTATGCATTATTGATTTTTGTGTAAATTTTTTAGGTTTTTGAAACTTGGAACAAAGGCGAACTGGATTCTTTTCTAATAGACATTACAAAAGACATCCTCAAATTCAAGGATTCAGATGGTAAGCATTTTAGTTTTAGACGTGACTATCTCAATGTTTAATTATTGCATCAAATATAATACCAGAAAATGAACCTGATTATTTAATTGGAAAACTTTAGAGCTCCGACATAAGACATAAGATACAATCATTACGTCCCAATTATATGCAGGTATCTCAGCTGTATTGCAGGTTACCAAGATAGGTCATTCAAGTACTACAATTTTTGAGTATTTTACAGATATTGATACTGGTATGACTAGAAGTATTTTCTGTGAGACTGGTGTAGAACACTCTGGTGAGTGATATGAAAACATGGGTAATATACCTAACAATTTTATTTACCTGTGGTTTAATTCATATATGTGTCTAGGTGCCAAGAAGATGAGACAGCAGAAAATTAAACTTGTAGTACTAAACGAGGTTACTTTATAAAGATTGAGTTATTAATTAGTCAAGTAATTTAACCCTTTGACCGCTGACGTCCTCACTTGAGGACGTCGGCATGTTGCGCGAGAACCGCAAAATCTGACTTTATTTTTTAAGAAAATGACGACCTCATGCAAGATCTGGCAAATAGATAGTCATTTATAATGTGCATGTAAAATCCAGTCACATGACCTTGACGTTGTGTCTGTCGACTGCATGAAGTTAAATTTTAAATCTTGTACAGAGTCCTCATCACATTTTTGTTTTGCACAGTATTACAGAACATGTAAACCAGTATATTTTATTGGATTTTGTTAAAAACCTGACAATTCACAAGTTGAAACCATTCACAAAATTCAACAGATCTTCGCAGGAGACACTGAATGTGATGCAGATAAGAGTGGTAAAACAATTTTAGTAGCCGTACTTCAGTGTACAGTAAACTTCCTAAACATGATGAACAGAAATTTACATGCTGATAGCTGACTTCATCTTGAATGTTGTCTTCTTTTCACTTTTCTGCTACTTGAGTTACTCTCTAGGTTCACTGTACAATAGTTACATTGCAAGTCACAATATTGTACAAATCACACACCCTTCGCCTAAAAGCCAATCAGAAGTTAGTGACATTTCTTTTTGTTTTATCTTGAGGGCAAAGTAAGGAGATGAGGAATCTCTGTATTAATCTGGTATGTTATTAACTTTTAATTTATCCTATAGATTACTGAACATTTATCAAAATTATTGTTTGCACACTTGTAAACCTCTGGTGCGATTTAATTAAGACTGATTCAGTAAGTCTAAACCAGCTCATAATTCTTTACATACTATATTGTTGTTATTAACTGTGGATAGTGGATAGAGATTGTCCATGTATCCGTTCTATGTAAAGATGATGAGTCACAAATCATATATTTTGATTTTATACTTTTATCTCTATTGTCGTTGAAGTCTTAAAAATTACATATGATTTGACATCTTCATTATTAGTATTTTAATTTGTTGGTTGAATAAATAATGTGTGTGTGGAATTTCACTATTGTAAAATATTGGAAATCAATCAATAGTTGAATAATGGTACTTATTATGTAGTCATTGCACTATTTAGACAGAGAAACCTAGCTGGAAGTTGTTAGTACTTTTATCTAATTTGCTAGAGCCATCCCACCAACCTCTCTTGACACCAAATTGCTTAATACGCAATACTAGTCAAATTATTATTTACGTTAAAGCCACTCTCATAAATGATGTTCAAAATACATAATGTGGTGCAGGCAAGTATTTGGTGGAGAAGATTCGGGACAGTGCTGGCCAGAAAGGTACTGGAAAATGGACAGCCATCGCCGCTCTGGACTATGGTATCCCAGTGACACTCATCGGAGAGTCTGTATTCTCACGGTGTCTGTCATCCCTCATAGACGAGAGGGCAGAAGCCAGCAAGGTACTGCCCGGACCTTCCAACACCAAGTATACTGGTGACAAGAAGCAGTTCCTTGATGATATTAGAAAGGTAAGACTTTATACCACTTACACTCAACATGCACAATAAATAGCATATTACAACAGGTTTTGGGGGAAAATGTTTAATAAAAGAATTACTTTTCTGAAAGTTTTGTTATTAGAACATAATTTGACTGAAGGTGCACTGCTATACTTATAATACCTGTGTCTGTAATATCATCAGCTGACAAAAAAAGGAATAAAACTCATTGTTTTCACACACAAAACTGTACATTGCAAAATTTTTAATTTTATGAATGGTGACAAAAAAAGAAAATAAGTATTTTTATTATTTTGGCTGTGGAATTGTTTGCATCCTTTAATTAATAATTTCATGACTATGGTCTTAGCAATCTGCGCACCTAAGGTTTTAGGTTAAAAATGGTTTTAGAATAAATAAATAAAGTTATTTGCTGTAGTACTTGTTTGCAACAAGAACTGCAAACTAACAACATTAGGAGTAGAACCATATGGACACTTCCCTAGCATTTATAAATAATGTTCTGGCATCTGCAAGAACATTTACTTTAACCTGGGAGAGTTTACATAACAAGGAAAAAACCATAGTTGTAAATAAGTTGTCTCACTTTCCAGAAATGCGTCGTCAAGGTCAACGGTGGTTATGCTGTAGATGCTCCCATACCCCCTCAAGGTGAAAATAGCCTAAACTATTAACGTGAATGATAATGTGTAAACAGCAGGGGTTTATTGTTTGTGTTCGACTCTGTGCAAGCCATCCTATTCCACAATTTTTCCACAGTTGTGTTTGAAAGTAAATTTTATTTTCTTATTGAATATGGAGGGAAGAGGAGGAATGGATTTTAAATGTGCTGGGGAGTGTAGAAAAGGAAGCTCAACTAAATGAACAATAACCAGTTGAAGAGATACTTGATAAGAAGAGTATTTCCTAGTGAAAATTTTGTTGTTTGTGATTTGGACTCAGAACAAGATGATTATGATAAAGTTTTAGAACAAAGTGACCACACGCCTGACACAGATCAGTGTGAAAAAAAGACACAGTGGGAGTAGATCTACACTCCCCACTGCTATATGGAAATACTGCTAAAAATATGTACTGCTACGAGGGAAGGTGTTATCAAATGGTGATTTTTTCCAAAAAAAGATGTCAGAATTGTAAAGAGAAGGAAAAACATAATGTCCCATCTTTCAGGGCCTTTACGTTGAGCTCGACAGGTAAAAACACTTACAGAAGTGCATGGCAATTATTGATTCCAGAAGAGGCATTAGGAAAGATTGTAAATTACACAAATATATGGATTAGAACCACTGAAACTAACTTTACTAAGAAAAGGGATGCTGAGGATATTGATGTGATTGAACTAAAATCTACTAGATCTCTATTTGGTTGGTGCCTTAAAATGTAATCATACTAATCTTTGGGGCAAGTGATAGTCAGGAGTAGAGAGGTTTAGAATGACTGTGATAAACTAAAATTTTTGATTCAAGCACTTTGATTAGAAGATATTACAGACAGTCCAATAAAAAAGGGTCCAGACAAGTTGGCAGCAGCAAAAGAGGTTTTTTTTTAAAAATAATTTGTAATTAGTTACAGAGAAAGTTGCTCACCCAGTGAATATTTTACGAATCATTGGAAGTTTTCCGGGCAGGTACAAGTTCCGGCAGTATGTTCCAAACAATCTGTTCAAATAAAGGTAAAAACTGTTTGTACTAGCTGATGCCTGCATCTTTTATACTTACAAAATAGAAGTTTACTTTGACAAGCAACCAAATGACTCATTTGATGTTGACAATAGTACCAGGAGTGTAGTTGAAAGGATGATTCAACCTGTTCCAAATACTGGACAGATCATAACAACAGATAATTTGTATACTTCTAAGCCACTTGCAGGACCCCTTTAACCCCTTTTAGAAAATCACAACCTTTATCTTTTGTGCATACACTATGCAAAAATAAGAAAGAAATACCACTTATATTTTTAGATACCAAAGTAAGACTTCCAAATAGTACTAAGTTTTGATTACAAGATTACGCAGCTCTTGTTGCATATATACTGAAAAAAGAACTAAGTTGTGTCAACCATGCATAAGACAGGAAGTATGATGCCAGTTCAGGAGAGGCTAATAAACCACGTCTTGACTAAAGGGGGTGTTGACATTCTCAATAAAATTAATCGGTCTCAAGAGTTGTTATTAGTCCACTGGAATAAGACACTTTTCTACTCTCTGGGAAAAACTGAAGGTATAAACACACATAGTTTTGCTTAATATATGATCAAACACTCCAGTAAATGACGATGTGTTCATTGAGCACGAAAGGCCTCACAAAAATAAAAATTTGTCATTTATTGGAGTGTTTGATCATATATTACGCATTTAGTTTCAAATAAGAAGGAGCTGGTAAAATGTACACATAATTTTGTCTAATAAAGTTGACATTGATCACAGAGAGTTCTTGCAAGAAATATCATAGGAATTATGTAGAGACTACCTGAAAATGTGCGTAATGGTTCTCTGCCTTTGGCGAGATATCTGATTCAGTATAAGAGATCTACTGGGAAAATCTGTTGATGATAACCGAAATCGAACCAGGAATTTCCAGGAAGATGTGCCTGAAAGTGTGCTCAATGCAGTGCATTCAGTGGTTTTTAGAGAGCACACAACTTTCATGTGTGTCACGGATAAAATCATGATTAATGGAGATGGTAGTGAGTAAATGTGATTTTTGTATTACATCGAAGTTGCGTACAAGTAATATGCAATTATACACAGACTACCATCTTTTAAATTGTACTTTGTCATTGGTAATTTAATTATATTTTTTAATATATTTAATTTCACATATTAATTTATACAGCTAGACACTATATATATATTAAATTCTTTATTATAAATAATTTTATGTTGGTAGACCTAAATTTCTTTTAGATCCCCTTCCAGGACTGAAAGAATCAATAAGTATAGTTCAACTATTCGTTACATTTTCATTGTGTAACATGTTTGGAAGCCCCTTTACATATACAATTATTGTCACATGCTTTATTAGTTTTTGTTATCAAACTTTATAAATAAATAAAAAAACACATGTGTATTTCATTTATATTAAAACCTAGTTCTGTTTGTATTGAACTAATAAGTTGCAAGGGTATATTTGATGATATGTCATGGCTTAAATGTATTTCTCTCATGTTGTTTTTACAAAAATAAAATCTTGTTAGTTATTGTTAAATCGTGTAAAACATACACAGTCCATAAACTGTGAGTGAGCTCTGACCTGTAGCCTGTAATGCGACCTCTCCTGAGTTCAACCAACTATTCCTAACTATTTAATGCAGTTGACTTTAAATATAACAATATCCACAAACCTATTAAGTGGTTCCTATTGGAACTCGCTGCTTAAAAGATTTATTAAAATACAAAATTTCACATGTCATATTCATCATATCTGTAAACAATAGTTTTATCAGCTTCAGTCAATGAAATAAAGAGACAGAATATTATATGAAAGCCATCATTTTCATTATTAGTATCATCATAGTATTTTTAATCCTTTCAATAAAGCTTGTTAATCCTGTTCTCATACAATAAATATTTCTGAGCGTTTATTATTTACTTTCTCTTCCAGGCATTATATGCATCCAAAATAATCTCCTACGCTCAAGGATTCATGCTGATGCGTGAAGCGGCAAAGTTGTACAACTGGAAACTCAACTACGGTGGAATTGCCCTCATGTGGAGAGGTGGTTGCATCATTAGAAGGTAAATACCTTAAAATGGTTTTATAGTTATTCACACGATTTATGTGAAATGAACTGGAAGTTTGTTTTTGATAATTATTTGTTTATTTAACCAAGATGCAAAGATTGAAGGGCAATTATTATTATTTAGAAATAGTAAGATCCACCTTATGAATTTATTAGGAAAGGGTGTGAAAATATACATGTAATGTTACAACAATGGTGCATTGAAGCCGAATCTCGAATCTTAAAAGATAATTATTTGGATTCAAGCATTGATTGACAATGAGATTTGACAATTGAATTCACTAAGATTTGTTGTTTCATTGGTTAAGGACCCAAAAAGACCTTCTTAAAATTGTGTCATCTATCCATATATGCAATAACTTTTGATAGAGTACTAACCTAGAGACTTGAAACTTGGTAAATAGGTTCTCTTGAAGCTATTGTATCATCCAACGAAGAATTCTATTGTAAAACAATTTTGAAAGGCTATATCGTTGGAGGTAGCTCAAAGGGTCAATACGTAGTAGCACTGCAGCTGCTGAGTGGAGTAAGTGAGGTTACTGCTAGTGGTATGAAGTCCATTGCTAACATTTAACAGATCATAATGTACACATAGTTATTGGATAACTTTAGGTGCATCATTATTATGATGATAACCAAAAGTGTATGTAAGTTAAAAGTATTCAACAAAGTTTCTTAACTTGCAATCGTCTAATCTACTTCAATATATTGTTTCTTAAAAGAAAATATTCTCCAAAAAATAAAACATTATTGTGGTTAAATAGTAAATAATGTAAAATTAAATTGTAATAAAAATAGCAACCAATACATTTTTAGATTATTATAGTAAAACTGTAAAATAATAATTTGTCATATTTACAATACTTGCAACTAGCAGGTAGTTCAGTTTTTAAAGATAGAAGTTTATAGAAAAAATGGAGAAATATCCTAAAAATGAAAAGAACACATGAGTTGTTTCATAATTAAAAAAAAGTATTTATATGTAGATTCTAGATTTTTTTGTGATGAAAGCACTAATATCAAACAGAACAACAAATCTCTGGTGTGGCAGTTAATATGTTAATCGAGGGCTACCATAACACGTTTTTAAGTTGCAGAACTTAACAATGGTGGATGGTATTCTTACACAGATACTTGCTACAGACTTGATTCATATTACTTACAGATAAATCATTCTCTCAATTTCATATTTTGTAGACCTACAATCCAATCCTATCAAATTCAATCAATAATCATCATCGTATCATATGTGCATATTTTTTCAAACATATATGATATTTATTATAACATATATTTCCGTTTTAAGTGCCTTCTTGGGAAATATCAAGGCAGCATTTGACAAGAACCCCAAGTTGACCAACCTGCTACTGGATCCTTTCTTCAGAGATGCAGTGACTGTCAGTCAGCTATCTTGGCGCAGGGTTGTAGCCACTGCCGCCACTCTGGGTGTTCCAACACCAGCTTTTAGCACTGCTCTTGCGTTCTACGACGGGTACAGGAGTAAGCAACTACCTGCTAACTTGCTGCAGGTAATGTATATTATTGTCACAAAGTGTTTACTGGTAATTAATTACTTACTTACCTTGTCTGGAATCTCCAGTCTCATCACATTCTGATACCCTGATTCTGATATGTGGGTGGCATGCTTCAAGGTCTTGCCATGTTAGGGCAGACCAGCATACGTTCATGGTCTAAGACAACAAATATTCATGTAATTTTTTTGTTCCTTTTTTTGAAGAGACCTTTATTTCTTAGGGTGGACTGAAGATGAAAATAGGGAAAATGTAAACGTTTTATAAATTTGTTATAAGTATAGTATTAAAAAGAATATATATATATATATATATATATATATATATATATATATATATATAACATTATTTAATTGATTATAGGATTAAAAGAATATATTTTACTTTGTCTATTTTGTTGCTTTTTATTTAATTATTTTGTTTACCATTCTTTTACTATAAGATCAAAAAAATATTTTTCAGCAGGAAGTGAAATTTTTCAGTTTTTTACTTGTAACAAATATTTGTTATAATATATATTATAAGATTACAAAATTTGATGTTGATTGGTTGGATATAAGAATAAAAACACAATTACACAACACAATCGCCTGTTTAACCCTTTGCGTGCCACGGCGACGATACATCGTCGCCAAAAACCCTTGTGAAAAGTGCCACGGCGACGATCTATCGTCGCCGACTTACTGTGCGAAAAGTGCCAGGCGACGATCCGTCGTCGCCGTCTGTTATCGTAATTTTTAACGCTTTATTTTTCATGAATTCTTTTCACGACCAATATTGTTTTATTTGTTAACTATCCTGCAATAGATAAATAATAGTTCACATAATACTTTATATTAGTGAAGATAAAAAAACACAGAATAATAGAAGCAACAACAGCTGGCGGTGATCAACCGGGCGCGTAACATCGTTGGCGCGTAAACAACTCGCTACGTATAGTATGCGTAATATCTAAAATAATACGTTCGGTCACATGGTTGTGTATACATCGTTTTGAGGTTAGGATCTCTAAAATGATTTTGTTAAATTGATATCTCCCGTGCGTGCGAGCGTGCGCGTGCGCATGCGAGCGTGTGTGTTTGTGTGTGTGTGTGTGTACATATTTTTTGGGAAAATATGAAGACCATATATTAGATATACTTTAGAAACAAAGGATAAATTATTGCATTATGCATTAATTATTTTTGTTTTAGTGTTGTGTTGCCGGTACTGAAAAATGATTTTTTCATTATGTACATAATTTCAAGCATTGTTATGTAACTATAGTAATTATATAAAAAAGTCAACCATTATTTTTTTTCACATTAACAATGTTATAAAGAATATTAAAAAAATTCTTCCCATAGTAAAATTGTTTCTTATTAATTTGTCAAAAAAATAAAAACTAAAAAATAAAAATTGCTTTATACATTTTTTTGGTTTTGACATGCCAAAACTAATATTATTTTATGTTGTTTCATTTGTTTTGTAACATTTTATTGTAATACAGTTTTTTACAAACATTTTGATACCTCTTTCATAAAAATAGTATGAAAAATAAAAAAAATATATATTCTTTTTTCCGGAAGCCCGGTAATACTTCTTATTATTCCCTGGCATTTTTCGCATATGACTTGCAATATAGTTGCTAGTGCATTTCTTTTGTACTAAATTTTTTGCCTTGTGGCATTCAAAGGGTTAACGACAACTGGAGTGCAAGATTAGTGCCGGCTACATAGTCCGTATTGCCTTCTTGGACAAGTACTTTGCTGATGCTTGCTCATCCTAAAAGGGTTAAAGGTATTCCATGCATGCAATTTACATCTTGTTCACTGTAGCCTCACTTAACGAGGTCTGTTTGCCATTTAGTAACTTCCATGTAGGATATGGGAGGCGGCTGTCCACAGTTATCTCCTCTGATTGCCACAAAAAGTAATATATTGATATAGACTATGATAAAAAGATGGCATGATAGGAGATAATGTTGATTTATGTAGATTATGTTAAAAATTTAAGAGCAGTAATGCATTAGTTGGAAATTAATTTTTAAATTTGATGATTGATCTAAATTTAATTTGAGGACGTAATTATCATTGATGGATGACCTTATTTAACTGGAACTATTGATATGGTTAGAAAATTATATCAAGTATAAACTCCTCGGGAGAGAGTTAGGAGGTTTTAGTGTTGATGGTGTAGACTTTAGTATTAGTAGCTAGCTTAGTTTTGTAAAGTAGTTTAAAAAACTGATTTTTATTTTATATTTATGTTATACAGTTTAAAATGTTTCACTTAAATATTTCATTTAAGTTTTATACGTTTAACTTATATACATGTATTTATATTCTTATCATCCATGATGTACAACAAAGTACCCAATTTACTGTGTAATGTAATATTTTATAACTAATTTCTGAAAAATATTTTATATGCGTTATTTAAATGTTAATAATCTCATATGTACTTTACTTTACATTGTTACTTTTAGAAGATTTAATTGTCAGTTATATTAAAGTAATTGTCGATTCTTTCTGAAATTCATAACATATATTTTCTTATTCCTATATTTTGTGATCAATATAATAAGATAGTATAATAGAACCACCAAAAGTAATGGTTTTAGTTTTATCATTAAATTGGTCTTGTTTAGAAATACTTGTAAATTAGTAACTGGTTATTACAATTCTTTTTTCATTTACAACATATATACTTTTTATCATTATACTATTTAATGAATATCTTGTTCATTAAACATAAACTTCACTGCATATATTTCCTCAATGTTCAACTTTGACTTATGACCATTTTGATTAGGTAAGATAGCAATCTAATTTTCAACAGCAGTGTAGTTTTTTACTCTTTTAAATATTGAGTCTCTTAAATGTGTTTCATTTGTGAAAATTTGGTGTAATCTCCAAAATCTTATTTTTGAAAAATACTTAATATTTTCAAAAACATCAAATTGTTACTGTTACAATAATACCACTAACCAAAGTATTTTTTAACGTAGTAAGAAATTTGACGGGTGTGTCCGGACTTTGCATCTGCATTTTAATTTGAATACATGTGAAAGGTATAACTATGTTGACAGGCCCAGAGAGATTACTTTGGAGCCCACACTTACGAACTGCTGTCCAGTCCTGGTATGTTCATCCACACCAACTGGACCGGCCATGGAGGCAACGTGTCTGCATCTACCTACCAAGCCTAGACTTCATCTACCATCACCGAGTAATTTATTATTAACGTTGACTAAAAGTTGTAAGGGAACAAATAAGCATTCCATGTCTTTGTACTTTCAAAGTAAGATTGCTATTAATTAATAAGGTGTTGATTGTTAATCATGGTACTTTTTGTTAAATATAAAATATTTTTATTTTTGTACAAAGTTTGAATTGTATTAAAGTTTTGTTTACCGAGGAAACAACATGTTTTTAATTACCAAACCATTCAAAGATTTTTAATGAAATTAAATGTTCATTGCATTGCGTTTAATTCTCACCTCCCTCCTTGCACTTCATCAAAGACAGCATATTATCTTTGTTACAAATCTTACGGAGATAACTAGGGGATAGGAAATTCAATGGAATCTCATTTGTATTGGATAAAGAAAAATCTATTCAAGACTGAAAATCTTTGTATTGATACCTGTCTAAACTGCAATCTTTGTTTCTTTAGTAATACTGCGACATCATAGATATATTGGAAGATTGTAGGTGATCTTTTTATGCAGAAAACTAGACAATGCTAATGAACTGTTTGGTATAGCAAATTACTATAAATGAATTGTTTTCCATTATATACTTATTGTGTTTATTATATTTACATTAATAAAAACCTGAAACATTCTTAGTACTTAATTATAGGCAGCTTTATGAAGAAATGGAGTTATGTATTTGATGACAAGATTATCGAGTCTAATTAATTTAATCCATGGTTTCAGTGTAATTAATATTGAAGGTAAATTTGCATAACAGTATTATACTGGGAAATTCTCTATTAGCTATAGTATTACTGCTGTGTAATTTGCAAGTATCAGTTGAAATAGATGTGAGAAAATTCATTCAGATCTTAACCCTTAGGGCGCCAAGCACTTTTTCACGGTGTCTTGCTAAAAGAGCCAGCGGGTTAGTTAACGCCGTGATTTGCAGCATTTCAATAAAAATATCATAGCTACCCTAATATTATATTTAGAATTTTCATTTTTGTTTTGTTATTTTTAATGTTAAGTTGTCTATATAATACATTTATCAATAAAATTATAATGCATGGAAATAAGTTTGAAAATATGCATAACAACACAAAATATTTTTTAAATATTTTAAAATTTGATTTTATCCTCACGAAAACATATTAGAAAATATATCTTATACATAACATTGGGTCTTATTTTAAAGTATATATATTTGCTAACATTATTAAAAAATTTCAAACCCATGTGACAAGAAATGGATTTTTGGTAATTTTTTTAATAAAACTATGCTAATTCATCAATGTGCAATATTTACATGAGAAGCTTTTTGTCTGCTCCCTAGCATAAGCTGTTTTTACGACAGTATTAATTTTGTTTCCAGTACAGAAAATTTGGTTAACATTTTCGGAGGGATTCCCTTCCTGTTACTTCGAAGTGTTCCAGTAATATGAGTAAGTTGGGAATACAAATACTTTGCCAGAGGTATGGATGTGAAAAAATTATCTACAAAAACATGAAATCCTTTTCTTAGATAATTTCCCATCTCTAACAATTGTATAACAACATTGTAGCCCTGTCCATTATTATTTGTCTGGATTTCATTGTTATTTTTTGCCCCTTTATAACAAACAAATCCTAAACAATAATTGCCAACTGCGTCACAAAGCATCCACAATTTTATACCCCACTTGTGGTGGTGTTTGTTGGGTAAGTATTGTATGAGTTGTGTATGGTTCTTGGTGCCTACTAGACTATATACTCTAGAATATAATAATGCCTAAAAACTCTGTTTGCATGCTCAACTAGTGGAGTAAAACGAGCACATGGATCAACCTTGCTCTTTAGGTTTTGGAAAATTTTCAGTGTCCACCATGTGAAAAAACTTCAATATTGACTCAAATCTATTCCGGCTAAACATTTTTGCAAACCATGGGCAATTTTGAGATGATTTGGTGTTCCAATACATGTCAATTGTTGGTTTTTTATTTAGTCCCATATTGAAAAGGACGGCAATAAAAGCTTTCATTTCTAAATAAGCAACAGGCCTGAATGTGCGATTTCGGCTTTGATTTCCCAATTTCCCTTGGTTTTTGTGTATAAAATTCCTTGTATAATTATTTGTTTTTGTTGCCAAAATTTGCAAAAAAGTAAATGGAAAAAATAAATCAAAATAATTTAAAGGAGGGGAATTTCTGGGTGGACAATGTTTAGGTCCTGGAAGCTCACAGAATGAGAATGAGAAGGTGTGAGTGAAACTTGGGTCATTGCCTTCGATAACCTCTTGCCATTTGTCATTATCACTAAGTTCACCTGATTCCGAGTCGGAGTTTGTGATGGTATGCGGGTCTCGCGTAGCAGCACGCGGGCGACCGCGGCGCCTAGGCAAGTGAGACACGCGACTAGGTCCCGGCCTTGGGTTCTCAATGCTGTCTTCATCTGACGACGACAACACTGGTCTCGTAGTGGTTGAAACAGTACTTCCAGAATTGTTTGGTTCAAACGTAGGATCTAAATCTGTGTCGTCGGCATCACTTTGCTCAGATTCATCATGTGAACTTCTAGCCATATCATTGCACTCACTGTCACTCAAATAATCATTTTCAACTAAGCGTTGAATTGTACGTTCACTCAAAGGCGATCTACTCATAAATTATTATATATTACACTTTATAAATAACATAAAATCAATAGAATTATAGATTCAACGCCAGCAATATCCACTACGTATAAGCCACACACGAACAAATGACAGCACAGAAAGCTTCACTGAGCGCTTGGCGGGAAACAGGGCGATTGGTTATTAGTTTCTTTGTGCTGCGAGTGATACCAACATAAAAAAAGTAATAAATACAGTTTTACCAACTTATTGGAAGGCCAAATACAGAATATGACTGAATAAAGTTGTTTAGTCAGGAAAATATAGCAGTTTTGCGTAACGTCCGATGGATCGGACGTTGGCGCCCAAAGGGTTAAAGTCTAAATAAATTTACCTTGCTTCAGAGTGATGAATATTTGAAACAATTCTACTCCTGTCTCCTGTTACTCAGAAAACATACATTGTGAAATCATATAAAATATACTGCATCTTTAATAGAAATTAACAATTCAAACATTTCATATGACTCTTTTAAGAACTATTTCTCACATGTTACCCCACAATGTAACAGACAAAAAAAAACAACAAGTTCTTCTGGAAATTCCTAATTCCTTTGGTCATGGTGGAATATACATAAAAGTGGATAACTATAGCTACCGAAGTTAACATGACAGTTCCTAGGTAACTATTTTACAAACTGCTACTGTCAAACTTTTAATAAACTCCCTTTGACATTAAGTTTTAAGGAATAAAACGTGTTTTACAATATATTATAAATGGTATTGACTACTTTTATATTAGTCTACAAAAACTATTTTGTAGAATTACCTGATATTTTACTTTGCTTTTATGTAGCCGATTATTAACATGTACACCCACTTCCTGGATGTGTGACAACAATTAATTCAAACTTACTCTTTAGTATTTTTGGTTATCCTTTAACCCTGCAACTGGCTTAAAGGGAATATCGACGCATTAACTACATTTTCAAATGGCACTAAGCTATTTTTGACAAAAACTTTTGTTGTAATATGATCTCTTATAGCAAGTCTATTTTTTACTTTGTTTGAATTAAAACATACGTAAATCTAAAGATTAAAATCCAAGGTTTTATATTGTACCTTAAAACATTCTATAGTTCCATTAAATTTGTCATTAGAACATTTTATACTTTAACGTTCACATTTCCAATCGTGATTTGTTCACATAATTGTCAAACACGCAAAAATTACTGTATGTTTGTCAAAATTCTCTATCAAGAGTTTACGTTCTACTCGATTGTGTGTGTTTATTATTGGTAAGGGTGTATTCTTGGCTATCACATTAAATAAAAGTGTTAAAGTGCATTGATGCAATTAAAGTACCTTTTACATGAATGTAAATAACTTTCAGTGTTTTAGAGAAAATTAGTTGAACATTTATAAAACCTATAAACTAAAAGAATAGACACTGACAATTTTCCAGTACAATGTAACAGCTTTTAAACTTTCCAATGTGTTCATGTATAAGTTAATGTTGGTCTACCTTTCTAAATAAGCATATTTTTTATACATGAAAATGTATAAGATTAATTTATTTACCATCCAAATATCATATTTCTTTGAATTCTTACTCATTATATAATGGAAAAGAACACTATCAATTCCCACGGTTTTAAAATATTTTCATTTTTTATTTTATTCATAAGCTTTACATATGATTAATAATGAAAAATGCAAAGTTTATAAATATTGTAGTGACTAGTAATTTTATTTCAGAAGAATACTTATGGTTTTATGCACAAAATTTAATTATGAAAACTACATTACAAAAAACGATATTTTAAATATGTCAAGACATGATTTTTAAATACGTTTTAAAGTACCTCAGTACTATACAGTTTTGGTGCTAAGTGTTTAAAAGATATGAATAATATTGTTTTGGCACACAATAATTTTTTTTACTCTCGTTACAAAAAGTTTAAAAATGAAATAGTTTGGAAAAAGGTTACTGTAAATTAACTATTCACTTAATCTAAACATTTGCACGTAATTTTATCGAAAATCGTTTATAGAATAGAATATATATATATATATATATATATATAAATGAATTTCGTTTTTAAACAAACAAATTCAACTTTTATATAAATGATCTTATCTTCGTTTTTAATAAAAATTTTATTTTAGAACAAGTTTTCTTATAAACATTATTTAAATTTTGTTGTACTTACACTAGTTAGGAGACGGTGAAAAATAATGAAATTCTTGTACAGTAAAGGTTTATGAGATATGAAATCAAATATGACATTTTAATATACGCCCTAAATAAAATGTTAATGAGTGCCACCACAACTAACAAAAACTAGAACAGACACTTTTATATAATAATGCAAAATATATCAATGTTGTTATCGGAATTTTTTTATTAAATCAAATAAAAATTTACTAGAATAATGTTGGACGAACTAAAAAGAATGTATACAATTTTCGAATAAACTTTTATCATTCGGGAAAGATCTAGACTAAAACCTAAAAGTTTTTGTTTTAAAACAAAACTTATTTACAATGTTGTTATGCAACAAGTATAAAAGTAGTAATAATATACTTTTTTAGAACTTCTTAACATAAAACCAAACTTCTATCGGAACTGTATTGGTAACGATACAAATTAAGATAAACACTCAACCACTAAGTAAGATGATGTCAGAAGAAAACTTTGTTACTTTCACACAACGATTCTCAGGCCAAAAAAGAAGAAAAACAATACAAAGCGATTGTGTATTCATTTGTTCAATATTAAATATTATCAAATTTCATAGTGTCGATGTCAGCATCCTGGAGCTTTTCATATTAATACAGTCAGTCGTTCACAGCAATCGTTGCTACTAAAAGGGTTAAATTTGAATCATAAGGAAAATTTTTTAAAAAAGTGGCGCAAAATTTGGTAAGACATAAATCTACATTTATTTTGATTTCTCGTAAGAAGAACCTCTTTTAATTACAATTCAATAAAGTTTATTGATTAACAATATTCTAATATAATGTTTCACAAAAACAGTAAAAATGAATAATAAAACATTACAATTCCAATTTATTATTGAAACTAATAAAATTACATTTAGTTTAAACCATTCACAATTATGTTTACAATAACTTATAACTATTCATCGTATGTGTTTTAGTTGTGTTTAAATTCTATTCACGCGATGATTAGATTGCTTTAGTTGGTGGACTACATCCAGTAATCTTTTTAGATAAATTGTAAGATTATGAAAATTATACATAGTATTATGTAACTGTAGTGGAGTACGTATTAGTTTTGGCCAATATAAAATTCTTATACTTAATCCAGAATCATTTATACAAAATATATTTATTTTTATGGACTTGATGTGTGGAATATTATTTCAAGGACAATTAATAATTTAAATTGAATTTTAAATTACGTAACTAAATTTAGTAGATGTTAGGTTCTTTTATGTTTCTGGCACTAGAGTAACTTTTTGTACATTTTTTTACAAAACATGAGCAACATGAACATAAATTATTGACTTTGAAAGGTCAATAATCTAAAATACAAGGTAATCTTAAAAAAAAGAGATAAATAGTTTCCATAAATTATTATGAACAAAATCTAAAATTTACAAATATAGTTGTGCACAAGACATTAGGTTATATAATAGAAAAATAAGTATCAATGATTGACATCAAAATTTGTATAGCTTAAAAATTATGACAACAAATTCAGTCAACATATAATATTTCAAAGTGTTGTAAACTAACTAAAAACAAAGTTCAACATAATTTTATTGCAATACATTTAATATTTAGATAGGTAAGAAACAATGGTAAAATAACTGATTTAAAACTATTCTCCATCAAAAGAAAATTATTAAACAACAATGTAAAATATGAAACTTATTAAAAACTATAGATGGAAAAGATTTGAACTTTATCACAATGTACATCACTTAAAACAGATGTAAAAAGAACTAAGTGTCTAGCTAACCGATGTCTAATCAACTAAGAAATGTAGCAAAGTAAGGGCTCAGCTGGGCTTAGACGACGGATTTTGGTGGTGTAGATCAGGCACATCCCGTCGCATGACAATCTGTAACAAATATATGTTTAGACAATTTGGTTTTAAGCCATTATCATCTAATACTCCTGTGATCTGTGATATATGTAGAACACACCAAATCACGCACTAAATTTGACCCAGAACAATTAAAATCCTTGCTGTAACTAAATATAAAAGTTAATGTTTTTTGGGGTAATAAGGAATACTATATTTTTTCATACTTTATTTATAAAAATGGGTAAAATGGCAAACTTGTTAAAAGAAATGTACATGAACACGCATCCGTAAGTATTTCTTATTTTGTTAATTAAAGTAAAAAGTCCTGGAAAAAACAGGAACAAAACTCTAGCATGAAATAATTTCCTTGTCAAAAATGATTGGAATAAATCAGTGAAACCATTCTTCCTCTTTATGGTCTCTTCATTTTTATTAATTTCCTGCAATTAATAACTTACTGTAATAAGCGTTTTTCAGACCATAGCTCAGCTGTGGCATACTATTTTGCAAATGGTCACTGGAAGAAGTTTGCAAAAACATTTATTGAAAAACAAACAGGCTTACCACATGAGGCAGCAGTACTTTGGTCAGCAGAATATTTCTTTACAGATTGTGAGTAACCCAAACCTGTTTCCATACAGTGCTTGGTTTACAGTCAGCCCCATATATTTGTTTAGGGCAGCTACAGTGTTTTCTTAAATTTCAGATATGAATTTTAATTGGGGTGAAATACTAATCAAATTATTTTGTAACAAATTGAACTATCAGGTGTTGCCAAAAAAAAAATTGTTTTTGTATTTGTTTGTTAGAAAGGATGATATTTCATATGAATTGAGATAAACGTATGATAAGATTCATGAAAGGAGGTGAACCCATTGCTATACCATCTGGTTGTGAATAATGTTTATCTAGAAAAATGAAATTATTTCATTTTAACACCTTTATCAACATAATTAAAAGTTTGTTCATAGCTTCTGGTAATAAGTTGGAATGTTTCATTAGTTTATTGGATATTATTTCTTATATTATGACATTATAATTTTATATTTTGTCTATGAGGTTGTATGAGTTTTTTTAGACTGCAATCTTTCTTGGTGGTACAATTTAAATCTAACATGCTATTGTGCTAATCAGTAACAATAATTTGTAAACTGACGTCAGATATTTTCTATTTCACCAATCAGCTGTTCCGAAAACTATGAACAGAGCAATATCAGGTGACCAGTCACGTTTATCAACCATCAAACTAATAGAATAAAAATTCTCTTCAAACAATCATTAAAAAAAAACGGGTTTTATGATTTATTTGATGAAACCTACGAGGATAATATAAGATATCTGGTATTTTTCAAGTCAATCTACTTTCTTTTGATTAGGAAAGAAATGGATCTTTGTATTTATAAAAATTGACTCAAACCCTAGACCTCCTACTGCTAGTCTTGGAAAAAAGTTTCAATGTACTAATAAGAAAGCTGTGACAGTTTGAAAGTGTTGGCTAAAAGATCAATTTTGGTGCAACCAGTAATTAATTAACTTAACATCATAGATTTGTTGATCTTGTTACTATACACAACTTTGTCCATTTATTCGGCTGTATTTCTTCTAGTGTGCAAGATCCCTTCAGTGTGCATAACATTTGGAATACCTGATATATTCAGCAACATGAGTCAAACTTTTACCTGGGATTGTTGAGGAGGTGGTACTGAGTACATGGAAGAGTAGGGCGCCTGGGGGTGGCTGCTACTTGCTTGACTACTGGATCTACAACACATTGTTATTTAAATTAAACTTGGAAAATTAACAGTCTAGTAACCTATGACTATATATATATATATATATATATATATATATATATATATATATATATATAACTCTTGTTTGTTAACAAACCATCTCATTTTGATCTTGACGAGAGATCAAATCTATCTCCAGGAAGATACATAAAGACTTCCCAGCAGAACCTATCAATGAGACTATTTAAATAAATTGCACACAATATTTTAACGTGTTATGAATTAATGGTAACTTTTCTACCTAGGATAAACAACTGCTTGGTGTATATACTTAATATTATAAGTGGACAGGATCAGAGAAAGTCATAGTTATTTAATTATACTTCGCTTGCAGTTATTATTTCTTGTGTTCGTACACACTGAGCATCTGCTATGTCTATGCATATATATCATGTTGGTTGGCAGTAAACAAAGAGATATTTGCAAATTTTTCTTTATCTTTTAATTTGTGAACTTCTAAACTGAAATTGTAAACAAGTGTCAGAAATTGGCACTTCTATACTAGAGGCGGATATCTTACAAATATAAATATTACAAAAATTAAATGCAAATAGATACATTAAAATATGTATATACAAATATGTTTAAAGCACAGATTGTTAAGAACAAATTAAAAAGAAGAAGAGAATAAATCATAAATAAGTCTATAAAAGTATTGTTATGCATAGGCATCAATTATTAACATATCTGGCACTTCATGTATGGTGAAACAATATACAAACTTTCAAATAGTTAAACAGTTACAAATTATCTCCTCATACTGTTTTTGTAAACTAATCAGTAACCTTCATTATTATTTTCTCACTTTTTCAATATTTATGGAACAAGAATTTTTAACTATGTACGTTTTAATTCTATACCTTAAATCACATTATACAAATGAAAAAAAAAAATAATAATTGCAATTTCTAATAAATAAGTAAAGGTGTTTTTTTGTATATCCTTTGATTAAATTACCCATGAAACTAATTAATGATGAGAGATTTTGTTATCACTACGATATTGGGCAGTTAAATATATGTCCTGAAATAGAAAACCAAAAATTGAACTGATATCATAACATTTGTTAAATGAATTCATTAAATAGTAATGACCAATTTGGCATTTTTAAGATAAATACAAACCTACATTTTATGCATTTTCATAGTTTATTTATTAATTAAAACAAATTCAGTATAAATAAATACACCTTTTTTCTTAGCAAGACTGTTACATTTAATTCACATACAATTTGATTTTATTCAATTAGAATTATTTTATTAAATATTACATAGTAACATTAGTTTGTACCTTCTAGGTTCAGGAACAGAAGTAACGTTGGAAGAACGTACCACCACTCCCGGAGCTGAGCAGACATAAGGCTGAGCAGTAGTTCCCGGACTGTGGTGTCGGCTAGAAAAAACCAACATATAAAATTATACATTAAACATTAAAAGTTAACTCAATTATCAATCATTTGCTAGTAATTTTCACAAAGTAAATGGTTGACATTTTGTGTTTCCAACTTTTTGGTAACTTATGGCCTATAGAGGATGGGATGCCCAAAGATTATGTACCACAAGTTTGAATGATGATTTTGGCCAAAACTATAAATAAATTCCACCATGTCACTGTTTTCTTCATCTCAAGATTTTGCTTTCTACTTCATTTAATTTTTGTTATTCGTATATATGTGGAAATAAACGGATTATGATTTGGTTTAATTTGAACCCCAATAAAGTCGACATACATAAATAACATTACCTGTCAGAAACTTCCTGGATTTTGTACTAGCAATAACTGAGGAAGTCAACTATCGGTTGAAAACAATTGAGGCATTTAAAATACACAAGGCAGCACATAATCATCACATCATTGATGTTTCCAGAAGTGCACATCCTGTGGTCAGACCCAGCAAAACAATCTAGATTTTAGATAGAATAGATGTCTCTACAATTAAAATAAATTTAGTCAAGATCGTTCTAAAATATTAAAGCATTTTCAAGGATTTTTCCGACATCTGAAAACTCAAGCATAATTCCCGATCTTCAAGGACACTCTTGTATAAGTATTTAAAATGGGAAGAAGTTACATGTTAAGCACATGAAGCACTATAGGTGGAAATGTGCGTACTGTATGGAATATGATGAAGGAGGCGACCACTTTATGCTGCTACCTAGAGGATTTTCAGAAAACTATGACAACATCACATGTATCATTTTTATAATTAGTTGCAGTTCAAAAAGTTAAATTGTGTGTTGCGCTGTTTGTTTTGTTGTAATTACTTACTGTGACTGAAGTTTCATGTTCGATAGTGAAATAACATAGGATAAATATACAAAATGCGGATGGATACTGCAATACACAAATAAAACATTTATATTGATTTGACTGGAATAACAGAGCCTTGGTCAAAAATAACTACATTATCATAGTGCAGTGAGTGATATACAGATAACAAGACTGCATCTATTCCATGCCTAATCTTCACCAATATTCCAAGATGTGACTGCTCAATTTACTCAGCATACAAAAAACGTTATATTTATATGTTCCTCTAACATTCAATATAGAATGTTTCTTTTAAATTGGGAAATTAGGATTTTAATTAATTGTTTTTACTGTCTTAAATTTTCTGATTTACTTGGTTTACTATTGGATTGCAATGGTTCAATTGTTCTGTTTGAAGATTAGTCACAAAGAAAATTCTGAACAAAAACATTGGATATGAACATCACCATAAGACATAGATAGTTTCAATAAAAATGTTATGAACATGAAGATGATCAATAAAAAAGTAATGAATTTGTAATATTTTTTATAAAGTGATTAGTCTAATACATTTGATTTTGTCTGAAGGCTTTGGTTTAGTACCTGATTGGGTTCTGTGAAGGAAGATATTGCGATGGTTGACTGGGTGAAGTTGGTCCGTTCTCCACTCCTGACGGGTAGGTGTTGTTCACTCTAGGAGGCTGTGTCACTGCCACATTTCGACTGCTGTCCATTGGCACAGTTGGAGCTGTAGCTCCAGGATGGATATTATTTACTGTAACACATTTATTACTAATAATTTTAAGCCAATGAGTTGAGATTAAAAGATTTAAGTTAATTTTAATCTCAGAAGGGTATATGCAGTTTCTCCTCAAAATTCACCACAGATATCCTTGTAGTGTTTTAAAAGCTCCTTCATGAGTTTCCTGTTTTAAGCGTAGTGCAACTATTTATAAAATATCTTTTACTGCATGTACAAAACAACAAAGAATATGTCTTTACAGAGTTCCACTACAACTTACACTACTAGACATACAATACAGTTTGGATATCAGGACCAAAATTGTTTCATAGACAAATTTAAACTATTTTTACATAGCTCATGTGTTTTATAACAAGCTACCAGAGTACATATTGAATACTAAGGGCAGAGGTATTGCCGAGTATAAGTATAATGTGAGTCAGTAGTTGCTCAACCTGGATGGTGTTGCTACAGAGACACTGATTTGTTCACTGATAAATGATGGGGAAGCCTGCTAACAGGAAATGATTGGATAACACTACCTACATGAGAATTTATTGGGATTGTTCTCATCCATTTAACAGTAAACTATTGGTGGTTAACATATTAACAACTCAATATTCCTGCACATAATCTTCTTGTACAAATCCAATTAAATATGCAAGAAATGCAAAAGTTTAGCAAAACTCTAACTGAAAAATCAGTTTCATTGCTATTTGGTTGATCGAGCTATTGCTTTTTAGCTAGTGAAACAGGTTATAATATAATGTAATTTATAAGCATCTGAAGTATATATGTTTTTTTTATTTGCAGAACAACTTACAAAATTTGAATTTATTGTAATTTTCAAGAACGTAATTGAAAAAAATAATGTTCAGTTTCTATCACACGGATAAAACTTCACCATGTGCTTTCCTGATAGTTCCTTAGTTGACCATCAGAGTGCAGTAGCAATTAAACAGCACTAATGTGGATTTGTAGTTCATATAAACACTACTAGAGACCAATACGTTTCATCTTACAACAGTCAGGTGTTGTATAGCAAAGGAGCTGTTTAGATGATAACACAAGAATGTCAGTAAAAGTGAAAAACATGCCCTGATGATATTAAGATTGGAAAGAGAATGGTAATCAACCCCTAATTTGTGAGGATGAGGACTGTTTTAGTATATGAAGTAAAGGGAATTTTAATTTTTTAAATATTTATTTATACGTCTACATAATACTGTCACCTTCAAAATGGTCCCCATTAGATACTACGAACTTGTGCCAAAGCTTCTTACAGTCCTTAAAACACTCCTGAAACTCAATCCTTGGGATAGCCTTTGGTTCTTTAAGCAATGCACTTTTAATGTTATCTATGCTTGTAAATGAGTACTAACAAAATTACAAAAACTTGTGACAATTGGTCTCTACAAACGCGCAAAACTAAAAGATTCCCATTACTTTTTGAACACACCTGTTATGTATATGTGTATTTTGTTATGCACAGCTATGGTTAGAAATTTGTTTGTTTAAACTCAGTGTGTGAAGGAATTAATGTAAAATAAAGATGGCAATATATGTTTATTATTACTGACAACTACTACTACAACTAGTTGATTATAAATTGTACCAGGAGTGGGGGGCACTAGGGGGATAGCAAGGCGAGCGTTGACGGCCAGTAGGTGGTCTCGACGCTGTAGCAGAGAGTTGACATGCTCCTCTAGACGCAGGTTTTCAGCTCTCAACTGATGCAGACAGGTCAGCAGGGATGCAACTTCACCAGTAAACAGAAACATCGTACATAACAACATTTTATTGCTACCTTTTAGGACACACATAAATGATTATCACTAAAATTAATTATTGTTTCCATCAAAGTTCTATAATGCTATCAGATTCCTGAATGATTCTAATGCAAGCAGCACTTGTTGGTGACCAGTTTCAGTGAAGTGTATGCTAAGTAGCCTAAATGTATTCGCTACCGTGTGCTATTAGATACAGTCCAAAGTCAAGCGTAAACTATTTCAAATCTTGCCAATCGAATCTCAGTTATCAATCTTTCTAAAAATTTAAATGGATCTGAGTTATTGCTTTGGCACTGCTAAAACATATCAAATAAAAACACTTGAATTAATCTACATATTTTCTATAATAATGTTTTTTATTTGGCCAAAACAAATTAAATAAAATTATATATTTTTAAAAACATATGCTGAATAAAAACTTAAATAATATAATTTAAGTAATGTTTTTATGTAATGAATTAAATTTGTCTATCAATATGAAGTCGGTAATACAAATCATAATGTTGTTTCAAATCGTTAAAAAAAAATCACTTATCCTTCAAACATTTATGAAAACTTTTGTTTTTTTTTTTTACATAGCAAATCCATTTCTTACTTGCATTTTTAACTAAATTAATCAGGAGAGGTAGATGTGGAAATATAGTATCAATTTATTACCAAGTTTGATAAGTTTTATAAGTTAGCCAGGAGTTGAACACTAATTATAACAACTTGATGTGAAAATGAAAATGAAAACTGCCTTTATTTACAGAGGCGAAGTTAGGACTTAAAAGTCCTCTCTACCACTTAACCTCCTGTGACTAAGTCCTTTTCAGAAGGAAGAACAACATAAATAAAGAGATCAACTGTTACTATGTGATATTGCGTAACTAGACACGGAATAATGACTGCAAGTAGTATTATTTATGGACATAAAATCAGTTTCATGTTGTTTTCTAGTAAAAATTATCCTTGTGTTATACAGTAATAAGGAATATGTGAAATGAAAATACACAAAAAATCAATTTGAACATATGAAACATACTGTCAAAGTGCTGTGCTTGCTCCATGAGGAACTGACTGCCCTGCTCCCACTGCCGTTCCAGCAGCTGATCCAACGTCTGAGGGGTAGAGGTATTGTTGGGACCCCAGCCAGCCGATGCAGGCGGCGTACCACTCGACTGTGGTGTCCCTGCCCCGCTGCCTCGCACCTGTCACCAACAAGCAAATTGTCAGCAAGATAGATGGAAACAAAAGGACAAAGAAATAGGAACGGAAGGAGTGACAGGCCTACATGACCCTGCACATTTCCCACGGCTCTGGTGATGACTTTTTAAGCACTGCTACACCTAAATGTGAGACCTACACTACTAACTCTGCATTCTAAAACGACCAAGTTCCATGCCAAGTTTTGACAAGAACTTGATAATGGCCTCAGCATTGTAATTTTGATAAGGAACTAGTTGTAGAACTGAATATCCATTCTTCCTCTACTGGTAGGCCTATTTTGACTGAATTGCAAACTTTTCTTTTATACTATATAAAAGAACATGGTTTTTACTCAAAAGTATGCTTGCTATATATGGGGTTTTCCATCATGAAATAAAGAATTTCATTATGTTATGAAAGAAAACAACATCACATTGCCTCGCACTAATAAACATTGTAATTTTGTTCTAAAGTTGCAACTACAGATTTCCTTGACTGCAAAATCAAGGTAGTAAAAGAATGGCAAAATGGCTGCTATAAATTAAAAACATATAACAATTTAAAATTAAAATTTGGGGGGGGGGGGGTGGGGGGGGGGGGGGGTGGGGGGGGGGGGGGGTGGGGGGGGGGGGGGGTGGGGGGGGGGGGGGGTGGGGGGGGGGGGGGGTGGGGGATATCGAATTACCTTTGCTCCACAGAATCTCGACATTTGTGGCTAGTGATGTGCTTCTTCTGGACAAACCATAATGTTGCTCAGATTTAAGTGACAAATCAGTTTTTTGCTGTGCCCAGTGTGGGTTCAACTGGAAGGTACAGTATATACCAACCAGAAGCGATCCCTTTTATGTAATCATTTTTAATTACAATACAGGTATATTAAACATACACAATATTGCATGTAGTTTGAAATTATTGAATGTAAATAGCAATATTATTTTTAATCCCACCAAGTGCAGTGATATGCATTTTTTGTCCAAGCTTGCTAGCAGGATTACAGTAATTACAGCCCTCACATTCATATTTGGAGAAGCTGTGATCACCCTGATTTTTGCCTCTGGGAAATCAGGTTACTTAGTTTGAACTTATAATACATAGAATGTATCTACATAGATAACTCTATATTATAACAGAGGATTTAAGGAGATGAAAATAGTATAACATCATTTCACTGAGACACTTGTTTATTATAAGTTTATAGGTTTGATTTTCCAAAAGGACAATAATTGTACAATACCAAAACTTAACAAAAACCAACAATAACAAATGAAATTACTCATCATAAAGAGTTCAACAGTGTAAATAAAATGAACTAAATCACAGTAATTATTTTTAACATGGAAAAATGTATTCCACATTAAAATTGTAATAAAAAAATGTCTTTGAACTGTGTTGGAAAAATACATTTAATACAATAAAACACCAAAATACAAACATGGATCATGCACAAAATGTCTTTTTACTTGATTAAACACCATTTAACAGCTGCGTTATTTCATAAAGCTTTTAAACACAAATAATGAATATAAAATACCACGTTAAAAATAAATGGACCTTTCATATAACCCAGTGCGAAAAATAACTAAAAACTTATCATTTTAAACATGCAGAGCAAATAAACAAGTGTATTTAATGTCTAAAAATCTCAGTTTTAGTAAAAACATAATACTAACCAAACCTACTGAAGTATTTGGCAGTGTTAGTCGATTAATGTTTTAAAGATTTTGTTTGAGAAAACATGAATAAAAACATTCAAGACTCTTGTAGGACCAATTGTATTACAATTTATATAGATGTGCTTAAAAGCTCAAAAATACAAGAGATAATTTTTGGAAATACATTGTTTCATTATGCAAAACTTTCCTTATAAAGTCATATAAACCTTTCCTAAGTTATATCCATTTTTCAAGCAATTTTGTTTGTATTCAACAAAAGGTTTGTATACAATTTGCAATGTTTATGTGTTTCGGCTCATGAATAATAATACAATAAAGAATATATGACTAATACAACAAAGTAGAGTATTCATGAACTATCTTATACAAGTATTTTACATTTTGCTTCTAACAGTATAAAAATTGCTGGTAATGTTTAAAAAAACATGACATTTTGATAGCTATGTTTTCACACTATCACATACATTATGTAATCATACGATTACATTTACTCTGCTTTATTAAATTATTGTTTATCCAGCAATAAACACACCAACAAATACGACAGAATATGGAATGGGAGAAATAATTTGCACTTAGTTAAAAAGTCTAATGTACAAAATTATCTCAGTAAATGAGTAAATGATATGTGAGAGGTTAATACTCATTAAATAGAACCTAATAACTGTTAAGTACAGAGAGTACTAGGCTACAATACTACAAAGTGTTGGTAAATATGTCTACATAATTGAGTTTAACAATTACTACAGTAACTCAACATCCTAACTACATGTTTGATATTCAATCCGTATGTCATATTATACCTTTAGCCCAAATTACATGGACAATTATGTTACATTAGCCAGGTATTTAAGGCAATTGTTTTGGCAAGTATTGAAAGCACCCTTACTTATCAGCAAATAACTTAACTCATGTCAGTTAATCTTACACAATGGACAATAACAATCTTGGCAAATGTAATAAAATTGTGCAACGACAAGAAACAGCATTTAAGATAAATCAAAATTCAATAATGCAACAAAGTTATAGTAACATGAACGAGCAAATTCTTGCAATCTTTAATATTTAATTGTTAGTAGATTTAATTATTACTTACGTTATATTACATATACTATAAATCCACCTACATTACCAAGTAAGATATAACTGTTTATCTTTTAGCTTAAAACCATGGTTTCAACTTTGTATTCTCACTAACTATAAGTTTTTCTCCAATAAAAGTTCGCAATACAGAGATTAGTTGTGCTTAAAAGTATCTTATTTTTGTATTGTAAAATTGTATAACATTATATCTTGATAACAATATAAATTAATTGACAGTTAAATTGCTTAAAACTTCTTAAAGGCTATGTTCAGTTTTTCAAACCTAGTTTTAATCCTTAAACCCACCAAATGATGAAATAATCATGCGTCTAAGGTATAACTTTGTCTATCAGTGCAGCTGCAACTCTTAGTGTTTAGTTGGAAAATAATACTGATAAATACTGTACTTCATTGTTCATGTCATTTATCTTGCTACATTATATACGAGGCATGTTTTTAAGTAAGTACCATTTTGAATTTCCACCGCTGCAATGCTGCAAACGGTGTGTCCCGCACTTTTATACTCTCTACTTTCTGCTAGCAAGCCAAAGACACAATTACTGCAAAACTTAATCATTTTACGACTGTTAATGCATTTTTCATGTACCCATGTCAATTAAAAATCCCTCCAAATGTGAAGTACGAGCATGAGCATGAAAGCAGTTGGAATTCACCATCACAACTGTGAAGTGTATGGACAAAACATTACGAGTTATGGAATGGCATTCAAATGGGTAAGAGCTTTAAAATATGGCCAAAAGAATGTTCATGATGAGAAACAGAGTGAACGACCCTGAATTATCACCAATGCTTTTGTGCAGAAAGTGAATAATAAAGTGAAAATGAACAGGTTTTTCACAATTTCTTCATCATCAGAAGAGTTTTCTCAAGTTTTAAAAATTGTTCCTCATGACATTTTGATCACAGAACATGTTTTTCTGTATGATGATGTTTTTCAACATGCGGCAAAACTAACTAAAGATCTCATTACAGCATTTTGCTAGGAACAATTTTGTAATCCAAAAATGGCTTAAATATAACTCTCAATGACTATTGTTTTGTCATCAGAAAAAGCATCTTGAAGGTCAGTGCCACAACAATATCCTCAAAATAATCATGGTACAGTCACTGTAAAATCAGGTGCCAGTGTTCTATGACAACAGAATACAAAAGGTTGTTTTAGATGTGATAAGTGCCTTCATATTGATGACAATTATATAGAAAGGCAGATAAAAGTGTGGGCTTTTGTACAAAAATAAAATTGTTACAGTAAGTTTACTTGTTTTATATATATACCGTACCTACTTAAAAAAACACACCTCATACATAGAAGTGTATTGCAACTTAACTTGATATACATACTTTTAAATTACAATTAATTGAAGTGAGTTCCATCTGTTCAACATAAATGGCAACAAAAAATGTGAATAGGTATACAAGTATTTTCAACCATACACTGGTCCTATCTCTTACATTACTGAAATCTTAATGGATGGGTTATGGCAAGACAAGTAACATAAAATTTATCTTATAAAAAGACTTAATATATATTTTTTACAATCAAAGTATGAAATTTCATTTACATATTCTCTTACAAGAGTTTAATTTTTCATAATAAACCCAACAAACTGTGTAATTTACACATACAATCATTAACAACACTGGATTAAAAGTAAAGTAATATATTAAAACAATAACAACAAACTAATTATGGATAGAATATAAAAATATTTTTCTAAAATAATCATTTATATTTCAAATAAAACGTGTTATGGTGCAACTAATATACTACTGCAATTATACAGAACGTTCATAGCACCTACAGTATTTAAAATGGAAGTGTATTTATGAATATGAAACTACTTTTCTCTCACAAAAAAAATGAGAAAAATTTACAATAAACAAAATATGACAAAATACACTTTCAAACATGATTTAAACTAATTCTGAAAAATTTAAATGTAGCTGCATAAAGCTTTAAAAGATGTAGCAATCAGCATTCAATTACATAGATTGAATGATTTCAGATCTAATCAGTGTATTTACTAAAAATACGTCATGAACATTATAATGACTATATTTCAATAAAGGTTTGAACAAATCTTATAGTGAATATAACAGATATCCTTACATTTCTCATATTATATGAGTATAAAATCCACAACCTAACATCACTAAATAATTACATTTTGAGGAGTATTAACGTCTCTTTAGTTTTGAGTTTTTTTTAACATTGTGAACTCTAACAACAATGCTTCTTCTGTGCAGAATCTGAAGGTATTGCCTTAGCATGAAAAAGGATACAAACCATTTGTCTTTAACGTGTGTTTTGAATAGTTTCTAGTATTGTTACCAAGTTCTCTATATGTCACATACATGTATATGTTACTGAATATAAAATTATACATATCTATAAAATAGAATAGTCTACTTACCTGAGGGTTAATTGTTAACAAAAATAATTTTTGTGTCTAAGGTTCAGTAATTCCTATATTTCATACTGCATAATCAAATTGGAGCCTCAGTTGAAAATGCAACAAGGCCAATATTAAAATAATACAATCACTGGAGGTACAAAATAAATAATATTGATATGAAATAATACAATAACTATTCGTTGAGAAAAAGATTTTACTGAACAAGGAGTATTTCATTCTGCCAGCAGAAAACTGAATCTCATAAAAAAATGTTAATGTGTGTTTGTATACTTTACATACAATTTATTGAAGTTTCCATGAGCAGGTGTGAAGATACAGGCAAGTGAGCACATCTCCAACAACAATTATATTTTTCCATCTTTGTACAGATTACAAATTTGAGTAAACGTATTCTTAAAACCCAGAAACACAAGATAATTCAGAGTTAACCATGAGGTAAGTATCCATAGTTCCTCTGTGCAATGGAAATCAAAATCAAAATGAAACTTTTTATAGAACTGGAAATCAAAATTAATATATTTATTATCCTCATATATCAAAGCAGAATTCAAACCTCAGTATACTCATCAAGTCATCTACCACCAACAATATTAAGCAGAACAAATATTAGATGACAGACTTTTTGATAACATTTTTATTATTAAGAATATTCACACCTTACACACATTAGAACATTTTTAAGGAGAAAACTAAATCAATGTTTGCAAAATAAAAAAACTGATCCTTGCTTTTGATTAAATGTAATTAGAATGGTGTTCACCCATCATAATACATATACTATATTCGATAACACTGTTTTCATCAACAGGCTCATATATATGTTTAAATGTACTTCAGAACTTTGAAATATGTGGAAGAAATCTGTGGATAAGGGAAAGTCACTCCAGTTGCAAAAAAATGTACTTTTACTTTCACAGTCATAAAATTAATACAAAATATTACTTAAACTAAAACAATAATTAACTTATTTATACAGCAACACATAATGGCAAACATAACAAAATAAATAATCAATACTGACGAGTTCACAGTTTACATATTGTGACAAAACATTTACATGTACTCAGATTGTCTAACATTTAATGTTTAATTATTACACATTTTAGTCTGGTTGGTCTTTTCCTAACTGTTTATAGAAGTTAACATACATTTAGTGTCTTATGAAAACACAAAGTAACACATAATTAAAAGTCTCACATATATCAATAATAATGTCTGATTTCTATAACGCCTAATCAATTATTAAATAATATACTACTAAACTGTTGTATCTTCTATTAAAGAAACACTTTTTTGAATTTTTTAAACATAAAATAACTCCAAAAGTAATATAATTTTTACTAAGAAAAAACACACAAAAAACTTGCTTCAATTCGTTTAGAACTGTATAAAGAAATATACAAATGATTAAAATTTACAAATTATTTATCAAAATGTTTGACATATACTTCTGTTAAATTTAGCTTGCCAATATAATACCACTACAAGCTTATTCCCAACATCAAATTGATTAATATTATTTGATTACATATTAAATACTTCAAATCACATTAAAATTAATGATTGACATCTTTGATTCAAAGCTAACTTAAATTTTGCACTGTATAACAATCATAAGAACTATATAACCTAAAACATAAAACTATATAGCACATAATACAAGTAACATAAATTTAATAATAAAAAATAATTAAAAAAGTATAATAAGCCTCAAATAAAAATTAAGATTTGGGAGTATGATGGCAGTACATAAAAATTGTATAATATGCAATAACCTCTTAATATTGTCAATTATCAATATCCCCACAGATTATACACAAAAATGTATAGAAGTTTAGTGACTTGACAACAAAATTTTTAATCATTTCAACAAAAAGAATTTTAATTTTTGGCACTTTCGGTTATACACAACAATGAGTAGTATTAATGATTAATGTTCAGCAGATAACCATCTACTAAAGGTTATAACTGGCGAATCACATTGATTATTGTTAAAAACAGATTTAATCCATTCCCCCCAATGTTACACACTGTAATTTATTACAACTATTACACTTTTTAAAACCAGCATTACAGTTTATTGGGAATAACCTTCAACAGTTATAACCTTCAGTTTTATCACTCAATAATTAATACAAGTATATTTTTTCATGGACAGAAATGCATAAAATTTCATTTAAATACACTTGTAAAATCGATAAACGAAACAAACTGAAATTTAGTAAAGATGTTATTCCAGAAAAACAAAAACTAGTGAGAAACATTATTTAAAAGCTTAATTTAAAACACATAGAGTAAAGTTGTCAGTTGTAAATTATAATTGTGTATTGACCATTTTGTAATTCAAATCGACAATCCTGAATTGACATTTCGACTTTAACAGGGTTGGTATTTATTTACTCTAACTGAATATTTATATTTTTATTATTATAGTTCAATAGCCACATCCAGTTCAACTTCAATTACGGCAATCTAGCTTAATTTCATCATTTAATAAAAATAAATTTTTATCCATAGTTTGATTACGTCACTTAAGAGTTGTTTTTGTTCAGTGGCAATTTTTTCTTCAATGTAAAATATAGTTTTGAGACTCCAATAGATATTGATATTGACTGTTGTACAATTATATTTTTTAAGACAAACAAAACTACAGAAGAATGTATGTGTGATGAAACGACGTCATGATGTACAGAAGATAAGTGGCATGGTGCGGTAGCATAAGTTTCCCTTAACAAAATAGTTAAGAGGGATGCATTTTACGAAAGCTGCACATTGGTCAGCACTTCATTACTAGACTATCATAATTCACCAACACCATTTTAGGATTCTATATACTCATTTTACTTGTATTTTTCTTTAGAATTTAAAAATTGTTGCGTATAGATGATATTAGACCCTCTCAACTGTCATTCCCTTTTGTATAAAAACTTGACATCTTCTCATCACACAAAATTCTAAATATATAACGATAATTAAATTTGCAACAAGAACACTTAGTTCTTATTTATCAGACCTATTTATATTAACAAAACAAGAAATAATTTAAACAGAGAGTTGACAGCCTGTTCGTAATATCCTACACTTATTCATTAAACATACTGAGTTAACAGCTATAAACAGATTCGATTTTAAACATTTACAGACATTCAACAATGAGGACCTCTATCTAGACACAGCAGTCTCAACAAAGAGGAAGATTCGACTAGGGAGAAGAGCTCAGCATAGGAAGGAACCGCGTACGTAAGTTATTGTCATTTGTCTTGGTGGCATCGATATTGTGTTTACTTGTGGTAGCCAAGAAGTCTCTCAGCAACACCCAGGTAGTAGACGGTTTGGGCGATACCGAACAGTGGAGCAATGACGATCATTCGGCAGGCACCACCCTTGAAGAACGCCAATGGACCCTCATTCTTCAGCGTTTTCCTGGAAATAAGATATAAGAAGGAAATTTAACTAGAGTGTAATAAAATTTATTATGTGACATAACAAAAAGTTTCACTTAATAATAGTTAAGACAAAGAAAATTTATGATAAGAATTTGTAATTTATTTCCAGTGATGTGGTAATAGAGATAGAGAATTGTTAATGTAATACAAGACTAACTTATGAGCATAAAGGTTACAATTCAAACTAAAACACAAGTTTAATTACCATTTTAAAAGGATTCACAAAGAATAATTTTGAACTTAAATTATACAACATGAAATTTAAAAAACTGCAATTCTTATGAAATGAAAAAATTACAAAAGAACGTGTCCTACGATAACAATATTGATCTAACTCAATCGTCATATTCCTGAAAGTGTTGTATTTTGCTTTAAATTTCTTTCAGTGTTATTCATGAAGTGTATAAAAATATTCAATAAAATGAAATGGAGTGATAAACCACACAATGCAAGTATGTTTTCATAGATTTGAGATACTTTGCTCTAAATCTGAGTGCCGAAGAAGTTCAAAAAACCTTTGTACTTACACAAAAGCATCTGCGATTCCTGTGTAGCGTGGTCCACCCTCCACCTTACTGATGGCTTGTAACCTAGTCTTGACAACATCAAAGGGATTGACAGCTAGAGCAGCTAGAGAACCGGCGGCACAGCCAGAGAGAAAACTGCACCAGAACACTGCCTCTCCTGCACAAAGATAGTATTTGATCATTTATATTTAAAACTGAAAATAATTGTATTTGAAACTAAAAATTTTCCAAACACTTCATTAGTGAATTTTAGTCAGTGAATTAAATTGATTTTGAATTCTACATAACAGTTTACTTTCAAAGACGTTATCAAAACATTGTTTCATTTTAAAATATAGGTGATTATTTACTTGATTTCCCCTGTGAAAGATTTATTTTTTAAATCATGTTTACATTTCAAAACGATGAATTCAACAACTTTATGATAAGCTATTGAAGTTTTTATTTCTTTAGGTACATTTATAACTTTAACTAAACATAAACAGTAACTGAACATTTTCCCAACTAGACCTGAAATGTACTACCAAGAACCTGAATCAATGATATGGAGAGTTGATCATTTTAGTACAATACAAAACATAACTAATTCTGAACAGATTCAAATGTCAGCAGTCTACAGTAGACTTCAGAAAGATTACAGCTTAAAACACCAAATAAAATTTTTAGATTATATTTCTTTAATTTTTTCTTTAAAAGTTTCAGAAATGATCCTATTGGTAAGTTATTTATTCTGAATAGCTGTTACATGTTAGAGCACAGTACCTATCAAATTGTATTGTAGTTGACACAAACAACAAACAATTAACCAAACAGACAAGTGGGTCAAACATTTCTCATTGACGATTGGTCAAAGAATGATGCAATGGTCAGTAATGCATACACAATGGGCTATATCTGGCTTCCCCTTTATCTTGATAACTCGAGAAGGTAACTACTGTCTAACTTGGCATTTGGACGGAAGTAGAGAGAGATGTTCTACAATATTACACTAATAATAGTTTCCAATTAATGTATTAACTAGTCTTACAGATATTGATTAATTAAATGCTACAATATAAAATATCATAACTTATTGTAATTTTGAACAATACAATATACTTCAAATTGATTATGGAAATAATGATTGTGTACTGGAAAATAGAAGGATCTTGATGGATACTATGGATTTATATAGCAGCCGGCTTTACGCAATAAAATTTTCAGCTGTGTACTTAATATTCAAGTTCACTGCTACAGACGCTGAATATCAGTTATCAACAGTCAACAGAGTAATTATTTTTGCTCCTGATAATTACTAATATTACAGAATTGAATATATAAGCTTTTGTAATAATGTGAAGTCGATAAGTTAGAGAAATTAGCATATGTCTACCATAAAAAAATCAGCAATGGAAAAAAATACTGATGTCCATACGTTACCAATGTTTGTTGTTTCGACATGAAATTAACCAACAATCAGCCTTTCCCACGCCGTAGACGAATATAATTATATGATTGGCAGACTGTGACCCAAATGCCAAATACAGTTATATCCGATATTATAAATAATGTCGCTTGGAGAGTTTTTTAGTTCACAGAAGGCCTTTGAAATGCCAGTTGTACGCTTCCTGCTTATCGCGGTTGCCAAGGAAGTATTTACAAACGACCTTCACTCAGCAGCAGGGGGACGGGAGTGCCCTTTGTCTAACTCCGACCACCTGTTCACCAGTTCTGAGACTACTACAGAGCCATATCCAAATATATCAGTTACAAGTATTACTGCTTTCTTGATTGTCACGAGCGCACGCTCGCGGACACGTGTACTACGTATCTCGTTATTAATCTACATTGTGTGGTAGGGCTGTGATTAGTTTGAAAACATTTATCTTAATTTATATTAAAATGTAAGTAAACTTTTTAGTTTAATTACATTTTACAGTGAAATTAAAATTTATTTTAAACAGTTTTGTAAATAGTTCTTTATTTTTATCAATAAATACACTAATTTTCAGTTAAATGCCCTGTTTATATGTGTTTTTCTTTTACCTTTTATAATTTAGTTATGATAAAAATTAGCTTTGAACTTAAAGAAACAACATTTTTTACTTGTCTTGGCATTATAGGAAAGTTAATGGATTTATTAGTAGCGTGCAAAGGGTTAACAGTTATTTTTTCTCTGCATTTTTAAAAATTATAGAGCCAAATTTCTAAGCTTTTATTAATATGACTTAAATAAATTAAACTATTCTAAATGCCCACACCAGACAAATTTAGTCATGGGCTAACAGAGTGGGTATGACATAACATAAATCACTATGAAAAAACACCAGTGTTTGTGTCTTCTACAAAGCTCATTGGTCACAAATATTTACTTTGAACCTTAAAAAACAACAAAATTTCAATTTTTTTACTAATTTTAAAAACTAATTTAGGCAACTTTTGCAGTCTACAGTAAAAATTTGCCAGCAGTTAAAAGGGTAAATAAACACAGGATGTGTTAGGTTATGCTTCTATAGCCTAGGTCAATTAACAATTAATTCACTACATTATGGAAGGACTGCCAAATAATTTACCTGATCCATCGTTCTTTCGAGGTCCCAAAGCGTTCAGTCTAGCAAACAAGGGGAAGTAAACAATGGAAAACGATACATCCCTCAACATTGTAGCTCCAATTCCTCTATAGAGACCAAATATTCCCTTAGTTTTCAGAAGTTCCAGCGCTAACGATGTTGCTGACACTTTTGGTACTGTTTTTCCTTCTGAAAAATAGAAGATTTCAAAATTACTAACTAAACCCCAGTTTCAATCAATTCATTTGATAAGATAAGTTTATTCAATTAGTTGGTTTAAGAAATACAACAAATTATTAGAATTTTGTTACAAATGTTTATTATTAATAAACTAATATAAAGATGGTTTACATGATAACAGTTCTCAAGATTGATAATACATAATTTAGAAGACATATATTATGTCTAAAGGTTTTGATGTATTTTCACTTGTAAAAAATAATAAATATATTTTACCAAACGTTAAAACTACCTAATATTTATACTGGAATTGTTAACCATTGTTCAGGGTACTATTTTATTTCATATTACAAATTTCGAAAGAACTGAAAAAGTTATCTCCTGAAGTGTACAGGAGGATGACTTCACTACATATGTAAAATACTGGTATATTTTTTGTAGTTAAAATTTGCACATTTTCTAAGTAACGGTGTATTGTACGTATTATATATTTTTTATATTTGGTTATTAAAACAAATTGCTATGTCAATATACCTGACTTTGGCGATGTTTATTGTACCATTTGGAAGATAATGTGGGACTTATTAGTAAACAAACAAGATTCTCTAGCGTAGTAGTATCGCCAAAGGTGGGCACAAGTTAACAAGACACAAAAGGATTAGGGTTAGAATAGGAGAACTGACCTAGTTTAGCTTGAGCAGCCACTCTGCCCGCATCCTGCATCTGGATCTTGAGCAGTTCCATGGGAGTGGTGATAATGATCTGGCAGAAACCAGCACTGCCTCCCGCCAACATCTCTCTCCCTAATGGTAGCTTTCTGTAGGACAACATCACATGTAACTACTCTACAGAAGCTGTGCACCAAAAATTGAAATTTACTGCCAAGAAGAAAGACGAAGACTAGTCATGACTACAATTTTGAAGAGACAACTGAGAGAAACCCTAAAAAGGTTTATTATTGAGTTGTAAAGAAGACTGGTTGTGTATTAGTGGTAGAACATATTCAATTTAGTCTAGGTCTGCTTATTGTTATGAAAATACTTCTTTTATTCAATCTCATTCCACCCCTGGATTATGATGATTAGATGGATTCGAGATTCAAATTTAATACATGTTACATATTCAGTTAAATTAATAAGAAATAATAAATTCTTTGAAACACGTCACCCGTTATTGAGCTTAGCCCAAGCACTGTTCATGTTTACAAAAGATATAAATAAATAGTTTTAACAATTGAAATTATTATTTATTTAGCTAATAATATTGGTGCTCTCTAAATCTATACATGATGCTCTGAATCTGTACATAATGAGAAGGTGCTGAGAAACTCCCTGCAAAATAATCCCCAATGCCACTATATAAATTTAACATCAAGAAATAAATAAAATAAAAATAATAGCCTCTCTTTTTTATGACAACATTTACTCAATTAAATACTTTTCCATATCTATGATGATTGTGATATAAGTACAGTGACTCAATTGTAGACATACCCTGAACCAGTAGAGAGGTGATATCTGAAGAAGTCGTTAGCTGCCAGTTTTATTGCCTTCTCAGGTGTGATGAGGAGAATGTTCACAGCTGAGCCTCTGTACATGCCGAAATATCCCTCAGCCCGGTAAGTTTTCTTGAAGCAGTCCAGCCTAAACATACATGTACAAACTCATAAATAAATGTATGTTTTTCATCTTGTATAATAAAAGGTATTGTTTAATTTTAAATTCAAAAAAACTAGTTTAGATGTGAAAACAAAATACAACAGAAAAAAGGATTGAGACCTAGTGTTTTTACCAGCATTGCTGAATCAACATTTTTTGTTGGAAAAACTTAAGTTGATTCAATTACTAGTATTTTACGATAACATTACAGTATACATTGTAACATGACATTAATTATACTAGAAACATTGATCTTACACACATAACTTGATATGTCATTAACTGGAACTGCTCAGTTGAATGCAGGAACATTTTGATGGTTGAACAATGATAACTGAATACAACATTCATTAGAATTGAAAAACTCCACTATGAGTTTGTGTGAATCCACAGTACCTGGTAGAATCCAGGACTTGTTCCAATGATAATAAATGTAATAGTCCCTTGTATGTTGGAAGTAAGGAAAATTATTATTTCGTTTTAATTTAAATACGTTCGGTTGATATTCTTTCCTGTGGAAATTAACTTTCAATTATAATTTATCTAAAGTCTGGTTTTACAATAGAACACACAGTTGATAAAGAAAATGCAAATTTATTTTTGAGATAAAACCTAACGTGTCATCTTATGACTAACGTCAATAAAAACGATTTTATTAATTTATTTTTTTAAATAGTGTGAGTTACCTTACAAGAACTAATTAATTATGAGAATCATTAACTAATTTTCAACAAAACTGAATATGATAGCTGATTGATTAACATTCAATGTCATGCACAAATTAAGTTGGTACAATTTCACTACCATACCCTACCATATCACTGAAAAGGTCAAACCAAAGTTCCTTTTATAGAACCAAAAATTATTAGATTGAGCTAATACTTGATTGTAGGCAAAGCAGAAAGTAACAGGGCTGCCATGTAGATGAGAAATTTCAGCCATGTAGACCATTTCAGCATGGACTTGCAATAAGGGATTTTAATCTCACATCTATTTGGATGAACAATTTAATACCACTATTAAATTACAACAGATTTTCCAACATTAATTTAATTTTGAGAGGCCTTTTAGAATCGAGGATTCCATCGTCAGAAAACTTCACAAGTGAATAAAAAGTGCTGCTGCGAAACACTGTATTGAATAAAAATCACTTTATACATCATCCCTAATAAAAATGTTCGATCATTAAAAGAAGTTACAAACGCAACACACTTGAATGCTTGGGAAACATTTTACATAAACAAAAATGAAGAAAAAGTTTACAGTTCATTAGAAAATTAAAATGTAATTAGATTTAAATATTTTATGCTGGCTAACCATTTTTCCAAACCCTTTACGATTTGTTATTTTTTTACTTATTGTTAAGAAAAATGTAAATATTTATTCATTTGTAAAGTTGCCTGATGATAGAATCCTCGATTCTGAAAGGTCTCACAAAATTAAATTAATATTGGAAAATGTGTTGTAATTCACTAGTGATATCAAATGAAAATATTTCCGATGCTCCTAGAATTTTCATATTTATTAACTGTTAATATGTTTTCTAAAGCCGAAATATTGTGCTATACCTTAAGATACAATTTAAAGCATGGTTTAACTAGTTTTATTGAAAGTAGTTGAAGTTTTAAGTATTCCAAAAGTGAACTCGCATGAGTTTGCATGAGTTTACATAATTCCAACAGCTGATTTGAAACTGATAAATGGTGCAATTAACCCAGCTGATAGTGAGGTGGACTAATGATCCCCACACAACAGCAACTGAACCATGAATAGATGACTGCTGCTGATTACAAAATTAGCAACTATGAAGATATTCCACACAGCAAAAAACTGGCCACCGTCAATTTAATCTATTATTTGCAAGATCTAAAGTTGTCAACTGGTTACATAAACTTAATGTAAAGTAAATTAATGCAAATTAAAAGGATAAGAAATATCTTTAATATGTTATTTATTAACTTTCAATAGCTACATGTTATTACAAACAAACCAATTTTATAATAATAAAACAAAAAAGATGATCTCAGACAATGCTTGCATACCAAATGTTTAACTATTAGACATCAAGTGTGTTACAATGTTGGCATTCCTTCTTAAATGCATCAGAGTTTAGCTTCTATTTAACACACACACGATAAAAGCTTACTCACTGTAACTTCACACTGACTCAAAATTAGTAGGCTTGTACCTAACAGTAAAAAGGAAATTGTTCGAGGTTTCCTCAAAATAAATTGAGTTTTAAATGTTTACACTTCTATTGTCTTCACTTGTTTGAACTATCATACTTCATAGAGCATTTATTAATACATTTCTGCCATGTGGTAACCTTTTTTCTTGTTTGTTGTTCTTATCTGGTTTTCAAAGTATTCACACACACACACAGATATATATATATATATATATATATATATATATATATATATATATATATATTGTGTTGCTTTATGGTTATTTTTATAATAGTTAGAAAAAGTAAAAGAAAAATCTAAGTTTTACAAGAATTTCACATTTCTTCCCCTCTTTTAATCTTATATTTTTACATTTGGGTAAATATATTATTTGAGTCTATTTACCATGTTACTATGAATAAAGCAAATAAGACATTCTCCTCAAATAAATATCTACTAAATTTTTCTACTAACCACAGCATTTTGGATTGGGTGTAACAGTAGGCCAGGAGCTGCAGCAAAAAAGGGTTAAGAAACTTCAGATCTTTTCAAAGGTATTTTGAGAAACCATATCAATCGTAAAAAGATCTTATCAGGTGTCCTATAACTGACTTGACTTTTGCATGCAAACTTACATATTACTTTATATATAAACTTACATTGATGTGTACATGCGTTCCCCATTGGGGCCGACAGTTTGGTTTTGAAGACGGGTTTTCACTAGATCCAGCGGGAAGACACATGATACTCCAATAATGCCAGCTATTCCACCATTTACTATTTTTGGAACAAGGCTAAAACACAAGAGTTAAAAGTCAGTAATAAAACCATATAAACTACATAAGATAATTCTTTTTATGATTAATTTTTAGGCTCCAAAGTTACAGAAACATCGGTAGTACTTTGAGGACATCATAAGTAGTCTAATAATATCCCAAACTCTATTAGCTTTTCTGTAACTGACGCTTTTAATAACAGGGACATTTAATCAAAGCTAAGTATTTATAAGTGATAAACAAGGTGTTATTTTAGTTATTGACTGAATGATTGAATACGGTCAAAGTGTAAATATCATGTAAATTGTTTCAACCTTGGATACAATTCCATCTAACAACGGGCCTCTTTGTCATTCAACACAAGCTAACTTCTAATGTTGTGGATTATCCACATAATCAAATCATACAAATTGTTAATGTTTTCTACATATCATTTATAATTTTGTTTGAAATGTAGACTTCTTTTATGCATATCTTAATAGTTTTAATTGTGCCAATTTCAGTTTATTTTGTAGTACATTGTAATATTAGGCCTTAGAGCTATTTTATATTTTATGCAATAGTAGTGACGTACAGTATTTAGTATTTAATATTAGCCTAATGTTAATAAAATACCAATATTATGAATAATTGGTCAAGGGAGCCAGTGGCCACATGATCTAAGGCATTAGTTGTCTGTTAAAATCTCTATTTTAACTGCTCTAGTTTCATATCCTATACTGTGACACTTTTTACTATACTGGTGATGTAATCTTCACCTTATTCTGATTGATAAGATCCTCAGACAGGCCAATCACGAGATCAGAAGACTATTTGTATACCATATAAAGGTATGTATCTAATTAAAATACACCTGTCAATCTAACACTATACAGAAGATAATTCTGTTAAATAAATTAACCAGATATGCCAGTTTAAATGCTTAGTCATTCTAATAATTGTTTTTTATATTACATACAATAAAATTATCTTTAAAAATATATTAATTATAGAAAAGTTTTTAAATAAAAACGAAAATGTATCAAACGGAAATACAACAGGGAACAGATCAAGAAATACTAGAAATATTCAGTAATCAAATCTTAAAATAGCTCTTCGGAATTCTTCATACCGAGCCTATGATAGACTTTATTCTGACTTAGACAAATGTAATGACAACTAATTAGAGAAGTGAAGATACTTACGAGAATTGTGGTTGACTACCTTCTGGCTTTGTCTGTGACCTGTAAATAAAAGACATAATTGCTCGAGGTTTATGAATCAATAGTAAAGGGAATTCTAGATCATAGATTATAGATTATATATATTTTATTGTTATCAAAACTTTCAGTGTAAAGAAATGTATTTTTAAATCTTAACCCTGGAGAAAAACTTTGTATCTTTATAATACCCTTTCAATATCCCCTACCATCAATAATGGCCATCAGAATATTAAAATAACAGGCTAATCTATATATATAAAAATGAAACTGTTCGTGTGTAACAGCATCACTCACAAACGGCTGGACGGATTCGCCTAATTTTTTTTTTTAATTTGTTCGTCTTGATCTGTAGAAGGTTATAGGATACTTTTTATCCCTTTCCGATTCAGGATTCCGCCCCACTGGTACATATTATAGTGAGCTAGGAATGGTACTGCTCAAAACTGATAAGCTTCTGTTGTAAGAATATAATTGTGATTACAAATTTGGTTCACAATATTAATTTGGTAAGATTATATGTACTGCTCACTGCTCGCCTATTACTGAATAGTTTAACACAACTGTTTAAATCAAAATGCACATGCAAATTACAGTAGTTGCTTCATTATTATGAGCAACTACATGTCAGTTACTTTACTTCAACCATGGCCTGTTAGTTAATTTGTTTCTCTATGGATTAGCATTGTTCTAACTGGTTGTACTTCCACGCTATCTGCATACATGAATGCATTGGACACAATACTGAATATTTAGAGCATGTAACTGTGATCTTATTTTTATCCAAAACTAAGTTTATTCATGGATTCAGGAGGATAATACTCTTATTTTGATAGCCTACCTTAAAAAGTAAGAATAGATTACTTAAGGATAGTTGTTCCGCTCAATTAAAATATGTTTGTTCTGGACATGTTTCAACAAAAGCATGCCATCATCATTTTATTCATCATATGAAATTGTTATTTAACAGAAAGTATCATCAGTTGAATTAAAATACAAGACACATTATAATAATCAACAACACAAAAATAAATAACACAACACTGTATATAACTTTAAACATATGTAATTTAAGCGGAACAAGGTCTTACGTAATCTAGCTTTTACCCACAGCTCAGGGACTATAATCTTGATAGCCTTTTCAGACTAAAATGATTAGGATTTTTTTATTTTTAAATTTTATGTTTTATCCAATTACACACAACTGTTTAGTTATATACCCCAAAATCTGCTGTATAGTGCCTTGTTATACAGTACTCTTAACCCTGCTTTGCTAAATTTACTTTAGTATTTTTGATGTGAGTTCAGAAAAAAATACATTAGATCCTTTTCACTTAATGAAACGCAGAAAAAAGTTTGCAATTTCCACAATGTTCAGTCAGAGGCAAAGTCCCTCATCCATGTAAAAATTTTGCATTTTTAACTCGGAAAGAGCACAATATTTAGTGTTAATAAGCTAAAATACTGTATTTTTTATATGATTCAGACTTGTCAGATTAATCTGCAATAACACAGTAACTAATGAGTATGTAAACATGGCTGATATCAAAACTATTTGGCCAAGGATAATAACCATGTATTACAGATTATTTAGATAACCCAAACTCTTTCAAACAATATACAGTAGCATCATTCACAAGATTAAATTCTAATATTTGTTTCATTATTAAATAAAAAATTCTTATCTCATTTCTTGTTCAAGTACTTCATTTTGATCATTTAACTGTATTATTTCAGATTTTTGTATCGACATGAAATAGGTCTAACCCCTGTACAAGACTGTATTTGATCATTTAAGTATATTTGTAATATTTTATGGAAATAAAATACATCAAACTTCAGTTTAAATAACTGTTTATTTTTATTGCGGTTTTTGTCTGTTATCATAAAGAAAGCAAAACAGATTCAGAGATATCAATTTAAAAGTACAACTACATTCATATACAATTTAATGATTGATATTTCTTTCTAAGCTTTTTTGTATTGAAATTCAAAATCTTTTGTTAGAGTAAAAATAATTGTAAACTAAAACCAAAATTTCTCCTCCCGAAAATCGGTACTGGATCAGCCCTTGACAGAACTAGGATATACATTTCATTGTAGTTTTGTTTATTTTAAGTCATAAGTGACAAAACTCACTAAAACTCAGTTTGACAGCAGATTTTTGTCCTTTTGTTTAGCTTCTATGCTTATAGACTTACTTTTATTTATAGTTTAAACATTACTAAACATAAATTAATTGTGGGAATTTATAAAAACATTTTGGTACATTTAGAGTTGGTTTTCATTCTATGAATCAGTTTTATAGGCCTAATAGAAATTAATATTAGACTGTCATTCAGTTTTAAGAAAAACATATTTTAGTGTTACAATTATTATATAAAGATTGATAAATTTAAACTAAATATATGTTATATTTTAAGCTAAAATATAGTTTAACAAATTATGTCACAATTAAATAAAATTACTAATTTAATTAGACTATTTAAAACTAACAAAACAGAAGCCATGGCAGTTGTTGTTCAAGAGAGTTTAAAATAAGTGTCCTCAAGGTTGTATTATGCATCAACCAAGTAAGTTATCTTACCAATGAAATATTTGGCACCACCCTTGTGAGTGAAGCAAGAATGTGAAGCACCATAAATGCTATTTGAGTGTGAAGTCACATGCTATAAATAAACTATATTATGTTTTGTCAACACCTCTAAACCTATGAATGAAAGTAGGCTACTGAGAACATGTATATATTAACTAAACAATAGTTAGGAATTGCTAATTAATAGAAAGAATATCTGTAACTAGACTTAAAGAAGTAGTAAGTAAAATAAAAAGTTAAGAAATAAACCTGATAGCCATGTATTGTAACTTGGAATATTATGAGTAATCTAAACTCCTTCTGTTCAATGAATCATGATTAGTAATAAGTAATAATGCTTAGAAAAAGCTTCAATTGACTTCTAAACAATAATTTTATAATCTTAGCCACAATTCTGAATTAAAAACAACAAACTATTAAAAATATAGAACACTGAAGACAACTTTTGGAGTTTCATTGGAAAGGTAGCGATTTTTAAAGGAATCAATCCAAACCCTAGCTATGAGGACTACGGTGTGTAAAAGGAATACAATGCTGTATTAACTTAGTCAGATATTACCGTCTGAGATTAAAACTGATTCTTTATACAATTTAACTGTCCACCAGAAAGAAAAAATTATGTTTATTTATTGTAAAGCCTGAATTGCTTTTAGATACTGATCGACATATTGTAACACATCTGAACTTCAACTGGATGGATTAAATAATAAGATTAAATTATGCGTTATAATTAATTCATGAAATTTAATGCATAAGTTGTACTAGAATAATATTGTGTGCCACTAGCATAGCCAGAATTTTCAGAGGAGGGACAAAGGGTACCAACCTATGAACGATGGACATAACCCAGTAAATAGACATCATTGTTAGCTATATAAACTATTTATTAACTAATTGGTAACTGGCAATTACTACAGATATAGTTTATTTCTTGGCACTACATTTTTCTGTTTTATTATATTTTGGGTTCTCATACGGGGTATGGAGATACTTTATGAGAGAGGACGTAATTTTCATAACACTCTCTAAATGGCTATTGCACTGTTTATATTATTAACTCATTAATAGCCAACAGACCAGATGCCGATCAATTTTGCCAGACCACAGGAATTTCAGTTATGACTTTCATTTATAGAAAAATTAAATCCAATTCTTAGCTAAAACTTCTGTCCTTACAACGCCGAAATACATAGCTAATATATTTTCATAAACCAATGTCTTCCACTTCTCAAATATCTGCTGTAGGCTACAGAACCTGAATCACCAGTTAAGACAAAAATCTCTATATTATCCTTAATTAAAAGCTTGTAATTTAGTAAACATTGGAGCTAAAAAAGCATGTTTATTTGTACAATTGAAAACCAGATTGGCTATCTTAAATCAGTCATTACCATTAAATCATTATCATCACAATACATCCTACAGCTTACATGAATTAATTAATGTTTTACTTGTTGGTAATTGGGTTTAGATAATTTCTACAAAACATAACCTAGCCTAATCTTTACTGACAGCTAGTCCAAAGTTACCGAGTTACATTAGTTTGTAACCAGACATAAGTTATCTTATGTACAGTAACTTATGTCTAGAGTACCTTACAGTCTTGAGTAACTTAAATTTATTTCAAGTACTTTTATCATTACCGTACCTTAGAAATCCTGAGATAATCCAAACATGATACTTATAAGTCATATATGATATTACAAAACCTACTGTTTACCTTTATTAAATTACTTTTATACTCTAAATTTCTATTAAAAAAGAATATAAATAAATTCAAGCACATAAAAAGGCCCCAACTTCTTTTTCATAATAATCCTGATGTAGATTATGTACCATTATATTCATTAAATTTTCATTTTGGTAATTATCATATTAACCGCCGGGGCGGAAAAATACGAGTTTTTGCGTTCTTAACTTATTGGAATCGTCCTATATAAAAAAAAGTATAAGGTTTGATGGGGTGGAAATGAGAAATAACGAAGTTCTAGAAAATAAAAAATTAAATAACTTTCCAGTAATATCTCCATGTTCTACATCCACGTCTAGCGTCACGTGACCTTTTGTGGCCAATGATTGAACCTCGTGATGACGTCATCGGTTGCGCCGCCATCTTTGCAAACGTAAATGAGAAATTACAGAAATGAGCAGAATTTTTGATCAAAATTAATAATGTTTTTTCTTAATTTCGAGAAAAAAATTAATTACGAGTGCTTCCGGCCATCAGCGCGGGCTTCGGCAGCACCTTCGGTGCTGCCCCGCGCTGATGTCAATAAAAGAAAAACATCCCTCGAGATAGTACCTATCAGTAAAATATAAAATTCTAGAGGGGCTGATCAAAAATATAAATTGAAATGTAATGCAAAGGCAATTATGTAAAGTTTTAAAAACTAAATAAATCACGAAAAAACTCAAATATATAGATGGATATTAACAGAGAACACTTACCATTAGTGTGTTGGCGGATATAGCTAAACAGCAGCAACAAAAAAGTGGTCTATCACAACGAAACGACACAGTCTCCCGGTTTTAAAAAACACCACTCGACCGCACGACGAACAAATACACTCATTTTTAAAAATGCCCTGTTCTATTAAAAAAGAGATAATTTCGTTTCGGTTAAAACGTAAGCTCTTTACGTGCCCTACGAAACACTCCGACACACACAATTCACTAGGGTTGGTTGAACTAGTGGATGGTTGATTCATCATTGTAAACTCACTCACTCAATCCGACCTACTGAACACAATATCTTGTGTAGAACTGACCTATGCCCCGGACAACTCAGATAACAGGTATGCTATCAGGCTGCTATCAGTCCCGGCCGCAGATAATATTTAAGTAAACAGATTATCCAGACACAGCACACAAACTGAACATTAAAAACATTAGAAACTTTACCACTTATCAATATACCCCCTAAAATCATGTTATTTGTCATTTGCACCCCCTAGTACTATATATATTTTTTGTTCAGGAGGGTGAGCAGAATACGTTGGTAACGTCAAATTCGTGATTTGCCGCCCCGGCGTTTAATCTTACTGGTACCTTCATTTTTAAGTAAACTTTTAAAAGTATTCATTAAGATATTTGATCATTATTAATTTATATGAAGTATTTTTAAATATTTTTCCTCTGGTTTTTAATATAAAAGTTGTGTTTGACGTTGTGAACATAAGCTCTTAGCGCAGCTAAGGGATTAACTTACTACCAAAGCGTTGACCTAGGCTATTCAGAACAAATTTGAAATATGTCCAAGTACACATTTGAAATAACCTACTATTATATTTTACAAACTACTTCTTTGAGTGAGAATTATATATTTAGAATTGATCGTAATTTACTTTTTTATATTTAGTCAACAAATTTATGAACTCAAAAATTACTTTATAAACCCATGTCTTGAACAAAGTAAACTTAACCTAGCCGAATGAAATATTAAACTAAATCTGAAACGTACTTAGTAATAGATATAGCTTGAGTTTACACAATCAGATTAATACTACATATATAATAGACTACTTGCATTTAAATTTGTTGCGATAGATCTGTTGGTAATTTAATCAATAGTTTACAATTTTATGACAGTTCACCCTGACGACCCCAATCGCTCGGCTCGGCTGCTACTGAGACTGTACTCGATTTGAAAAAAATCTGCATAATATTTAGCAGCTGAAGTACGCTGCCATGTGCATATATTTAGACACTTTAAAAATTATACATCTTATGTGCTATAAATAGTACAGTTTATTATTATTTTTTAGAATTCAAGGCTGATTTATGTGTATTATTGTCAAATCAACTCTTTCTACGATAATGGATCTCAACCTATGATTTAATTTTTTAAAGTTTAATGTCACACAAAGAGGTGAAAATATCGTTCATGTCACGATTTATTACATTTAAAAACAGAGAAAGAATAGAAGAAGGCCAGTTATCTTAAAGTTTTTGGAAGGGTACGGTTATATACATTCATTAATACGGTTCAAACTTATTATTGTAGGAAATGATCAAAATAGTAATGGTTTTTTCGTCGTTTAATAAGACATATGTTTTGAAGTAGTAAATCGTAAAAATATACATCTTTAGCGATTGGTATGGTCCTGCGATAATAAATGTTGTTTATATGAGGAATTCTCTTCATTAGCTAAGATAATTTAAAATGTGACGTGGTAAGCATCTTAAGGTAAAGAAGAATAGTGTAAATAATATCGGTGATATTCGTTTCGTTTCAAGGGAGAAATCCTTCCTAAGGCCCTTCATTTCAAAAGTAACACAGAAATGGAAGGATAACGAAGCCACAAAAACTTATTAAACCAATCAGTATCGTTACACTGCATCTTTATGCCATATTTTCATTTCATATTACAACACGGTTCCTATGTATAACGGTTTATATTTCTTTGGTTTGTCTCAGTACCTGATTACTGTCGCAAAAGTTCCATCTTAGATTGTACCCTTTTTATCTGAGATTTAATTAGAAGAATGTAATGCTCGATCAGCATCCTGGTTCAGGTTCTGTTAAATTTGTGGAAACCTCTTTCCTGATAATATCAGCTTCCTCGCCTATAAGTTGTTATAGTATGATCAGACAGAAAGCAATCGCTATCGTGTAAAAAATAACCGTTAAATAAAAAGTAAATTTTTCATAAAGAAATATTGCAACATTTTCACATATTATTGTCGTGTAATATTTCATTTAAGCTTATAAAAAGACATTCAGAATCATATATCTATGACGAATATTGTTCTAATATGTGTAAAATTGATTTCGCTAAAGAACATGTAAAGAAGAATAGAACATATAGTGAAGGTTTAGTTAATATTAAAATTTATTAACCTAATAATGAATAAGTTAAACTTTTAAATTAACTAATTCAAATTAAATTTTATGATTATTATAATGCTGTAAATATATTACTTCATTACTGTTTGCTATACTATCAATAATTTACAAAATTGTACAGGTTATTCCCTTCGTAAACTGTGCTATTGGTGAATAGTATAGTGAACCGCCTTTTATAAATACTCTGCACCCTCATGCATGTATTATCGACATTACATATTATCGAAAGTAGCATCACAAATATTTTAGAAGTTAATATATCTGTATATATTAACTATAATAAATTATGGAATTCTTGATTACAATCAGTAATATGATTTTTATAATTGAATTATTAAGTTGTAAATATTATACTATAACCACAAACAGAAATGTTATTAGCGCAACAGGACATTATTGACATAGTAAATTGTGATTTTTGTTAAAAAGCTGTTTCATTATGTTGTTTTTGTAACGTCATCTCACCGTTATTTTTGTAGCTGAAGTAAGTGACGACGTCAATAATGATGCATATTCGATATGATAACGTTTACAATACAATATCTTATCTTTTAGTTTGATACAAGCTATCAATGTGTAGTTTTGTATTAAATTATACACCAATTAAAATTAAATGTAAACTAAGATTATAAATGAAACCTTAAAATGTAATAGTTATGCAATATAACTTTGGTTAATTAATTGGAATGTTTTAATAACAATAATTAAGTAATCAAAGTATGTAACATTTTCTAATTAGTTTTGTGAGTTTCCTTTAAAAATTTAGTTTTCTCTACTATACTTCAGATTGTGATGGGACACATAAAAGTTAATGTAAAATTGAAGTTTATCTCTGGTCCCCAGCCTTTCTATTTCATAAAATCAGAATGAGACCGACAAAGTTAATTTTACTTTTATGTTATAAATATATACATATATATATATATATATATATATATATATATATATATATATATATATATATATGTATATATATATATATATATATATATATATATATATATATATATATATACAGTTCTAGTGTATAGTATCTATTAGTTCAAATATTTGAATAATCATTTTTTTCTATTGAAAGTAATATTAACATTTCACGTGTACATTTAATATTGTATATTTAATACGAATGTTAAACGTGAATGATTATTTTAAAAATTTTAATTGGTTTCAATGTTATGTCTTAATGTTCATGTGACATTTCTGAAAGTTTACAAATGTGACTCTGCTATATTTTTGTGGTAACATTAATAGTTAGAAAATATCTGACTTGTTGTTTAGATATGGAACAGTTTACTATTCAGATTAGTTAGATTGTTTTGTTAAGGTATGTAATACTATAGAAATGCGAATTTATACGAAACTTCACAGCATTTTGTAAAATATAAAATATGAGAACACAATTAATTCCACTGTAGGACATTGCTTTTTACACTCGAGCCTATACGCAACAACTTGTTTATTTAGATTTCTTAAATAACTAAAATAAATAAACCATATAGTATATTTACAATCGAAATTCTGTCAAGAAATTATCTTGGTAAAAGAATTTTTAAGGAATAAATTTGAGATATAAGTTAATAGCTTAGTTTGATTATGTCACAAGTGATTTATTATTTACTTACCATAGTTTAATCACGTGATAAGAATTTCCAAGCGCACTCATTATGCAGTAATGACGAACTCGAGTTACGTTAAAAGCTGATGCCGTGGATGTCCAAAGAACACTCCGAGCTCACTAAAGATCACTGTTGAACTGATGGAATAATCTCATTTCTGTCTGTGTATTTATACAAGATAACACTTCTACAAATTCCTTCTCAGAGATAAGAGAGAGGACTTAGCGCCCGTTATCTCTACCTCGAACTTCAACGAAACAGATTGTGAAACCTCGTTATTCTACGAGAGCGAGCTCATCATAATTTAAAAGGCATGCTATTATAAATTATTTTAATAAAGACGATCGATAAGATTTCATTCACATATATTTTAATAAGGTACGTAGAACGAGAATTAACTCAAGAAAGATAGGGAATGTTAACCTAAATCCTCCTCTACCAAATGTATAAGCGGTTTCTGTGTAAGAAATGAATTTAGTTATTTTTATCCTATTGCCAATCTTGGTTTCAAATTATTAACCCTTTGCCTATGTTCTGCCTTATTGATAGCAATGCATACCAATAATGCACGATAGTCACAATATTCTGAATAGTTACACTATTTTATTTATTTTAACTAAGTCGGGTGCCTCAAAACTCGTATACTATAAATTAAGAGCTGGATATACTATCGACCATCTGGACTTTAACTTCAAAAGAACGATGTTTTAAGCCTGAAACAAATTTACCTTATTTTAATCGTATAATTTAAAGATATAATCAATAAGCATCAAAACGCTATTCCTGGTGTATTCCTGTTTATTATCCGGAAAAATAAATAAGATATAAACTTGTTTGAGTGTGCACTAATAAGATCTTTAAAATGAGACATCTACAGTAATTCTACGGCCGAAATTAAAGTTCATCATTGTTCTGGAGGGGTAATACTCAAGTTCGTTTCACTACAGCCGACTTTTAAACCAATTTCATGTTACGAATATTGTCGATCATAAGATTCCCAACTTATATTAAGCTGTTATATAATTTTATCTAAGTACCAACACTTGTAATAATAGAATTTTGAAATACTCTGTATGTTATGTTAAATATTGAATTAAATTATTAGTTAAGAATGTGAAGTTAACTTTTTTAGAATTTGTATTTGATTATATTACACAATGTGTGGCAAAACATTAGTATATTTAAGGATTGTATGCAGCCTCTTCATTTCCAGATATCAACAGACTGATATTTCATATACGTGACGGTATGTGCAGTTTGGTTACTAGGCGTTAGCACTGCTTCAATTATTATACATTACACATTCTCTCGGCTAGCTACGTGATACATACATTTTTTAAATGTTATAGCGCGAGATACATCATAACAATCCTGACAGTTTAGGCAGTTATGCTTATTTTCGGTTTTTAAAATCAGTTTGGTTTTCAGCGTTCGAGCATTCATCACGTTTTAAATTGTTATTATTTTTTGCTTATATTCTGTGTCATAGTCTAAAAAAGAGTTAATTTAAGCGAAGTAAAGGACTGCGGAAGGTAGGTGAAGTAAGGATAAGCAGTAACGATCACTTGCATGTTGAATTCAATCGATTATCACATCGAATACATCGATATGTCTTCGTACTGTAACAGTGTATAAAATATATTCTACCTTACTCTTCATAGTTATAGTGTAAACCGAAATGATTCATGAGGATTAGTGTGATCAAACTACTGTGCATTCAGTTTATGTAATTAATCTTTCCTAAAATAATGCATTACAAGTTGTATAAATTGCTAAACTCGAGATTGTCATCAAAATTATGTTTGCTGAAATAAAGTGGAGAGTATTTTATTATTATAACAAAATACTTTCCTTAGTAAAAATTAGTTTATTAGCCTACGTAACGGTTTTTGAGTTTATTACTAAATAATATACTGAGACAGAGCCTTATTCAGTTTTGACGGGCGTCGGATAAGATATTCGGCCAGGCTCCGTCATGTAAAGCCAACCGCCCTGTACAAATGTGTCTGGGCTGGACCGGGGGCTGGTACAATAGTCCGGTACAATGTAAAATAGCCCGAAAAACCCGGTCTGAGTTCGGGCCTGACTGAGATTTTATTTTTAGCAGTTTACCATAAAGGTCAATTAAATGGTTTACAGCCAGTTTTCCGATACTGCAAGTTTTTTGTTGTGTTGAATCCTAATTTAGTGTTTACCCTCGCAGAGAGGGTGTGGAACAAAGAGAAAATAATACCTTTACTAGCGCAAAACTAAAGAAGCAAAATGTTCTACAAAATATAATGTTCTTACAATTATTTGGATGCATACAGGACCTGTAGATGGACAAAGGGTTCTGTTTTAAATAAATGTATTATAAGTTATTTTTATAAAATATATTATAAACGTTTGAAAAATGTTTACCAGTTGTAGCTTGTATGTTATTTTAGGGTATCCTAAATGTATGTTTAGTTATTTAATAAATTGATACTAAAACACAACAACAAACACGTATAAAGTCCTCCTCCAAAGGAGGTTATAAAGTTTCTTTTTACTAAAGTCAGATCGCTATAACATTGTATTTTAGTGAGCAGAATGTAATCTACTATCATACATTTTAAACCTCTAAGAGTATGTGCTTAACATTACTCTTTACACTTAACATTACTCATAACATTACCGGACAGCTCATTAGTGCGTTAATATAGCATACAGATATATAATAAATTACAATTCTATTTATTTTACATTTTTGTTCTTTCGAATTCCTGTAATGTGTCTTAATTCATTACGTTGATTAAATTCAATCAATTTCAAACAAACCTAAAAATGCTACCAATGTTGCCAACCTTTGACCCCATTTGTTTAGTACAATCGATCGTTTCCATTTATTTCAAGACAGTTAATACATTCCTTGCAATTTAATTCTAATAACACACGTTATAGTCACTATTTACTGTACCGTTTATGTGTGGCATAAACTGTAAAATCCTAGTATTATTTATGAATGAAGTATTTTTGTTATTAACTGTTAACGGTTATACATACAACCCTTCATTCTAAAACAGAATTTGTATAAGAAAATCAATGTTAAAATCCAGCATAAGTTGTTTTAACTCCTTAGTTAGTCGATCATTTAGACAAAGATCGGAGAGTGATAAGCACGTGTATAACAGCCACAAAATTTAGTATGGTTTTACTGAAGAGGGTATTTAAGTATCGGTAGTTACAATGACGTTGGCAGGCTTATCTAGGTGACGTAATGGTGATTTCACAATTGTCATCTCAAAATAATCTGAGGAGTGTTCTAAAATAGTCATCTTCAAGTGTTCTAGTACATTCATGTTCATTTTGTATAACAGCCACAAAATTTAGTATGGTTTTACTGAAGAGGGTATTTAAGTATCGGTAGTTACAATGACGTTGGCAGGCTTATCTAGGTGACGTAATGGTGATTTCACAATTGTCATCTCAAAATAATCTGAGGAGTGTTCTAAAATAGTCATCTTCAAGTGTTCTAGTACATTCATGTTCATTTTGTATAACAGCCACAAAATTTAGTATGGTTTTACTGAAGAGGGTATTTAAGTATCGGTAGTTACAATGACGTTGGCAGGCTTATCTAGGTGACGTAATGGTGATTTCACAATTGTCATCTCAAAATAATCTGAGGAGTGTTCTAAAATAGTCATCTTCAAGTGTTCTAGTACATTCATGTTCATTTTGTATAACAGCCACAAAATTTAGTATGGTTTTACTGAAGAGGGTATTTAAGTATCGGTAGTTACAATGACGTTGGCAGGCTTATCTAGGTGACGTAATGGTGATTTCACAATTGTCATCTCAAAATAATCTGAGGAGTGTTCTAAAATAGTCATCTTCAAGTGTTCTAGTACATTCATGTTCATTTTGTATAACAGTGCAAAATAAAGATTAGACTTTTAAGAAGATTTCTAGTATCTGCCAAGTGCAAAATTTATTGTGCAAGCCTTATAAAAACACGTGGTTTATGTTATGCTACCATAAAACCACGATCTTTTGCACCATTTCGTAAACTTTTTCAGAGTTACAAGGCAAGACACAACAATTGAGTGGTATAATTTTTATTTTTAATATTAAATAGAGTCAGTTTTATGACAATTTTCTCCGCTTCGCATACTGTTTTACGATTATTTTACTGATTGTAGATAAGTAGTATAAAATATACCATATGGTTTTGTGACGTAGTTTTAAATGCTTTAAATACAAATTGTTATTAAAAATTAAACACGAAAGTCAATGTTGGTTATATGATACATGTGGCAAAATTAGTTACACAAATTTCTATAATTCGTGCTATCAACCCACCGATCCAAATACCGATCCAAAATGCAAGTCCTGGGATATTACAACTTCAGGGGTTTCGTCAGTCCAATAAACACAATTATCAATATCAATTGCTTTAAAAGTAACTTTATCTGATCATAATATTCGTCTGTAAAAGTTGTTATAGACGACTTGTCGGTTTGGGTATTCCCTACGGTACGTATTAACGGGTCGCCATCACGTTTGTAATATAGGTGAGTTAATCTGTAATTCTTTGGAAAAACTTATTACAAATAAGATAAAATTGTACCTCTATCGACACCAACAATGTACCAAGTATTTCGATAACAGTCCCAACTTGCCTCCCTTACAACATTTGTTTTAAAAAGCCCATATCTGTATAAATATTCTTTGTAGAAATATGAACTTTTAAAATTAATTTTCCCTCTAGATCTTCTAAAAAAAGGTTTTAGAGACTAGTTTTCCTAAATGTGATAGTTTGAGATATACTTACCAAAACTTCAATATTTTTGCGTTTCCTAATTACTTTTTTCATGTATTTACAACATACAACTCAAAACTATTTCAACTATTACAACTTTTTTCATGTATTTTTGTGATCTACAACTTTTTTATTTTTTACAACCTGCCAAATTTTTTTATTAAATAATAGTTTGTTTCACAAGTTTTCGAAAAGCAGCTAGAAAGTAAATGAAGCAGACGGACCCGGCTCCGTTCCTGTGTTATCTAAATGACGTTTATGTTTTATATTAATTAAAGCATGTATTAATAGAATTAAATTAATTTCTTCAACTCGTAACGCTTCAGCTTTCTCTTCAGCTGTTAACTTCGAATCAGAACCGATATTTCTCTAATATTAGTTATACTTCAAAATGTCTTTTTATTCCAAAATAAGATATATAACTTATTGACAATAATTAACATAAAGTAATATTTTATTAAAATGCTTTGAACTTTAATATTAAATTTAAATCACTGCAACTTTTTATAAATTGTTATAGAATTCTGCACATAACTTACAAAGTGGGAAGGGCTGATGCAATGCGAATGTTGAGTTCAACTCCAGTTCCGTGCCTCCAAGTTCCAGGAGTCAAGTCCGTGACAGCGTCGGTTCCGGACGCAGCGCTAAAAGGAAAGGTGAACTGGAGCTGAACTCAACATTCGCATTGTTATGGAATTGTTTCAAACAAAAGTAATACATTTAACAAAGTGTTTTGAATCACAGTATTGTTATTAAAACTAAGGCATGCATCTATCCTTTTAGTTGTGATCGCTCGTTCTTCCGCCTTCATCCATACATTGTGGGTTACATTAAGACCACTTTTATTTTGAAACCTCAGCATGACATCTGAGAACACAAGTTTTATTTCTAGATTTCAGAGGATGAAAATTTAAATTTGTTGGAATATGTGCTACCACCATTCACCCTTGAAATATCTCGTGTTTCACAGTAATTTGAATTTTTACATGACTCTTTAGTCTACTATTTTTATACACATTTCATTAATAATTCATAACAAAACATCTAACCCTCTGACTGTACACAAAGGTTGTATCCTAATTAAAATATCGTTTTATATAAGTAAGGAGGTATTTTTATGTTTAAGGGGAATATTTTTATTATTTATCATAAGATTTTTTTGGTTGAACAAATATCTAATTAGTAATGCGTACTTCAAGTTATACAATTGTAAAAGTTTGTTATGTTATAATTAGATCTATAGGAGCCTTTTCTACAAGACTGACACTTTTGTTTAACTATTATACAGTATACCGTCTTACTTTTTATTACCTAGTTTCTTAAGAATTTACATTTTCCATTTGCAGATGTATAAGTATACTCGTATTAAAATACATATTAATAAGATATATATTAAGATACGCTTGTATTACTTATGCCATGGGTTATGTTTTATCTAATAAAACCTAAATTAGTGAAAATATTCCTAAAATAAGTATATTTTACCACACAATATAAAAAAGCCTATAGTTTGTTGTTTCCGTTTATATTTATTAAACATGAGGTTAAAACATGCAACATAGTGCTCAAGTTTGGCAATAGGAAATTTATTAATAAGAGTGTATTTATAGTTACATATAACAAGAAAATATACAAAAATTATATTATATGATGCATGGGACAAGTCATGTTGAGTTTTTCATTTGGGTTACCACAGCCGTGTAATTGAAATATCCAGAAACCATCATCTGCAGACTCATGGGAAAATTGAAATGGTAAAACGCGAAGTAAAAAGGACATAAAGGACCATATATTGTTACAAACTTTCCTTGTGTTAGGGTGAGGAATGCCGTATTGTAAATAATCGATAAATGAGATAAAACGGTAAATTAAGCTTAAAATGTGAAAAAGTCTCCCAAACTCTCAACTTGAATCTCGTGAGACCGCATGTGTCATATCAAAATCAAAATCGGATTCAGATTGATTTACCTCTTCATTCTGAAGGCTGAACGAAATGTCACTTTCACGTTTTACGCAATGAAAATCTGTTTTAAATCTTGATTCAGAATGTTGCGTGCGTGGACTACATTTATGGCGGGGATTGTTGTATACAATAAGACGCACATGAATATATTTGTTTAGCACTGTCATTCACATAAATGTGGTTTTCCTTTAAAAAAAAAAATCATGCACAGATGCAATCCGTGATACGAGGAGAAACACGTTTACCTTTTTTTGCAGTAACCTTTGTTTTACGATCTTAATTAATACAAAGTGTTCAGAAAAGGGCATTACAAACTTCTGTGCCTGATAGTACTCGTGGTTAAAAAAATGTCCTGTAGACACAAGTCGAGAAATGGGTTGCTCAGCCGCTATCGCCCATTTTGTAATTTTTGTATTTAAAAAATATTTTATTTATATTTGTATTTGTAATTGTATTTATTTGGTATCTGTAGTAAAGCTACAGATACCAAATTTTGCACATAGGTTATAATAAATTAGAAAAATTAAGAAATTTGTATTTTTCCTTAAGTATAAACAAAATGGTGCCTGTGGAAGTTTTTAAAGGCAAGTAACGAAAATAATTTATATATATATATATATATATATATATATATATATGATTTATGTTATTTGCCTTCATATATATACAAACTATTTTGTTACTTTTATTAACAATTTAGTGTCACTTTTTTCAAGGAAATCCGCCAATGCACAAGCAAGCACGACCACTTTAATTTTACTGTTGCTTAGAGCAACAAACATGACAAAAAAGCTATAGCCTCTTAACTCACAATAATGTTTGTGACACAATTTTCTGAACACTGTATGTACTTTCATTATGTTATGTAAGATACGCTTGCCTTAGTGAAACAATAATGTATGTGTTTGAATCGTCCCGGATGCTCATTACATTTTTTTTATTAATACAACTAAGCACAATATTGTTTTTTAAACTGTAGAATCATACTTTTCTATTATATCGTAATACAAAATAAGTAAAAAAATGTAAAATGTAATTAAAACATTACATATTTTATCTATTATTGTTAGGTATTTTACGTCATGTCATATTTGTTATAAAAATAAATAATATAAAGCACTATTTTATTCCATGTTATAATTTTATTTATTTATTGGTTGAGTGTTCACAAAACCTTTCACGCGTAGGGCTGAAAAAATTCGTTCATGTACGTCTGCCTGCACAATATTTTGAAAATGAACTTGCCGGACTTGAAATTTTGCAAATATTTCCATTTATATATTGGCAATTACATGCCTGTATGGTTGTCTGTCTATATGTCCACTGGACACATCGAGTATGAAATGTGCTATGGACCATACATTTTCATTCCTTGTCTATTATAAGATATTCAATTATTTCCTGATTGCCCGTTAACGTATAGCACTGAAAATTTGCAGGTTATCACTTATATCCCTGATGTTAAAACGATGTAAATAGTTCGTTTTGTAGGATCTCCTCAGACTGGTACAACTCCAGATTCTAGGACTCAAGTTTGAGACAGCGCCAGATTTCAGACAATGCGCTAACCGGTAGGTGAACTGGAGCTAATTTCAACATTCAAAATTTTAAATAAATACTAAGATTGTACTTGACCCGTCAAATTACAACCCATGGTAAGGACAGACAAACCCCTTTAAATATAAATTGTAATTGCACTTGGTCTGTAATTCAATTGTTATACTTAAATACAATAAAGATACGATATCTAAGGCAACAAGACATAAAACGTATTTCCGACCCTCCTCCTTGCTTCTCCCCTCTCCAATTAGAATTTATATTGTAACTGTGGTTACCGAGACGAATTTATTTTTGGTTTTATACAACACAACTCTCTATAACTCGGTCAATATAAAATGTACAAGTTAAAATTTAAAAAAGAGTCCATGACGTAACGTTCCGTCACCGTACAGTCACCAAGCAGTCACCGTGACTTGAATTGACATATCGCTACCAATTCATAAACTCATAAATTCATTAATTCATAACCGCTACCATATCGTTGCTTTAAGTTCAGTGTACGCATTTATACCGAACAGAACAACAAGGATATACTCCAATTTGAATGAGTACTTGTACACGATGATTAGCAGACGCCGTGACACCCCACGCCGCACCTTGCTGGCCAGAGGCGGCCCAGGACCGTTACTGGGTCGACAGAGGCGGCACAGTCGCCTAGTCACTAGTCAGTTCAGTTGTGTTCCTTCGCGGGTGTAGTGCGGTGCATGTGCGTACGTGAGGCAGAGATATGCGGTGGCAACTCGTCCTGGCGCTCCTTCTGGGTAAGTTCCTCTAGGTTACAGATCTCTGATTTGTTGAAAATAATACATTGCAAAAGCGTTTCAATAACTTTTTATTTTAAAATTGAGTTGCTGTATTTTTATTAATTTGGTTTGATTTCGTAGAAAATCAAAGTGTTACTTCGTATCCTTACTACATTGAAGAGAAGCGGCTAGACATAGCGGTGTTGCTGATTGCCTTGGACTTACCTATACGATTGCGGCAATCGAGTTTCTTTCACCTCGATGATTCTCGAGTATGTTATTACTAATAGAGAAATCCTTGTGTTATTTATCATCGATAGAAGTGTAAGGTAATACGATATCTTTGGATAAAGTATAATAGCAGGGTACGCCAGAAATCAACTCTGCTACTTAAATATACCAAATAGTCTTTTATGACACATAGTCACAAAAAGTTTTTGTTATGAGCAAAACTATTATAAAGTCACGATAGTACGCAGCTTACTTCAAAAAATTAATTTGGGAGGCACGTTTGAAAAACCTTCGGTTGTACCAAACGTTGAAGTTCCCAATGGAATTGTAAGATGTGTACAATATTACTATATTACAATATATAAAATTTAATTTTTACATTATAGAATTTTGTACCAATTGTGAGCTGATTATTACATGTTTGCTAAACAGATCAGGTATACCTGCGAACAGCAATATCATTTAATTGAGTTTTATTATGACTGAATGGAGAATTGCATTGAATACAAATAAAGCTGTTTAGATAAAGCAAGTAAATTAGTTTTTTTTTATTAAAATGTTTTGATTTTTGGATAGATAGATGCATGGATTTGAAAATTATTATTCATTTAGTTAAATAGTAAGACAGTCAACGAAGTAAGAAGCAAAAGTGAATTTTCATTTGCAGCTTAGACCAAATTAGGGCTAAAATTAATACGGAAACTTAATCATTAGTTTAAAACTTTCCAATATAACATGGATAAAAGCCATTCAAAATGTATATTTCACAACAATTCTCTTTTCTAAATATATTATTGATCACAAATCTTCGAAAACAGCAAAATGTTATTTACTTTAGAATTAGTTAGGATAATCGAGATTTAAACTTTATTCTGATTCGGATATTTCTGCAATGCTTTGGAAACTTGTTGGGAAATAATAAAAGTGATATACATAATATAAAATATAAATAAGAATGGAAATAATATAACGAACTATGAAAATGTTTCAGATGTAGTTAAAATCTTGAAACATTCCGTTTGACGTGAAAAAGTTGTATAATCATTAAATATTCAAACTAATTTGGAATATTTATATAATTGTTTGAACAACACTTTTAAATTTATATATATATATATATATATATATATATATATATATATATATATATATATATATATAATCGGTTTCACAGCGTATGTGGTCGCCTTCCGATTCCCAACTTCCACTCTTTCCTATCATTCCAATCACCAGGTCCTAAGTTCCGTTCCGACATTGCCTTCGATATCCCCTGCTTCCATGTTTCTCTAGGGCGCCCCCTCTTTCGTCGTTCTGTTGGTAGCCTTTTAAATTTATACCTTTTAAAATTAAAAGTTGAAAATTTACGTAGCAATAAAATATTAAATAAGTAAAATATGCTCGATTCTATTTTTAATTTGTTAAAAATACTTCTATTTCAACTGGAATCATGAGAACAATTAAAACTACTGTTTCTTTACCCTTTGGGTTCAGATATATTCGTATAACTATAAATTTCAAAATTGTATAATTGACATCAAGTATAAAGCATTGAATTGTTTCTTTCTATTCACTTAATCTTTAATAAATAATAAAGGAAATAAGCCTACTCTTGACGTAACGATTAGCAAAGCCTATTCCACCAGTTAATGACGAAGTTTTATTAATAATTATATTAAGACATCCGCTAATTAATTATGAAATGTAATATATTTAGTTTTCTATGAAGAGAAGTAAAGTTAGAAAAATAATTAACATTAAGAGTGGTTATATAAAATAACTATTTACGTGTTGATAAGACACAGAGTTTGGAGTACCCTTTACTGGAGAGTCGAAGATTAGCATTTTGACACTCTATTTCGACTACACAAGAAGTACCTAGTTGGTACAATATTGTAAAATAATTGTTTCGAACAGCTTTTCCACCACTATCCAACAAATATGTAGTCATTGCGAGAAAAACCGCTACAAACTTTGTTTAAATTTGTGCCATTTTACAATAAACACGTTTGTTACTGTAAAATAATAGTTAAAACCGGAAAAGAATCTGTTATGTTTTACACCAATGTATACACTCAGCAATTAGATTAATATCTATATTTGTTTTATACGAGTTTCAAAACTTTGTTTAATTTAAATGTTATCATACGTAGCCTACATCTCGTTCTTCTTCACCAACGTCACACGAGTAGAGTGCCATGTACAAGTATTCTCGCTTTGATTTGCCATAATGTGTCTTTTACTGGTGGTGTAGAATATTCGTGTCAACAGGATAAATATTTATCGTGTCAGCTAAGTCGTGATTACGTTTTTTGTAGATGAGTGATGTGAAAGACCAGCTTTTGCACGTGTTGACACAAGGTTATACTGTTTAGAGTCGAGTGCAGATGATCTATCCTTCAGGTTAGATTATGGAAATGTACACAACGCCGAGGTTTGTATAAATTATAGAAAGAGGTTGGAGATAATCATTTTCCATATACTGGGAAGCTTTATTTGTATTTGTTGGTTTGTAATTGCATAAATTATACTTCAGAATAAAACGTTCTCAGCAGCTCAATCTACTCCTCGGAGGTGCGACCTTTTCCGCTCGGACCAAGAGAGTCGTAGGAAAATTCTTTCTATGTATATGAGTCATGATCCACTGTTATAGCGACGTCCTGTTCTGAGAGGGCCAGAAGAAAAATACTTGTTCGTAACTATAGAAACATCCATTTACAAAGTTCCACCGAAAGCCTTAGTCTAGAGCAACTTCTGAGTTGGACTAGCGACCAGATTATCATAACTAACTGTAGATTACATAACGTAGTTTCAAAATGAAATGATACCTAGAGCTATGCAGGACTGGCCTTTTTCCACGTGTGAGCATAGGAGAAATTAAGTAGAAGCAGTGTTACCAGTATAACCACTCTTCCATCATTCCTTCCTTTCACTGTTTATATGGTTGCTGGTAATGTAATGAATAAAATTTATCCGGAAAGCAATTACTTTTTCAGCATATCACTTCTTTAAGATTAAAACTCCTGCTGTGGCCAGCTGCAGGGTCTGCCACTTATTATCGACGACGATTATAATATCATTGTTAAATCATTATTTCTCAAGTTTTTGTACATAATATGACCAAATAGTGATACCACACAACAATCACACTAATATTACAGTAATGGCAATTGCAATCTTCACAATCTCAATTTATCACAACCTGAACTTACCATTACTCTAGCTCACATATTCAACTGGACTGCAACAAATAAGTTTGGTCTTCGCCTCTCATGATGAAAAACGACGTTTAAAAAAGTAAGGAGAAAATAAGCCCTCAATTGCACTTCTGCAGTATGGAATAATAGCTCAGTAACGAAAGGTCGCTAACTACAGGAAAATTACCTCTGTTATTATGATGATGCGTGCTTTCACGACCACCTGTCTCTGGTGTTACGTGTGGACAGATTACTGTGTACATTACAGGTCCGTAGTCTTTCAGGTCAAGGCATAAGGTTTGGGACGTTCTAGACGGTTTTTGTTACGGTGAAAAAAGTTATTCATAAGGAAGTGTAGGCTCCGAAGTGTTGTTTAGATAATGGTAAGATTGCATTCGACGTTGAACTGGATTTCACCAACTCCTCAGTACTTTTTTTGTGTATTATTCAATTTCTATTTAACGATAAAAAGTATTTCTAAAGACATTTTTTGAATAAATACTAACTGAAATAACCCCTTTTCGCTTGACCTATGGATGAAGTAAATATCAAATTGTTACTTGTTTTTTTTTTTAATTTTGTTTTATGAGTTACCAGACTGCAAGAATACCACATGGCATACCACATGGCATGATTCTGCCGATTTCTAGTTCAACCCCATACCAATTCCCATTGGTCATAACGGTGATATTAATAAATAATTTAAATTTCTTTCTGTCCAACGTAACATATCCAAACAAGAACTATTACGACAGCCTAAATGTACATGTTATTTTTATATTTCAACCACTTCCATCCATCATCTCAGGTTAAACTTTCGCCAACTTTTAAGGGGTTGGGCTATCACAAACATAACCACTGAACATTGTATTGCTAATTAAGACCTTTCCAATAGTACACCATAAGTCACGGTTCCTATATTGGATTCTTAGATCCATTTTTTAGAATTCTACGATACCGATTTTATAGGCAGATTTTCTGTAAGTCTTGGATAAAGAATTACTTTAATCGTTTTCTCAACAGTGCATCTTTACTAAATATTTTTTTAGATAAGGATTGCACCATTTTATTTCTGAAACCAAAAAATCCTTAATCTTTATGTTGAAGCAAGAATATTCGGTAACCGAGTTGTGTTTTGGGATTTACTTTCTAGGAAGTCGGTATTTCAGTTAAGCTAAGCGTATGAGCATTAGCTAAGCATATTAGAGTGAAATGATTTTGATTACAGTTTTAATAGAATTTGTATAGTGATAAAAGGTTTTGTAAAATAATGTTAAATGGTTATTTCTCATGATGTAAAGTATTATATAACATCTCATTTATAAACTTAAGAACGGAAAAGATAAGACTCAAGTTCCCAACCTCTATCTTTAACAGTTAAAGATTCATTTTCGTTACAAGAATAAAGCAAACACGTCATAGACTACAAGTATGGGCGTTTCCTAGGGCCTTTGCGGTATATTGTTGATCAATAATCGGTTGCTTATTCAACCGCTGAATGAAGAAGGCTTTGAAAGACGAAAGGTAAATAAACACTCAAAATCTTCATTCAGAACTCGAATTTAATGATAGTTCTATAGCTGATAGATACATCTGGTAATTTGTACTTCAATGTAACAGCACTATTAAACTATTTCTATTGAATCAGTGTTGTGCATTTCTGTTGATCATAAAGGAATCAGTTTAATCATATGTTTAAATTTTAAAATGAGCAGTTTCATACAATTACATATAATGCACTAAATGAAACACGAAATTTCCATTTTACTATGAGATAGCTTAGATGAATGCAGCATGTCTATGTATATAGAATGAACTCTATATCTAATCTATTATTGAGGTAACACTCCCTATATTTAATTCCCCCGACGCTCACACGTAGAAAAGGCCAGGCCTGTAAAGCTAATGTGGTCATTTCATTTTGGCACTCAGATTCAAAAGCGTCCGTCCAACCACATTTAGTTATGATAGTCTAGACGCTAGTGCAACTCTCTAGACAAGCACTTTAAACATTCTGAAGCCCAGATGAATTTGCCATAGATGACCTGATATTTACCCTTTCCCATTTTAAAATGATAATGGTCCGTCCATTCAGCACATAATGATGTAATAGTGTCTCGTTGCTCCCAGTCACGCAACGTGACACGCAACTATTCTGTGACAGCATCAACCTCTGAGACATCCACTTGCATCATGGCGTTAAACATCAGACTGGCTATATGGCCATGTTGAGATCGGATAGAACGACGAGTACTTCATTCATAATGCACAAGAAAATCTTAGCTGTGTAAATGAATGATAGGAGATAAAAGTCAAAAAGCGGAAATACTAAGAATGGCATGTTGTTGGTAGCACCTAGTGATATAACATACTAAAATCTTAATCCCAAGAGAGACGCAACAAGGGGTAGTAAGGGTCAAAATCCCGTATTTTTCGAGAAAATCGAGACCTATATAAATTTTAACCCGGTAAAATTTGTACATTTCTTATGCTTATAGTTTTTTTTATTGTTGTTATTGTAATCCAAGCACCCGTAAATCCGTAAATAAAACATTTCTTATGAAACATTTTTCTCTACACTTCTGTCTCCAGCGCCTTACATCTTCATTTAACATGACACTTTTCAAATAGAAAATTGTAAAGGATTAAACGTACTTCAAATTGGAATTTTTATTTATAATTTTTTATGAATTTACTCAGTCGTTTTGAAATCTATTCCGGAATTAGTGGTTTAGAAAGGAACCAATACTTGGTAAAATATCTGTTTCTGCACAGCCTATCTTTAACACTGGACATATAGAGAAGGCAGGTATTGGATATTTGTGATGTAAGGCTATTTAACTATGAGAATTGACAGTTTCTGAGTAGGAGCGTGGTAGTGTACTGCAGCATTCTGAAGATCGAATCGTTCACTGCATTTTTTGTACGATTGTCTGTCACGTACAATCTCCTCAATCAATAACTGTCAATAGGTTATGAGAGTTTCATAGACTCAACACGCCGTTGATAGTGGTATGATAGGCGTTATTATACTCCATACTTGACATCATGACTGAATCATAAAGATACGGAGGTCTCGAGATAAGTCGATGGTGTGGATAAGTTCCACCAGACAAAAACGTGGCAAGGATTTAGCGCAGCAAGTTTTTACGTCAATGTTATCTGAACTCTTAAATTCTAAGCCGAAAATCGTGTCTTACAGTTTACAGTCTTAACTAACTTTTAATTAAGTAAAATATCCCTATTAATATAATTATCGTGTCGTGAGGATAAAAATTAATTCGGATTAAATAACAGGATTATATGCTCCATAGAGTTTTACAACTTAGACAAGTACTTAATTTGATTTAATTGTTTTAAAGGCAACATACATAAATCGTTTTTGAAGGAATGTGGTACTTCGGTAAGTACAGTATTGGATAAAAAAATTACGAACTTGAACCTTGGAAATGAATGTAGCTTTTACGTACGTAGCTTGTACCTTAGTATCTGTAGTACACTATGTTGATTCTCCCATAGGATGCAACTAAAAGTGTAATAAACTTAGTCTCGAATTAATACTATCTAGAGTAATTAGGCCATTTTTCCTATAGCTTTTGGAAGTTTAAAAATGTGAACCAACATCACTACTCAAAGTGTTGGTAAACCATTCCCCCATAACCTCTCCCAAACCGCCATAACACACGTAAATAGTGGGAATTGTTACCATTGTGCTGGAAGCTGTTGGTCTAAGTAGAATACATGATAACTATTATTTAGTTTTTTATTAATAAGTGAATGCGAGTGAGTCACAGGTATCACGAAGATTGATATTATCACAACAGACGAGTGACTTCTGAGGTCAGTAATCTGTTTCTACGAATCAGTCAGAGGACACGTGTCGTGACTTTGCGATCTCCTCTACGACAATGTCGACGCTCTAAACCTCTGTAAGAAGTGATGCTCCGTGTTGTCCGGCCTGTCGAAAGTGGATTGTCTGAGCGATTAACTCTGGTTTAACCGGCTCTTATTAGAAGCAAAAAGGTAATTACGTAATAGTTTTTTGCTGAATTAAACGAGTCCGTGTTACTTGCCAACAGGGAGAACGTGTACGAGATGTGTTGTGATAACAATCCAAATTCTTCCCGTCCAATTAGTATTAGTCTGTCTGTATCATTATGCTACTGTGCGAAAAGTACGTAAGAAATAGAATTGTTCTCCCGTACAAAACCCATGATAAATGAAAGCTTAAACCATTTTATCACACGGTACACCACTAATAGGTTAAAATGAACAAAATTATCTGAACATAAATATATTTTAATGTTAAATGAGTACACTAATTTATTTTATTTTAATCGTTTAAAGAGTGTAATTCCTATAAGACAACCTGCGATAAATATTATAAGTCAATTAATCGTCATGGACACATCGTCGTATTGCCTTAATGTGAGTTTTTTTATTAAAAAGCAGCCGATCCGCTTTTATACCTTATTCTGTCCGTCATCACAATTATGAGGGCTATTATGAGTAATTATTTCTTCGTGTTCTAGCTTACAAGGTGGAAGAAAGCCACACTACACGTCGCGTAACAGGTGGTGCGGTGCAACACTGATGTTATAGCATGATTTCCAGTTAGTAGCTAATTTTATTCTTAACATGAGGTCAGATTCCGTTATATGCCCCCAACGCTTAAACTTTTTTCAATGAACTTAGAACGTAATAAAAGGATGTAGTTTACTAACAGAACTAACATTCCATCAATCAATAAGCATTTCCAGGTTTCGCGGTCGGTATTGTTGTCGCTGTTATCTTATCTTTATCGAGAATCCCGATTACGGCAGGCCGCGCTGCATCACATTATTATTTAAGTTTTTTACACGGACATAATTGCCTTTCCATTACAATTCAATTTATATTTCTGATCAGCCCCTCTAGAATCTGATATTTTACTGATAAGTACTATCTCGAGGGATGTTTTTCCTTCGGTGCTGCCCCGCGCTGATGGCCGGAGGCACTCGCATTTTGGGTGGCGGATTGTGATCAAGAGTAAAAACAAGTTTTGTGTGTTTTTTCAATAAAGAGTTTAGTTTTTGTTTGGAAATGTTTGTTTTTGTTGAATTTTTGTTTGGAGAAATGTAGGGGTGTGGTCGATATAATACATAAGTACCCTTTTTCTTTAGCTAGTAATCAATTGTAATTCATGATAATCATCCGTAAATGAAAAATTTGCGTTGGGGGCATTATGTTCGTTCTGTTACTCAACTACATCGTTTTATAACGTTCTAAGTTCGTTGAAAAAAGTTTAAGCGTTGGGGGCATATAACGGAATCTGACCCATGTCCTGTGGACATTTAAGTAGATATTCAGACATCATACAGAAAATAAAGCCGATAAAAAAAGGAAATAGTTCCATGCTACTGAATGTTAGCCAGATTCCACGGTTGGATTTGGACCATCGTAGAAGTCATTCGTGTCTGTCTGGGAATGAATTTTCGTTCAGATGCTATTCACATTTTCTTCCATTTAGTTAGGTTCCGTGGCAGAGATAAAATAAAAAACAGTTTCGGTGATTTAGGAAGGGCACTACAACGTAATCAGATCCTGTCACAGACTGTAAACTCTCCACTCTACTACTGTTTTTACTGTTTGAACAAATGTACATATTTTAATAAGTAAAATCTCAATATGAAAAATGACTGTACTCAGCTTGTTTAAAAATTTATTTGGTCTGTTAATTTCTCGTTGCCGTCAAAGTTACTCATAAGACCCATGTACAAATATTAGCAAACGCTCAGCCGAATCCCATGGAATTAAATCTTCCATCATCGAACTCAGTTTTGCTTATATAGAAGTGAATGTCATGCAGAATGTCAAGTCTATAGGTCTGTACGTTTTCGATATCGTAGGAATAGACAGATATATAGAAATAAAAAACATTCCCTTGAGTAACAAGCTTCGCTAACATTCGGCCATTGTGAGAGGCACACTGTAAATATAACGGGGGAGGGCCTCCTGAAACCGAGGTCACAGGTCGAGGTTAGCCAGGTCCAATTAACATTTACGTCACTATCAACTCAAAACTAGGTTTTCCCAAGAGTGTGATCGCATAGTAATGATTGCTCTTTAAAGTCTACATAAACAGCAATTAGCAGGAACGTATTACATATATGGGCCACTTATCGTCAGGGTTTGTTACTTTTAATTATCACGCACTAATGAGTATACATTTTACCCTTTTTCTAATTCCAAGTTTAGCCTAATGAACGTACACCTTCACGTAAATTATTTTATTCTGCTCTGAAAAGCAATTAAATTGAAGCATTTACACTTTCCACGCGCTTTAGTTCGGGTGGTTGAGAATCTAAAATTAACAAACGCGTTTTCATTTGTTAATGCAATCTGTCATCCAGAAATCTAGACGGCTAATGAAAATCACGTGCTATATGGTCGGTCATCACAAAGAAACAGAGCATAAACATGGAGAGTGAACTAGCGAATGGTAACTCTCTCCTGCTAAACAATGCATGGTTCTGCCTAAACATTTAGAATTAACTCTCCTTTCTTGATACGGTTTCACTTTCGTAGTATAGGTTAACTACCTTGAAATGTCCACACATAATCAAATACCAAGACAATATCATTTGCAAGGACTTCGGTCAAATCTGGAATTCTAAGCTAAACGTACATTGCAAAATATGTAACCTTTTACTTAAGTATCCCGATTAAATAAGAAAAGTAGTCCAAGCGGAATAGTTTTGCCAAGGTAAGAAACATTAAATCCGGAAAGATCAAGATACGTCACCTTAGGTCCCAGAGCTTGGGTGTTCAGAAGTAGGTTGGTTTTTTGCCACATTCTAAGGAAGGTAAACCACTTGTAGAAAGTGTGGGACACGGCGAGGTTAGGTTGGATGGTCCGCCGCTCTCTTTTTGGCGGTGTAACCGTGTGAAGCTTTGTCATTCCATTCTCATTTCGGCACTCTACTCAGTTTGTCGGGATTTTAATTTCCCACTGAAACATTCGTGATCTCTTAAACGCGTTAAAAGATCTTCGTACTTTCTGTTTTTTTTTTGCGGTACAACAGGCGAATTGTACACAATGTGACATCAACAAAAGAATGTTAATGTGATTTGTAGAATAACATATTAAATATAAACTTGGCTAAACTAGGACATTGTGAATTGCTTTGTTTATGGACAAGGTTTTCAATACACTTGACAATTCTTAAATCTAATAAACTTGGTCAAATACACATTTTTAATTCTCAAGAGATTTGATCGTGTTCCACAGCCGCAAGCAATGATAACGTGACTGAGACGTCGTTAACTGTAAGTAAAGTAACACGTCAGTCAGCTGGCAGTAAAGACGTCACTGTCTCCCTCTCAGTACTGTAAGCTTTCTCTGCTCCAGTTGTCACCAATCCTCGGACAATGAGCGGTAACTGGTTGGCTATTCTAGAAACTGAAGTGACTACTTAATCCTCTCCTGGTGATAACGCTCACAAACAGCTTCTTACTAAGGAGGATTATTAAGGTAAATGTGTTAAATAATCTGGAGCTACTGTGGGACATTTGCCTCACAATAACAGACATATTGACTTGCTAAACGAAAACCGCTCGTCCTATATACATAAATGTGTGTGTGTTTGTGTTTTTTTCATGCGTCGCATGTGCTGATATACAGTACAAGTAGTGTAGCGATACAGTTAGGTAGGTAATCGCTTTGAGGTCGAAATTAAAACTGTAAATGATTGCCTGTTCTTCCAATACCCTGAGTATCGAATGTTGACCCAGTGTCGGGACCTGGAATTTAACCAGACTTGGACCTGTATAACTCGTTCCCGCCTGGCTAGGGCACCTGTCAGTGTCACTTGTACCTCGCTTCGAATCACTATATCATACGCCGTCTTAAATTATAAAAAATAATTAATCAAAAAGACAAGATTTTCCAATCCACATTACCTCATTTCTATGTGTCTCTGTGTTTTATCAACAATATAAATCTCTCCAATAATAAATGCTACGATGGAAGGAAAGTCTGCCACTACGCCTAGCACAAGTCGTGTATTTCCCCCAGTAATTATTGGACAGAACGTGACTCCTGTATCTGATAAACAAGGTGAGCACTACTGCTACGTCGTCGTACATGTTCAACGACCTACCTACAACTGTCTTATAAACAAATTAATCTTCCCTACTTTCACTAGGCATGATTATGATTATTGTCTATTATTTTAATTAAGGATTTTCAAGGTTTAGGCCCCGTCCGGCCAGACGTGGCCTCTGAAGGGTTATACACCCTCACAATACGTATATAGGTAACCTAAATCGGCTGGTGTAACCCTATTACACATCAATCGGCACTCATGGTCTACATAAATTACTTTAAAAATTGATACTTAATATAAAAACATGTGTATATAACTTTTATGAAAAATACAGAGAATATTAGTTTAAACACGCTGTACATGCCATTGGTTAAAATAGTGGAATGTCTACTTTGCTGAAATCCTATGCATTTAAATGGTTTTACATTTTATTTGGTCCAATTTACTTTATTTTGGCATGACTATTATACATGCAATGTAGGAGAGCAACACACCACTTGTTGCGTAACAGGTTTTGTAGAATTGGCGTACAAGTTTTAAGTCTATTACACATTTCTTTAGATTACACGTATACGTCATTTGATAAATATCATATAATTGTACTAAGTTCATTTAAAATTTATTTTTACTATGTTTAACCATAAGATCAATGTACAAATGTTTGCTAACTCTCATCAAAATCCCACCGAGCGACTTACACATTATCGAACTCAAAGTTACCTGTGTAGATGAACCTTCATGCGTATTTTCAAGTCTATTGGTCAGAATTTACATTCATGGAATACATTTTATCCTTTTTCTAATTCCAAGGCGAGCCTAATGAATGTACAACTTCACGTAAATTATTTTATCCTGCCCTAAAAAGCACCAAAGTGGCTATTAAATTGAAGCATTCACACTTTCCAAGTGCTGTATTTCGTGTGGTTGAAGAATCTGAAATTAACTAAAAAAATCTGTGTTTTCATATCTTAGTGCAGTTTGTCATCCAGAAAATCCAGAAGGCTAATTAAAATAACGTGCTATACGGTCGTTCATCACAACAACATGGTCAGATACCGAGGGCAGGTCGAATTAATTCTTTATCATATTATCTGTTTTAATCTTATAATTCGCATATATAAAATTTTTAAATGTTCCACATCCAAATCCACCATCCACTACAGATTTATGTACGAATACTTAACTTCATACATTACTAGTAATTCTGTGAACAGGAGACGTCGCTCACAATGTTTTAACACGTCATGGCTTTGGTAAATTGGAGTACATTTTACTAGAACGGTCTTTATTAAGTTGTAAACAATCGTGTCCCTACCAATTGAATTATTTAAATTTCCAAGTATTTCTTGGGAAAGTGAATACTAACACAGCTTTCATCTCTTTTATAAATTCGTAGATTATATCATCAGCTTTAATACTTAACTACTACAGCTTGGTATTATAATTACTAACTGCACCATAAATAATCCCCCCTTACAACCACAGTGCCTCGGTTGATTATGTTGTTTGGCACTACCTGTTCTTTTTACGAGTATTGTTACTTCTGAATTTAATTCTGTGCGTGTAGTTGAATACGTTAAAGGTGCTTGTGCGTTGAAACTGGTTTGGTGTCACCTTTATTATATTTGTATAATTCTTTACTTTAAAAATTATCGAATTATTTTCAGAACTACAATAAACAGTAATTCAACGATTTTACTATGGTAGAATCTAGGAAATAAATATAAATATAGTAGTATTAGTACAGTAATATTTTAAATGTGCTATAGATAGGTCAGGTCAACTTTGTCATTTAATTACTCATATCTTAATTTCTATGGATTTTGTCTGTGCTGTCTTGAAATGGAACGAACAACGAAAAATCTGTTCACCTATATATTCGTCACCCATGAACAATTTGAGGTTAAAGTGCCCCAATTTCCTATTAGATCGGTATGACTCAAGAATCTCTATGAGTCAATGCGGTTACTATTGCAAATTTACTAACATCCTAAGTTTGACCCAGAATCTATATGAACACTTCCTCAATGACCTCCCAATGCATCCTTACAATTTGTATCAAGCTACCGGTTCGCAAGAAATAGGCCAAGGCGAGAAGAGAATAGATCGGCTTTCACTGCATTGCTTACTGAAGAGGTTAAGTACGCCCATCAAGGTCCGCTTCGACTCGGAAACTTAAGTTGTCAATTATACAAGCCTACTAAGTGATGGTAGGCTGATGACTTTCCTGGTATATAGATACCATAATTACAGTGTGCTAGAGTTTCAGTCTTCTGTGGTTTTTTATTAAACAACTCATGGTACATAGCACACTTTCTCTATGTAATCAAGACTTGACTAAGGAAATTGATGCGCAGAACTAATTTGAGTAAAATAAAATATGGATATAAAGCAATATATACTTAACTTGATAGTTAGCCTACGATAGGAAGTACGATCATTATATTTATTTCAGAATAATGTATACTGGTTTCATATAACGTGTCTCAAATAGATTGTGACATAGTAATGCATAATAGAATAGTCTACTAAATTGTGTATCAAAGTTAAAAATATTTCCATTAAGTTTTAATTACTATCTGTGATAATATCCGATTAAATAGTTTGTATGATTAAATTTAGAAAAAAAAGAGAATTAATACGCAAATTCTTATATTTCACAGTTTTTGTACCGCCATTTAAAAGTAAAAACAAATAATAATTGTATAACATACTACATAGATTTACATCAATCTGATAATCGAAAACTAATATTTAGGCCTACATATATTGGCACACCTGTATTTAAAACTGTATTAAAATATTTGTTACCTGTTCTCAAGGGTAGATTTTCTGAAGAACCGTGTAAGTTCACTGTTCTACAAAAATCCGTTCTCTCACAACCAATTTGATCAAACCTCATTTAAAACTATTTTTACTCATTATTTTAAACTAATTATCCAGTGTTTAATTTATTTAGAATAGCATTTCCCAAAAACCCAACCCCACAATACATGAAATAAAATGCAAAATCCGCGAATCCATGTACTTATGAACTATACGGATATTTAAGTTATACCGTTGTTTTAAACTCACGATCTTCTGAACATAGCTACATCTTTTTCCTCTTCTTCTATTAACGCAATATAATTACTAATTTCTCATTTCAGTTCTAATTTAACAGTATTTATTAAACCAACTGTTTACCGAATGGTTTTAAAATCTTGTCTTTGTAAGTGAAAAATCTAAGAACGATGTTTATATTTTGAATATTATTTTATTTGTAACGTGTTACACAATTCAAATCACGTTGTTGAATTTATTTGATGAAGGTTTTAAATATGTAACTACCTAATAATTTTGAGCGTTAGCGATTCCTAATCACACGAGGGACTAAAAACTTTATTTCTATTTGCGTCTGTCCGCACAATATCCCGAGAACGAATGGACCTTTACATTTTAAAGTTTATATAAAGCTTCATTTGTATAAAAGCCACTATGATTTTGACGACACTGTATTTCATTCCATGGGATTTGGTTGAGCGTTAGCCAACACTTTTACATTGGTTCTTATGGAGTAACCATGATATCAACGAAAGAATTGCAGAGTAAATAAATTTGTAAACAATCAGTACAACCATATCACATTTTAACATGTAATATGGTAACACATGTCTTCTAATAAGATGAGCTATAGGCTATACTTAAAATTTTGCATGCAAAATGTGACACGTTGTGTGTCGCCGTCTTACAATTTTTATAGAAAGATAATCTATTGTAGCATTTTTAAGGGGTCCAAATTTGGATCTAGGTTAGAAATACCCACCTGGGCTTTATCACGTTTTATTGATGTACCGACTCTTTGGGAAGGGCAGGATAAGTGAGGAGCTTAAACTTAAGAAACAAGATATCACAACGAGCCAGTTTTACCTGTAAGATTACAGGTAATAATAAAAACACTATGCAGATGCCAAGAGTGTTTATTATTAGTTTATTGTATAGTTGTTATCTCTCTGGCTATATTGAGAATTTGTTTGAAAGTATTCTACAGTGTGTTGTTGGTGTTCAGCTATAGAGAAGGTTTATTTGCTGTGCCACACGGCAGAAGTTAGTTAGGGTGGTTTGTTGTTTGTGTTGTAGTGAAGTTACGTGGCCTTGCCTCCCGTTAGTCAAGCAACTGCGAGACAAGGCTAGACAAACCTCGAGTACCGCACACGAGTACTCACATGTCACGTGTACTTCAGATTCTCTCGACGTCAATTCCGAGTCATACTTCGTTAATATTCAGCGTGAATTTGAGGATTTATATGAGTTTTAACGATTACACGAATTTTCTCTCATATAATAGTTGATTAATCTTTATAACTATATTGCGAACTATTCATGTTATTTCACAGAACAATACAAACATTTTATAGTTCTTAGATTTCTTGTGATTAAAACTGAAATATTCTAAGAAATCGTGGATAGGAAATATTCTCTGAAAAATGTGTTTAAGTAATAATTAAAAATAATTATGTAGCTAAAATTAAACCGACACATCACAATATTGAAGTACCCTAAAGAACGTAACGAAAAGTTGTCGTACAGATATATAGACGAACGGTCTACACTTTTACCCCAAAATAAACAAAGCTCTTCCTGTGATTCATATGGTCAAGATTATCCAATGTAGGTTCAAAAGTTTCTAAAATCTATCCATCAGGCGTATAGACAGACGGAAGGACTAAAAATTACATGATTTTAAGAAGAACCAGTCGGGTCCTCGCAAATATTGGACTTGAAATCCATATATTTTCTAGTGTATACATAATTATCCACGTATGTCTGTGTGTGCGCCCATGCCTGAATGCGCTCGTTTGAGTGTATTTTGTGATGTCAGGCAGAGTTTGTTCGTTTTGTAGCACACACCTAATACACAACACAATTTCAAATTCAAATGTACTTTGTTCACCAAAATGTTCATATTAAGCTCTAAAAGTGGTTTATATTGTGACCGCATTAACCACGCAAGCGAGACCGGACTTGGCGTGTTGGTCCACCTCGCTCTCGATAACTGGTTCCAAATCCAACCCGAATTGAGAAATTATTTGTATTAGTGCCAAAACGCGTTCAGTTTAAAAAAATAGTTCTTGATAGGACCACAAAACTTCATTAAGTTTTTACGCACATCGCAGAGACTAAGTATAAGTTGGTAACTGTTAATGTCGTGTAATTATTTTATTAAGAATACATCTCGTACTTAGACAATTGTCTTCAAATCTTAAAAACTTTTGTTTTAATATTGTGTACCATAGTTTAAAACACTAAACAAGAACTAAAGTATGGATCGATTTTAACAAGAATGTTCTAAAGTCCCTTATTTTCTACGTATTATTAACTTGACATAGTCCTTGGGCAACAGTCGATATTTTTGTTCTAAATAATCAGGCACTATATTTGACAACAGGCTTATGTACAATGGTTGTTTTAAGGCTTAGTTACATTAACAGTCTAATCGTGTATTTTTCAGCAATGCGTTTAAACCGCCTAGAACACATACGTGCAAAGAAATAATTAAAAAATCTTATTCATCAACAGGTTATGGATTCATTGATCCTACATCAATACTAGGATCAAACCTAAGATGTTTTTTCGGAAAATTTCTTCATTTAATATACTTAAAAAAACTTCTTCCAAATCTGTTTAGGGGATATATTTAAAATCAAAACTATAAACCACATGTATCCGATGTATTTGAGGGATGTATTTGAGGGATTCAAACGGATGGTTTGTAATACAATGTACATTGTATACGAAAACGGTTCATGTCGTTCTAAAATAGTTCTTAACAAGCCGTTGAATTAACCAAAACGCAAAACTTTTAGGAACGTTCTCCCACGACCTAGTATTTACTCTCATTTAATTCTTTCTACGCCTAAAAGGAAAGTTTGACAGGGCTAGAAAGGGTAGTTTATTTTTATTATTATGGTAAGTGCAGAGCGGCAGGGTTTTCTTCGCAATCCTTCCAGCTATTATCTCATATTATTCTGCGACACGCGGCTACAATTCCCTTAATAAGCCGAGTAACCTGCAATGCCTGTACCGTTCCTCGTACTTCTGTACAATTACCCTCATTCCGCTCTCCAACTGGCATTAGAGCTGCATGCACTCCCTGGCTGCCGAAAAATATTGTGTTTACTGTTGATTAGATCTCTCAAATTATCAACACAAAACAAAAACAGACTACGTTACTGTTCCGGGAATTTTCCTCTACGTTATATTTAATTACTCAGATCAAAAGTGACCTTGCTTAGCTGTCCTGGACTCAAGATACGGGCGGTCCCAAGAATAGGATAAAATACTTCAGACCATATACACAGCGACACACGTAGTGTCAATGTGTAACCTGGCTATTCACGGTGAAAGCGGTCAGTGGTTTACTACTGCTACGCTCTGGCGGGCAAATATTACAGTTGGAACTCTGGGCTATGTGCACCTCAGGTAATATTCTACTTGGCACAAGTTAAACTGTCTGAAAGGTCATTCGTGTTCTTATTACTACACTCTTGCGGGCAAACAATGCTGTTGAAACTCTGGGCTATGAACGCCTCAGGTGTAATGCTACTTGGCACACGTAGAGCTTTCTGACAGTCGTGTTTCTACTACTGCACTTTGCCGGGCTAACATTGCAGTTGAAACTTTGGGCTATGAACGCCTCAGGTGTAATGCTACTTGGTACACGTAGAGCTTTCTGACAGTCATGTTTCTACTACTTGGCCGGGCTAACATTGCAGTTGAAACTCTGGGCTATAAACGCCTCAGGTGTAATGCTACTTGGCACACGTAGAGCTTTCTGACAGTCGTGTTTCTACTACTTGGCCGGGCTAACATTGCAGTTGAAACTCTGGGCTATAAACGCCTCAGGTGTAATGCTACTTGGCACACGTAGAGCTTTCTGACAGTCATGTTTCTACTACTTGGCCGGGCTAACATTGCAGTTGAAACTCTGGGCTATAAACGCCTCAGGTGTAATGCTACTTGGCACACGTAGAGCTTTCTGACAGTCATGTTTCTACTACTTGGCCGGGCTAACATTGCAGTTGAAACTCTGGGCTATGAACATCTCAGGTGTAAAGCTACTTGGCATACGTAGAGCTTTCTGACAGTCGTGTTTCTACTACTGCACTTTGGCCGGGCTAACATTGCAGTTGAAACTCTGGGCTATGAACGCCTCAGGTGTAATGCTACTTGGTACACGTAGAGCTTTCTGACAGTCGTGTTTCTACTACTGCACTTTGCCGGGCTAACATTGCAGTTGAAACTCTGGGCTATAAACGCCTCAGGTGTAATGCTACTTGGCACACGTAGAGCTTTCTGACAGTCGTGTTTCTACTACTGCACTTTGCCGGGCTAACATTGCAGTTGAAACTTTGGGCTATAAACGCCTCAGGTGTAATGCTACTTGGCACACGTAGAGCTTTCTGACAGTCATGTTTCTACTACTTGGCCGGGCTAACATTGCAGTTGAAACTCTGGGCTATGAACATCTCAGGTGTAAAGCTACTTGGCATACGTAGAGCTTTCTGACAGTCATGTTTCTACTACTGCACTTTGGCCGGGCTAACATTGCAGTTGAAACTCTGGGCTATGAACGCCTCAGGTGTAATGCTACTTGGCACACGTAGAGCTTTCTGACAGTCGTGTTTCTACTACTGCACTTGGCCGGGCTAACATTGCAGTTGAAACTTTGGGCTATGAACGCCTCAGGTGTAATGCTACTTGGCACACGTAGAGCTTTCTGACAGTCGTGTTTCTACTACTGCACTTTTTGCCGGGCTAACATTGCAGTTGAAACTTTGGGCTATGAACGCCTCATGGTGTAATGCTACTTGGTACACGTAGAGCTTTCTGACAGTCATGTTTCTACTACTGCACTTTTTGCCGGGCTAACATTGCAGTTGAAACTCTGGGCTATGAACGCCTCAGGTGTAATGCTACTTGGCACACGTAGAGCTTTCTGACAGTCGTGTTTCTACTACTTGGCCGGCCTAACATTGCAGTTGAAACTTTGGGCTATGAACGCCTCAGGTGTAATGCTACTTGGTACACGTAGAGCTTTCTGACAGTCGTGTTTCTACTACTTGGCCGGGCTAACATTGCAGTTGAAACTCTGGGCTATGAACGCCTCAGGTGTAATGCTACTTGGCACACGTAGAGCTTTCTGACAGTCGTGTTTTTACTACCGCACTTTGCCGGGCAAACATTGCTGTTGGAACTGTGCACTATGTATGGCAGAACTTGAGACAAGTAGAGCTATTTGATATGTCAGTTGTGTTAATACTGCTGCACTCTGCCGGCGGCAGTTAGAACTCTGGGCTATCATGTGCCCTTCAGGTGTACTACTACTTGGCACGAGTAGAGGTGTATGGTAGGTCGAGTACTGATGTGTCACTGTTACACTCATGGCCTTATCTTAATCTGTGTGTAAACCCAGACAACTTTCATGAATACAAGTTCAAACTTTAGTATTATTACATTATTGGAAATGCTTTACATATTTCTGCTTACTGTTGTATTAAACTTTAATTGTGTAGCCAGAAAATGTATCTCGTGAGTAGTAAATTATCTATTTTACTGCCGAAGTGATCCTTTTGTAATACATCTAACGAAACATTTTCTTATGTAGAAGCCTTTATAGGAAGCATAAATTATACGATTCGACAAAAATGGGAAACGAGGTTATGCTTATTGAACCTCGTCCAAGAGTTTTCACTCCTCACGTCTACCGAATTTAAATAAGTGTATTTTGGAAGCTTGCCTGAAAACCCATTCTCTCCAGAGTGAGGCCGTAATCTTGCAGACGTGTTCTCTAGTTTTTATAGTTGTCATTTAAATCCAAATCAAAACAATTAAGCTTTTCCTAGCTTTTTTCCATTAGGTAATGTGGTACTTGGCATAATACGCTGACTTGCAGATTGATTCCTGATGCACGTCCCACCAAACATTCTGACATAAAGACCTCATTTATTTTTCTGATTGTCACATAGACCCAAATCTCGACTAAAATTAAGTAATTTACCTAAACAGAAAAGTCCATTATCAGCAGAAAAGAAAATAAAAGAATATATACCCCAAGAAATTTGAACGGTTTAGAAAAAAAATATAGATATTTCGTTTTGATCAGTATGCAAATTCTAGTGTGGTAATTTTATGTGAATACACTACTTAAACAATTAACTAACAATATTTTCTATTCTTCCGAAGAGATAAAAAATGTGTGAACGACAGAATGTGCAAACAGCTATTGCTTACTATTTATCACTCAATCACTAACACGACTCATTTTTTTATCAAGTACATTTTACATTCATTAATACCACAGGTCATTCAGTCATCTATTATACCTTATACTTACAGTTACTGTTTAATTACTCTTCAGAACATTCACTGAAAGACATATATCAAAATATAAAAACTGAAAGTTCACCTTTTGTATCGCATCTTTTAATAATTGTAGTTTATAGTGGATGTTGTTTTCAAGATAAATATTTAAGACCGAAAAATAAATATAAAAGATTATTTTAAATTTTCAACGATACAAAGGGGTAGATCTACGACAATGGGGATATGTCTGTCTTCCAAATAGTATATCACAATGGTTCACGAATAGTTGATTCGTTACTTATCGCTGCAATAACAATGTACAAACTCGTATATGAAGGTTAAGGTTCTTAAAAATATTAACTGAGTAAATATGTGCAAAAAAGCGTTTGCGCACATTTCCTACTTATAAACAAACCTAGGGCACCCGCTTTCTGTATGACATTCCAAGCATTCGTGAGATAAATACGAAAAAATATAATAAGTAGATCTGTAACCTGTTAAATCTACCTAATCTTAGTCCTAAAGACAAATTTACATTTTCAATCCATTCTTATATATAATGTGGAATTTAGTTTCCCTCTATTTTTATCAATGAAATATCATAATATATTAATTTAATTTATTGTTAAAATACTTATATTAATGTAATTTTGTGTTTGCTTAATATAATGCGGTAGAGTAGGTTCTTTTACATTCAAGTCTACGTCTGTCACATTACTCCAGTAATGTTCTTTTTACATATTTTCGATCTACAAGTCAAATGCATACATTACATTATGAGAGAGTAGGCCAGTTAATATTTTGAATAAAAAATTCATATTTCCCCGTGAATTATCATTTTTGAGATGAGGGTTTATTAACTCATTTCATATTTCTTTCATGTGCGAATTTATGTTAGTGTCTATGTTGTTCTAAGGCCGAAAACTTGAATGGTCTATCTACAAACAATAAACATCTTGTTACTTTCACTTATTTAAGTGATTTGTTTGTCAGTATAAACAAGTTTTCAGAAATGTTAAACAAATTTAAATGGCTAATAGCTCCAGTAGACATTTCAGTTTATATATATATATATATATATATATATATATATATATATATATATATATATATATAATTTCAATAAACATTGAATCGCAAAAAGTACTTGCTCCGCCGGGAGTCGAACCCGGATCTCTCACTTGCCGGGTGAATGTGCTACCATTACACCACAGAGCGCTTACTTTTTCCGATTCAATTATTTTGTATTTGGCCGTATCTGTCACATATGCGTTTAAATAAGCAAACTAACATATGATCGGAAGACCAAATAACTGTCAAATGACTTTTATTTACGTTAAACTTTATAAATGGCAATAGCCTTATTTAATTTCAATAAACATTGAATCGCAAACAGTACTTGCTCCGCCGGGAGTCGAACCCGGATCTCTCACTTGCCGGGTGAATGTATATATATATTTACATAGCTCTGTATAATATTTTACGCTGAGCTATAAAAACCACTATTTACTTTCCTTCGTGTGCTGTCTACTGGTTTAGTTACAAAATAGTTTCAAACTCCTATGTTTGAAGTCTACTACTTCAATTCTTAATTTATCCTTCAATAAATTTAAATCTTAAAAAAAATTCAAAATGTATATGATTGGGTATTTTCTAAATATTGTTAAACACATTTGCTGGTTAATGATATACGAGTACTAGTCATTAAATTCAATTTACTATGCTAACCATAATTGTATTCAAATTATTCAATAATAAATACAAGAATAAACTATCGCAAATGAAACAATCTAAAATTAAATTTGTTAGTAAATGTTATAAACAATCATCTGATATTAAGTTGGAAAGTGGATTAAAAAACACTGGCTGAGCAATACTTTTTTTAACTAAACTATTATTTAAACTAAAAATAAATAATCCCATACGATTTCTTTGGAAGTCAGTGGAGCAGAGCCCTATAGTTGAACATCAAATCCACAAAAGACACATCTAGAGTATAACAGCTTTCTATCAATATCAAATATGTATATTCGATAATAGTTTTTTATATCTAAAGCAGCAGTAGAATAATCAACAAATTCTCTTAATAACATATGGTACGCTGTAGATCTCTAACTTTTATATTTCGTGCTTACGCAAAATTTTAATAACTGGCTGTTCATGACACAAGAACCTACACTTTTTTACCTTAAGTTATTTCAATTTTATTTTTAATACTGTATGACTTGAGCTATTTTCATTATTCAGGATGCCTTTCCTGAACCTCCCTATAAGGGGTGTACAACTACATGACGCAAGAATTCTTTAATCTTACCACAGACGAGAGTTTCACTTGAAAGTCAAGAGCTAATTAATCATGGACGTGAAGACCCACTTGGCAGAACAATCGAGTGTCAATGATCCCCAATAATCAATAGTAAAGTTATCAATGAGCCATTCATGCTCGCAGAGTGCACGCGGGCTGCGCCAACTGCGCCGTCTCGTGCTGTCGAGCGATAACCGAATCTCCAACACTCGTGTCTGGCCGATACACCTCACTCGCTCTACACGTGATATCTGGGCCAGGGTCACGGAGCAAGGTGCTTGTAAACACAAAATTATCAAAGGCGTAGGAAAATCACCGAGTGATTTTTAACAGAGGCGTGATTGTTTATGTGTACGATTACAAATAACTCAGTCACAATGTTTACTGTAAACAATAACTGATAATAGTAAACACAATAAACCCATCCTAGAAATGTAGGGAATTCTTCGAGAATATGGTTGAAATTCTTAGATGTCAAATGGACAGGAAATCGGCTTATCGATGTTGTTCTACTGTGGAGGCTTAAATATTACATATACAGTGCATGTACAATCTTTATACAGTTACAGAGTGGTCGTTTTGTATTTGGTAATGGCAATAAGTACGGATTGGTGTACGCCAATCCGTACTTAAGAATTAAAATCGTAAAGAATATAATATTTAAAATACTTTTATTTAAAAATAATTATGCTCGTTACTGAACTCTTTTAATGTGTTGCTATCATCTGTAAATATCAAATGAAAATGCGTTATTAGTTATCGATGTTTGTTGACAAAACGACTCTTTAGTTTTCTTCATGTTACCATATTCGTTACACTTTCAAAAACTAAATCATTTTGAAAACCTTAAAAAATTTGGTTATAAACATGTAAATACGTTTCTAAAAACGTGATCTCGGTTAGGTTATACTTTTTTAGTAATCTTGTTTATATACGTATTCACTTGTCATAATACATGGTTTACTTATACAATGATATTTTGTGTATAGTGTAATTAATGTATACTTATTGTATACTTCTCAAAACTTATTGATCTTTACCTTGAAACTTGCATATTGTAAGAAACCTTACATCGGAAACACGTAGAATCAAACAATTGTTGTAAATTATCTTATAATTATAAAACGCTTTATTTTTTATTCTACAATGTTAAATAATGTTGCCTAATAGTCTTGTAAAGAATCGTTTTTCAAGAAAATTAAAACAAGTGCCACATGTTTTTAATTTGTTGGTTAGTATATTAAAAAATATATAAAACTAAAAATATCAGACTTAAACCGTTATGCAAACACAGTTACGTTATGACCGAAGAGTAAGCACAAATTGATAAATATCAATGATTATGCTCTTGCTATGTAAGATCCAACCATTTTCTAGGAGAAATTATCAGTAAAATCGGTTGCCAATCTAAATTGTCTTAAACATTAAACCCCCTACAGGGGTTAATCATGGAAGGAAATTTCCATTCTGTGAAATACAAAATACTCTACTAATGTAGATTAATACCAGTATAGTTTTACAAAGATTGACGATACCAGATTGAGTTGTACAATACCTAACCACAAAATCATTTAAAAAAACTAGCGGCAGTGTTACATGAAGTATGTCATTGGTCTCCGGTAGGTAATCAAAACTAAAATCACTGATAAAGTTTAGGTCATAAAATATAAAATACATTCGCTACCAAACAACAGCACAGACGCTCCCGGCTTCGACATTATCTTCCGCTCGGTTTTTGCAAGTGAATGTTCTTTTGTTTATAACGTCTGCTGAACTATCACGATTCTCTCTCCAGTAGTTCATCAAAACTAAAATCACTGATAAAGTTTAGGTCATAAAATATAAAATACATTCACTACAGTAGCGTAGCCAGAAATTTCGTTCGGGGGGGGTCCGAAACCGGATCCGGTGGACGTTTTGTGTGTTATTTGCCAATGAGTTCACTGGTAAAAGGTAAATACCAAAAATATGGGCTTTAGTAACTACGCCTTATAGAAAGTGGAAAGATGTAATAGGCAAATTAAACTCTCACAGCAACTCTAGTACCACAAATTCTCTAGTATAGCTACAGAAACTTTACGAAGTTCGATTCTGGCCGAGTAGAAGAAGGCACCAAAGTGATGTGTTGGATTCACTGGATAAGAAAGAAAAAGAGCAAAACAGAGGCTTCACTCAAGCGTATAGTTGACTCAACTATATTCCTGTGGAAAAAATGAAATACCCCTTCGGGACATTGGGCTACTGAGGGCCGAAAATCCTTTAGAAAAGGAGGGAATTTTCGAGCGTTGCTCGGGTACAGATCAAACTAACGGTCGGAAAATGCACCGGAAAAACTCTACTGATGAATTTCGGCTACTTTGGATTTCACTGATTGAGGTATTTATGAATGAGTTATAATGACGATTTTTTTGTATCATTACACTGTAGACGAGTATATAATTATCGGAAAAAATCACTTTCGGTCGGAAATAAAATACACCTGAAAAACTCTAATGATTAGAACTTCAACTACTTCGGACTTCGGTTCTTGAGGTAAACGTGTGGTATTTTGATTGAGTTAGAACGACGATTTTTTTGTTATCATTAAACTGTACTCGACTACCTATATAATTTATCGAGAAAAAAATCACTTCCGGTCGGTAAATACCGAAGAAAAGTTCTCTACTGATTCGTTTTGACGATTTTGGATTTCACTGGTTGAGTGGTTGAGATAAAAGTAGTACTTATAATTATGTTAGGACATTGATTTTAGAGATTAATTAAACGCCGACTAATTAAATATATAATTATCGAGAAAAAACCCAAAAATAATCACATCCGATCGGAATATACTAAGGAAAATTAAATAACACCTCAGTCAGTGAAATCCAAAGTAATCGAAACACTTCTTATCAGTAGAGTTTTTTCCGGTGTATTATCCGACCGGAAGTGATTTTTTTTCAATTTTTCTTCATATAATTATATAGGTAATAGTCGGCGTTTCAATTGATACATAAAATCAATGTTCTAACATAATTCTAAGTACCACTTTTATCTCAACGACTCAACCAGTGAAATCCAAAATCGTCAAAATCTGAATCAGTAGAGCTTTTCCTTGGTATTTTTCCGACCGGAAGTAATAATAATAATACTTTTTATTGTGTCAACAATTATAAAAATTGTATACAATCGTCAAATTAAATTATTTATAAATATGTATATCTATTTTAAATTGCCCCCATTCATACCCGTTCATACACAGTCCACACTCATTCCTAAGTACTCAGCCATACGTTTTAAAATCTTCTAAATTTTACCACCAGAAATAGAGGATGATCCAACTACTTTAAATTTCATCCCAGCGGCTCATCATAAACTCTTGCACTGAATAGAACACTCTCGACACCAAAAAGTGTCTCAATCGAGCTTTAAATTTTGTTGGTTCATTCAAATTTTTGTATTTCATCAGGGAGCTTGTTGATCAGCTTAACACCAACCTCACATGGCAAACGTTTGAATGCGGCTGTTCTGTGCGGATGTAACCGAAGGTTGTCCCCTGCCTTTTGTCCCGTATCGATCCCGTATCGTCACCATACTGTACTGGACCATTTTCCCTCTCAGGAGCGATGAGTTCAGCCTGCTGACGTACACAAGGAACAAGACTGGTCCAAGTATAGATCCCTGTGGGACTCCATAGGAAAAAATTCGCTAATTTTAAAGTGATTTAATTGTTTTTTTTTCTCGATAATTATATATGTATTATTCGGCGTTGAATTAATACCTAAAATCACCGTCCTAACATAATCCTAAGTACCACTTTTTACCTCAACCACTCAACCAATGAAATCCAAAATCGTCAAAACTTGAATCTGTAGAGAGCTTTTCTTCGGTATTTATCGACCGGAAGTGATTCTTTCTCGATAATTATATAGGTACAGTGTACAGTTTAATGATAACAAAAATCGTCGTCCTAACTCAATCGAAAAACACCACGTTTACCTCAATCACTGAAGTCCAAATTAGTTGAAGTTCTAATCAGTAGAGATTTTCAAGTGTATTTTTCCGACCGAAAGTGATTTTTTTTTCGATAATTATATACACTTTTACAGTTTAATGACACCTAAAATCAACGTCGTAACTTAATTCTAAGCAAGCAGTCATTTTACGTCCCCAATACGAATTTGAACGAAGTGGTCGCTAATTTAAACTGTTCGCCGTGTTACGGTTCAGGTTACTTTGCGACATCACGTGACCGCGCCCTATATAAATACCATGATTACACTACACTACCCGAAAGGCCGAGCCCAAAAGTATCGTTTGATACTTTATGATTTAAACGAAAGGACAATTATATTTTTAACAACGGTCACTTCAATCAATTTAATGTTTGTAGACAAGAGTAATGATCACTGTCCTTTTTTCTCCTGCTCCATGCTTTATTTTTTAATATGTCTTAAAATTTCGGGGGGGGGGGGTCCGGAACCCCCTGGACCCCCCCCTTCGCTACGCCACTGATTCACTACCAAACAACAGCACAGACGCTCCCGGCTTCGACATTATCTTGCGCTTAGTTTTTGCAAGTGAATGTTCTGTTATTATAACGTCTACTGAACTATCACGATTCTTCTCTTTGCATCTTCGTTCCCATCTTCAGTTATTATGTATTATATACAGAGACACTGTAGATATATGAAAGGTGTTTTCAAACTCTCTTTATAAATATAGGGAATGTTTATAAGATGAGTAGGACTTATAGTCTACATGTATGATACACCAGAGGATTTACTCGTTTAATTATTCGAATGTCCATCTGTTATTAGTTAACTTCATCCTTAATCAAACTATTAGCCACATCGTGGTAATTTAGCGCGGTTGTTTGTATGTAAACTGTGGAATAAACAGGAATTAAAAATGGGATTTTCTAAGTTATCTGAATTTAATATATTACGCGCTAAGGGATGAATTAGTGCCCATTACTTGTTACGTTTTTATATTTATTCACGTTCTTGTTGTTATGTTGGTGATTACAAAAGTTAATAGTACATTACAGTTGAATATACCCATTAGGCAACAAAACAAGTTAGGCTGTATTTAACTGTATTATTACTCGTATTAGCTGAAGAACAATAACCCGGAATACATTAAGAGATTTGGCAATACTATGACAAGATTAACATGATGTAGCAGGAGCCAGTAAAATACAAAAAATAATAATGGGTGTAGTTTGCGATTTTTAAGTTATATTGGATGTATATGGCATGTAGGACTCATATCATATTTAGTATATATACCCTCTATTGATCCACTCATAGGCCATACAGGTATTTCAAAGAAGATCTTTTTGTTTATTACAATGATAGGATTTTTTCCGCCAGTCCCCTTAAGCCATGGAACCACGAGATAACAGGATAAACAGATACAAATGAGTACCGATGGACCAGACAGAAAGTAATGAAATTTTACCCAACAGACTGTAACTTATTTCCCGGATTAGTAAATTTTTCGGACTTTAACTTTATACCCCAAAACCAAAAGTTCTTCCTTGAATCAAGAGGACTGGTATACCAAGTTATCAGCGGCTAGGACCTTTTCATCAAGTTGTCGCAAAGATGTATACAGAGACAACAGACATCACGATTTGAAGAAGAACCTGTCGGGTTTACAATAGGGGGAAGAGTCAGTAGGTACAGAATGACGTGAACCTACGCTATCTCAACTCCGGACTAATCCACGAGGCTTTCGGTTCTGTCGCATGAATTTTTGATGTATTAATTAGTTATACTATCTATACGTCTTAAAATTGAACGCCTAATTTAAAATAAAGAATATAAAAAACATATTTTTAATAGTTATAGCTATAGGGTATACTAGCTTCTTGAAAAATCAAAATAATATTATTTATACTCATTCGTAACCACATATATGTTATAAGTATTTCAATTTAGATTATTCGACTAGAGTAAATTCTAGAGTGTTAAGGTAGTGACATTTTCTTTAACCACAAAGTACGAAAACTTTTAAATACAGAGTGGTTTTGGGGCTGGGAATAAAAGTTTGCTATAAATTATCTGGAAATGTGAGAATAGTAGTCTACTGTAATTTGTATAGGTACATTTCTAAAACGTTTACTACAAAACAAAGTGCAATTTTCGTCTTAAAAATATCATTTTGTATTAAGAAAAGTTTTAAGGCTCGGTATCGCCAAAACTGTGCGAATTTTGTACTCGTCCTTCATTTTTATTTACTGTAATACACTCCAGTGAGCTTCTCCCACGCCTAAGATTATTTTCTAAAACTAATTCCATATTATATCAAATGAAAATTCTTAGAAATTAATTAAAATTATTTTAAACCTTACCGTAATTATTTACAAAAATAATGTCTTTACTGAACTATGTCAATAGGACAACAATATTTCAATAAGACTTCGTATAATGTTAACGTCATATTTAATTTGAAAATTTAATTCATTCATGTATACAACTAGCGTGTTACCATAATAAATTATTGTTATTAAATGTTAACGCGTAACGGTAGAAATATACGGCTTTATTTCAAAATTTCAGTAGAGAGAGTGAACTAAAATCGAACCGACTCTCGTCGACCTTTCCCCGCGTGCAGGACTTGTCTCTGGTGTTGCAACTGCGGGAATGCCACCCAACAGATGCCAATGACACGTTAGAGAAAGCTTATATGTTTAACCAGAAAAAGATGCGGTAAAAGCTGTCCTATGACGATGAGTGGCTGGGCCGCGCCGGACCCAAGGTCACTTATCGGGGTCAGTGTGTCTTCAGCCGGAAGCGTCCACTTTCGTTCCGCCGCCGCCGCCGCGCCACCGATATCTGACTAAATTATCGCCCGGAGTTCGCCTGATCTAATGATCTCGGAGGTCCGCCAACGGTTCCGGCTAAGGAACATGGGTAAGTCCGGTCTCCAAATTGGCATCCTCATTGCATAACTCAATTTGTTTAAACTTACTATCCTCCAAATGTGTCACCTAAACATTATAACCGAACAGGGGAATAATATAATCGAAAATGAGGATCTTCAATGATACTGTTCCTTAAGATAATATTTTGATGAACGCGTTTGAAACACTCATCGAGGATTTACTCCTGTACATTAATGGAGAGGAAACGCTAATTTCTACTACAACGGCCAGTACATAACCGCCGCGTAGCAAAGAAGGACACGGGCTTGGCCTATTTAATATGGTTAAGACCAGAGAAAGTATCAAGTCTTATATCCTGTCTATGGTATCATGTAAAAACATTCTATAAGGCAACTCAGAGTATTAATACTTGAGTAGACCAAGTATACTTAGGCCAAGGCCTAAACATATTTATTTACTAGAAAATGAAACTGTAAGGAATTACTTGATAGAATTCCTGAACTTTACAAAAATAACACTTTCGTCATTATTCTATGGACTTGGAGTTCTGATTTTACACTGGAAATTGGAAAAGATGCGTGACAGAAAACGTGATGTTTCAAGAAACACGTCCGGAGTCACATACGAGTATATTGCAACTAGGAAAGTGTTTCAGCCGTGCCGGCGAATTATACTCTCGATTCTCCATTCCTGGTGAGCCAGTATAATTTAGTCTATTGTTCACTATTCATTCACTTACCAGGTTACGGATGGGCGAACTTTAATGTATCGACACTAAGGAATATTTTGTACACTGTTGACGCGTATATTATTTTATATAGTTTATTGTATTAATCTGTCAAAATTAAACCCCAGAGAGTCGTGCAAATATGCCTTTAGGGAGCTTAGATTGCTGACCCTTCCGTGTCTTTATATTCTCGAGGTGGCCTTGTACTGCCGACTTATATGCGAGTTGGTACGGGGCAGGGATTACTACCAATATGGGACTAGAGGCATGGATAACTTTCGAGTCGAACAGCACAGAACGGCAGCTTTCGAACACTTACCATCTCAAGTTGGAGTCGGACTAATCAATAGGCTCCCTGAGGGCATCAAACAACTGAATGAAACAAAAAAAATTCAAAACTCGACTAAAACATTTTCTTATGTCAAAGGCATTTTACTCAAGTGATGAGTTCATGATGGGCCACTGGGATGAAAATTTTTGAAATTAACAACCTCGAAACCCCCGGTTCTGATACATACAAGAATCGTATTGCATTGTATGCATTTACCTTAACCAACATCATTTATCTGATGTACTTATGTACTTTATATACTTACGTTGACGCATGCCATGCAATATTGTAATTGTTTCACGCAATAAAGAATATTATTATTATTATTATTATTATTACTGGTTTACTTCTTCATAATATTAGTGCTCTATTGCTCCATTATTATCGCATGATACTATATGTAATACTAAAAAGTTGCAACCCAGTAATAAAAATTGTAATTTTGTTCAGATAAAAAGGTTGTCAAAAGTATAAACATTTAATTGTGTACATTACTTGTTTGTTGATTAATTAGCTCTTATCAACTGGTTCCGTCCAAATTGACTTTTCAAATAACAACAGAAACGTTAGTCTGTTTCTACTTAATCTAGGAATTTTAATGAGTAGGTTCTCATTTGCAATCTACTCGTACTTTCTTGCGGGCAGTGTCAATATCTTAAAGGCTATATTATTAAAATTTTACAATTGCATTAGGTGTTAACGGTGAATACAATTATGTTGTTAAGAGCCTTCAGTGAAATGACTTTTAGTGTTACCCATAAGAAAAACTGTAAATAATAACCTCATTATCGTAGAATTACAAAAGATAAATAAGCGTCCAAAAGCTTTTCAATTCTCTGAAGTTATACTTTTTTTTATCCAAACGAAAAAGGTTTAAGAAAATGTAAGTAAAAAAAGTTTTTAGTTTTATCAGATAAGCAATAAAAATATCCAAAATATGTGCGAGTGCGTATTAATAATATATTTAAAATGAAGACATTTATAATAAATCTAAGATGAAAAATATGAGCGTACAAGTGAATGATGTTTCATAATATTTTTACAGGGTTAAAATCAAGATTGCAGCCAGTACAGCCGGTTCTTAAATCAATTTTAAAAATCTCCTAATATGTTGTTCGTTATTTAATCCGGTTTGGTGTAGGGTGTGAAATATCCTTTGTATCAACTAGTTTTCAAACAACACGTCTTGATGGATAGTGTGTTGAATAGACTTTCTTACTTTTTTATTAATAATAAAATAACTTACATTTTAACTTGAATATTTTTGAATACATTTATTAATTTAAATAAAAGTAATAGAATGTAAACAATCAATAGGTAAACTTGTACGTGCTGCCTTTGAACAAAATGTATTTTAGCCTAAATTAAATTAAGTCCGATTGAATCATAACTACTAGTTCAGTTAGAACAGCAGATACAATTGACTCTGTTTAGAGTGTGACATTATAATTTGGCAATATGTAAGGTTATGAAGATCAGTCCTCACGCTTATAGCCTATTGATTCCTTTTTTAATATTAGATTTAGGATATCGTTATAAGAAATTGTCTGTATCTTAGTATGTATTGATGTCTCATAAAAATGTTTAATGTATCATGTGTAATGTTTTAATTTGTAATGTATTATTTGACTTGACGTATGCAATGTTATGTGTTATCAACACAGATATTTGTTTGTGTCCAGTATCTGTGACTGATAAAACTTGTATAACTGTTGTATACTTGTACGTAACGTTAATGCACTTCTGACTCTTCCTGTCTCTGTCACTGTTATTACTTGCCTTCTCACTTGTCTGTCACCTACTTACTCTTTCGACTGTTCTTTTCTTTCTTTACTGTCTTTACATCAAGTTTGTGATTAATGAAACGATTACAAAATAGTATGCAGTATTTATTACATTGTGTAAAATAAAGTATTTGTAATTTCGTTTTAATCTTACCATATCAACTTTTATTTGTAATTTCAATTAAGAATACTGAAAAATTTTCTATATAATTTTAGATTGTTTGTTTACATTTGGAAAGCTTAGCTTGAATTAAGAAGAACTCATATCTTTATTCAAGTTGAGTTTGACATTTCAAAACACATTCTTTGTTCGATGACATCCAGTGAATAGTGCTACAGTATTTGACTAAACATATACGCTAAATATTCTGCACAATGTCTAAAGGCAAACATTGTGTTAAACCTTGTTGCAAGTATTGATAAAAAATGGTTCTTTACAATAGAACTATTGATATTTTAAACTGTTCACTGTGTTATATATAACACTTTCGATTGCAGAAACTGGTTTTACTACTGTAAATACATTGTACTCAAAGACTAAGTATCAGCTACTGAAAGCTAACAATTTACTAACCACTTGCATGGACAAGGACATTACTATTTTAAGAACAATTCTCTAAATATATATGACAGTGTATTTTACCAGCTGTGACTGCTTTCAACTGAAAATAAACATTGCTTCAAAACGTTCTTAATAGTAAAAGTTGCATCGATAATACTGACTTGTAACTTAAATATCGGGACTACTGAAAACTGCACATTAGCCTACGCACTGTTGGATCGAAAGTCAAAGCTTGACAAAAACCACACAAAGGCGAATCGCTGGTACGATCACAATATTTTACTTCATACTCACTGTTTCTGACCTGTCCGACTTACGCACGTATGTAAATGTAGACCGTGTTGTCTCCACAAACTAGTCCCAGCTAACTGAGATTTTCTTTTCCAGGGCTGACGAGCCGAGTTTGTCAAAGCACATGTGTTTTCGAATCAGACTTTGGTTTCACGTTAAACTGTGCTTTTAAAAAATCTGGAATATTCCGAGTGAGAAATCTTGGCGGGGTCAAAGGATACGTCGGACTCGGTAAGCTTGTGCGTCTTTAGCGCCTCTCTTTGAGGTAATTAGCGCTATCATCTGTTTATCTTACTTTACTATAGACCTGTGCCTTATACCCTGGGAATCACCATTTTGTCTCCTTGGAAAATAAATTAAGTCTCAATACACTTTGTACGCGTGTCTGAACATTTTCAGTCAGGAAATTTCAATCTATTTAAACATAATAAAATTACTATTTATTTTAACTACGTTTCATTTTAAAGAAGTCTTTGATCGTAAACACTTATATTTGGCCAATTAATAACACAAATCGCGCTTGATTAAATAACATTTCATTCAACATTAGAATAGTTGCTAATTTGCTGTCCAATTTTTTGTTTTTCATGGCCGAAATTTTATCTGAAATTGTATTTCTGTTAAATATACGTCATACAGTCAAACTATTAGACATTTCCAGCTGTAAAAAATCACAGCGAAAACTCTTAGTAATATGCCTCATTCTCAATAAATATCTCAGTTATACACAATATCAATATTGATATATATTCCACTATTTTTTATTTCCACCCATTTCTAAAAAACATTTTTTTATTTTTACAGATGAAATAGTTGAGTCTTAACCTCGTTTTACAATAAGAGCAATATGTAAAGTTAATATTGACTCCTTTTTTCCTGCATGATAGTTTTAAGTCTTATAACACATATTGGCTTTTACTAACTGATAAGGGCTCATGTAGCAGCCAGGTGTATCTTTTTCATGTTCTATCATATTACCTATTTTTACTGCTTTCTACATTATCCTAAACACCTTATCATTAAGTTATGTGTGTTGAAAGGTAAGTTTGCCTAGAATGTACTCAATCAAAACTAACAAAAAAACACAGTTGTTAAAATGACATATGCAAAGATTTTGAAACAGGATTTCTCGTCTCTATGAGTGAACCCGCTATCTAATTAGGACCTTGTTTTTGTCACATTGCAGATTAGAGTAATCTGGACAAGACTGGACACTTTCTCCGCCAACTCAGAGACAATATTGCGACAGAGTGTCCGTCTGTCCGCGGTCCTGGCCCTGACGTGGCGGTAACTGGCAACAATAGTCAAGCTATCTGATAATCGTACATGTGTCTATCCTGGTCCACATTAGCCTACTTAGATGGTGCATTCTAACCCTCGAAGTTTTTGTTAGCAAGGGGTTTTGTTACAGCGGCTGTGGGCCAGTCTTACCAAATATCGGCCTATCTGTACCTCCACGTTGTGACGGCGACCTAGTAACTGCGTTGAACTTGGTCATGTAATACAGTCTCCCATAAAAGGCTAAGACGGGGGCAAAGACTTACCAGGCAGCTCTGAAGCTCTCGTGAAGAGGAAAACTATTTATAGGTACACTTACAGTAAATTATAATTCCTTAGCCGATGTTTCCTGATCGAATTTATTACCTGAAACAGTTCATATTTCTGAAAATCTGGAGGAGTATAAACTCCTATGGAAGTTAAAAAATTAATATCAGCCTGAGTGTTTATCGTCAGAGAGCAAACCCGGAAGAGATGAATGAAAAGATCCAAATATATATAAGTATGAAATGTGGATGACTGAAGAATTACGTTTGAAGTCGAGGAGTACATCGTTTTCTGCATAGGAAAGTGATTGATTACTTAATCAGCTCCTTACAAAAATCGGAGAGTAAATGTAATGTGTTTAGAACGTTCGGCGTACTACTTTTAAGGGCATTCCTTAGTGTAGCAGCCCAAGATCTGGCTGAAGATGGATGTCGTCCTCTCCTTCGTCATCCAAAAGCTTTGCGGGTCTTCCCCAAAGACGTTCTCTAGACGTTCCACAGGCATCACTAACTCCTGAGTGTAAAACCATGTATGTATGTATCTGAACCACGTTCTGCTCGTGGTCTTTCCTTTCTTGCTAGGTGTATTTTAGTTTGGGTTATCCATAATTGGCACTTAGACTTTCGTACCAATTGCATATTGATTTTTCATTGATTACAATATTCAGCGAGTTTTTACACTATCCTGATTGTGTCGCGTTGGTCAAGAGTGTGTCATAGTTACTTTTGTGCGTGTTTAGAGAATGGGAATGTCTAAATATTCTAATTGTATACATAAAGGTAACAAGCAGAACGAGAGACGAGATCAATGGAGTCTCCATGGACGAGGAGTTCCTTCGGTAAAGATGATAGTGGAAATACTCCACAATCACCAACTAATAATGTCCAAAAAATAAGCATAAGTTTTTTGGCCAACCATTAATTAGCCTCGGTTTAAACAGGCTTGATAGTGCCTCGGAGTTGTTTTTGCCCTTCCTATAAGATCCGATGACTTGTTAGCAGGTTCTTGTCGCTCAAGTTTTTCTCTTGTGTGAACTTGGACTTGATGGTAATACTCAAAGTTGTATAACGTGGTTTCGAAGAGTCAATGCAATCAGTTGTAAACTATTCTACTTTTCTTTGGTTTGTGTGTTTCTTTGGAGGGACGTGACCTGAGAGGTGGGCTGGACTTTATATTTAGTGAGATATTTCTTTTGCTTTCGCTGACGACCATCTCTTGCTTGAGGAATCAGACGAGATCTTCAGACAACTCTGGATCGCATGTAGGGATAGTTCAGGTGCTTTCCTTTAATTCGTATAAGTGCAGTCCTTTTTCTCAGTTAGCCAAGTTAAAAAAGACTTGCCTCATTTTTGTATTCGTAATTTTATCTTTTCTAAAATAAGGATAGAAATTTTGTTATCAACAGATTTCTCTGTCCATGCTTCAATTTGGTGATAGCTGTGGCTGTTCAAAGCAGTAGCATAATTTGTTATTTATGGTTTTATCCTTGCTACAGTGCACGACTGTGGATTACTAGGTTTCACTACGGACACAGAACCGGGGTGCTGCTGTTTTTAATCTGTAAATAATACTTCCTATTGTTACTTGCTTGTTCCATCATTTCATTGATTAGACATACTGTAAATGGGCTATCATCTGGTATCTTACTTGGATGGTGCCGTACCCGCAAGCTTTTTGGATTCTGCGATGGGCAAGAATAAAAGTATTTAGTTCCATAACACGTCTTGTGTAATTAATTTGCTTATTTGGGAAAACTGTTTTCATTTAATAGAAATGTAATCGATGGTCCCTTTAAGTCCCAAAAACATTCAATGCGTGGAATCCTTAATCCGAAACATGTCTGTCAAAACTATTTTAGGTAGGCGTTGTACCTTTCAAAGTTACTGCAATTAATTTCTGATTCCTTCCTGTCTCACTGCACAAGGTCGGGGTCTCTAGATCTTTAACACAGGATATTATTTTCATCGTAACCTAAACGCAAAAACAAAATGGGAAACGAACGAATAATATGAAAGGAAGTGAGTGATTGGATGACCCTTTTTTTTAATCCCTTTCATACACTTGGGATGGTTGGAGGGAATGTCCGATCATGCAAATTTTTAGCAGTATAAATGGTCATTTAATAAGATCTAAAAGTGAGCGTCATATAGGAGAAACCTTGTGAGCTGTTAGTGAATTCTGTGGCTAATATTATTAAGTGAGAAGTATATCCGATACATGGCAAATAGCACAAGATTGAACCTGTAAAGATATCTTCCCCTTGTAGTTTGTATTCTTGTCTTGTTGAATTTTAACGTGGACAAACTAATTATGATATCAACCTGGGATTCTGAGATTGCCAGAGTTCACCCGGATTGTTGACCCGATACCACAGGACTCTTAGTTAGTTTACCATCACTCCAACTACAGATATTTAGGCCTATATTAGTTAGTGTTTCCACCATCACGAGTAAGAGCGTTTATAGTCCGAGCAATTCGTTTTCCAGCTCATTTGAAATGGAAACTGCTATAACGACTAGTGACGACGACTTGATGAAAATTTACAACCTACTAAGAATCAAATCACAAATGACAAGAGTCAGAGAGGATATCTAGTCAACCGCTGCGCTCGTAGCGTGAAAAAGCCAGAACTAAATTCTAAGGTAGACCCATTCTTTAGAGATATCCTGAGAATAGACACATCTTTTCTTGAAGTGAACGAAAGTGTTCTTACTCGGTATTCTTATTTTCGATGACCGGGAAAAGCAATAAAAATGTACAAAAATCTCCGAGCACAGCTCCCAAAACAGCATTATCACTGCCTTACACTGTGGCTAAGAGGATATACTACGATCTGTTGCATGCTACATCAAACGCAGTCAAAGTCTTTTCATAGAAGTAAAGTGCTATTAAAACAAATGTGACATCCCTTATCTGCCAAGACGTAGCATTGACAAAGTAACTGATGACTTTCCTACAGCCAACATTTTAACGTGAAGCTGACACCGGTTTAACTGCACTTTTGCAAGGTAAATCGTCAGCTATCGACAAATCAAAATTAATGCAAATCAGTTATGTAAGTTTTATCCAAGACACTGAGCGAAGATCTTATGGAGCTACGAATCTAGTCTTGTGATGCTGAAAGGTCAAAAGTTTACTGAACAGAATCTGACATTTTAGTAATGAAACAATCTTATTAACCAAAATCTTGTCAATAAAATCTCCAGAGGTTGCATTGAAGAGCTATAGCTGATGCTGGAACTGCATTTCATTGCCTAAGGGTAACTCCATTAAGCTTAGACAACGATGAGAGAAGGGCTTAGCAGCGACAACCGCCTCGAATATCTCGGGATTCACAACCGTGCCGTCCTGGATGTTGTATAGTCGTCAATATAATATGTTAGTATAATGTGCTATAGCAGGCGATGTATTCACATATAATGCTCAGAGTGTCTAGATTGATGATAAGGCCCTAACACCACACTACAGGCATAAAACACCAGTCTGAGGCACTGTAAGGTTAACACAATTTATTATAGCTAGTGAAATAAGTACTCGAATATAAAGCACACTGGTTATGTTTTTCAATGGCAGAAATGTTCCAACTTTCTTCTTTAGACAAACGAAATATCCCAAAAGACAATTATTATAAATCCTACTGGATTACCATATGCTCTCAAATCCCGTAGATATGAGATATGGAACTGATGGAAAACCTTACTTTCGCTCCTCATTCAGTTTCTTTATACCAGGCCCTGAATCTTATGGATGTTAAATAGTGATGCCATCAGTAACCTTATATAGATCCTGATTCATTCCAAGAGCATCTCTTAGAACAATAATTCTAAGTTCAATGAAAAACTTAACCTCCTAAAGTACATTTATATCGTTTCACCAGGCCTAAAAGCTCGTAACCCCCATCAAGGACATCATCGCCATCCCTTATCACGACTCCGGTGTCGACAAACAACATTCCCATATATCATTGATTGTTATTGGGGGGGGGGATTCCCTTCCCCTATTTTTTCTATATAGTTTCACTAAGAATCCAGACATTGTGGCCCCAATATTAGGTAAAGGTATTATCAGAAACATTTACTTGAATGAAGAATCAAAATATTACGACAGATGTTAGGAGCAATTCTTATTCTCGTGTTCTGACCATTTTTACTTCAATGGTTACTCCATGATGCTTTGAAATAACGAAATTGTGAGGAATATTTTCTGGTGCAAGATGCTGCTTGTGTCCTTGAGACATCATTTTCATAACTGGTGAAACTCCTATCCCAGGATATCATCCATGTTTTTGCACCTGAGGCCTGACATTTGATGTGGCATCTAGTTGTTGTGTCACTGACTGATCTTACTCTAATATTTGTATGTCACCCTGTAACGTTCTGTATCGCTTAATAGATATGTCCTTTACATTAACAGGTTCAGTAGAAAATTTGGTTATAAAGTATATTATGTTATCTCATTTTTATTAGATAGCATACTAAAAAACTTAAATTTTAATATTTATTTAAAAGTATAAAATTAATATATTGTTTATTTATAATAATGTGTTTACCTCCAATTCATAAAATAATAGATTGATTGACTGATTATCAAAATGCGATACAAATTTGCCACGTTACACTATTTATCAGACACGTCACATAATTATTTCACATACCACGAGTTGTCAAAGTGTTTAGTAGTCTAATAAGCTTTTCAGATTGGTTTAATAAGAATATAAACTCCTAAACATTGTTAGTAACACTGTAATAAATGAAATATTGATGTCTTGTAATTTATTTACAAAAATATGCAATTGTTGAAAGGTATGCTACAGTATTAGCCAAAATAAACAGTACTGAAATGGTAATATTTTATTATGGTAAATACAATAACTTTACATATAGATTTTACCAATAAATACAAGTCAAAGGAAGCAAAATTGGTTAAACTCGGGTATTAACATGTTGAATATGACCCCCGTTCAGTTTGAGGCAACACTCGTACAGTTCTTGTAGATTTATCATCATTTTCATGAATAGGGGTTGTTACACGCTTACTATGCTGTGGCCTCTCTACAACAATGTCAGGACGTTCAAATCCAAGGAAACGTGTTGTCTGCTTCTTTATCAAACCATTAAGGTGCACATGACATCCATCAGTAAACCACACATCACTCAGAAACTCAGGTTCTTCATAGCATATTGCTAAAATTGAAGCACAGTACTAAACTCTGGCTAGTTTGTTTCTACAGTTCAAAGGTTTTCCAGTTTGTATCCTGTAGGGAAAACCACCAATGTTTTTGAACATTCTTCGCGTTGACGTATTTCTAATATTCGGTTTAAGAGAAGCTCGCATTAAGGTACGGTTACTATGGATGCGAATTCTGACGAAAATCTGTTCTGACGAGCACTGACGAGTTCGTACGAAGTCGTCCGAACAAACAAAAGCCTGTTTTCTAATGATACTGTTTACAGTGGGAGCGATTTTTGCGTCAGAAAAGACACGAAGTCGTCAGAACGATTTGAGCGATCAAACAAAATTGATTTTTTTCGTGCGGCCAGCAACCTATTTCACCTTGTGCGTCGAATTTTAGAGTTATTAACTTAAATTAACCATGGATATTGATGAATAAATTAATCGGTCTTGTGTACGAGAACAAGTGTTTGTGGGACATGAGAGATAAAAATTACCACAACAGAGATCTTGCTCGGAAGAATCGGGATAAGGTTGCAGCAGAACAACACAATTTTGGGTGAATGTGGGTAAAATGTGGCTTTTCAGTAAAACTATTTTTTTAAAGGAAATTTATTCTTTTTATCAAACAAAGGTTGTTTATTTCTAGGGTTAATTGTTACGTCAATCAGATTTTCAATAATTTTATGAATCTAATTTGTTTTAATGAGATTGTTTTGTTATAATTAATAAATAATTGTTATTTGACTAATTAAATACATTGTTACATACATACTAACAAATATCGGGTTAACATAATTATTCTGTTTTTACCCTTTTCAACGACATTATTTTTAATGACGGGCTTTCAAGAAAATATTGTTCATCGAGTCCATCCATTTATTTAGCTACGCGGCTTTGATACGTACTGACTATCAGAAGATCTGAAAACGCGCACACTGTAACCGCCTTGTTCTGACGAGGGTTTCGGACGTACTCATCAGAACAGATTTTCGTCAGAATTCGCATCCATAGTAACCGTTACCTAGGCTTCTTTTCGGTGACTGTAACACTTGCTGCAACACTATTCCATGGTTTTCATTTGTACAGACAGTAGTTGGGCAACCTGAAAATGTCAAAACACTACCTGTTCTTCGAAATTTTTCAACAACAGTAAGAATCACAGCATTACTAGGCGGGTTTTTGTGGAAATGTGCCTGAAAACCTAATGAAGTGTATGACAAACCTGGCCCACCCGCACGTCCAATTCCGTATGAGCGAAAATAATGCTCTACAATAAAAACTTTCTTTACCATTGTTAGCACCATGTTAGCAAACACTAACCTCAAATAAGAAAGAAGTAATGAACACCAAGCCGTAGCAATAATCGACAACTGAATCAGCTGATCGAGAAAGCAACTACAGCTGATTCAGTTTCAGTACCTACTGTATATTATTATGGCTAATTCTGTATTTTTTACAACATGTATTTATTGGTATTATCATTCTTGTTATGTACCTATCCCTTAGTTGTATATGTTTCTATGTGTTGTATCACTCAACACTTAATCACAAGCTGTTTCGCGCCCGGAAACTGTTACATTCCATGTGATACTAACCCGAGACGTTACAAGAGAGCTGTTACGTCTGTTGCTAATCCAGTTTCGCTCCGCCTTTCGCCGTTAGTGGTCATTTTTGCATCGTACTGAGAGTTGCTGTGTTATTTTCATAGATCAGCTTTTTGTATTCTAGCCTATGTTGCTGTTTTGTTACCTAAAACTTTGATTTCTCTACCTTTCGGCATAAGTAGAGTATTGCTTACTGTCAAAAAATCTAAAAACGTTGATAAATTGTTAAACTTTGAAGAGAACTTTAAATTTATAAAACAATACTTAAACTATTGTTACCAAACAGGCTCAATAAACAGTAATAACAAAGGCTTTGGTGAATCTTTAAATTCACTATGGCTGGTTTTGTAAATGACTCCTCATCAACAGAGCAATCTGACAAGCGTTGTTAAAATATTTCCACTCAGGTCATAATCACGAGTTTGCTCGTGTAGATCTATAGAATAGAATTTCTAAATTAAATTAAATTTAAACTCCTAAGTTTAAAAATATTCACTTTTTTACATTGCGTAATAATATTGTTCCGAGTGATGAAAACTAATATTTTTAGTTTTTATTAATGTTTCCCTTCTCAGGTAGTGCAATCGAATGTTGGTTGGTTGTTACTTTAAATTCCTGGCCTTGAAGATAACTTCCCTGGAGAGAGAGAAAGTAAAACCGTTTATTTGATTATGCCATAAGGAATGACAGGCATTTAAAATAGAAATTTTAAATGGCTGGAGATAAAAAAATGAAAAACATCAGGGAATAAAATGTTGTTTTATTTACTCGTATTAATGGCTTAGTAAAAATGACATGATTTAATTAAATATTTTTTAATTACCTGTACAGTATTTCAATAATCTTTTCCTATAAAAAAAAACACGCAATTCACGTAATTTTTCGTGTACATACTGTAAAAAGCTCATGTCTCTATTTTCAACCGTTTTAATTTAGGCCTTATTACACGAAGTTCCAGAATTATGTTTCAAATTCTACTACTCCTCATGGTATATTTAAAAAATTTTCTACTTTTCCTGTTCTCATAAATGCTGTCTTAAATGGGTGTGACCTAATTTTTCTTCAAGATTACAAATGAAAACCGATATGCTTAAGGGAACCCTAAGACAAGACATTGGTTTCTTAAAATGCCCTTGTGTATGTATGGCTGTTCATGCTAACTCCACATGCCTTGGATAGTTTTTCTTTGGCTATGTTTAAAATCAATGTAATTTCAAAATATCTACATATTATTTATCAATCTCAGTTATTTCCGTAATAGACTTTGCAAATTATTTTATGTTTTATACGATTACTTGTTAGAGGAACAGCAATATTCAACAACCGTTATAGTAACTCTCTCATGGAGAACCGAGCTCAAACAGTAAACAATCGATAGTCGTTCTAAGACATTAACCAGAGTGATAGCTGTAGACATAAATGGACCGTAGCGATAGACCGTTACTGTTAAGGGGATCATGCCAGTAATAGTGGTCTGGGGTAATAGATATTCAGTAATTCATTAGCGCCTCCATCATAGAATATAAACCCGTTCCTCGGAGTCTTCATACAGTGGGGTAAGGCAAGTATCGGCATTATAAATTAATACCATTACCGCTACAATATTGGTATTAAATTCGCTGACGGGATGACTGTACCATCAATTTTCTAATCAAGTTTTAATTAACTACATAATTTGTGTGTTTTTTTAACTTATAATCACTCCAGGTAGTGCTTGAAGATAGAGATAAAGTATTATGAGTGGGTACATATTATAGACATAATAAAACCATTACTATCGTAACAGTAACATTTCCAATTAATTCATCTTATAGCCGCAAAATGATCAATGAAAACGCTATGACTTGAAAAACCTCCAATATAATCCGCGTATAACTGAAGACCAACTCCATTTCTTGACCAGAACTATTGCAAAATGTACCTCTGTTTTTTGTGTTTGTCATGGCACTCGCGTTAGTTGTGCATTTGTGTAGGAAACAAATCTAAGAGTGTACAGCAATAAGATAAACCAACAAGTCCGTTTATGAATCTATTTAAGTACAGATTATTTGTCCACGGTTTTTGCTTCCTTTCTATAATGACCTGTACTCTATACCCACTGAACGGTTTAACAACTCCCCATTACTATCCTCGCCGCGCAAACGGATATCGGGGATACCCATTTCTATTACTTGAGAGACTTCTGCAAAAGGTGGGCAGTGATGGATAAACCAAATAGAGCAAAACCACAAAATAACGATGCTATATAGTGTTCAGTTCACATTGATGTCTATCCATTGCAGCACAAGTGACCCTCTTGATAACATTTTAAAACTTGATTAAGTCCATAGGATCGCTTGAAGAACTCTTATTTCAATAATTTTCAAAGCTATTGTGGATAATTTTATTCATTCACTTGTAAATTAATCGTAAACGTAGGGTTTTCTATATTAACCTTTTGTCTCTAAAGATACTAGACGTACTGTACATTCTATGAATCGCGTAATATTCTGAACGAAAAATCTGTTTCAAAGTGATTTGTTTTTGCATCAATCCATAACACCACTGATAAGTTTTTTAAGGTCTTTTCACTAACAAAGAACAGACCTGCTGATTACGGTTTTCACCAAAGGCGTTGTGTCCTTGACTCCAAACGTATTCGGTCATTCCTGACAATTCCTAATTTGTATAGACTCTCCCAACGCGGTAAGACGCTCGGATTTGCCACTTGATTTACGCTTATATGATTAGTCCAGGAGAAATAGCAGTTAAAAATGGTCAAATAAATAAATGTTTTTCTTACAGCAAACTAATGGCACAATTTAGTCAATTACATCATAAATAAATAAAAAAAAACATTCCGAACCAAAATCGTCTATTAGGGGGTATAGGAGGGGTGGTTTTTTAGGGGTGAAAATAGGGTTTTTGCAATTTGTGAGTAAACAATGCATCCTATTGAAAAAATGTCAAATATAAAAGTTGTTGGAAATGAAAAAATCTACAACTTTATATTGTAATCATTTTTTTCCCTAACCTCAAAAATTTCCCAAAAAAATTCAAAAAACCATTTTTTTTGGTTTTTAATTTTTTTCTTTTACAAAAATGGTTCGATTGAGCTGAAAGTTTGATCAAATATACTATGTTCTATTCTAAAAATACTGTATTTTTTTCATTAAGAAATATTCAGGCGTTATAATAAAATTTCACTTTAAAAAAATATTTTGATAATTAATTTTCAATCACCATTTTGAAACATTTTTTTAAATCAAAAAAAGGTTCTCTGACGGCTCATTATTTTCGTTTTTTTGTCTATTTGAAGAAATGAAATAAAAAATATGTAGTTTAATTGAAAAAACTGCAGAAAAATTGAAAAATAAACAAAATATTGACATTTTTTCATTATACATTGTATTATTTACGTGGAAAAATTGTTATTATTTATTTAAATTATAATTTTTTTTTATACCAGTGCTATTTGTAAGCATTAAGCAAAATAATAATGAATCATGCATATTTAACAATTACGTGGAAATTTTGCATGCCGCGAAATGCTCTATTTTGGTTACAAGGTTTCTTCACAAAAAACACAATGATGCTCAAAATCAAAATCACATGCTTCTTTCATAATCTTCTTCCAATAGATTTTTTTTCTTGTTTGTTCTTTGGAAGCTGTAACAATTGATCGAGGTCTATTGTATGCCGATCGACAACCATCATGAATGTGTTCTTCAGTCAAATTTCTGAAATGTTTTGTACCGCTGATCATTGCTTTGTTTACTTGACGAAATAAGAGTATCTATCCCTCGACTTTTTATTTTTCACCAAATCTCCATCGCGGCTTTTACAAATGATACAAGAAGGTACCTTTCCCACCATTTACATGAATCTATAAAATGCAGAAAGCACGATAAAATTAGTATACTGAAAATACGTTAAAAATTACTAGATAAGTAGCATGAGTAAAATTGTATGTACAGAGACAAAGATTTATGATCTGTATTATTTTTAATAATTTTTATTGAATAATTTGTATAATATTTTGTTTCGCAAAATTTTAAAGTTTTACTTACGATTTGTATTTTATATGGACAAAAATCTTGTAAATTGCTAATCACGAGGCTTATTTCACGACACTACTCCAATATAACTTGACTGACGACAAAGCAGCTGCTTATTGAATGCTTAGAAACATACTGAGACCCGTATAATAGAAGAAGAATAGGATTGACCCCGCCCCTTTTGCTTCAAGGACACTATTATATACCTGTAATATATATACCTGTAATCTAACTTTTTCACATTCAACAATGTTTCTAAACTTTTCAAAATATTCGAAAATTGTTCAACATAAAAAAAGTTATAATTTAAATAAATAATAACAATTTTTCCACGTAAATAATACAATGTATAATGAAAAAATGTCAATATTTTGTTTATTTTCAATTTTTCTGCAGTTTTTTTTCAATTAAGTTACATATTTTTAATTTCATTTCTTTAAAATAGACAAAAAAAACGAAAATAATGAGCCGTCAGAGAACCTTTTTTGATTTAAAAAAATGTTTTCAAAATGGTGATTGAAAATTATCAAAATATTTTTTTTAAAGTGAAATTTTATTATAACGCCTGAATATTTCTTAATGAAAAAAAATACAGTATTTTTAGAATAGAACATAGTATATTTGATCAAACTTTTAGCTCAATCGAACCATTTTTGTAAAAGAAAAAAATTAAAAACCAAAAAATGGTTTTTTGAATTTTTTTGGGAAATTTTTGAGGTTAGGGAAAAAATGATTACTATATAAGTTGTAGATTTTTTTCATTTCCAACAACTTTTTATATTTGACATTTTTCAATAGGATGCATTGTTTACTCACAAATTGCAAAAACCCATTTTCACCCCTAAAAAACCACCCCTCCTATACCCCCTAATAGACGATTTTGGTTCGGAATGGTTTTTTTTTATTATTTATGATGTATTTGACTAAATTGTGCCATTAGTTTGCTGTAAGAAAACATTTTATTTTTTCAATCAGGTAATACGACTGGACTAGATATGCTTCAGCTCCATTTGGCCGCATTTGTTGGAAATCGGGCTTTGACCTACCCTTGAATTCACTAAGTTAAGTTTGTCAAGTATTGTCACTCTTCAACAACAGAGGTCTGAGACCAGTGATGTTACAATACAATCACATCAGGACAATCAGTACAGTCGCTGGAGTCATTGTTTCAATGAAGCTCGGCCCCTCTAATCATATTTGACATAAATCAATCAGGTCTTCATTTTGGCGTCAAATTATAAAATTACAATGTCAATTATTATGAAAGACTAACAAAGCTTTCAAAATAAAGTTGTTAAAAACAATAAAAATTGTTTTACCTAGAGCTCAGCCTCCTTGGTCCAAACGTTTTCAATACAAATACTTGGATAAGACATAAAATATTGATACATTTTGATGAAAGCTGTATATAATAAGAGGTCCAGAACATTCATTTGATTCTACTCTGCTATATGGAATGTACGTTCTACGTTTTATTAAAAACGGGCCTTGGCCCTGGTTTTGTACATTACCTTTTATTGAAAAACGAGTTTAACATAAATCATGGTTTAAAACACGAGCCAGTTTCTTAGTATGCCATACTCGGCACATCCAAGCAGAATTTGAATAAAACCCGTTAATAGAAAAAATCCAGGCCTAACTTTTTAATCAATAATTACATATCGGACTTCACTCCCTTTCTTTAAACATCTTTGGGATTTAATTAGGTATCACCTATAAAACAACAATAACAAATTTCTTTGAAGAAATTTTAAATCAACATAATATATGCTGGGAAAAGGTCTAACTGGGCCAAAATAAAGTAGGCTACTGAAGTTTTATATTTACTAGAGGAAATGTACCAGATTTAACAAAAATATGGCAGAAGGTTCAGATTTTGTTGTTTTAAAGAGACAAGCTTAAACAGATACGTCCATGTATCGACCAGTAAAATTGGCCGTTTTTGGTAACATTAAAAAAGTCGCGAAAATATATTTTCAAAACCTTTAAAACAAAATGTTATTTCATTGTAAATAATTTATTCGTCTGGAAATAACAAAATTACTTTGTTGTTGTTGTTTAATGTCACGTTTCAAACACAAAGGAAAGAAAATAAGGCAAAAAATAAATGTATGAGAACATTCTATCTAAGATAAAATTACCGAGCATCTTGTCAGGATATTGTCATTGACACTTAGCTACTAAAAATAATCACATAAACCGTATAACTTTTCTCGCGAAAGAGCAAAGAATAAATTCTGTAAACTTTTTTTAATATTTAACTTTTTGACGTATTTCCCACCTTATATTTGCTATATATCTAGTACTGAGTTTCTTCCTAATTGAAAATTGTTGTTACTAAATTATTAGAGTACACATTGTCTTTAACCCTGGTAGAATATTAACCAAAGGTGATCTAGGTACATAAGTTGATGGACCTCTGATTACAATAAAAGTGTGATTGCAGGGTTCAGTGTTGGCGATGAACTCGGATTCCGGCAATCACTGTCGACTCTGGAGAGCAATCGGCGGCGGTCCACGGACACTCAGGCTGCTCCCAACATCGTCACCGCCGACAGCGCAGAGGTGAGAGAGTACATTGGTAACTTTGCTCTTTTAAGTTCATAAGTTCAAGCAAGATTCTAAATATCAATGAAGCACTTCATTTTCTAGACAATCCAATAAAATATTTATATCACACTTTCCTGAGATTTCTAATAGCATCAGCCTTGAAACAGTTAAATATACATAGATATAAAGTGAAATAAGAAATCCTAGTTCTAATAAATAAAGTGTCCTATGAGTGTAGCAAGTTGTGATTGAAATAGTCTCCGTGCTGCAACAATAAGTATACGAGTAGGAGTTGACTTCGAAACATTATTTTACAGAATTATTCCTTGACACAGAACGTAGTGAATGTTTAACCGGACCTTGACAATCAAGTTCTAGGAATTAATTAAATTGAGCGATATAACTCTTGATAACAGCGATCGGCACTGATAAGCCTCTACATATTCATTAGTTTTCTTGCTTTCTACTCAGTCTGTTGTAATATGTCGCGATAGTGGAATTCCTAAAAAATAGCTTCTTGAATTCAAAAACCTTTAGCACTCCCAAAAATTCACCGATTTATCAGTAACGTTTAAGTAAACAAAAACGGCAATAGTGATCAGAATGTAATTGTGCGAATTAATGATTATTGATAAAGTGTGTATAATGTGTAAACGCGTAAACTAACATTATCAATATCAAAAAATCAAATTAGTTCTGAAGTAGAATACAATATTAGAGAAGATTGTTTGACATCAGACACATTTCAAATATGATTTGAGATGCTAAACTGAATCTGGACAGTTGTGCCTGTATTGGGGTTTTGTATTGCTGATTGACATTCAGTCAACAAAGTAGAATCGATGCGTAATATGAAGCAATACACGATAAAGCTTCATGCATTGTCCTTTTTGTTCGTTTGAAAATTCGATGTTTTCAATTAATTTATTTAGAAAGCTAAAAACTGTTATAGAGTTTATTATTCCTATATGGCTATAATGTTATAATCAATCAATCTATAATTTGTCTATTGATTATTACAGCTAAACTGCAATGCCATATGAAGGAAGTCAATCACACTAGTCAATGTACGAATTTTCTCAAACTTTCCTCTATGGTAGTAAAAAATAAAACTGGTCTGGTCACACTGTAGTTATAATCTCCGACTAATTGCCCACTTAACAACGAAAGAATTTCTTTTAAATATTCACTAATATGAAGAGCAAGCGTAATCAACTGTAAGGAGTTTTTGAAATTGATACAGTTACTGTTCGTGTGTCCCCTGTGGATCGCGAGCGGTCGCCGCCGCACAGTTTCCGCTTACATCACTCACTCGTAATTATATTCTCTTTGGGCAACGGATCCTACGGACAGGTGATGTGAAGTAATAGCAACCACAGACCTCCTGCCTGTACATTCTCAGAGGCCGTTTAACCACTGAAAGGAACTATCATCTTATTCTTGCATCATTGTTCCATTTCAAACCATATTCCTCGTATATGAATTTTGCTCTGGAACGTTTTACAAAGCTCAGTTCAATTCACACAGTATTTTACACTTGGAGTTGCTGTGTAGAGCTAGTTCCACAATAATCTGTAACCCACCAATAGGAACACCGCGAGTGTAATGAACTCGTGTTGGAGAAACGGTTCAATCCCGACGATTGGCCTGTACCCTGTTCTCACGAGGAGGAAAAGGTAATAATTTACCCGATCATCTTCATCCAAGCGAAACAGATTCGTCACGACGCAGGAGTAGCCTGGGGGGAGGAGGGAGACTCATCATCTCCTCACCTATCCCACGCAGGAACGATCAGTCCAAGCCATCGGATGGTTCATGCTCACTTTCCTAGAAAGCTACTCGGTTGGATTGAACACATCTAAAATGTGTTTATAAAGACTTAGTATTTCGCTAATGTAGTGTCTTAGCTACATGTGGTTCTTGTTTTGCATAGCTTTTACTAAACATAACAACAAGTATATTATAAACGTAGTATTTCAGTTCAAAAACACTATATAATTGAATCTAATACTAATTTTTTACACTGTAATCAATATAAATAGAAAAAAAATATGGAAGAAGGGCAATCATAGGAAAGGAAATTAACTATTGAAAAGATTCTTATAACCACAATACTGACTCATTTAAACTAACGCCACTCCCATACGTAGTATATGGATTAAATTTATCTGAGTAAAATAAATTAGTTTACATTTCGAAAGCAATGAGGAAAAGAGTTTATATAAATGCCAAACTACCACATAAATAATGTTTATTGGTGGAAAGTTGACTCCCAAAAGATGATCATGGGAACTAACCACTAATCACTGAATCGCAGAGGAAGGAAAAACCACACTTCGGGGCATATCCAAACATATTGGAACGAGTTCTGACAGTTGGCGTACACACTGACCTCAATATTCCACAATTACCTTTACTGTACACATTTCCAGTCTCTGGTCAGACCATCCAGCCTACTCTCGCAGTTCTGCTTGTATATTTTCTATTCAAATTTTGGAATCGATTTGAGATATAAAATGCCCAGAGTGAATACCCAAGGTTCATAAATACCTGGGTATTTTAAATTTTAATAAAAAATTATGGTTGCCTGTAAAGTCGGTTTTACGGGCGAAGATTTTACGTGACAACGTCTTTTTCTCGGTAGAATATTTATTGATATGAATATTATTAAATTGCACAATAGGAACAAGGAATTGAATGAAAATAAGAATTGCACAAATTTTAACTATAGAAATATATTTTGTTTACTAAAACATTGTACATAATTTGAAATTAATTAAAATTTGTTATTGTAAATGGTAAAGTTGAATAAAACATTTACTAAAATTGGAATTTGAAATTCTTGCTAAACACAGTTAAATTCGAACTCCGCGCGTGGTGATTGGTCGGTTTAGTTCGTTTGTTTGGTCGCACTGTTATGACAGGTTAGAGGTTATAATTTGTTATTTTAAATGTTTGACTAGCAATACGCGCTGTTTCTTCTCAATCGACTGAATTACGATTGATTGCAGAGTGATTTAAACTAATAATTTACTTAACACTATCAACATTTGTCAATAGTATGACATAACCTATAAACTCAGTTTCTCAACTTTTGTGTCAATCTAACAATTAATCAATCAATCATAGTTTACGATAATGAAATATCAGTGTACAATTATTTACCTTTATTGTTGTAGTTGTTGTAAATGACGAATCTAAGCACTCCACATTTTCACGAATAAACATAGTTATCTGCTTTATCCCGTGCGGCGGACCCACAGTTATCTGCTTTATCCCGTGCGGATCCCGTGCGGCGGACCCACTGGACGGGCATCGTAACGTTACCGGGCGTTACACTTTTTCATGAGTGACTCCGAGCCGCAACCTAATTTAAGACGTTGTCACGTCAAAATATCCATCTGGGAATAAGTTAAACCTTAGGAAATGTATAAAAGCTTATTTTCGTGGGTTACTACAACACTATAAATTTATTTATATTTATAAAAATTGTAATTGCAGCAGCACTAATTAGAATATATAATTAAATATGTTCACCTAAATAGTCAGACAAAATGCTTTAATATTAAACTATACATTTTGATTATTTGTATAATCCTCATAGGAAGCCTCATAAACTTCATCTGCTCGAATAAAAAAAAAATAAATAAAAAACGAAAACTCTTCAACGCGTTTTAAGATTCTTCATGCTCTTGGGTATGTTATTAGAAATGCAAGTTCCCTCTCCTCACGCATCTTAATTGTTATTTATTGTTGAGGTATTTGAAAGTGTTTATTATAAATTGACCGTGTTTGCTCCAGACTGTACTCGTTCATTTATGTTTTGAGGTCTTTGGCCAAATACTGAAGGTCTGCGGTCTGTTCAGGTTTTGAAAACGGCGTATCGAAGCTTGATTTACCAAAAGTTTTGGCGTTGTCGGAAAGGGGCAGCGCAAAGGTCGGTTTTAAGAGTGTTTAAAATGCAAAAACAAGCGATTCGGATAATAGCACAACTGGAGTTTAGAGAATCGTCTAAGGAAGCCTTCAAAAAGTTAAAACTCTGAAGGCTATCCTGTTCATTTTAGAGACTACCTTATTTATTTCTTATGTCTAAATGTGCCCTGACAAGAGGTCCAGACATTCGTGGATATGAGACAAAAGGCAGAGACACCTAACGAAATGGGAGACACAGGGCGGGGTTTACGAACACTTACCCTAAATCGTTATATCAACAAGTTGCCAAATTCTATAATACAACGCCCAAAGCGTTAAAAACTCGTTTGAAACGTTTTTCAGCGTCTCAAGCATTTTATAGTGCTGACTAGTTTATCGCATACGACAACCGGTGCTGTAATTGCGAATATTGAGGCAGATATGAGTGGGCTATGAGACCATAAACTGTATGTTTGACCAATTGATTCTGACGATTTCTATACAAATCGTAATGTATATGGCAATAAAGATTTTAAATTTGAATTTGATATGTGTGCGAATCATTTATGTCACGGTTGTGTTAAGAGCAAACTTCAAAAGCCAGCGCACGACCAGGAAAGGGTATATTTCCTTCTCGCTCGTCACGTAACATAACACTTCTATCTTATCATTCAATGCCGTGTAAACATTGTGCTTTCCGAACCAAGAGATTCTTGCTCAGGAAGATCAAAAGCGAGTGTAGACTTTGAAAATGTTATGTTACGTGGCTAGTGAGAAGATAGTTGCACAGGAGAGGATTCGGTTTCTGTATCTGCGTCTAGTCAAGCTTGTTCCTGACCATTCTTCAGAATGGTCAATATATATTCACATTTTGCTAAAAAGGCGATTTAAGGTTAGCATTTCATCGCTGTTTTATTTAAGAAAATTTTAAAAACTTAAATAACGAACAATTTTTAAAATTTTATTTGCATTATGAAATTGTTCTACACCCACTTTCACCTATTCGTGTTGGGTGGTGAAAGCAGTGAACTCAACTGCAATGGCTTCGTCTACCTTAATAATTACATAAAATATTCTGTTATTCTATGAGTTGTAACAGAAATAATTTTTTGCAGCCAACCAAAATAAGCAAATATTTAACTTATCGTACACCAATATAATTTGTTCGAATCATATCCTTCGAACTGATTTTGGATATAGGCTAACAGTGCACAGCGCAGTGAATATAGTTAAATGTAGGATATGTTAAATGTAAATAAAGTAATAAATTAGCATCATTCCACTCGAACATAAGCTGGACACTAGATGTTATCTTTCACTCACAAGTAACGTTTCAAACTGGGCCTCCATTCATGTGATCTGGATAGTGGTCAGTATTCCTTTTGATAATTGACGTCTGTGACGAATGGTAAGAAAACCACTCATACATTTAAATTAGCTAAACTGAACTGACTGGCATTCACTTAAATATTTTTTGTGCAGTTATTAGCCATATTGAAATGGAAGTGTACGTATTTGGTTACTTTCAACACAATACATTTTGTGGCTTTGGCTGAAGTCAAACATTTCACCTCTCCGTTTGATAAATGCAGCATAGGGAGGAAATGTTGACGAAAATTATAATTTCTGCATTTCTTTTCCTTGTTGTATTAGGAGTACTTTCTTGTACTTGGGAAATGTTTAAGTCATTTAAAAACTACATGTGTCTAAAACAACACTATATTGAACATAAAAGTATGATCAAAATTGTAGCATTTACTTGTAATTTCCTACTGGAGGAAATAATCGGATTTTTGGCATTTTATAGACTACCTGAGGTACTTTAATTATCATTACTACTCTACAATGTTTAATCTAAGAATCGGAACTTTGTTTGTATATACGGTGTACACAATCAAATGTACCAGAAATTGTTTCAGCTTAGTTCTCCATCTTTAGTATCATCTGACAGTACACTGGCTATTATAGTATTTTAATTTACTATTTATATGTTTACATCAATATCATGTTAGTCAACAGGGGTTTGGTCTTATTATACTTCGTCGGATTGTTACTACATAAATTAATATTTAAATGTTCATGAAATCGAATTTATTTCTGAACTCCAAAAATAGATTAAATGTTTTATTTATATTAATTAAATGTACTTAAGTACAGATTTTGTAAGTACTTTAATATAGTGAGCTCAAAGACGATATTGAATTATTTGAGTACAGAAATAGGTAACACTTGTGCGCTGAGTTGTTGGGCCAGTGACTTGCTCGGCCTCGGCGGGAGACCGCCGCACGCACAGCCGCGGTATACGCGCATGCCATGGAGGGACCGGTCTATAGTTAACCTGCGACCTGGCGGGGAACAGTTTTCACAGCCATTGTTATACTAAATCTCTTACTTGCCGCAAATGGCATGGGCATCTCATTTTCTGGTCAATTACTTCTAGTTTCTAGATAAAGGAAGTGGTCACACGTAAATTTCAAATTGTTAAAATACAGTTGTTATTTCCGTTACGAAGTGCATATTCCTTATTTATTTACCTTTCCCAGTAATTTTATTGTTGAGGATTTTCTTTGATCTAACAATATCACGAAAGATTTGTCGTCATTTGCACACTGTTGCATCATAATTGTTGGGTCACACTTCCCAGAACTCTGTACTAAGGATTGATCCAGGCCTTACATTATGCTTATTATATAAGATTACTAGCTATTGCCTGTATATCCGTTCACTTTACCCTACTGACTTGCATTGGTTAACATTCTTAATTGATTGGGCCTCGCTGATAAAAGTTGTAGCCTTCAGTAGAGCATTATCGTTATTATTACCTGGATCTCAATAAATTCTGAAGCAATGCTGCCATTTAATTCTAATTGTAAGTAGTTTATATTCCACTTCATAACACTTTACGTGTGTCACATTACTCCAGTATTTTATGTGGAATCCAAGTATTCCCATGAAGTAAGTTTTATTTTATTCCAAATCACCTCTGAACACTTCAGTAAACACCTTTCATGCAGAGGTTTTTCCACATTTTGCCTCTAAATCTTTCAATTCTCATGTATGTATTGCACTTGTACACGGAAAGCCCGTTATGCAAGCAAACAATCGTATTACGAATCCGAGGAAGACATTTACTCAGCCAGCCATCACCAGAGTGAGAAGTTATCTCGGGTCATGTCTGAGGTCACAAGAGGAGACGATGCAGACTTGGCTCCCACTTCACTATTGAAGCACGTGACTTGTCAAACATTGGGTCAATGATTCTCATAACGAACTGCACATTTTATATATTGTAACTGTTTACACAAAAGCACATTTTACACTGATATTTTGTATTTAAAGCCCTTTGCAGTGTCAAGTAAACTGTAGTAGTATAGAGTACTGTTAGTAATAATAATTGTGATTTTCTAAAAATAAATTGAAATTTCCAGTTATTTCAGGTGAATAATGAGAATTGATTTGCTATAGAAGTAACAACTGAATTAAGGTATACCTTAAATAGTGGCTTAAGTGATGAAAAGTAAATGATGAGGGCACGGTATTTGCGTCAGACACGCATATATAGTACGAATCACCAACGGATTAGGGTTATTTCCGAACCATGCTCCGATGATCGGGTAGATGGACAAGTTCTACTCTCATAAGGAATAGCCTCGTTGTGGCTTTATTCGTACTTTTTGTGATAAATGCTTTACAGTTAGACTAAAAACTAACTTTACGCCTGAAATAACATTAAAGTAAGTGATTACTGGTGATCATTTAATTTGAGGAAGGCTACAAATTCCTTCTTGCCTATGGTCTTATTTTTGTCTCTCATTCATATTGACCTCAATCTGTTTTTCGGCCACAAAAACCACAGATGAATGTAAGAATAAATATTTTTTTACTTTTTAGTATTATTGTGTATTTACTATATTCCCTAAGAGTTTAAGTTATTTTGTGAGTCAAGTTTAGAAATGAAAATCCGACCTAAAGACACCTGTTTGGTTACACCAATCCAGTCTGGTCTGTATCGCTTTTAAGAAACACCGGGACATTGGTGAGTGTGAAATAACTATAACATTTGAGGGTGGTATTAGTCGTTACTAAGAATTAACTGTCCATAAGACCTAAGGCTATATTACACCTGGTCTGAGAAAGGAAAAGTGAATGTCTTTCAGTGCGAACTCTGTCTCATGGTTGATAGATACTCCTAACGAGATGACAGTGTTAACAACGTAGTTAGCAGAGTCGGTCTGTCGAGGAATGTCACGTCGGTTACAGAGCGGAGAGATACTCGTATCGACATTGACCTGATAAGGCACCGGCCATCATGTGGAAAAGCTGTCCCGCCCTTATCAGTGAGCGGCACTCGACCCCTCCCTGTCAATCTTATCACCTCCGTGATAACCTCGACCTTGTGGAACAACTGGGTTATTACGTATAAAAACGCGGAACACGTTTCAGTGTAATCAAGAAGTAGGCGTGATCATTTGGTAAAACTGTGAACACTTGTAAAACTGCATTTTACACTGCACTAATTTCTTACACCACAAATTTTCGTTGCCCAATAAGATAGTAAGTAGCTTTCCTAGACACAATAATGCTAACGGAAAAGTCTCATCGGAAACTTCCCAATTAGTCACATCTAGACAAGAGGCTTCTATTGGTCGTTATTTCCGATATGTATTGTGAAATCCTGTTTTGTTAATTAATAAGATATGATGAATTTCAGAAAATGTAATTTTAATGAAATCAACATGAAATTAAATGATATAATTCGAACCTAATTGATTATCATGTATTACACGTTTGCTAAGTAAATTGAGATTTACGACCGTGATGTGATGCAATCTTTGTTGTTAAACATTCTTGGCCAAATTTACCAGAAGGAGTGGCACATTATCAGCCGATGACGAGCGGTGCTGTTTACAGCCAATGCAATAAACAATGTTTTTATCCACCAGTCAGTCTTAAAATGACGTAGATATTTTTCAAATATTTAGTTCTTTCTCCACATATTATGTTATTTAGGATAACATTGCTCCTTAACATACAAATTGAAGAATATCATGTGAGATTAATTTTACTAATAAATATTTCAAATCGATATTAGTGATCATGTGCCGTGTTTTTAATTCGAAATAGAGGATGATATGATTGTTTTAGTTACATAAAACGCTTTCAGTAAATGCCCAGTAAGACCAATAATGTGAAGGAATTTTGGGGGAAATGTTTCGAATATAATGGCTATTTTACTTTAAATCTTATTTGAAATTGAGAAATCAATCTTCGCACCTATTGTGTCCGGTGAGGTTGGCGCTATGTACTATAATGTGTTAAGAATATTTATTCGTCGAATACATAAATATAGGAGTACGTTACACACTGTATCGCTAACAGGTTTCACTGCAACTGCATGCATTTTAAGTCCGTGAGCTCAATTCGTTCTTGATACCTGTTTACTGTGGACAGTTAGGTTGCGCTATCGTTTAGCAAATTACCACAGAGGGATATGAACCATCGTCATCGTTTTTATCTCTATGTAAAAATGAAGCATCATGCAAAGTTTAAGTTTATAGCTTAATCCATTGTGGAGATATCCTGATTAAGCAAACAAACCGAAGATTAATATTTGCTATACACATGAGTAATAGCTAAATATGTAAAATTTTACGTCTTTAGTATTTGTTCTCAATATACCTTACAGAGAGTTCGCTAACGATTAGCAAAATCCCATGGAAGTATATACACCATTATCGAACTCAATAGCTTATGTAGAAATGAAGCTTCATGCAAACTTTCAAGTGTATAGCTCGACTATCGTGCGGTCAGACAGACAGAAGAGACATTTTGCCAAACCCTTGAGTAATATGCTCAGTCTTACTGGCATAAACTTTAATTAAACTAATCGTTACGAAATTTAACAAGTTGCTATTAGATACTGCAGACGGGTCCATGTGTAGTGTGACCTCACAATGGATGTATAGTGAGGCGAGACTGTCAGTATAATGACCGTTCGTGAAAGATCAATCGTGTCTTGGTCAGTTCTCCGGCAGCTCGAGGACACAAGACCTTCGGCGGAACCTTGTGGAAGGTTTCTCCTGCCTTAGGCGGGACCCTTGCACAATCAAATGGGCCGAAGTCATTACTTATTTATAGAATCGACTAGATGCTGTCACAACGACGGTGATACTGAATTGTCGCCCCGCGCCGCGCCGCACCAACTGAAGGACATTTCAGAGGACATGAATCTACTCAAGCAATGTTGGACACTTGACTGAGCCCTGGCCTACATCTGGTTTGATTTATAGCTATACCCGCAAATTGGAGTAATTAAAGGCATGTAAAATGTAATCAGAGACTTATTCCTTTAAGTGTTAATTGAACTTAAGGACAACCTTCTTCGTCACTATTATTGCCTCCGTATAACTTACCCCATGAATTCGTGAATGGTCCTCAAACAGGTTTAGTCTTGTAATAAATTAGATTTTTGTTTGCACGAAATATAATTTTTATTAAAACTTTTGTCATAGTGTTTTGTGAATACTTCAGTAACTTTCTTATATTCAATTGGTCTTATTCGTTTAGTCATGAAGGAACATTAGAATTTAAGTCTGTTCAAAAGTTTTGAGATATTATTGTATTTTTTTTATTAGGTTAACTTTCTAATAACCATTATCTTTTTATTTATGCTCAATACAGACACCTTAAACATCAATTTGATAGGTGTATCCTTGAATATGGAATCTAGATATATCAAATGCTTTAAGAAGAAAATACTCAATTAAAATAGACATCAGACAACAAGAAGTTATAATCAACATACTATTATCGCTTATTTGGGTTGTTCATCAATTTAACAATCTATAATTACATTATAACAAACACTGAAATACTTTTGATAAAACCATACAATTATTACAATAACAATTTTAAGGTAGCTAATGAATATAAAACGTACATCGATGCGTTATTAATATTGAGTTCATTGTAATCTTCAGAGTCCCTAAATTGAATTACTCTGGAGTCTTCTGTTTATTAATTAATTGACTACATTCTGAAATTTACGATTGAAGTCATATTCAAGCAAACAATTATTATTGATCCAGTAACTTTGAAAAGTATTAGAATTTGGAAACTGTATTTTTCAACTAGAAGAGCGTAAAAACTCCTATTAGATTAAAAAACCGTTTTTGATTTTTCTCATAATTCAATTTTAACTATTTGTAAACCAATTGTACCTTATCAATTACGTAATTTTGTTATCAGGCCTAGAACTTTGCTGCATATAAAAAAGTAGTTAAGAATATAGTTTGCTAGGAAAAATTGGAAAAATTTGATAATTGTTTTATCGGGAAATTTGACTCAAGTTTCTCAAAAGCAGCGAAGTAAATAATGAAAAGGCCTGGATATCAACAAATGAACTTTCCATTATATACTTAATAGGGTTTATATCTTCTTTAAATATTTTACTCTGGAAATAGGATACACATTATATTAATACAAGTATTTTTTATCACAACGTACAGAACGCCTACACTTGAAGTCAATTTTGTTACAGTTATATTCATAAAGAAACCATTCAAATGTATACCAACACAATAAAAAGAAAGAATTTCTGTCGGATAGCAGAACAATGCCACAATGTCAAAGTGCCATCTTCACCTTCAAGTGATAACAGAAGATGGTCTATTACAAGTAGGATTAGAGTTGACAGCTTATTACTTCGTGGAGAAAATCAATTGACTTCATTGACTAACGCGTTATCAATACTTGACATTCACTCATTGTTGTAACCTTTAGTCTGGGATTCTATAAAACTCATTGTAGATTACAGGTAATTGTGAGAGGTTACGAAACACGATACTAGAAGATTACGCTTTTAAGATCTTTAGGTCCACGTTGGAGAACACATGTAAGTTACATCATTAGAAAGTGAGTTTAACCTTGAACAAACCATAACCTGAATATTGTTGAAGGTTTAAACGTTAATGTTACTACGCGTTGGCTAAAAAGTGGTTTCAGTAAAGTTGTTAACAATCAATACTTTTATGTCTTCACAGACAGGATTCCACAATGTGTTCCAGTCAAGTGTAGCCTATCTAACGAACTGTAAAATGCGTTTAACCTTCTGAGTGATAAAGAATAAGTGTTGTTACTTCTTGTGCAAAAATGCCATACTAAGAATCAGTCGCCCTTAGCAACCCTGTGCACAATACAATGGTGATTATTCTTGTAAATCTGATTGCAGGATGGATATTTGTTTAATTTGTAAGTGTTATATGGGATCTCAAATTTAGCTTTTGAATTGGCAATTTCAAGGTAAAGTGCAGGCTACAGATTGAAATATCTTTTAGTTTAACGCCATCAACACTTTGAATGTTTCTTTCGTTGTCGCTTGTGATATTTCGGCGTATTATGACCGTTCAATGGATCTCCTAATACTGTTTGAGACCTTTTGGAACTTTAATACTGTACTGAAAAGTATGGGCATTATGAACAATATTTATGCCAACCGTATGCAAGTCTAATTTAATTATGTTTATAGATAGAAGTCTGAAAATTCTATCACTACCAGTGGTGACATACCAGAGCCCCGTGGTTCTAGCAGCAACACTAAATTACTGTTTTGTCAACAACACTTGTTACCATGGGAACCTTTGAAACTGTTGAATAAAATACTCAACATGTACTAAATCATTTGTAATTTCACCATCTGAAGTACACGGAAAATGTTAGTTTCCTTTTTACTACCTCCACAAAGGTAATGCGACATATTACAGTTTAATCTTTTATGCGCTCAAAAATCTAATATATAAACTGAATATATAAATTAAGTACTATAAATTTGTAATAATACACTATACCATCCGACGATCCACCAATTTACTAGCATTTTCCACTCCCCGTTCAAACTTTCATTATATTTCCCAATTCAGAACGCAAACATTCATTATATACTTTCTTTTCACTTGCGCTTATTATAACACTAGTAATGAGGGAGAACTTAATATAGACTTTTGTTTTTGGAAAGTGAATTTGAAATGCGTGTCGCAGCCAAGCGATATAGATCAATGTTTAACATCATGAAAAGTAAATAACTACTTTGTATTATAAAAACTTAAATAGTTGAAACTGATATTCAAGACTTCTGTCACGGATAATAATATCGCTACGTATTCTATAATGGTTTGCTACCCTCTATGTGCCTAGATGAACATTGTCGACGTTCAATTTCCGAACACATCACCTGACAGTACAAGGTCGTATTTTAAGCACTCGAGTAGTACCCGAAGTCGATTTTGTAGTGCCTCTTAACTGCTATAATAATTCATAAACATGTCAATTAACACCTATATTTTTATTGAGCAATTTTTAATAGAAACGACGCAATTATTAGATTTTATTACAATTAGCAGACTATTTTGGAACGGTTAATTAACAAAATCTGGAATTTTAGATAAGTTCACTATCATGTCAATTTAATATTGTCGTAAATAACTTTGTTATTATAGTATACTCTCGAGGTAATTTTGCACATGATTAACCACAAACTAAAAATAAATTAATATTTTAATTTATTACAATGAGGCTCGTAAAAACTTATAATGTCAGCTATATTACTTGTTATGGTACCAGAACATATTTAAAACTTTATGCTTTTCACAAGTTATTGAGTTCATTAGTAGTTTAAGCGTAAACGTAAGTTTACAGAGTGTAAATCAAATAACGTTTTAACGCTCTATCATAAAATGTGCTTATTTCCATTTGTGTTCTTCCAAAAATTAGGCATTTAAATTAATTTGTATAAAGCAATCCGTATATAACATTAAAGATTATCTTTAAAACTATATAAACCGATACAATGCAATATCTAGGGACAGAATCTAATGAATGTCTGAACCTATCAATCAAATAAAATAACTTTAATACATGTGTAACTGTATCACGTGAGAAAATATACATTTGTACTCAATTTATGTATCCTGCGATTTTCTCGTTTCTATCATGTTACCCATATGACTAATGTAAAAAATATTCGAATTTTTACCTTTGACTTTGACCTCTAGACGCCAAAATCAATAGTGTTCTTCTTTAGAACAAGAGGAACTTAAGTACCGATGTTTAGTATAAAGAGTTATGGCACGGATTGGCAAGCAGACAGACTGGCCGACAGATAACAACAGGATTGTTAGAAGAGCCTGTCATGGTAACAGTGTGCTGAATTTAAATGGGTATGCGGAACTTAGTTTTGTTCCGTATAGCTTTTCGATACTCCGTTATATCAGTTCATTTTAATGTGGTATTCACTACAATATTGTGTTGTCTACATAATTAACAGCAGTTTAAGTGTTTGCTTAATTGTGTGTGAAACTTAATAATCCAGCTCACTACGATACAGCTGAACGAGAAAGCCTGCTATTCGTTATCTCCATATATATGGACAGATATGCTATTTCTACATTATCTACTGATATAAATACCATATTTACAAAGCCTCATGCAGGTTATAAAATACAATGCAAAATTAAGACCCAAAAATATTAGGAGTCGTGAAATGAATAGTAAGTTAAGATATGTGTAAATAATTGTGAACTAGACTTCAGTACTTTGCAATAGGAGGAACGTAAAACCATCGAGACTCGACCAAAATAACTACTTCAATCAAACATTAAACATTCCAGATATTACAGTTGCATCTACTATTTTTACTCTGCTCCCAGATCAGATAATGTTTTACATTTTCGTGAAAATAAATGTTAGCCACAATATTATAGCAGTAGTGAACAAAATCTGACATTTCATTATTTGTGTTATGTTTAAGTGCAGTTTTAGACTTAATAAGTTTATCGGTAGGTCTGGTATTTTGGATTCTGAAATGTAATCTTGTCAATTGGGGGGTTTACCTAGCAAGGTCGTGTCCAGTCTCTGACCACAACATTAGCTATCTGCCCAGCGACCACAAAATTTGCACAAATTGTGTTTGCCAGATTTTATGTTAGTCTAAGCTCTCTTATCCTGTAAGGATTGTACACTGTCTAATTGGCCAAATAACTTTTATGATCTAGTAATATTTCCTTTTTATGTTATCACAATTCAGGTGGTTAAATTATTACTACGTAATATAGCCTTCTCGAAGTATTGTTGTAAATAATTAATAGTTGGAATTGTTGGAACAATGTCTCGAAAACAAATTTACCTACAAACTTGAAATTGTGCATGATGCCACAATTTCTATATTGTTCGCAATTTCACAATTGTTCTTTATTATTTCTATATGAGGAACCCTAAGTTCGACGATGGTGTACGTCACTCCATAAATTTTGCATTAAACATGGAAATGAGCTCTATGGTATGTCATTTTTGTGTCAACTTCTTTTTTCTATGGTTGTATGTCTGCCTATTTATTTGCAGGACATTTTGAAAGTGAAAAGAACTATAGATTTGAAATTTTGTATGCAACCTCAATAGACTTCACTATTACGGTACGTGTTGTAGCGTACTCCTACCTTATATTATAATTTAAAATGTATAACCTTCCAATTAAGTATTTAATTTTTAATGTTAAAAAATATTGAATGTTCAAACCAAAACATCAAATTATTACAAACTGAAGATTAAACGATAACTGTCAAGAATTGCTTTCTGAATATATGTTCTTAGATAACTCATTCTTTAAAATATTAACTAATTAAAAAATTAACTTCAATCCACAATTACAAAAAGATTTATCTCAAGTGTACATTTAAACTATCAGGTAGTATAAAATACAAAAATATATGATTATTATGAATCTTAAGGGACATTTCACAAAAAAAACCATTATAAAACTAAATTTAGAAAAGGAATGAATAAATTATTCATGCTTGCTTAAGCAAACATGAATAATGTATTCACCCCTGGAAATTTTGAGTGTAATTACTTAGGCATATCTTTATAATTTATGTCTCTACAAGTTGTCTACAATGCTGTACATTACTCTAGGCTGAACTGTTAACGAGCTGCCTTGACTCTTGACACCTGTATCAGCTATCGCCGACCTCGGCACACTCAAGTCGTGATCATTATACAGCAAAGCCTACTCATCATCAACGCTGAATAGTCTATAGTCCAGCTTCTAGTCTAGAAGATGCGTTAATTCACTTTTTAATAACTAAAAAAAATTGCGAGATAACTTATATATCAATATCTACATATTCTTATCAATGAGTGTTCAAGATATATTACGTCATAAGAAATAACGGCCAAATATCACAAGTAAAATTGTATAAACCAAAATATTCCTTCAGATAAGCGAGTGGGGTAGCAACCAGAGATAAAACATAAATAGAACAATACTTCCCTCACTACACAACCACAATTGAATTAGTCAAAACACAATTTCTTGTTTACTTCTGAAGTTTAAAAATTATTGAAACTGAAGTTGATGAATCTTGTTTTGGTACACCCCAGAATTAAATTTATGAATCTGTAGATACAGAAATAAAATTATATACTGATGGTCTCTTATAAGAAATTATCGACTATTCACTTGTCAACAGCTAATGTTCAGAATGAGCAGCTGCAAGAAGAGCCATAGTTAATCCTGTACTTATTATTAACACGGTTAAGTGAGTGATGTACTTTATAATGTGTTGCCACGTGTGTATAATAGAACCACTTACACCCGCATAGCGGCAGCACTGTCGCGGCGTGGCGTGGTGTTGTGGGTGGCCAAGTGCGTGGCCACATGCACTCATTTGCCATCTCGCTCACTGTTAGATGGATCGCTGCAGAATTATCCGACATTAGCAGCTTCGTTACCCACCCCAGAATGACAGCACCTCTCATTAGCCTGATACTGCCTATCTGTCACGAAAGCGGGCCGACCATCGACCTGCCTGGTTGTTATAATCGGTCCAACATCCGCGTACAACCTCAGCAGCTGAGCGGCAACGTACCCGTGGCGCGGCGCGGTGTAATGTGTGGCTAAGCGCGTGGCCACAAACACTTATTTGCTAGCTCGCTCACTGTTAGCTTGATTGATCGCTAGAGAATTATCCGACATTAACAGCTTCGTTACCCGCCCCAGAGTAACAGCATCTGTCATTAGCCTAAATCTGTCTATCTGTCACGAAAGCGGACCTACCATAAACTTGCCCAGTTGTTATAATCGGTCCAACATCTGAGTTCAGACCAGATGTACTCGTTTATAATTCCTGGTTTCGGTTAATATTGAATTATTGAGGTTCATTAGTTTGTATTGCCACTGAAGTATGTTAATGACGATGATGAGATGATGCTGAGATTCATGTATACTTAAGAGACATTCTCAACTTAAATGTTACTGATATCTATATATATATTCGTTTACGTTATTGGTCTGAAGTTGTAACCTCACGATATTTACATAATGCACTCTGTATATTTGGTTTCAGTATGTAGGCTATTTTCAGCAACCCGCTCTCTAAGCTAGGTGAATCTCTAGCCTTCAACCGTTCTCTCTTCAGAATCAGGTGCAGCTAATGCGATGAAGTCTGTTAACAATCTTAATATTGCGCACACTCTGGTTCTAATTCGAGAACATCTTCATGTTCAAGCTCAAAACGAAAACCACTGCATCATTTCGACGTCAGAGACACAAAGACTACAAAAAGTAGTGCAATCTAGGTGAATAGGTATTCTCATTGTCTCTTCAATTGCAGAACTGAGTGCACTACGATGACGATGCCAAAGAGGTTTCGCTTTAAAATTTCTTCGATCTTCATTGAGCTTATTTTTGGATCCCATCAGACGAACATGACTTCAGATTTCAGGAGTCAAGTCTGCAACAGCATCAGATTTCAGATGCTGCACCCAAAGGGAAGGTAAACTGGAGCTAAACTCGACATTCGCATTGTATCAGCCCTTCCCACCATAGCTGCGTTATGTGCAGAAGACTCGGTTGCTCCACCGTGCTTTGGGATCGTCACCGTGGTGCACTCAATTGTGCACATGATGAGACAATGAGAAACCTGTTCTTGGATCCCTTCAGACGAACATTGTAACCACTTACTATTAATGCTACATCTGGTACGGTAGCGAATGTATTAAAGCAATTACTCATTGTATTGATATATGTTTTACCTTGAATATTCAGAGTCAACTTTAAATGTCAAAACTATGCAGCCAAATGGTCCCAGTAATTCTCATCTCGCTCCAAGAACAGAGAATGTCAAGAGAAAGTCTTGATGAAGTTGAAATTTTAACGGCAGTGACAAAGCAACATCTGCTGGCCTTCTGTATCCCTAATCTGTGATGTCTGTGATGTGTGTTATTATGTAAGATATGGAAGGTACTTGGAATCAGCCATTAATGTCACCTGTTGTTTTCTCTTTGATCATCCAGAATATTTTGGCTTGTCACCCTCAGGACAGTACGCACCTTAGATGGATCGTTGTGTGGATCCATTTATATGCATAAGATAGGAGTGGTGTATGAAATCCTGACATTATATAACATTCAATTGAATCATTGTTGTAGTCTTTTCTTAGGAAAAAAACACACATTGCTTGTATCGATAAATTTTCTTACTTTTTTATATGTGTTTTTATGTATACTGTATGGAAAAATTAAATGCTTAAATTTTTATAAGAATGAAAGAAAAAGCATTTGTACAATCCTTTAATATTTCGACATAATGTCGTTCTCAAAAAGGATATAAAAATATAGTATACAAACAAAGAATTGTATGTTTATAACATTATTTAGAAATGTTAAAGGGAACTGTACGAAGTCTATTTCTTCTTTTATTCTTATATATATCGTGTATTCCATCAATTTAATTAACGAAAACTAACCCAACTTAACGAACCAAGGGGTATTATTTGATATGTTAGCTAGTGACATAACGCTATGACTGGTAACTAATGTTTGACAAGATTTAATTCCATTTAAGTTTACACACATCTGTAATTAAGTTAACGTTATTTTTTTAATATCTAACAACTAGCTAACAACACAAAAAATGAATTATTCAGCCTCTTCTTGATATTCCGTAGACAGCTTCATAAACATAAACTACCATCGTAAAAGATTCCAAAACCCACGAGTATTGCTGTAATAGACATTTTGTGACAATGATTAAAAACGTTTTTAATTTCACTTAATATTTGTTTTTAATTTTTTTTTTTCTCAAGTTATATGCAATAATACAGGTTTTATTTCATCGTTGGTTTTATACTTACCAAGTTTCCTTTTCAGTATAAAAGAGTTATACAAAGCTTTTAATATCTTAGTTATACAATAGCCCCGTCATCATAGAAGCAAACACAAGTCGCACAATTATATCTACCATTTCTTGTAATAATATCAACCTGTGACTTTATATTGACCAATAGTATTATGGACGTAAAAGGGTATTCGGAAAGATAAATATAACAACTCGTATACTTACGTTAGACAGGAGATTACCACTTGTTTCGCCCATAACTACGGGTTGCTACATTGCCCATTGCCCTATTTATTGTAGTTAGAAAACTACAACTTTATCATAATAAACAGAGAAAATACGTAAACCAACAAAATCTTGAAATCAGATTACAGACAATTCAAGGTCAATTTGAGACTGTTCCGCTTCAGAGGAGAGTCCTCCACATTTGGATGAGTTTCCTGTTTTCCAATCTCCGGTACACAGGAGACACATAGCTGACTTAATCCTTATAAACAGGCTTCTTAGAAGTGATTGCTCTGAGCTGCTCTCATTTGATTATCTAAGGCTGATCTAACGACCATCTATCAGCATCGAAGTCTAAGGATCTGTTTGCTCAACGGTGGCTAAGAACCAACTACGGAAAACGACCCGATGTACAAGATTCGACAACTGAAAAAGCAGCTTTACTCATAAGGTGTATCTCATTGGTGATGCCCAGAAAGTATTTAATAAAACATTACTGTCTTCCCTGATAGTACAGTGTGAATGATATTTAGTTGTTGTTTTTTATTTTATTATCATTTTTATACTGCTACCAAAACTAGTAACGATCTGATTCTTCAATCTATAGTGATTTGTGTTATGCCATTATTTATTGTTTTATTATTAAAGTGAAGATTTAAAAGGGCAATGAATTCGATAAATTAAACTAAACTTAAAAATAAAATATCTATAACCTATTTCTTATAACCTATAAGTCGTTTAATTTAACGAGTCCTGGTATTATCATAGTTCAATAGAAGCTATGTCTGATCTTGTCCGGGTATTAAACTTGTACCCTCTATGTCAGAACTTAGGCTATGGAGAAGGCTATTCACTCAAAATGTACTTGTCTTTTTCACGCTTTGGTGTTTTTTTATACTCTATGTAAATTTAAAACCCATTTCTAAAACATTTATATTTGCATACCGTGCATTATGTCAATGTTCAATGCCGCCGTTCGAAAGCATTTACTGTATGTGATAAAAAAAATAAATGCACGTTTAAAACATTACTCTTTACATATTATTGTTTTATCGAATAATCAGATTCGGTTAACCTTTTACATTCCACATTATTTACATAAGATGTATAAAACTCATAACAATAACATTTACCAATCTTTTATTTTTGTTTTATTCTGTAACAGTTTACAGTGTGTATTTAGTGAAGATTGAAACGAATAACATAAAAAACATCGTAATTAGAGTAGAAGTATTTTTAATTAGGCACAGCTTTACTATACTTGCCTAATATAAATTATGTCTTCATACTGTAAGTATTATAATACAGATAAGTACTTTTACATGGTTCTTTGTAAAAATACGAAAGATTCTATACAATCTGTAATGTCAATATGCAATTATGACGATGTTATTGTATGATGAATCAGTCCCAAGATTAAACTTTATACAAGAAACTGTATACAACTTTATACATAACACCGATGTGTGGTTCCATAAATGTATTTAACTCTCGTTGTTCTGTTTTACAAATAATATCTATTTGTATCACTTGCACTGCTCGTAAGTACGTAGTAGCGTGAGGTTACGCTCCCGCTGTCATGCCAGCAGAAGCTCCACTGTCAGTAGTTGGGCAAGAGATTGTTGCATTGGTGTTGATTGGAATCAGGCTAGACCTGAGCTAATGACAGTTCTGACAATTATTCCGACCTGAATACCAACATTCACATCCTCCAGGCTTGTCAACATCCTGAATCTCGTCTCTCAGCATAACTTAATTAGAATAGCTTGGAATCGTTCATTCCCCATTGTTTACACACATACGTTTTAGTCATAAAATTTGTTATATTCATAATTTTATTTTTACTAATACCCTTAATATTTTAAAATTGTTAACTATGATTGGTTAAATTCATATTAACAATAGAGAACCAGGGAACGAATAGGAGCTGTGGAATACTGTATTTTAGATATATTACTAATTACATTTTAATTGGAATTTTATTATCCGATACGAATTTAGCTAAAGATATTAAATTAAATGTTTGTAAATAAATACAAGCGAAGACATATAATTTTTCATTCAATAAATGTCTACGTAATGCTAAAAAATTATGCTTCGTTTTACATTTTTGATAATTTAAAAATTATCTTTCACATTTGTGTCATTTTAAACTTTTTTATTAATACATCGCCAAACGATGTTAGATGACTCGATAAGAATGTAAGTCATAATGTAATAATTACTCAGTTTTTAAACATAACAACAAGACAAAATAATTTACAAAACCATATATAAAATTACACAAGCAGTGTGCAGGATCTCGACATCAGCTCAGTGTTGCAACCTGCAGGGAATTATCATGGCAAATTACCCGATCAAGGTAACAATTTTAAGACTTAATTAATTCGGTTTAGACGAGATCCTTTTTAAAGATATGTTTCCTTTTATATGTCTAACACGTTCACTCTCAGGGCTTACACATGTTGATTCTTCTTTGTAACCCAAGACTCAACTCTGTACCACTGGGAGCCTAAATGTTAAGCTATGATCTAAAATATGAATCGTCTTGTCGAAAAATTCAGTGACAAATATTTAAACTCTTGAGGCATGGGCGTATATAAAGGCTGCTGATGGGACCCAAGCCTCCCGAAATTAAAAATAAGAAACACTAAATAGTCCACTCAGAGTTTTATTAAACCTTATAGAACAAATTTATGACGCCCTAAAGCTCAAAAATATATCGGAGAAAGATTCTTGAGTCCCTATTTTTGGAGGATATTTTATACTTCCTAAATCATCCAGTATGTCAGCCCCACCTCCGAAATCATTTCCTATATACCACTGTCTTAAGGTAATACTATTTAACACTTCTAATATTAGATCCACCGGGCTATATTGGACTGTAATAGTAAAAAGTGTACTTACTTTTTTACAGAATTTATTGAATTTGGTACCTTAGCACTCGAGTTATGTATTTAATCTAGTTCATAATAAATATTTTTCAGTCACGTCATTATCACAAACTGTGCCAAGAACAAGCGCTCTTCAGATTGTGCTGTTATCTTTGTTTTGGTAAACAGAGGTATCAGACAGACAAACAGAAATGTTTACAGTGTTACAGTATACATTCTCGTAGTACATGACATGTGGGTGATGAATAGAATAGTATTATAACTATAAGACACATAGTCTTCATAATTTATGTTATTTATGGATGCTGTGTTTTGACTTGATATAGTCAAAATTCATACATCACTAAGACTTCACGAATAAAATTAAAATTAAGTTCGACATGTAACGCGATCTTAGTCAGATTTATATAATATGTGGTAGGATAAATATTATTTCCAATTTACTGTACGTTAGCGAACCCTAACACTAGAGGGCTAAGAAAGGCCTATTACTTAATTCTTTTGTTTGTCTGTCCGCACGATATCTTGAGCACGAACTGACATATAGATTTTTAATTTTGTAGGAAACTTAATTTTTATGTAGGTAAAATCGAGTTCGATTCTGGTTATGTCTCGATTTCAGGATTTGGTTGATTAGCAACCTCGGCGAAGCCTTGTAATGTGTTGTACTCGCGTTTATAAAGCAAAATCCCACGAAAACTTAGTGCAATAGTTAATTTTATACATTTATAATTTATTGTACACATTTCCGGTAGTAAGTATTAAATAACTAAAACAGTGTAATTTTGTGATGTGTTCAAGTGCAACACACGAATTAATTTATTACTGTTAGGAAAAACAATGGTTCAAACAATAGTTAAGTTTTATGTTACCGTGAATGTTGAGTTTAGCTCCAGTTCACCTTCCTCTTTAGTGCATCGCCTGAAATCTGACTGCCACAAATTTGGCTCCTGGGGTCATGTTCGTCTGCAGAATCCAAAAATAGTCGGCGAAAAAGAAGCTCAAAATCAACTCATCGCATCGTTTCTGCATCAGAGACACATAGACTACTAAATGTAGTGTAATTTAAGTAAAGACGTATTCTCATTCTCTTATCAGGTGCACAATTGAGTGCACTACGGTGTTTAAGACACTATCCTAAAGCACGGTCCTGGAGGATCCAGCGTCTACATTTCAAGACAGAAGTCTGTGACATCGTCAGATTGCAAGCGCTGCACTAAAAGGAAGGTGAACTATAGCTTAACTCACCATTCACGTTGAATTAACCTTTCCCACCATAGCTGCGTTATCTTTCTTTTCATTAATTTCATATTCAAACTAACCTGTACGTTCAAGAATCGGAAGTCGGTTTTCACTATCAACTTTTTATTTTACGGAAAAGTCAATATTCTATACTAGTAATTACAAGTAATCGTGATTATCCAAGGAACCGCATAATAGTAGAATTCATAATTTTATATAGTTTGGTAGTTGAAATAGAAAAAAGGGGGTCAACACCGTATTTACAGAATTGTTTTAGTAGGGCGCGTTGTCCATTGCAACCCTCAAATCTGTGCATGCAGAAATCTAAGATAATGATAGATGTTACCGCTACCTAAACACAAGGTATGTAGGAACCACAGGCAAGCCCCGACTGCTGGAGCCTCCCCCTTGATTACTACCCAGAATGCTCACGGATGTTAAGCCGGTAATAACAGTGCGGAATCAAGCCCCAAGGAGCAGCGCGCTCATCATCTGCCCTTCTTTATAACTTAAAAGCCAGTTTATTGGAATTCCTCAATCTATCTTCCTTTGTTAACCAAAATACTCAAATTTACTTGTACAATCTCTTTAGAACAGAAGTATTTATCCCAACAATAAATTAAACAGTTACAATAATAAACTTAATTTATAAGAATACGAAAAAAAATTCCTTAATTTATTTTTGAATTATAAAGTTACAAATATGCAAATTAGTATTCAAAGTCGAAACAAATTTGGTTAAGACACGTCTGTTAAAAACATAAACTATTTGTGTTTTTTGTTTTTGTTACATTTGCAACTGTTCTTGGATTGGCAACAAGTAGATCCTAAAGTATTTAATTATGTCTTGACTGAGTTTTAGCGAATCCTATCACTCGTTTGGCTTGAAAAATGTCATTTCTGTCTATATGCCTGTATTTCATGTGTCTGTCAAGTTTCAGCATGATATCTCGAAAACGAACTGACCTGTACACTAAACGTTTCATGAAACCTAATTTATATTTAGGAGACACTGAATTCGATGATGGTGTATGCCACTCCAAGGAATTTGGCTGAGCTTTAGCGAATATTTTTACGATGGCCTTATGGGTAACCATAATGGCTACGAAAAAAGGCAGAATAAATATATTTTAAACAAATTCAATACATACATAAGAGATCCAAACATATAACATATTAAGACATGTAGCCTAACTATCCCGACACATAAAACATTGTTTTATATTGAACTAGCGGGCCCGGCGCGCTTTGCTGCGCATTTCAATAATTTTTTGCAAAAGTTGCCCGCGGCTTCGCACGCAATTTCCCGTTGAAAACAGTACACTATATTCACTTATTCTTTTTCTATCACATTCTAAACATTGCTGAGATAATTGATAGTCGTTCCATCGTGAGCCTCTTGGGCGTATTATGAAGGTATGTACCATATTCCTGCCTCTATCTAGCTGTTACCCACGGCTTCGCACGCAAATCTTAAGAACCGAAGTCCTTATATTACTTAGTAAATTTTTTTTTTTACTATAATAAATTTTAGATTAAATTAGTTATATCTCCGATGCCACGATTGAGCTTGCTTTGTTGTCTCGATCGAGAGAATATGTACACATGGAGTTTTGAGAACCATACTTCTGTCAAAAAAAACAACTAAGGTTGATTTTATAACATTCTTTATATTTGTAGCCAACGTAAGATAGTAATTATGATATCTGCATTACTCTTCTGATCAAGCATGAGCATGGTTTATATTAAATAAATATTGCAGTTAAAGGTGAATTTTTACGTCAAATTTGAATTGTATTATCTGGATAGTAAAGTCTATGTTTAACAGTGATTGCAAAAACAGTTTAAACAAAATTTGTCGTTTCTCTTAAGCTTACTCTATGCTTTAAAACTATAAGTGTAATATATGTTTACAAAGAACAGCTGATTAAAAATTTGAAAAGACGTTAACATATGTTTGCTGCAATGCATTTCTTATGGGTATTTCTGTAACCAGTGGGGCGGAATCCTGAATCGGGAAAGGGATGGGCATAGCTTATAAACCTTCTCCGTGGAAAAATACATATACGTACAAATTTTCATCATGATCGGTCCAATAGTTCACGATTCCATAAAGGACAAACATACAAACATTCATTTATATATATATAGATTTTTGGTGTGTAGAAGTTTATTATTTAAAAACTGATATAAAACCCAATTAATTGGGGAGAAAACTGAATGTATAATGTGGCAAGATATGTCGAGAAAGGTTAAATTGTGCAAGAAACTCCACTTCTACAAAAAAAGTACTATGATATGTCATTTTTGTATCAACCTTTTTGTATGTGATTTCCTATTTGTCTATCTGCCCGCAGGATAGATCAATATTATCTATAGGTTTGGAATTTTGCATGCAACCTTTAGGCAATCTATAGGTATATTAAGACACGTGGTATGGGGTATTTCTAACTTACAATATACACGGTAGGAGTACACCTACTCCTCAGGCTTCGCTGAGGTTCAATGCAAGTATGTAGCCAGTTCCATAATTGACAGATAGAACGGCAGACAATTACACCGAAAATAAATATTTACCTCCCCCAGTAAATATCTAAACAAAGGAGAAATTGCGTAGCCTACTGAGTGACAAGCTTCAACTACTCTTAAGTCAGATGCCATGATTGGATGCATCATCATAGAATTCAATTCTATCTATGTACAATAATGCCACATGACACATTAACATTTTTTTACAAAATTGGGTTCCATATCAGTGTTTAAATAATATAAGTCTACACTACCAAGTCGCCTTAAAAGTATGTTGTATGTGTTGGGATAATATTATGCTACTTGTGTTAATATGTCATAAATTTCAAAATCTTTTACGAGTGTTATAAGTTTGTTCACAAATTTATTTATTCTGCAATACTCCCATTACCCTTAAGATCAATGTAAAAATATTCGCTAACGCTCAGCGAAATCCTATTTAGTGACATACACCATCATTGAACACAGCGTTCCCCATCTAGAAATAAAAATTCATGAACAATTTCAAGTATATACGTCAGTTTTTTTTTTAATATCGAGTGGACGGACAGACAAACAGAAAAGAAATGTTTCAGTTTCTCGAGAGTTCGCCAACGCTTAGCCAATAAAGACCAAACTATGTTATATACTGAAAGAAATTTGTATGAAATGCTAAACTGGACAACGGTTTGGTAAACACACCTCCAGTCCAGATGTGACCCAGGACAGGATAGACGTGATGATGACAGACCACACAAATTTAGAATAAACACATCTCCAGTCCAGATGTGACCTAGGACAGGATAGACGTGATGATGACAGACCACACAAATTTAGAGTAAACACATCTCCAGTCCAGATGTGACCTAGGACAGGATAGACGTGATGATGACAGACCACACAAATTTAGAGTAAACACACCTCCAGTCCAGATGTGACCCAGGACAGGATAGACGTGATGATGACAGACCACACAAATTTAGAGTAAACACATATCCAGTCCAGATGTGACCCAGGACAAGATAGACGTGATGATGACAGACCACACAAATTTAGAGTAAACACACCTCCAGTCCAGATGTGACCTAGGACAGAATAGACGTGATGATGACAGACCACACAAATTTAGAGTAAACACATCTCCAGTCCAGATGTGACCTAGGACAGGATAGACGTGATGATGACAGACCACACAAATTTAGAGTAAACACATCTCCAGTCCAGATGTGACCCAGGGCAGGATAGACGTGATGATGACAGACCACACAAATTTAGAATAAACACATCTCCAGTCCAGATGTGACCTAGGACAAGATAGACGTGATGATGACAGACCACACAAATTTAGAGTAAACACACCTCCAGTCCAGATGTGACCTAGGACAGGATAGACGTGATGATGACAGACCACACAAATTTAGAGTAAACACATCTCCAGTCCAGATGTGACCCAGGGCAGGATAGACGTGATGATGACAGACCACACAAATTTAGAATAAACACATCTCCAGTCCAGATGTGACCTAGGACAGGATAGACGTGATGATGACAGACCACACAAATTTAGAGTAAACACATCTCCAGTCCAGATGTGACCTAGGACAGGATAGACGTGATGATGACAGACCACACAAATTTAGAGTAAACACATCTCCAGTCCAGATGTGACCTAGGACAAGATAGATGTGATGATGACAGACCACTAATTGTGATGTCTTCATTCCACATTAGGGCCATCGACTGCCTTGTCATGCGGTAACTTTCCCCAGGGCCCATCTACACCTCCTTATATTGACAACTACTGTTCCTCTCTCAACTCTCTATTTGTATTCAGGAATCATTCGGGGTCACCTCAATTATGGCTTTTCCTTATTTACCTGAGGTAACACACTTTAATGTAATGTTTAACGTGCATATAGTACAACACAAGCTATTTTACAAGAAAAGTGTTTTGTTTAGCCTATTTTGGCTGAAAAATATCAAAATGAACGGCACAACTGTATGTCAGTGTGACATGTATTGGTTAAATAAGAAATCAAATATTACATACACATCATATTTCAAGATATAAAAACAATGGTAGATTGTTATAGATTGTGTTTATAGGTTGTTTATGATGCCTAGGTCATTCCGTACACAACTTAGCAAACATTATGAGAAACTGTTATGCAAGGCGCTCTTAAGGAAAATACGTAAAACATATGAAATATTTAAAAAAAAAACATTAATGACAATTCGCATAGTTATATGGTCAAAAATAACGGGATACATAAGTTTAACAATGATCTTATGGGATAAAGCTCAAGATCGATTCACTACAACCGGTACTTAAAACATATTTCATGGCAAATTTGCATAAGGACCGTTATTATAAAAATAAATATTGTTGTTGCTAACTTTATTTTTGGTAAAAAGCAAATACGAAAAACTATACTAAACATGTTCAATTTGCTCATCTTCCTAATGTTGCACGCTGACTCTACACGATTAGGAACTCCTGCACTCGCACAATAGTAGGGTGAAAAGTGCAGTAATTACTTCTGTTTGTCCCTCAGATTACCTCACTGGGGAGTGTGCCAAGGAGCCATCATCAACTTCAGCACGTCCGTGTCAAAGGTCACGTGAGACCGTTGGGTTTAAACATTACGGGACACCGACGCTTGGTTGCACAACAAACTCATCGGTGTTAATACCCACCTCTGTTAGAGAGACAAACAAAAGAAACTCTCCAAAGCCACTCTGCTTGTTTATAAGCAATAAATTGTGTTATGTATACTTGTACCTCAAATGTGCCGTCAAAATATTGTGTAATAGCTTAATTTGAATACGTGCCTCGATTAGACCATGATGTTGGATAATGTCGCTGTTTGTTTGAGATTGCTCTGGCAACTTCAACTTCTCCATTACTACATTATCTTTGTGTAATGAGGACACACATTCTCGACAGCCTGTTTTCGGTTTGTGTTTACTATGGTGGAACTTGACTTCTAATTCAAATTACATATACAGTACACTTCCGTAGTTTCAAATGAATAATTCCCCATATAGACTGTAAGGGGAAGAGTCCAGGAATCAATCTTTTGGTGATTTACATTTATGTAGTATAGTTTTACATTAAAATTTACAAAAGATTAGCTTAAGATTGTACAAAATACATTATTATAAAAATCATGTACATATATATATATATATATATATATATATATATATATATATATGCATACATATACACATATACCCATCCATCTCTATACAGTTTAGGCACCGCTTAACCACCATATTACTATTATATGGATGAAAACAATCCAACAGTACCACCAAACCACATCTCACAATAATAATTCTTACTTACACAATATTCCCAAATAATTTGCTGTTAACAGGCGTCTACATAATTTATTGGTACCGCGAACGAATCAGTGCCTCTGCAGCAGCATCACCCAGGTTGAGCAACCACCGGCCCACCCTACGCTTGTACTCGGCTACACTGCCACACTCTGCCTCCAATATGTGTTCTGGTAGATTTTTATAAAGCATATGAGCTATATAAAAAGAGTTAAATTTTCCTATGGAACAATTTGGTCTTGGTATCTGATATCCAAACTTGTAAACGTAATCGTTTCACTTTCCATGTATTAAGTTACATTTAAGTCTACATAGTACAATTTAAATTATCGTTGTTTCTGTTACTTTCGTACGAGAACGAAAACATATTTGCAAAATACATGTTATCTTACAAAATTAAACACACGCTAGATTTCGGGTTAGCATGGAGGGTTCCCTTTCGCCCCACAGCGAAACACATCCTGGACTAATATTTACTAATTTCAACTTTGACATAGATGTCTCACGGCAAGGTAGAGTCAAATCTAGAGTTAAAATATTTAAAATATACTAAATTTTAACCCGCTAAGTTATATCCTTATAGCGTACAGTCGGACATACACAAAGACAATCTTATCTCGTCAACTAAGATTATCTCGTCAATATTCAGTCAATTAAACTTTGCAGTGGCTAATTATAAATATATAAATACGTTTTAGGAGTGCACACTAGTTTTTACAAATCATAAGTGCATTTTAACTTTTTTGTACACATTATAAACAAAAACTGATATTTTTTGCGTGTACAAGACAGCAAATAAAAAAGAACAGTATTATCGAGCGACAAACAAATAATGTCAAGTGGTAGAACTCGTATATTTTATAACAACATTAGGCATATGCGGACATACATCTGAATATATACATGTATATAACACTGTAACACAGTTATGAGCTATGTTACAAGTTTTAAGAATCTAGATCTCAACAAATTAGTTTAAAATCGATTGTATCTCTGTGCTTAACGGGCAGACAAGAAAGTGAGTTAATAGAAACTTTCAATCTATTATTCCATATATCCGTTAATTACGTTTTTGTTCAGTATCTCTAGTTCTTAAAACACAGCAAAAAGCCGTTTACCGTGTAGCTAGATATGAACCAGAGTCACTTTTTGACAGATAGAAATTGAGACGCCCAATGAACCGATGTATTACCTCATTATACTCATAATACTATTTGCAATACTGATGTACTCTCTACAATTTGAGTTATTAAAATTTTGCGTTAGAGTTTTGAGGTAAATATGTGAATGTTATCACTCAAAGTACAAGCTACTTAAAATTAGGTATATTTTTATGCATCAGTTAAGAGAATGTTCGGTCATGTTGCATTATTGTACGTTTGCAAGATTACAAGGCTTGCTCGTGTTCTTGTGTAGCACAGTGATCCACATTTGTAGGCATGACTTGGTGTTGAGTAAAGAGGACATCCTTGAACTCCCCCAAGGTTGCACTAGACGTGATACGAAATCAATCACTGATTGCGTAGAAGGCTGGAATAATTTAGAGAAGCTGTCATTATGTTGTTGTCTGGTATTAATTCAATTTGGCAGTATGATCTTTGGCTCAATAATCTTTCAAGGCCATGCACTAGAATTTTCAACGGCCTCATATAATTTTATTCTCTCAATGAACTGATTGGAAGATTTGTTTAAAGAAAACATACCAAAATCGAGGAAGTATTTTAATAAAGTTACTTTTGCATATAATCATCCACCTAGACTAATTTTTAAAAAGCTTCAAAATTTTTACCTTCTGATAACTTCACCCAAAATTTAAACAAACCTTTTGGCTGTGAACCCTATTGTAAGCCTCGCTGCAAAACGTGTAACATAATAATAAGTTCAAAAGATTTCTGTAGCAGCACAACAAAAAGAGATTATCCGATAATTGGTAAAATGACTTGTGAATCCAGCAATGCCATTTACCAATTGCCATTTAAATACTGTCCGAAAGACTACATTGGTTAGACCATAACTCCATTGCACAATAGAATGAATAAAAATCGCAGCGATAAAAACCTTCAAATTAAATCAAATTCTATTTTAGCCCATGTAATGGAGCATAATAAAAATTCGATGAATGTTTTTCTTTCAAAAGTATTAACAAAACTCAAAATCCCCATGAACTTAAAATGAATTATTTAGAAATAGCTCATCAGAGGATCCTACAAACCAAACATCCGAATGGTCTATATTTAAGGTATGGACAATAATAAATATAAATTATCCTTTACAATTGTAATTTGTTTTATTGTATTAAATTACACATTTAACCACAAATTGAATTTATACATTTATATTCCTTGTTTTATGCAAAGTTTACTCTTTGTACCTAATTCAAAATTAGTTTTATTAACATATGATATTTCTTTTGTTTATTATTTTTTTAATATCTCTTGGTATTTTACTACGTATTTATATCTCTTGAAAATATCTTGTTTAGAGTTGATATTTTAAACTGGCGTTATTATAATAAATAATATTTACCGTAAATATAAGTACTATTCGAAATAATCTTGGAAGATGTTTCCAGCATATATGTTTTTGTGACTTTCTTCTTTTCCAGTACATTTCATTTCTTCAATATTGTTTTTCGGTAATGGCAGTTTGAAAAAACATATACCGTATTTTTCATTTCGGCCTTTGTAAAACAATAGCAAGTACAATTTTTGTAATGTATTTTCTATTCAACATTTACTAAGTATTCAACATTTACTAAGTAATTATTCAAAAGGCAAGTGTTAATGCGATTTGATAGTTATAAGTCAATAAATATCCAAATGGATTAATACGTTATGTATTAGGTATAATGACAAGTACTGTTTAAGTATTTGTAATGACTTGAATTGATGCTCTTGACGCTGTTCGACGTCAGCAACCTTCATCTACCATACTTCTACATGGGGAGAAAACTCAAGCCACATTCTGAGGAAACACTTTATGTACAATCTGTTCCAAATACCAGATGTGACACTATGTTTTTATTTATACCAACTTGAAGGCGATTCGCATTCTTGACGGCAATCAGTAGACATCCCGAACTGACTCGGAGATCAAATATTTGATATCCGCCAGACTTCTCCCTAGCAATGGTGACAGATATGAAATCAGTGAACAAGATATAATTAAAAAAACACAGCTCTACACATTTAAATTGTGTGATTTACCTGTATTGTATTTTAAGAATGTGAAGCACTATAAAAGTTATAATTGGTTAGAATAAAGAAAATATTTGTATAAATGATTTAAAGAAGCCCGAACACTAATACACAGTTTATTTGTTTAAAGCTCATTATTAATGATGGAGGTGTTCCCGTACTGTTTAACATACAACAATGTCAAATGTCTGACATTGCTTCGCTCTTTCATTAAGAAACGGTTATACAAGACGCCAGCGATGTCCAGAAACCGACATTTCAAATCCGGTATGGCCCTGCAGTGGTCAGGGACTTCCAGTAACAACGTTCTAGAGTTTTGTTGGTCTTTCAAAGTACAATTTCCCAGAACTCGGTTGTTACTCATGACCAGAAAGAGGTAGAGTATTGGGAGTAAGTGAATGGTATCTGTATGTTTTACCACAGTTCTTTGCTTACTATCGTACTGTAACTAATGAGTCATATAGATGAATACCTTCTAGAAACATTATAGGTGCACATTAGCTCAGTTAGTTCTTAATTAAGTACGTCACCTAGAAATATTTTGTCTACCTATAAAACTACATGCACCAAAACGGCTTTAATAAATTAATAGAGAAATGTAACCCTTAAAATTTCATACCCTGTTAATAATTTTCTTGTATATGATATGCTATAGAATTTTGACGCAATAGATAAAAAGAAGAAAACTAGTGGTTAGAACTGTACTCATCTTGAAGGTGTCCTTATTTTAAAAATGTTTAAAGCAATAATCTTCCATTTTCCAGATAGCAAAAACAAATGCGGAGGGCCGCATGCACAACGGAAGGGTGAAAGGTCTGCAAGGGTCTCGAGTAGTGCCGCCATTCAGACCACTGCCCCCCGCTTCACCGAGCGCTGTGCGAGCGAGTGCCGCAATCCACAACATGCGCGCCCCTTCGCTCTCCCAACAGCCTGTGGTAGTGGTTCCTGCCTTCCAGGCATTGCCTCAGTCCATCGTGCAGGCAGCCAACTCCCCCATGGCTCCTCGACAACCCGCCCCGCAGGCCTTCCAGAGTGCCTTACAGATGGCAAACAGACGTTTCCAGGTACCTTACCAGTGCTTTAGTGTATGGTTCTATATAGATATATATAGATCCCTTTTTATGTTACTCTCTCAGATAAACGAAAATTCCAATAGGCAACCTTTTATAAAGAGCTAACATGATGAAATAAAATTCTACCTGACTATAAAATCAAATGTTCCTGATAATTTTTATTTTAAAAGTAGATCTTTTTAATTTAAAACACACTGGAGTTATTTTTACCTAATTTTATGGAATTGAAGTAATTCGTACATTTGTAAAGCTGTTACTGTCATTTTTACTCGAAACAACGGCTAGTTACAATTGCAGCGCAAATCATTTCCTGTACAAGTATGAATACAATGCAAAATATGCCTCCAGCTTATAAGTAAATTTTACTAGCTATATTAAAACTATAAAAGTAACAACGTTTCAATTGAATGGATAAACTACAGTGGTGGACATTTTACGTAACATCAGTTTCCTTACAGGTTGTTGTGCCCGATATGCCGTCCTCAAATGCTCTACCATCAAGCATGGCAAAGCCAGAAAATGCTGTGCCTGAGAACACATTGACAGTGCGCACCCTCCAGTCACCCCCGCCACAGAGCAAACCTACCGTGATTTCCACAGTTGACATCCACGCGCCTAACCCCATGTTGTTGGGGCACTCAATCTCCAGCTTGGCTCAGGCGTCCAACATCAGTGTGGAGACACTAGCAGCTGCCATCAAGTTAAAGCAGGAGCAGCTGCGGGTATCCATCACCACCACCACGACCACGACCACAACCAGCACGACACCACAACCCGTCGTGACCAGACCGTCGACCGTCAAGCCCCGCTATTCGCTCGCGGGCCCCAGCAAAGTCATGAATGCCCCCAAAGAGTATTACCCTGTGGCCTACGATAAGAACTACGACGACAACTTCACGTCCAAGGTAGAGTTGCCTGACACCTCCTTCAGCTGTGGCGACCAGAAGCATTTCCCTGGCCTCTATGCTGACGAGGACCTGGGATGCATGGTGAGGTTTATATTAACGAATTAGTAATTTCTTGATTATTGTAAAGAAATTTTCAAATACTTTATGTTATGAAAATCTTGAGATATTGTTTTCAGTACGCTAGGTATTTTCAATACAATAGGTAAGTATGTAGAGTTTTGTTTTCATTACAGGAATTAAGTAGTTCGAGGCTCATTGTATTATTTTTATATTTACGGTTGCTTCGTATCATTCAACATATTTGAATTTATTATTTCCATACCATTTAACTACGATTGATTTGGGTTGTTAATAAATCAAAGCAACATTATTCACACTCTAAAACATTATCTTCAGTTTTGAATGCGTTAGCTTAAAAGTTTAAAAAAGATTAAATAAAATGAGACTTATAAAAAACATTACGAATGGCTTCCGAACCTTTAGCTATAATTGTAACAATAAATAATATGTACGTATAAGTTTTTCAATGCTCTCTGGCTTTTCAGTCTATATTAAAATAAGGTTATATTCAAGAAGGATTTAATCCAACCATAAGTTTTTTAATAAAACATCAAACCAGTGCTATCAAATAAATCAAGACGTCCAGGACACAAACATCTATATTGTTCATAATTATGTCCCATTTAAAGATATGGCTCTAATGTTTAAATAATAATACACAATATCTTGTAAGATTTTGGAGTATTATATACAATTACAAATTATATATAAATATTGAGTTTTAATGAGGTATTAAAATACTTAAATTATAAAAAGCTGTTTCTAACTTGAAAGGAGATTATTCTATGTCAGCTACGGTTTTAGTCCCCGTTACTCTCAGTAGCCTACCTACACCAACTATAGAAACCGAATTAAGTAAGAAAATGAACCTGCAAGCAAAGATTAAAGATTAAGGGAAACCCTGTTGTTACTTATAATCTGTATTAAAAAACTGTCAACCCTTAGTAACATACGTCTAACTCTAGACATGCTTCTCAGGTATTCCACGTGTGTGCGTTCACAGACGATGGTCTGGTGATGAAGAGTTTCCTGTGCCCAGAGTCCACGCTGTTCGACCAGACTATCCTCAAGTGCAACTGGTGGTTCTACGTGGACTGTAAATCCTCTCGCAAGCTTTACGACAGCAACATCCCCATCTCCAAGAGCTATCAACTGATGAAAGCTCTGGCATTCTTCTCCACCTATCGCAACCAGACCGCCAACGCTACGTGAGCCTGCGCCTGAGCGACTCTAAGCCGTCTTGTGATAAAACCTCACGAATGATTCCTTACACTTGCTCCTATGGAGAAAATCAATTCATAAGGACGGATCGGGCGAAAAAATTACAAGTCCCGCAACACTGTGCAAGTAGCAAGTCTTATCTTCATTTCCATACTTTCAAAAACCATTATTGTGAATCCTCGGCCAACTGACTCTTCCCCCACCTCATCTAGTGTAACCGATAAGTTGTACATAGAGTTTCATTCCTGCAAAGAGTAAGCTGTTAATAGGAACATGCAGTGTTGACACAGTTAGTTATCACGTCCAGTCCTCTCTCTACATATCATAGTATTATATATACATATATAAATCCTGTATTATAAGTTTTAACTGTTTATTGCTACTCAGTTGAGCCCTATTCAAAGTAAGTCAGCCATTTTACTATTTAATGATTTGTAGTTTGAAGTAAAAAGTTATTGTACATTTGATTCCTTGGATGTCTTCAATATTTATTTATTACATAGGTCCCGAATACTTTCTTTTATACATATACATTATAATTTATTTTCGAAGTTAACAGTAAAATTATATCCAAATTATAATACAAATAACTAATTCATTGACTGTCGTATTTACTTAAACTATTATAAAATTCGTTACCTAATATTGGAAACAAGAAAAATGTACTTTTCAACAATTCCAGAAATTAATAAACTAAAATATCATTAATAAATAACTTTAAATTAATATTTCTGTCAATATTTTTTACATATTTAATGAAACCTTAATACAATATATTTAGTTTATGTATTATAGTTAACAAGGAATGTTGATATACAGTGTCCCGTAACTCTCTGGAAAAAGATACACCACGTTATTGCTCAGGTCAAGTCGAATACATTTCACCATATAAACATGGGTCTACGATGCTTAGTTTCCCATCTGTCTGTCTGTATGTGTTTTACGACCTTTAATATTTACAAAATTGGTGGCCATTACAACTGTGTAACTTTGATTATCTTGAAAACCAGCAATGTTTCTCAACACCAAATTTATTAAATCTAATAAATGATCGATTTAGAGCAGATTTACTGTGATAAAACATGGCCCACATTGAAGTTCACAGCGAATAGCCAACAATACAAAAACTGTATAAACGGCAGCTCCATAATGTCTAATGACTTTTGATACTTTTTACGCATTATGATCAAAAAAATACACACATTTCAGGCTTACTTAATGATAGTGTAGCGTCAAATATTTAATCTCCAATTAATTTATTTTAAGGTCTGTTTCATAGGATTTAATTCTTTACTAAAATTAAGCCACACAATAATCAGCTGTATTTCCCATTAAACAGCTGATTTTTGCTATTTCCAATAAATTATAAAAACGTTGTTTCTGAACATTGCTGTAAGATTGGGCTAGTTGTTTATTGTAAATAACTAGTTGCTTATTAGACAACAGTTAACTTAGATAAAGTAACCTTTATTTCGTTCTTTTAATAGTTAAATAAGAAGTTTATTTGTATATGTTACTGTTCATAAAGATGTTTGTTTCTGTTAATACATTTATTGCAATACCACTATTACTTTTTTATTTATTTACATAAAAATAAAGTTGCTTACTAACCTTAAAATAAACGACCTCGGATCTAAGTGCAATAGTCATAAGATATTCTGGATCTGCTCTTTATTACATTTGTATTGTTGGCTATTCGCTGAGAACCTCAATTGTTACAGTATATGCTCAAATCAGTTTTTTATCATTCGGTTTAAACAAATTTTATACTATTAGATTTGTGATCAAATCATCTAAAAATGTTATTCTTATAATACGTAAGAACAATATTGTTGGTTTTGAAGATATTTAAAGTTAAAAAGTTGTAAGGCCCACCATTTTGAAAATATTGAAGATAATATCATATTTTTCAGTTACTAATCTTGTTATTATAAACATTTGACCAAATTTTGGTATAATTTAATTTATTAATTTAAAAATATTACTTTTTTAAACAAGAAACATATACAGACAGGCAGATGGGCACTAAGCATGCCCATGTTTATACGGTATAATGTATTTGTCTTGACCTGAGAACTAACGTCATATACTTTTGTCCAGAGACGTACAGGACACCCTGTCTAACGATGTATATTATTATTGTTTAATTACAATGAAGTGCTCATTTATAGGTTGTTCAATGTGTCAAATACTTGTATTATCGAAGTATAGTAATTTGTGTAAATATTGTACATAGATCTAAGAGTTTAACTATTTTGCCCTAATCTACGTGTACAGTGTACGATATATTATTGTTATATTGTTACGATAAAATAATAGCTCAATTAGTACTTGAGTTGTATTAATATTATTTTTATAACAATAAACAATACCAAATAGTTATCCTGTTAGTTTATCCTACAAACTTTCCCTAGTTATTCTTACTAATTTACAAAAATCTGTGTATACACTCTCGGAACAGTGAATATATTTTGAATCTCTGAAAATTGGATTACAAAATGTTGTACATTGCTGTTGGACTTACTAATTATTTTGAAATACTGAGTTGGCCTTATCTTACCCTCACCTTAAAAGGTTTAATCTAGCTAATTCAGAAAGGTTTTTCAGTTTTGGCCTTACATCATCAGGTATGTTGAGCACCGTTTCATCAAGTTTACTTGGTAAGGGTTGAAAACGTATAAAAAACCAATGCCTGGTTCCATGTTTTAGACATTAAAACGGTGAATATTTAACATATAACAGCCGACTGTACTGGTTACCATTTTGATTTCAGTCCCATAAGAAATCTTTTACGGCTTATTTTTAATCCTAGAATTATTAGGGATGTTTGATTTTGAAGATACAGTTAATACGAGTACAAACGCTTTTATTTTTTTAATATATATTTAAATGGTTATTCAGAAATAATCTCCTAATTTGTTGCAATTCATCGTTTGAATATTAAAAAAGTATACAATTTAAATAGAAATTTAAAAAGGTAGTAAATACGTATTAACTATATCTTTAGAATGAGACCTCCCCTATAATTCTACGATAAAAAATAATTTCCCATAATATTCAATACAAATTATAAACTATTAGTATTAACAGACAATCGTATTTAGAATTCATTAGAATCGAGACGTTAAATTCTAAGTTTCTGAAGTGATACAATTATGAATATGAGGCGAGGTTCTATTTATAATACTGTTTTAAGTTTTACCCATAAGTTAATGGCGGAGCTGGCTGCTGACTAGCATTTGCCTCTAACTGTAACTATTATTTTGTACAATTCATCTAACTCGTTTATAACAAGCAAAAATAAATTGACATAAGATTTGTAACAAATCCAACAATTTGGGTTTATTGATAAAGAGGTTTGCCTGACTTTATGCAAAATTTATAGTAGAGAAAGTGTTCAGCTGCTTTCTTTCGACAAGTGCATGTAGCAATAATAATGTTATAATTAATTCTGTATAATTTCTCTTGATATTTGCTGAACTTCTTTTTTATGCATTGTTGAAGTGCAAGTAAATTCTGGAATTTGTTTCATAACGAAGATTTCGGATATCCCAAAATAATGTGATTTATTTGTTCAACTCTGGAGACCTAATAGGCCTTTTCAATTCCCCTTTGTTGCCTATTAACCCTGGGGAATCTTATACTTGAGTTATATGCGGATGTTTATTCCGAAATTTCCACCCTGAATGAAACCAAATTTCAGGATTTTCATAAATTTTTATGATCACTAGTTACTTTATTTGCAGTAACAATTTCGTCAACTAACTGATGTTACTAATTGCAGCAATACAAGTTTTCTCCGGTTCTAATATTTTGTCTCTGGCGGTTCCAGCTTAAACAGTGTCTTTTTTCGCTTATTAGATATGTGTGCTTAATGGACCATCAGATAAAAATATACTTCCTATAAAATTGTCATCCACCTCTATTTTCGACAACATTATTTCACAATATTCCATTTTCTGTCATATCACCCTCTGTTTTCGTGATCCAACTACACTTTATATAGGTGGAAATCATTCTTGCTTAATATAAGATTTACTAATATCATCTTGTAAGAATAACTAATCATTGGTTTAATATTGTTCACCAAAATTCTAAAGAAGTTTTTGGGGAAAGTTCCTAGAGGAATATAACATACAATGTTCTACATTAGAGAAAACATCTTATATCAAATGAATAACAAAACAAATAATTGTACAGATAAAAACATACTTAATAATATGTATCTCAAACAGTTTTTTTTTTTAAGGGGATAAAAGGAAATGGAGAAAAATTTGTCCAATTTTAGCAGTATAGCGTTATTTGTGCTCCACACTAAAATTGTCTTATAGGAGCGGAGCATCGTGGATAGAAGATGCCCTGTGAAAAAGTTTTAGGTCGTTACAAAGAGTAGATGCTAACACCGAAGATTTTCAAGACCTCAAAACATAAATGCCTGATTGGTGCTTCCATGGTCAATGTGGTGCTTCCATGTCACCTCGATCTAGGTGTATACAAAGGAATTTAGTGCTGCAGTCTCCTTCCAGAATTGAATCTGCCAACATGACGGCAGGGGCACATTCTGAGTTTAAAGGCCGCAGAGGAAAGTTCGTGACATTGGATTTTGATGTGTTTGTTTTGAGATTGGGGCTGTTGAAATTTTTAACGCAATTGTTGATCTCAATAAAAGTCCGTTCTTTCTTGATTTTCCACTGACTCAGAGAGTAGTGTCATCTGCATACTGCACAACTTTCCATGCAGTAGTGATGACCCAATGTCATTGACATATATATGTGAAACAGAATTGGACTGTAGCTCAGCGGGATTGGATTTGAAAACTGATTTAAGATTTAGACAACTTGTGTTCTGTCGCTTGGAAATTATTTAAGCCACACGTATGACACGCCTCGAATGCCATGTGATTGCAGTTTTCCGAGCAAAGTTGTGTGGTAACACTGTCAAATGCCTTTGATAAATCGAGGTAGGCTAAGGGTGGTATTTCGATTTTATAAACCCTCGACAACCAAGTCGACCAGTTTCACAACAGCGTATGTAGTTTATTCATCTTACCTGAACACGAATTATTAATCTAAAAGTTGGTTGTGTTTATCCAAATACTGCAGCACAATTAGCAAAAATATTTTTTCAAAGACTGTTAAAAACTGGCAAATTGAGCCTGGCCGGATGATATTAATGGAACTGGGACCGTCCTTTTTGAAAAGGGACTAAGTTTCGCGGTTTTAAGGAGTAAGGGAAAAACTCCTTGTTGAAAAGACAAATTAATGAGTTCAGTTAAAGGTCTCAAAACGTGTTTAGAGCATTTTTTTATGAGACACTTCGCCATCAAGTTGAGATAATTTGAGCTTTTGGCTGGGAGCTGCTAGATAATTCGATCGACCTCTTCTTCAACGACGGGTGACAGTGACATAGGCTACTGGACTCTGTCTTCGTGAGAGATTTATCTGAGGCAGTAATAGTCGATGATTTTGACCAGACGCAAAAAATCTGTTGAACTCATATGTCACCTCCTTTTCATCACCCACAAGTGTGTCCCCAATTTTAATTTTAATTTTTTTACAATGTTTTTCTTTATTGTTGATGATACTTCAAACAGTTTTATATACTTTTTTAAAAGAAATTATTAATTAAGGGACATTACTTTTCCATAGATTTTTATGCTTTAAAAAAAAACATTTAAATTTGTCCTAGGCGATATTTTTGTTCGTTTCGAAGAAAAATTTGAGTTCTTCGCTCGAAACCAATGATTCAACTGTGATCCGCTTTAATGATCCAACTGTTTGCCCTTTTAGGACAAACTCTGATGGTTGGAGAAAATCCCATTTTCTGTGGTAAGGGAAGTGTTGAGAAGAGCAATGTTTTCAGGCCTTATGTCTCTTACTGTTTTCATAATTTGGAGCGCCCTTTTAATTCTCTTTCCACTATAACTTCTTGACCATAGTAGTCCGAGATTGCTGTGTTGACCACGGACACTGCGATGTTTGGAAAATTGGAAATGACGTTGTCTGTTCACCCAACTCAAGATGAAGTTGATGTTGAAGTCACCCATCAGGACAAATTCTTGTCGTTTTGAAGGTCAGATCTGTAAGTAAGGATTTGAATTTAGAAAGAAAGAAACGTTTCCGCTTGGAGATCTATATATTCCAATTACAAAACATTTTGAACTATCTGATTGAAGTTTGATAACGACTGTTTCAAAATCTCGTTCAACTGTTTCCTGCATTGAATATGTAGAAAATGAAAACTGATTTTTCCAAATATTGATACGGCTCCTCCTTTTGGAGTGAGATCTACAAAAGAATCTGTAGCCAATGTGTAATTTGGAATTCGGTAGAGGTAAAGCAAACCGTTCTGTTGAAACCGTTTTCGGTCACAACAAGGACATCTATATTTTGATATTTACTCATTAGTTGGATTTCATTCATCCTGCTGGTGGCCGATTGACAATTTTTGATGAAGCAGTCGTATTTTTGGTCCAACCGTAAATTTACTCCGTCGACTGCAGGTGGAATCCCTAAAAAAGATGGCAAGTTGCCTCGAGAGAATGACTTGAATCTGACCACGAGAGTCCTCCCCTCAAGACGAAATCGACTTGAGCAAGTTACCGGAGAGTCTCATTATTTATATAGTAATTGCTTTCTTATTCACTAACGTGTATCTCCACTAAATAACATAGTTAATTCAAGAGAAACATACGCTGATAAATATACTGAAAACGTTCGTTAGTTTATAAAATAGTTACAGTAAATAATCCTTTACAGCGTTTATAAAATAAAACATAGTCATATAGCATGAACACGTCCTTTGTATCAACGCCAAGTTTCCAAATAATTTTCCATACAAAATACTTTACTCCACTATAGCCTGATGATCATGTAAGTTGGAAACGTCGAAATTTTGATACGAAATAAATGCTGGCACGAACATTAAACACGAACCAAAACAATCCCAAATTAGTTATCTTTAAGCCGAGACATTATTTAATAAAATAAAAACTGCCCCGCCAAAAGGGATAGACACGTGCAACAATATTTTAATGTTAATATTTACATGACGTCCTCGGCTTAATAACTATTATTGTTTAGTTTAAATAACATTATATTAGTAATATTTTATTTAATTAAGCATATTAAGTTTAATCAATGAGCGAGTGAGAGAGATCAGCTGTTGTCCCTCAATCAATTGCGACAATTATATAACGCAAAATTAACACTAATGAATAAAACTCGCCGGGTTTAGTATCGTAGATTGGACATGACAATTTAGTCTAACTGAAATTATCGCACTTACACCGGTACTGGGTGTTACTCAACCACGTAAGCTATACAGCTGATTTCTTGTTGCGAACTTCTAAAAATTACGTTCAAAGTCACTTAATCAAACGCGAGCCCAGTACTATATGAATTGTAGTATTATAATGTTTAAGTGGTTCTGTATGTTATACAACTCGTTAGAATAAAATACAACTTGTGCGTTAATTCCCACCTAAACATCGGTTAATAAAAGAAAACTGTATTTAAAAACCTGGATGAAATTATTAAATTTGTATGTTAAAAATTAATTAACCACACATTTTTTATAATTAAAGTTATTTCGACAGTCTTTCAATTGCAATAACCAAGGATTCCTGATTTTTACTTCAATTCCAGCATATGCCTACATAGTTGCAAGGTCACTGCTACACAGTTTGAGAAAAATGTATTATCACTTGATCCCAAGAAGGGGTGGAGCAGACAATATAACTCCAAGTGTCCTCAAGCACTGTACTCATGCATTGACCCCTCGCCTGGCATTTTTATTTAATGCCCTTTTATCTAATGGAATCCGTCCTACCAACCTAGAAAACAGTTATTTGGTACCAATTTTCTAATCTGGAAACCGGAGTGATGTTTCAAACTACAGGCCAATTGCTATACAATCCACAATGGCTACACTTTTTGAGGCACTTGTTCTGGACGAATTGGCTTTTGCGTTGAAAACTTTTATTACTCCTAAACAACATGGATTAAGTAGTAGAAAATCAACAGTGACAAATCTAGTTGTTATGGAGGGCTACATACTTTCTGCTTTCAGTATGAGAATGCAGCCTGACTGCATATACCTTGATTACTCATAGGCGTTCGACAGGGTATGTCATCCGTTGTTGCTCACTAAGCTGCGGGGATACAGAGTGTATGGACATCTCTTGTCCTGGATTGAAAGTTATTTGTCGGATCGCGTGTTCCGCAGAACTCATATCTAGTACCGTTCCTGGTCGCGCTCTGTACCACTGTACGATGTTGGTACAGCAATATCCTCTCTATACCTCCTATCTGCTGACGATCAAGCAGATTTTCCTTACGTCTACATTTTCATAGGTATTCGAAATGTTATTTCTTAATATGATGGTATCATTATGTGTTATAAAAAGAAGTCTCAATGAGACTGCTTCATTTATCCAAACCACATACGCAGTGTTTTATGTTATTTCTTTCTTGGTCCATGCACTGGATTCATGGAAAGGGAGTACATTTTGACCTTTCTAGGACATTTGTAATCACTGATAACTTGTTTTCATGATCAATATGGAGCTTACAATTGTTTATTTATTTAACGGAAACCCATTACATGCAACTACATTACAATAAGCATTCAATCTTTGAAGGAAAAAAATTTACACAATAGCTACATATTACACGGATGGCAGCTTATAATAATAGTAACTAAATCTAAATTCACAACAACTTATACTTTAGAGTGTATCTTTTTTACTATAAATTTTTATTTTTTAATAACAGTTACCCATATGGGATTTTAACATTACTTTGTCTTGTGTAGTTTAGTTTGTAAAATAAAAATGACATAATAATTTGGAATTATACCAGTACTACATACTTTTTAAATGTATTTTATTTACCTTCGTAAAAGTAACATAGAATTTTGCATTGATCAATCTTCTTGATTTATGTAATATGATTCTCGTGCATTTAAATACCTAGCAGTGGTCACATTTTTTTATAATTTCAATTTTTCTTTTGATATAGCGAGTCAAATATTGATATAATGGCTAACAATTGCAGATTTCTCCTTTCTGTTAAATATTATGTAGGAATAGTAGTTTTAAATACACAAGATTTTATATTCTTGTTGTCCAGTACATTTCTTATTGTAGTCGTACATTAAATTCTATATGTAAAGGATTTATTTTGATTTTCTTTTGCCTTTGAATTTTACTCTTAAAGTGATTTTTATGTGGTATTGGTGTTTATATATTCTTTTAAAGTTTAAAGTATTGATTTCTCATGAGATTTTGCGATTACTGATAACTTGACTTAAACGTTTGCTAATATTGACTTTGTAGGTATTTAATTATGCAATAAAAATTCAAAATCTCGAAAAATAAACCAAAAAATTCGAGAAGGTAGATATAACTAGTATATTTATGGCTTAGTGTTCTACAGATGAACATTAGGGGAGTATTTACACCGTGTCGTACGCTGTTTTGAACACAGCTTGTCCCTAGGCTTGTTACAAAACTTTGTTTTTTTTTTTTTTTTTTTTTTTTCAGATAGGCTTGAGCCAGATATTTTTTTATAGAACTACAAAAAAATATTTGAAGTGTATACTAACCGGATTGAACTGAAAAATCAACTTTCCATCGGGAAGTTTAGAGTTTTTTTTAGTTTTATATTATTTTATAAATTTTCTATTGAGCGTTTTTTCTCTTGAGTGATACTATTCTTTTCAAATTATGAACACACCACAAATAGAAAACACAATAATGTTTATAAAATACTATTTGGATCAAATAAAGTATTATTAATTACAAATGATTTAGGGTGACATCACTCAAGATTTATTTCTTCACGTTAGGATTTGTTTTAGATGCCATTTGATTCATATTGATTTAAAGGGGGAAAGTCTAAAGAATATTTGGCAATAGAAATCTCAAAAAAGGTAATTAATTTTTAAAAACTTATTTGCACTCCCTCTATAGTACATGAATTCAGCTTTGCCTAAACAACCTATAAGGATTTCATGATTATACATACGTATGCATATAAATGTATTGCTTTGTCGTATTAATTGTAATGGTTTCTCGTTGAAATTAATAGAAACAAATAAAATACGGGAGAGTCCTAAAAATACATATTTGTATCAATATTTCTTCCCGTAGTGCTTAATATAAATTTTCAGTTAAAATTAGTTTTCCTTAAATCAAGTAACACTATGGTACACATTTAAAAAAAACCCGTTTATTGTTAACAAAACTTTATGACATATTTTATATATGACTCAATTGCAATTCTGTCTATTATGATTTTTACTGTTGGCTATAGTGAGTACGTTGAACCCTTGGAGTCAGATTCCGGGATTAATTTTGTTTCAGTAGTGTTTTACTGAAGTTTTGTTTGTTTTTATTTACTTATGAGAGACAAACTTATTTAGAATTAGTGATAAATTGTCTTTAAAAGACAGTCTATTTTATTTATTCTTTTTGATGATGATAAAACTGCATTAAATGATGAGTTCCAAACACAAATTCCCCAACGGCCTACCCCTGTACAACGGTGACGCCAGGCTCTACACAGGATTTTAAACAGCATGAAGGAGATGGTAGGGGGATGTTGTGTTTGCTCTGATGATAGAGGATGGGCCGAAAACCCCCTCGTTTATTGTGATGGTCAAGGATGCACTGTAGCTGTTCATCAAGGTAAGAATGATTATAACCTTTGTAGGTTATTGTTTAGGTTAGACCACCCACCCTTGTACTTTGAAAATTACTACTGGAGAATGTAAAATACTACACTACAACTAGGCTATGTAGTATTTATGAGCAAACCGTACCAAACATCTTAAATGGGGTATTCCAGTTCATCAGAATGGAGAGGCCTAGACCCAAATGTTTTATTGGGCAGAGTAAAGATAAGCGAACCCAGTTTTTACATCGCTTAGTATGGTATTTGTGAAGTTAAAGGCCAGATTGTCAAAATATGACATTAATAACCTATTGCTGTTGTCCGGAACAAGACAATATAAGGTTTTAAGGTCCAAATGACAAATAACGGAGTAATAATTATTCATTGTTTTACTGGTAGCCTATCTTGTTATGATCGTGAACAACCTCGTATTGGTTACTGCTGACATCAGCCTTTACGCCATTTTTAGATACGTAAAATGACAATAATGCAATAAAGGGAATGGTGAGACTTCCATAAGTGGCCTACACTCGTTTTTCTGTTGTTTTTATCGAACAATTCTACGTATCCAACTTCGATATTTAAAAATCGTACACAATAAGAGTTATAATAAATTACCATAACAAGAAGAATTTAATAAATTGCCATTTTAAAAGCATAAATTTAACACTAACATTACAAAACCAACTATGGCCTACACTTAGATATTAAAGAAACCTAACAATATTTATAACTTGCTCAGCTAGATATCAATGAGTAACCGCTTTTGTGACATGGAAGAAAGAATTCTCCCCATGGGTTATCAGGAGCCAAATCCACATGCTGAAGCCACTCGAACAAATCTTGTCACTTGTAAGAAATATCTCGCGTTGTCTCGCTTATTGGTTGGTTGTGGGAGTCACAACCTATTAAATGCTAAGTTAAATAAATTGTAATATCGAATGATCTCTTAGGATAAAAACATCACTGGTGTGGTCGGTATAATCCCAAAGTACCAACCATTCGATAAAAACAACCAAATAACACCTAGACCGCTTATTCAAGTCCACCCAAGGGAATTTGTCCCTAATAAAAACATTTTTGTTCATTTAGACCTAAGAATAAAAGTTCAAAGTCTGACACAAGTAAGTGCCTCCGGTCATCAGCACGGGTTTTTTCGGTGCTATCTCTTTTTAGAGGTAGACCTATCACTAAAAGATCTAATTCTAGATGGTATGATCTCAATTGCCCCTGACCATTATTGCTGGCTAGGAAACGCAAACTTGACAAAACAAACAAATTTATAAATTCTCCTAAACAAACTAATACCTACTATCTTGCAAGAAATTTAGTTCCACTTTTAATGTTTTTAACTTCATAATTTGTCATTTTCACCTCATAAAACCTTATATAGTTTTGTTCAAGACAATTGCAATAGGTTAATAATGTGAATCTCATTACAAGTGTGTATAAAAATAAATTTGAAAATAATGCAAACTGAACAAAACTCTACAAACGAATAAAAAGTATAGGTATCAATTTACATTAACGTGACCATGGAAAGGTATGTTCATTTTTTTCCTGAAAACTACAATTTTTCCTGAAAACAATATTGAAGAAAAAATTCGTCGGCAACAAAAATCAAAGGAGCTACGATTTTTTTTAATCCTCTGAAAACTCCGTTTTTGACAGTTTCCTATAACTCCACGTCTGCTCAAACTCAGTATAGCCAGATTTTAAAAACTGATTAGCATACCAACAACGAGAAATTATCGTACTTTCATATAAAATAATCGTACCAAACACATTTAATGAAAAAGTATGTTATGTTCGTATAATAAATTATGTTATAATTAACTTTTGGTTTGTTACTTGTATAAATTTGTCAAAAATCTTTCATGGTACGATAATAACTACCCATCGTGTATCTTACCGGCGCATAAAATCAATGAAATTATCGTGCCTCTGTCAACACTATCCATATTTGACAGTTTGGTATTACTTGGTCAAATAAAGAAGGGACGCCATTTTGAACTACCGTTGTTCCTCTACGTCTATTCTTAACCTCCTACTTAGTTCAGTAGTGGTAATGGTACACCTTTGTGTTGGATGTTCGGTATCTCACGTGGAAGCAATTCGTAAAGACGAGTCTGACTAATACGTTAATCCTGTCAACGATGCCTGCCCGCTGCGCAGTGCTGCGCACTGCTTGCTCTTTTAGAAAAAAAATTAACTCGAGCTCGCAAAAGTCTAATCCCAGATCCGATGCCCCTGCTCCTTACCGCAATAATGTCCGAAAGGCATCAATATAATACAATAATATACTTTCCCCCCAGTTCATATGCACCTGTGATAACAATACTTGGCTATAAATGCCCAACCCATGGAAAAAGTCTATTTTCCATGGTCACGCTAATGTAAATAAATACCAAAGTATAAAATAACAAACATTAGCCTATAGCCTAAGTGTAATAAATAAGCAAAACTGACAGCATAACCATAACTGTGAAATTTCGTAAGCACGTACTATCTACTTACACACCACATAGTAACTTCCAATCACATAAAAATTGCTCTTCCTAATTTAAAAATCACACGACTAACTGTTAGGCTTACTCTCACTCTGAATAAAACATGATGATCAATTAAAAACTAATAAATTAATTTCTTCATATTTAACTGCTCATGTAATCCACAATATAACACGTAATTAACTTTCAAAACTAATTGACTGTATTAAAGTAATGCTAGTAATGGATGCTATGGTTATCTATAAGGCAGTGAATGCTATTGCATGAGTCGCGTGTTGATGCACTAAGCTGTTCTAACCCCAGAACACTCAGATAAGGTATTGGGAGCAGATAACTCTGAAAATCATAGATAATAAGAAGTACAGTACACAGTTATAACTACAAATTGACACATTTGAATTATTAACATGTTCGCTATGTGCGATGACTCTGGTTGCCACTGCTACGCTGCAGTAGGAGTGGGTGGTAACTATGGTTACCACAGATTCTTGGTTCTGAAATGAGGTCTCTATGCGACCAGCACTCTAGCTATCACAACGCCGTTTTCTCGTTCCTCAGGAGGTACTTTTCCTGCGTTTTTATGTACTTTGTTTTCACATTAGACTTTTTCATTATTTTTAATGGTTTTTTAAAGTCTTTTTAGCTGTAAAAGATTGTGATCACAACGGATCTTCCCCCGGTGGTGTACCAAGTGGTGTGCAACAACCAAGTTCTAGACATACAACAGAGCCAGTATTGCGTTCTGATGATGAGGATGACAACATGGATGATGTGGAATACCAGACAGATTCGGAAGTTGAGGATCCTGATTACGAAACCAACCCACCCCAATGGAGCGCTCACAACCACATTGGAATGAAAGATATTTCCTTTACTTAACAGGAAGGATTTTTAGTTCCTTTGCCAGATGACAAATCTCGGTAATTCTAAGCAATATATGGGTCAACCTCGATTTTTCTCATATTACAATATAATGTTCCAATAGTCAATTAGAAAAGGAAATGACTAGAATTTCTTGCCGGAAAGCAGTTATAGGGAGCAGGCAACTCATATTACATTATAATGTTCCAATAGTCAATTAGAAAAGGAAATGACTAGAATTTCTTGCTGGAAAGCAGTTATAGGGAGCAGGCAACTGCGAGAATTACCTATTAGTGATCAGGGGCATTGACGTGATCTGGGCTTCAAATTTGGAACTACTCGAGTTAATTTTTTTTCTAAAAGAGCAAGCAGCGCGAAGCGCTGCGCAGCGGGCAAGCATCGTGCGTGATCTTCGTCTATACTGAATTGATTCAGGCCAAAGGAATGACACAGATTACTTTACCAGATTTTTATGGAGATTTTGTATTGGGCGGATTATATTGGTTTACTTTGCTTTCCAGCATGTAATTATGTGTTTAAAATTGTTTTACATACATTACCTACATTATATTGTAATATGTAATAACAATTTATCAAAAATTTTTAATAAAAAAAAGGATCACGCACGATGCCTGCCCGCTGCTTGCTCTTTTAGAAAAAAAAAATTAACTCGAGTAGTTCCAAATTTGAAGCCCAGATCACGTCAGTGCCCCTGATCACTAATAGGTAACTCTAAGCAATATATGACCGTCTGGCAGTTGCCTGCTCCCTATAACTGCTTTCCGGCAAGAAATTCTAGTCATTTCCTTCTCTAATTGACTATTGGAACAATATATTGTAATATGAGAAAAATCGAGGTTGACCCATATATTGCTTAGAATTACCCAAATCTCCCACTAGTTGTTTCACACTGCTTGTGGATATAGTTTAAAGTACACGTACTTGATTTTTTTTTTTTTGTGGGCCACGTACTGTATACCCGGCTCTTGAGTTAGTAAGTGGAAAGACCTATCTATTGAAGAGTTGTTGATTTTTTTTTGGTCTTATTTTACACATGGACATAATACAAATGCCCAGACTCCAAGATTATTGGAAACTAATAAATTATTTTCTTCTTGTTTCCCAAACTTCATATCACGAGACTGATTTTTTTATTGCTTGAGTTTCAAAAGCCTTCCTGATCAATCTAATCGCTCATTTGAAGTCCAATTTCTTATTTATTATGTCAATAACAAAATAAAGTCTGTGTACTACCTGCAACAAAACCTGTGTATTGATGGGGGCATGTTACTTTGGTGTGGTCGGCTATATTTTCGTTGAGTACATAAAAATAAAACTGCACAAATATGGGATCAGACTATACATGGGGATCAGTGTATGTGATCCGCTATGCCGAAAATGTATTGGTAGCTAAATGGAGTGATAAAAGAATAGTGTCTTACATATCCATAGAACACACTAATGAAATAGTCAATTTAATCAACTGCAACCAACTTGAAAGGAAAAAGCCTCTGCCATTCGTGAAATATAATCACTTTATGAAGGGAGTTGACCAAAGATGATGGTCTATTATCCCTACGAGGGGAAAACCATATGCTGGTACAAAAAGCGTGTTGCAGATGCTCATGATGAATGCCCACTACCTCTTCAACAAAATGTGAATTTGAAATTGAAAATGAAATTTCAGAAGAGTGTTTACCACGTCCCTTCCAAGATTGAAGAAAAACAAAAAAACTGGCAAAATGTTAAAAAAAAAAGATGCAGAGTTTGTAGTGCAAAGAGAATTGTGAAACAAGTGGTATGGCATTGTTTGCAGTGATGAACAACCTGGTGTGTGTGTGTGTGTGCCTTATTGTTTTGACTAATACCATGAATAATGACAGACAAAAAAGGATTTTTTGCAAAAGATTGTGGGGATGATTATGTTTGATTTTTTTTCTGAGTATTGAAAATATAACTTTTCATATTTTTCACCACATATTTGTAACTTAATAATACATTACTTTTGGGTGGGTTGGTTAGGATGTATATACACATTTGTATCAATATTTTATTTTACTAAACTTATTTCATCTTTTTTCTTAAATTTTTATAAACTTATATACTAGAATATTTTTTGTATCATTTCAAGTAAAGATTTAATTATATTTTGTTATAATTAGTCACCACATATTTGTAAATAAAAACTGAATTTGAGTGAGTTAGCGGAGATGTATATAAACTTTTTCACATTGTTATAAACTTTTATATTCATTTTGGTTTACACAATTACGTATAAATATTGTTTATGTTTGTCTAAAACGATACGGTATAGCAGTCTGGGGAGGTACCACACTAGGCAACCTGCAACGGGTCCTAATACACCAAAAGAGAGCAATTCGGATCCTTGCAAGCCTACGCACAAGAGAATCATGCAGGCAAGCCTTTCAAGAACTGAAGATTCTCACTGTGATTAACCTATACATCCTGGAAGCTGTGACCTACGTACACCTGAAATCACCCGGTGAAGTGATGACTGGAGCACAGCAACATGACTACAACACTCGGCATGCTGCTAATTTCAGCACATACGGAACTAGGGCCTATATAGGGATTTTTAGCAGTGAATGTGTTAAAAAACATAGGCTATTTGTGATTCACACACTCTAAATCCATACTTATCTTTGTTCAGGAGAATGAGCAGAATAAGTTGGTAACGTTGAGATTTTGATTAGCTACTCTGGCAATTAACCTCACTGATACCTTTAGTGCAACCATCAACTATGGTCTATGGTTTCCATATATATTATGGAATAATAGAACTATGGATAATAAAAACATATCTAATATACTACATAAAAATCATGTGTTTGTAATTTACATAATTCGCCTAATTACAGACATACTATATGACATAATCTCATAAATAATTAACCATAACTAACAAACTAACAATTAGTACGAAAGGTAATAGGAAAAAGCCTATTTCAATAATGAGAAGCCATAACAACAGCAAAAACCGTCTTAAATGGATAAAACACAGTTAGTCATCTTTCAATGTTATTTCACTTAGTTTTCTGGAGTTATCATTCTAATGGTAAACATCTGCAGTATAATAAGTAGCCACCATAATAGTCGAATTATTGAATAAAAACATATTCTAATCGTAGTTTAATACTGTTATAAATCATTTATGATAAATAAAAAGCAAGACATGAATTCTAGATGTTCATTTATTAATAATCAGTCCACAGCAAGGAAGACAAATACCTTATACAAAGTCCCAGAGTCATTAGCTTAGAGAATGTGGAGTAATGACATAATTAACATTACAATTAGTTATATAACCAATATATCATACATCACTCTTCTTCCTAATTAATTAAAGTTAATTATTCATTTGACAAATACTCTTCAATACTATTTAAATTAAATTAATGAACAATTAACTACAGCTAGCTAATAAATTTTTTTAATGGCGATGAATATGAGAACATTATAAGAGAAATTTCTTAAAAGCGACGATATTTGTTTTAAGTACCTCTGATCCATAAGGAGAATCCTTTCCTCCGTTTCACAAAAGCAATTGCTCTCTGCTATCCGGGCAAGCTATAAATATTGTAACATTTTTTGTATATGTAAGTCTAGACCATTGTTGGTTTTGTTTGTAGTGTAATAAATTTGTGACATTAAAAGTTGTAATGTTATTATTCTTGTTAATGTATTTTAGTTCATGTTACATACAATTATTATTATATAATATCAAAGTTGGATAATAAATAGAATCGTTTGATAATAACAATCGAAGAAAAAATTTAGGGCATTCATTGAAGTCTTCCCCTTCAAATAGTAAGAAGTAGGTTTTACAACATTCTGTTTGTTATATTTAATAATAAATATACATAGATAATTTTAAAGTCATGATTAAACTAATACTTTTTAGATATGAAAACATATCTGAACTATACCATAATATGAAATATCCATTACTTAATTCAGTTTATCATTTTTGTTTTTTTATTGTTCGTTAGTTTAGATAACTACAAATAATGATTCGATTGTCATGGTGGCCACTTATCACGTAAACATTTTAGTCATAATGTAAGTACTTTTTGTTTCGAATTAATCGTAACATTACCTTTAATTTATTTTGGGCTGTAATATAATAAGCGGCCACACTCATTATTTATGATTATTTAAACTATTTACAGAAAACAAAATATTCAACTAAATTCCGTTTTAGGTATTTTAAAGTACTGTATAGTTCAGCTGTATTTATATCTATAAAAATAATAATCTAATAATGAATAAAAAATTCTCTAGAGTAGGCCTATGTGTAATGTAAATGTATTATGTAGACATTTTTCTATTATTTTGAAGGATTGACTTGTCTGACAGTTCGTGAGGGTAGATAAGCGGCTTACACTTGTTACTTGGTTGTTTTTATCAGAACCAATAATTTGATATTACAACTATTTGAACTATGGTTTCAACTTATTAGTCACAGTAAGTGTAAACAATAAACAATAAGATTATACAATCAATTTTTTTGAGAATTTGAGTGGCAATAAATATGAGGAAATGATATGAGATATTTCTCAAAAGTAACGAGATTTGTTTTTTAATTGGCTTAATCATGTTTGTTTGGTTCCTGGTAACCCAAGGGAAGAATACTTTCCTCCATTTCACAAAAGCAGTTGCTCACTGCTATCCGGGAAAGCTATAAATATTGTAGTTTTTTTTTATTTTGTAGGTCTAGGCCACAGTTTTGTTATGTTATTATTAAATTTATGTTATAATTCATGTTAAATAGGATTAATATATAATATTGAAGTTGGATAATATATGAACCGTTCGATAATATCAAGTCTCCCCGCTCGTGATTCAAATAAAGCATGTTGAAGGCCGTTGTACTTGCAGTAATAACTCAGAAACTGCAAATGATTTTACTTTGTTTTGATTTTAAACAATATTGTTTTCCAATATAGGCCTACATTAAAAAATCTGGCCGTAGTAAACTGTAAATAACCATAATTAAAATATCTTTGTATTCTGTAGTTTAAGTATATTTACTCAATATATTGGTTCCCTAATTCAATTGTGGTGGTGGATTTACTATACTGTAGCTAGTAGTTAGATTAGGTGAGTTTTTCTATAGTTTACCTCAAATAACAACAGTTAAATTACTATAAACAATAACTCTAGGTCACTGGTAAGCTCTGAGATAGGTTCAACAGACATTGACTTTTCATTAGTGTAATTTTTGTGTTGGCATCCCTTTCATGTTTATACCCATATATCCCTCCATCTCCTATCTTGTTAATCCCTCACAAACAATCATTCCCTCTCAATCCCTGGGTTTGTTGTTGTTAATTGGGTATTGGATTGAATTTGAGTTATTATTAATTTTTCGGTACTTTTTAAGACTTTCCTCAATAAAGTTCGTTGTAATGACAGTTACACAGTCAGGAATATTGTAAAGGTGGCTTTAGATGATTTATTTTAGTGGGTGTCCTAAACTTTACATTTACCGTTTTGGTTTATAGGCAAGAATGGTAGTTGGCATAGAGAAGCCATATTATATATATAATTCACTGATTTCAAAACCCTTACTGTTAGTTTTAAACATCGTTATGAAGGAAATACTTAAGCTAAACAGTTTAAAGCATTATCAATAACTGGGTAAGTTCTTTTTGAACACCTACTGGATAATTCTTTAAGGAAGCAGCGGGTCAAAAAAGTTTGAAGTTCCTGATACAGAACTGTTGAGAAATATTGACTTTTACAGTAATATTTGTAGATTTCTGATTAAGTGTGCTTTATCATTTTGCTTGTATTTGTTATAAAATGTTTAAGTATTTTAAATCCAATATGTACTCCCTGTTCCTTAGAAAGATCTCACTGTGGAATATCTAATTCTGTTTATTTACAATTATTAAATTACTATCTTGTTAAGTTATTAAAACAGATTGATAAACAGTAGTTTTTGTAGGTGATCTCGCAGATCAGTCCTGATCGTTCTTGTAAGATAATGTGTGTCCTTTGGATAAATGGAATACGCTACACGTCTGGCCTTTTTATAACTTATACCCTGAAGATAATTAACATCTCCACCTTGATGGTACAATTCTTTTGAATTTCAAATTTGTCTCTATTTTATAAACAAAGCAGTTTGTTCTGTTTAGCAATTCATAGCCTAGTTTTAACGATATCCTAACTTTTCAAAATGAATATGTTAAAACAGTTGCGGATGACAACAGTCAATAAAAAGAGCTTTAGAACATTTGTGCTGGCTTAGCTCCCAATGGTTTCACAAGTACAAATATAAGTAACCCACATAATACTACAGTCTGTTTTACTATCTATGTTTTATATTGTGATTTTTTTATTTATGCATAATGATCAAGTTTCATGTAAAGAATTTGATTGTTGCAGCGTGTTATGGTATTGTGACTGTCCCTTCGGGAAACTGGTACTGCAGGAAATGTGAAACACCAGAAAGACCCGCTAGAACTGTAAGTGTCTCTCAAAATGTTTGCCCTATTCTGAGTTCAAAATTAAAGATTTTATTTTTTTAAGCACTGGCTTGATTCACATGATACTGTTTGCCTATAAAACATTCTCCCTGTGACTGTTATCGAAGATAACAAAAATCTTAGGGTATTGTATTCATTAATGGTCATTGTTAATGCATGTTTTGTATTTACATGAAATCTAATTCCATAAGTCTTTAAATTATTTATAGTAAAACAAATACATGTGTATTTGTTTTTTTCTTAAATTTTTATTTTATTTATTATTGTTTTAGTTTAATACATTCATACAGGTTGTCATTAATTTATTCATCAGTGCAAACAACTCTATATATATATATATATATATATATATATATATATATATATATATATATATATATATATATATATATATATATATATACATACATACATACATACATACATACCCTCAGCATTTATTTCATCTTTTTATATTTAAAACATAGTGTCCAGAATATGAGAAACCCAGATACTTGGTGTGGAACCCTAATGCATTTTATAATGGCTCTTTATTCAAGACCTTTTATATAGACTAATCTTAATTTAAAAGCTACTTGGTCAATTATGAAAATCATACGTGAGTTTAGATAACAAGAAACAACTTGATATTGCATTGAATAATGCAGAAATAACTAATAATATTTATATAGCCATCTGTTTCTAAACATATGTTGTCAAAAATTCAATCTAAAATTCTAAAATTGTCAGACATTAACCCTATTAAAAATGTCCTGTAAATGATACTTCAAATTATTGTCCAATTTCTCCTTTAAGTATTCTTTTAAACATAATAGATTGGACTCTGCATAATCGACTATACAACTTTATAGAGGCAAATCATAAATCATAAATGAGCAATTTGGATTTAGGAAGAATAGAAACACATATATAGCCCTCAAATGGTGTGTCTGAAGCTTTTTGATTATATTAATCACAGATAAAACTTATTAAGATTTATTGTATTGGAATGTGGAATAATGCATTTTATATGATTGCAGTTCTAATAATACAGTTCTCCTGAAGAGGCCTTTAGTTTTATGTATTTCCAGTATTTTTAAATAGCTTATTTACTTTTAATTCTGTAATTTCTGAATGTGCTACCATTACACCACAGAGCCCTCACTTTTTACGATTCAATTATTTTGTATTTGGCCGTATCTGTCACATATGCGTTTAAATAAGCAAACTAACATATGATCAGAAGACCAAATACCTGTCAAATGACTTTTATTTACATTAAATTTGTATAAATGGCAATAGCCTTATTTAATTTCAATAAACATTGAATCGCAAAAAGTACTTGCTCCGCCGGGACTCGAACCTGGATCTCTCACTTGCCGGGTGAATGTGCTACCATTACTCCACAGTGTATATATATATATATATATATATATATATATATATATATATAATATATATATATCAAATCTGTGATATATATATCGCTACCTGAGGTTACAGTAAAAATTAGTTGTAAAACTCTAAATATGACTCTGTACCACTTGTAGCCAAAATATTTAAAACATTTTTGGTAGTTTGTTTTAACTGTTATATTCTATGAGAAAAAAACTTTATTTAGCCTTCTATAATATATAAGTGTGGTTGCTGTTACAAATGTCTGATATGGAGATCTTAAAAAGAAATTTTAAAAAGTTGTTTAAAATATTTTAATACATTTTATGTTCTTTTACGCCAATATTTTCAAACTTTTAAGGCCTGTGACATCTTTTACTCTTTATGGGTTCTCAACAGTAATTAGTTGCATACAATAATTTGGCTATATCTTCCTATAAACGAAACATTTTGTTTTAAATGTGACTAGATGATTTTAGAGCATAGAAATACAAATAATTTCTATAAAAACACTTTTAGTTTATCTATTATCTACCAGTCTCTAGACATTTAACCCTATTATGAATAGTTTACTTGCCTTTAAAGATTTGGAGTTGGTTTTTCCTCCATAGTATGTTTTACTGCGGATTTCATCATATTCATACAGTCATATTTATCTAATAGTTGTTGAGTGTCATCTTCACTGTCATTTAATCACTATTTACATGTAGCATAATGCAGTACTGGTGTCTCATGGTGCAAGGGTGTTGTGTTGCACTTATTGGCCAAAGACTGACTGCACTTTATTGACTGCAGACTGTGGGCCAAGGGATGAATTGGGAAAACCCTAAACTGAACAATAAAGAACATGTCACTCTCTCTCTCTCTCTCTCTCTTACAAACATGAAACCAGTGCAATCTTCAATCAGCAGTTCAGTAGAAACACCTTTACCAGTTCATGGGACACTGGCTTCACCTCCTGATTTTGCCTTTGTGCCATGCTGCATCATGCTATGTGGTAAATAGTGATGCTCAATCACTGTAATATGAACATATTGTGCAACTTGCATTAAAACTGGTTTAAGAAGAAAAAACCCATAACCAACATTTTTCATATTTTCACAGACAAATAAACTATTCATAAAAAAGTTTTAGTTTGTAAAGAATCAATGTAAAATGTTCTGTATTAATTAATCAACAGTGACTTATCTTTTTCCTCAGATAATCTATTTCCCCAAATACGTAAAGTTAAATTTGATTTGTAATTTTTTTGCTTCCAACAGAGTTTTTAAAATATTACTTTGATGATGGATTTAAAGATTATTTTTAACCATACCAAATATGTTTTAAAACCTAGCCAGTAATCAGTTCATATGCATTAAGACAACTCTTTTGAACCTTAACTGTTATAACTTACTGTTATACTTTAGATTTTAGTGATGGACCAACAAAATTTGTTAAAATAATTACACTTGTTTTTATTAACTCTCCAAGTGCTACCTATGCATTATGGAAGTACAACTTCATATATCTGGATCTTCAGGTTGTCTGGATTGGTTTTACAGAGTGGAGGAAGTCCAATTCTTTTAATAAGTTTTTTCAGTTGAATTTCCAGTGTAATTTGTTTTTTGTTAACATATATCTTGCATTCAGAATAATGTGTACAATATAATAACAAGTTAACAATTTTGTAGTAAGCTTGCTGTGATTTCTAACAAATCATTAATTTGGAAGATGTAAATGTTTGGCTTCAGACAGAATAGTAACGGAGCTGGTCAATATAGAATTTTCATTAGTTTTTCCTTCAGCTGTAATAGAGCACAGTGGAAACAATTGTGATACTGAAGAACCAGAAAATGCCATAATAAAACTACACTGCTCTTGGCTAATTATGAGTGACAGTACAACAGTTTGTCACCAGAAATTGTGGCCTTAACATGTATGCATGATTGTACTTCCCAGAAACAGTTTACTAAAGTTAAACAAAACAGTCTGGCTTGAGTTTTTTTTATAAAACAGCAAACAAATTTTCATTTTATTTGTTATATTTTTTCTCTATATTTAATCTCTGTTAATGAAAAAATAAATTTTCTCTCTTGTACTGTTATATTTGTAAAAAATAAATTCTTTACTATCTATGATCTATAATGTTAATACTGTATTCCCACTTTATCCGGATCATTTCCAGCCCTAATTAGTCTGGATAAATAAGGTTGTACTGTATATTCAAACTCCTTTAAAGTGATTCTCTGACATGAAAAAAAAAGAATAAATGGTTTATTTAAATGTATACTTTGTAAAAATATATTGGAAATGTTTATGTCTTCTCAGACAAAATTGGACATGCTATTTGATAGTTCTGAAAAGTAAAATCAATATAGTCAGCTGTTAGATGTACTTCATTCCTTTTATTTCGCATGTTAGCACATAACCGTGACTCATTTCCTTTTAAATATATTTTCTTATTGTTACAGACGTTTAACCAAGTTCTTTCTTTCTTATTTATAACCAAGTTGTTTTGAAAATAGTTTTTATTTTCAGAGTAGTTTTTATGTACCTCTGTCAGTTTTCAGTTAACAAGGTCTTCTTTTTGAATGCAATATGGTAAGTATTTTAGTGTTTCCTCGTGCTACAGAGCGTGTTTGCATGAAAAACTTTTTATAGTTTTGTGTATAAATCGTATGATTTAAAGAAGCCAAGCACTGTAATACGTTTGAAAATAGATCAGTACTAAAAGTGATGTAATTATTAATAAACGTGTTCTCTCTTGATTGCCTTGTTAAGATGAACCCACTCAAGTGTAAATGTTCTGTGTTCAGGGTCCTAGACAGCAGCGTTGTGAACTGTGTCCAAGCAGGGATGGGGCGATTAAACCTACAGACAATAATGGTTGGGCTCATGTTGTGTGTGCTCTGTACATCCCAGAAGTTAGGTTTGGGAATGTAACTACTATGGAACCCATTGTGCTACAACACATTCCTCCTGAAAGATTTCATAAGGTAAACTGTATTTGAGGAACAATTTTTAATTTAACTCTTAAATGAAACCACATAGAACTAATTGTAGTTTTTTAAAAGTATTTCAAGAAACCCGCAACAAATTATATAATTTATAACTTGCATAATTGTACAGTTATATACATTGTTGACTACCAATATTCTAACTATGAAAGTTATCTGTTCAGGTGTGTTATATTTGTGAAGAAAGTGGGAAGGGATCGCGCTCGACGGTGGGAGCTTGTATGCAGTGTAACAAGTCAGGTTGCAAACAACAGTTCCACGTCACTTGCGCCCAGGCCTTGGGTCTACTCTGTGAAGAAGCAGGCAACTACTTGGATAACGTCAAATACTGCGGTTACTGTCAACACCACTATTCCAAACTGGTATACATTTCCATTCTATAAAATCGTACCTTGGTGTGTTGTGATTTTAATTGGGCGGGTCATTTTAAAAACAAGATTTAAAGTACAGTAATACACATATTGATTCAGGTGACTTAAGTAGTTTACTCTTTGACTTAGTTTATTAAGTGTGTGCAGTGACCCTACGGTGATATTTTTTTTAACATATTGGTATAAAAACAGAGATTTATCAAAGCCACAATATTATAACTAATTTTGGTCATATTTTTATAATACTTTCACTTAAAATTCTATTAATGAAACTCAAAGTAAATTTATGATACTAATATTATCATGTCAATATTAAATTTATTTATTACCATCAGACAATAAGAGACTTCACACTGTGGCTGATTTTTCACTGTTTTGAGAGACCACTTATCACAATATAAATCATTTTTTTAAAGGAATATTAATTTTACCACAGTAAATAATCAATAAATACGCCCCAGTAAACAAAAGTCATAGTCTGGCTATAGGTACGCATTACATTGACGTTGAATCAAATAATGAGGTTGTTAGCCAGCACATCCATAACAATTCCTTTTTCCTACTTAAAATGTTCTTGTTCATATAAACTTCCTGTAGGTTTTATCAGACAGACAACTCAAAGTTGTCTACAAAGGTTTCTTCACTCAATATTATAGAATCATACAAAGCACAAAATAATAATACTTACGCAATAAACTATTGTCAATAATAGAATTTTGTGTTTTATGTGCTTGGCAGCATTAGCTGGAAACAATAAACTAAACAAAAGCCCATTGCTCTGTAAACACAAATATATCAATATTGATATTATTACACTAATACAGGTAAATTGTACACTACTTTATGATAGATTGATTGATTGATGATACATCAAAACACAATTACAGAATGAAGTAAACAAAGCTGTTAGCCAAACACATAATCCGCATCTGACGAATTTATCAGCTAACAGACCATAAAAATGTCATAGTTAATTGTCATTACAAAGCCCTACAAGGAAGAAATAAAAAAATTATAATTAATCGATACATTGAAATATATCTTTTACTTTGCAACTATATGTTTACTTGGATATTTCAACTGTGTACTATATTAAATATCGCCTAAATATGGATCATAGCACCAATCGACAGCAGAAATATACAAGGTTTTTACTGTGAATGATATGCCGATGTCATGACACTCAAAGGGTTAACGTGTAATTTGTTTCCGGTGTTGAGTATATTACTGTTGAGTTTATGTTAGTCTTGGAAATCAAGTTGTTTATTTTGCAACTGGAGCTGTTTATACTGGAGTTGTTTATATCATTCAACTTTTGACCAACAGACATGAATAATATTTATTAAGAAACCTTTTCCTGTCATACACCTGCACAATAGGTGATTGGTATACCCTCAGTGCAGTTACAGAATGGCTGTTAAGGGTCTTACTGAACCTGCTCTGAGGAATAACTGCAGAGTCTTTATTTCTATTGTTACAGCAGTGATTTTCCCAACAGGATGTATTAGATGTACATTTTGAAAAATATACTCTATCAGGTCAAAGAGATAGATTTATTATAGTTTGAAGTTTTAAATCAATAAAAAGAGGTTTACTCTGTTCCAGGGGTTGAGACTCGGAAATTATTCTTATACTTTTTTTTAGAATGAGGGTATTATCAATCATATTTGCATTGCCCCACGCAACAAGTCCATATCGCATTATGAATTGGAAGAAGGTAAAATAGGTCATTTTTGTTGATACATGAGATAAGGCGTCTCAGAAGATAAATTGCTCACGTTACAAAAGGTGGCCCTAGCAAAAGCCTTACTTTCCAATGTTTGTGAGACATATCGTACTAATTTATCTAAAGCTTGAAAAGTAGATCTATTTGTTCTAAAACAAAATTCTATGGGATTTAAGAGATTGTTGTTTCAAGGTAGTTATAAATTTGCTTATAAACTAGGGTTTCAAGTAATCTTTCTATAAGTGAAATTATAGAAATTGGATGGTAACTTTGAGGCATATTTATGGAGCCCCTCTTAAAACACTGGACAAACTCTTTAGGTTTTAAGTTCATCATGGAATTAACCATTCTTTGAACAGTGGTTAAACAAAAGGCGAGAGGGACAACAATGCCAGGAACTATTTTCTTTGACATATTATTTGACATACTATATATGTTACAGTATTTGAGTTATTTAGGTTTTTAACTGATTTAAGGATATCATCAGGATTTATGACTGTCCATTGAAAAGTTTCTGGTTGATGATTGATGTTATTTTCTATACTAGATGTTCACTGGGAGTGTGAGATGAATTATCAAGGTTCTTTTTAATATTTGACAAAGATTTGATAAAATAATTATTGAAAACATCAGGACAGATTTTAGTTTTATTGCATTTGGTATCTGACAAATCATTGCTGTTAATACTTTTCCAAGCGGCTTTGCATTTATTATTGCTTTCAGTTATGTAACTTTCATTTTATTGAAACTTGGCTGAAGCTTGTCTATACTTAGTTTTAAAGATTAAAAAGTGTTGTTTTAGCTAAATGTTATTTTTTTATATGTTATGGAAATGTAATAGGTGTTCCTTCATTTTAACCAAGTCCTGGTTATATCACTTAATTGTTATTTTCTTCGGTTTACTGGATTGTTAATGACAGACTCAAATTTACTGAAAAGGAAGGGTAGATCACTATTATCATATTGGTAAATTATGGCATCCCAGTCATATGATGCCAATATCACACTAATATCATTAAGGGAATGTTTAGGAAATATTATTTTTAAACCATTAGCACTATTGAATTGACTACCTTGGACATTGTAATTTGAAATTTCCCCAGACCCACCAGGATGCCACTGTGATATGAGACAGGGAGATAAAATATTTGGCAAGACGGATATCACTGACAACTTTTTTTATTTACAAAAACATTATCCAAGCAATTGTTATCTCTTTTGGATTTTGATTTAAGTAGTGGTAATTGTATTGCCTAAAAAGATTTTGTGGGTCAAGGGCAGTATCACTACCAATTGTAACATCAAATTTGTAATTCAAATCCCCATCTATCACTATCGTTTATTTGTACCACTTAGTAAGGTGATTTAATAAATTGTCGAAAGATTCTAGGAAAATTTCAGGACCACCTGAAGGTGAGTGGTATATCGAAACCACTATAATATTTAACTAATATGAAGTTTGCGGATGCTTCAAAGTAAAACTCAGAACAGAAACAGGTCATATCACAGGTTCTTGAATCGAGCGAGTTGTGAATAAACAGAAGTGATTCCTTCCCCTGATGTGATTGGTTCTGCTAAATGCATCAGCACGATGATATCCTTTATGGAAAGGACAGAGATGCCCACCGCCCTTATGTCCGTGTTCTTTGATACAAACTACTTTAGTGTTGTTTAAGTCATACAGAACACTTTCCAAATAGTTATTTTATTCATATTTTTACTTATAAGGCCTTGTATATTAACCCTTTTAGTGCCAACGTCCGAATTTTCGGACGTTGGATTATTGTGCGTACTTTGCTAGCGTCCGAATTTTCAGACGTTGGCAGTTTAGGCGAAGATTGCCGGCGTCCGTATTTTCGGACGTTTAAAAAAAAAAAATTACTTTAATTAGTCAAAATAAACATACTTGTAATGTTTTAGAATCGCAATACAACGATCTTTCTGATAATTACATTATCCAGTTTATAAGTCATACTAGGTAGCCATATTTTGATTTTAAAGTTGGCTATTCTGTGCATTTTGTTTCTCAGCTGTCAACATTAGACAGCATTGTCGTTGTTGTTTACAGTTGTACTTTAGTTGTTCGTGAGTGTTTTGAGTGAAGTGAGATGTGCTAATGACTTCTTTCTATCAAAATGAAACGTTCTCATTCACCTGTTAGTGATAATACTATCGCTAGATTAGTAGAAAGTGAATATCTTTCAGACGGTTTCGTGAGTGAAATTTCAGAAAATGAAAAAGTGTCGAGTTCAAGTTCGGTTGTTGACGATACAGATAATGACCCGACCTACAATCCCGTTGGACCGACAACTTCCTCGAGTAATCAAGGTTTAGGACTGAATCGACTAAACTTGGTAATTGATACAAATTCAGATGAATCTAACAGTGATTCATCTGATAGTGAACCATCACGTCGTCATAGGGCTAGGCCTAACCAACAAGGCCATAGAGTGATACCTCAAAGATCTAGGCTTAACGATAGGGATAGCAGTAGTAGCTCTGCAGAAGACTCTGAGAATGAACCTGACTGGGTGGAAGTGAATGAAACCAATGATATTGAACACAGGCCTAACCATTCCATACACTTTCAGGAACAGCCAGGGGTCAAGCACTGTCCTCCAATGAACTCTCCTCCAAGTGCTTATTTCAAAAGTTTCTTTACCATTCCTTTGATTGAAATAATGGTTCGGTTTACAAACAAGTACGCCAGGAACTTTATTGATAAAAATCGCTATAGAATGAAAGAACACAGTAGGCTAAAATCTTGGAGACCTGTGACTGTAAACGAAATGCAAGCTTTCCTTCTAGTGTGATAAATATGGCTATCAAAAGACAAAACACTATCGCTTCCTTTTGGTCTACTCTTAAAAGTCAATTGATTCCTTGGTTCCCTAGAATGATGACGAGGAACCGTTTTCAGGCAATACTGAAATTTTTTCACTTGGTGGATACTACAAATTTACCTAAGTCAGGCCAACCAAACTACGATCCTTGTGCTAGGTTCGAACCACTGATTGATCACATGAACCGGATTTCCAAATTACATTTTACACCAGATAAAAATGTATCTATTGATGAAAGCATGATTGCAACCAAAACACATTCACAGCTTCTCCAGTACATGCCTAAAAAGCATCACCGGTGGGGTGTGAAGTTATGGATGTTGGTTGATGCTACCACTCATTATTGTGTATGTTTTTTTGTATACAAAGGAGCCAAAGGCAATGAGATTACAACGGTAAAAGAAAAAGGTTTAGGCTTTACAGTAGTGGATAAACTAATGAGTATGTCTAATTTGTACAATAAGGGATACCACGTGTTTGTGGACAATTTTTTCACCTCCCTTACATTGGCAACACATCTATATTCTAAGGAATCCTTTATAACTGGCACTCTAAGGCACAACCGTAAAGGTATCCCTGCTCAAATGATACAAAAATTTAAAGTTGGTGAAACATAATACATGAGGAAAAGTAAAATGATTATTCTTGGCTATAGGAAAAAGCAGGTTTTGCTGTTGTCTACAAATGATGTCGCTGCTTCAGAGCGTAAAGTAAAACGCAGAGGAAATTTTACTGTCATATCTAACAAACCATAAATGATACGTAATTACAATGCTAATATGGGTGGGGTTGATGGATCAGACCAAATGCTATACCAATACCTAGACGATAGGAGAAGTTTTAAATTTTGGAAAAAAATTACCTTCAATCTCTTATCCAGAATGCTTTTGAATGCCTATGTATTATACAAGCAAAACACTACAAAGCCTATATCACATCTAGAATTTCTGGTATCCATTGTTGACGAGCTTGGTGATCAGTGGCTTCAGTTGCAGGAAAGTGCCACCAGTAGACCTATGGCAAGCATCCGTGGTGGTGGTGGTAATGCTGACGTCAGAAAATTTTTTGAAGAAATGGAGAAAAAATGGAAAAAACTGTTGTGTATGTAGCGTAGCAAGCACTAAATCAGGAGGAAAACGAAAAAAATCATCCTATATGTGTGTTAAATGTAAGAGAGGAGTGCACACCAAGTGTTAGCCTCTACACTTCTGCTGAATGTTCTCTTCAAATTTTCTATTTTGTACATTTTTATGTAAATAGTTACTTGTTATTTTAAGTGATCCCTAGAGAACAATATTTATTTATTTCAAGAGAGTTACTAGCCTATTGATCTGTGAAATATTTTGACTCTTGTGTTAAGACCTTCAAGAAAACAAGAAGACATTTAACAGATTAGGCCAAACAGAGTGTTTTTCCAGGTTAGCACACTTTTGGATGTTCTTTTTGTTCTTTCACAATTTTTAATTTATCAGTTTGAAAGTTTGTAAATTTCAATAGAATAAAAGTAGGAATTCAGTGATGTAATCAATGTTTTTCCAATGTTCATTTTACTGTTGTGTATCACAAGTTAAACTCAAAAAAGTAAAAAATAAAAAATTTTAAATACTAATAATTACATTTTTTTAAAGTAATGTACACAATTTTTTGTCAAATAAAGTGCAGGATACAAAATACAACTATTTAAGTTAAAAACAAAAAAAACCCATGAATTTATCTTAAAAAATAGTGTAGTTACAATTGTTTAAAGAATTACGGTACATTTTGGCTAAACGTGGCTGGCAATCTTGGTACAAACATGCATGTGTACGCCTGGCATTCCTGGTACAAATTTTGAAAATTTTGTTTGACACTAAAAGGGTTAAGAAAAAGTATTTTCAAGTCGTTATGTGCATATACGAGGGGTATAAAAAAGTAAGTTTCCCTGTTCTGTAAAAAGACGCGTACGTAACACAGCGTGCAGCTGTGGGCGGGGATATGTAGCGCGGTTCGGTTGGCAACAGGTGCGCCGGTCACTGGCCCATTATCACGCTTCTCAGTCAGTTGCTGCCCAAACATCATGGAGACTCCACTGCGTTCTGCCGCCAGTTGCGAAGTCCGTAGTGTTATTCGTTTCTTGACCGCCAAAAACGAAACTGCCGTTGAAATTTATCGTCAGTTGTGTCAAGTGTATGGTGAACATGTTATGTCCGTTCAGATGGTCTGTCGTTGGCGTGCAATGTTTTTGGAAGGAAGAGAAAATGTTCATGACGATGAGCATAGTGGCCGACCGGCCAATTCTCAGCAATCTGACGTCATTAATGCTGTACGAGCAGTTATTGACAATGATAAGCGAGTGACTCTCAATGAAATTATGGATAAACTGCCGTCAAGTGTTGAAGTTAGCCGGTCATCTGTGCACAATATCATGACAGAAGATCTTCAGCTTGCAAAAGTGTGTGCAAGATGGGTGCCTCGCTTATTGAGCAATGCCCATAAACAACAACGAATGGCTGCTGCCCAGTCTTTCTTGCGATTGTTTGACGATGAAGATGAAAACCTTTTCAGTAGAATAGTCACTGGTGATGAAACATGGATTCACCACTCAACTCCAGAGACCAAACGCCAGAGTATGGTGTGGCAAAAAAAAGGAGAGGCAGCTCCTCAAAAAACCAAAGTTTTTGAGTTGGCAGGAAAGGTAATGGCTACAGTTTTTTGGGACTGCCGTGGAGTGTTATTGATTGACTATCTTCCTCGTGGCGAAACCATAAATGCAGAAAGGTATTATGAAGTTCTCACCAGACTTCGGCGGGCAATACAGAATAAACGGTGCGGACTTTTGTCGCACATGGTTCTGCTTATTCAAGATAACGCCCGACCACACGCTGCTCGTGCAACAATGGAACTTTTGAGGAAATGTAAGTGGGATGTTTTTGGTCATCCTCCATACTCACCAGATCTTGTGCCTAGCGATTTTCATCTGTTTCCGGAGCTGAAAAGACACCTTGGCGGTCGCGATTTGCCAACAGCGATGACCTTCAAAATGAGGTGGATACTTGGCTTAAAAATTTGGCGGGTGAATTTTATCTGCTGGAATAAAAAAACTACTTCCTAGATACCAAGAGTGCTTAGAAAGGGATGGTAACTATGTAGAAAAATAAGGTATGATGTAAAAAGTTGAATAAATGTGTTTCAGTTATTTTTTGAGTTTTTTTAACTTTTTCATAATTAATGGAAACTTACTTTTTGGATACCCCTCGTATATTTTTTTTATTAATAATTTACTTTCTTTCATTTTGAAACACATAGTTTTTTTCTTGTTGTTATTTGAATTTTTTATTTATATTGTATACATTGTAATATAATTCAATAGCCAAAAAGTAAATAAATATAATATAAACATAGCAGACAGTGTTAGTGCAGAAGACACAGAGACTCTGAGATAATACCAGCTGTCTTATCACCTGATTTGATCTTGACCTGTTGGTGCAGGTAATTTAATACTGAGAGCTGTTCAATTTCTAGGTTAGCTGCTTGGTTGAACATGAACTGTTTATTAACACAGTGAAAAACTTTATGTTAATTGTTATTCTACGAAGAAATATTGTTTCCATTAATTTCCATAGTAAAGTATATGAATGACAGATATAATATTATATATGTGATAAATTCGAATAAAATTTCAAGGCACAGTCTGAAAAACATTTAAATTACAGAAACACTCCTTAACAAAACATGTGGCTTAGTTACCTGTATGAGTAAGTAATTTATTTTTTTAATTTAATTTTACAAAATATTATAATTAAATACAGTATTTCAGTGAAACCTCATAATTGAGCTGACAAGTTTATTGCTCTATAGTTTACTAATTTATTATAAGCAAAAAATTTAAAGCTGATTGTTATGTGTCCCTGAACTAAACTGCACTCATCTTGCACTTCAGTTACAATCAAACATCCCCCTGTTTTTCACATATGAAAGTAAAGGAGAGCCAATTTATTATTTCCTTTGCAGACAAGAACTATAGAGAAAACAAAATAAAAACCAAACAAAACTGTTTTTATGTTTTGTAAAAAAACTCAGTCAGTACCCTTTTTTTACTTATGTGTACTGCTTCCTGGAAGTAAGATGATACAGATGTTTTAAGGCCACCATTTTCACTGACAAACTGTTGGGCTATCAATCAAATTGCACTGTTTTGCGGCCAGTCTAGCTGCATTGTAGCGTCATGATTCATGGCATCTTCTGGTTCTTCATTATCAGAATCATTTTCTCTGTCCTCATTTACCGATGAATAACAAGCTGCTGATTCAATTACTATATCAGTCACTGTTCCAGTGTTACCGTTAATCTAAAGCCAATCAATTATATGATATGAATTTACAACTATCAACCTTTTGTAGGCCTACTTCAACATTGTTAATAGCGTAGCAATGCGCTGGTTAATTTCGTAATTTAGTGACTGTAGAATGTCGTGACACAGATTCTTTTACTCTACTGATTGATACAGTCATTGCAAAAGTAGAAACAGGTTCATACATTTATTTTATGCACTCAGCCAAACAGCCAAAGGTGCAAAGCTATCATCCGTGTGATAATGATTGAATGTTTCTAAAACCGAATGTTTCAAAGTTCCGTGAGTGAAGGCTCATAACAATGTGACATTACTAGGCAATACCACCCCTCGTGGCTGCCCATCGCACAACATGGTGGTGCGTACCATTAATGGGCGGCTTAGTCAATTGTAGTTTTGTCAATAACAGTAGCCTCAGTATCACCTTTCGGTGAATTTAATATAAGGATTCTGACTCATTATGTCTGTGTTTTGACACTTTATTCTGAATGCAGAACAATTAATTAATGGAAAAAAATTTATGTGGGAAATTCAATTAAAATTGATCATTCTTCAAAAAATTTGATTCGTTCACTCTGTAAAACTGATCCGAATAATAATGTGGTGATCTGAATAAAGAGGTTGTAAAGTCCATCAATATTAGTAAGAGTTTAGAGCCAATTTGCATTGTATCAGCCCATAACCTAGTTTTTCTTGAAATAAATAAGAGAATTTCATCCCCCATAAATAGAAATATAAAGTGATAATTTTTTTCTTAGATCATATTTTTTAGCTTGACACATTTAAAACCAACCATCAGTCATATAAATAAAATGTTAATTCGGTATCAGCTAACCATATACACACCCTTACCCTTTGAGGAGTAGTGACGTCTTGGAACGTCACTAGGTTCTGTTCCACAGGAATAACAGCTGGAAACATGAAAATACAACCCAGGAGTAAAAAAAATATCGTATTTTTTTAATTGATTGCAAATAAAAATGTACAAAAGTTGGAATGTTTAAATTTTTTGTGATTTACAGGTGATTTACACATTTTTTTGGTGTGAAATTCCTCAAAACAAGGGTAAATACACAATGCTACACTGCAGTCTGGGCAGTGAAATGTGGTATCCTTCCTCTTCTTTTCACGGGTGGTTGTGTTGTAGCATACATAACACCGCTTTTGAGCTTTCCTTGCTTGACCTTCAGGAGTAGTTGTTGTTTCTAATAAATGGCGTGTGCAGCCTATCCGCTCGAGAAATAAAGATGGTTGATAATAATGTCTTATTTGCCCATTATTCTGCCTAAAAAATTACACTGCCAACTATGGTTTGGTTTAAAATTAGTTTTAAATAAGTATATGGTTCTAAATGGATGCAAATAAAACAAAAGAAAAAAATCAATTTCGTAACAAACAATAATACTCCTTTTGGCTTGTTTTTCATTTGACGTTCTGGAACGTCATTATTATTTTGAAGCAGTTTCCCGTACTACTCAAAGAGTTAAAGGGATGATTTTCAATCTCTTTATGTAGTTTTCTGACTGTGATGCAACTTACTTATTTGTCTGAAAGTTATTTTTAAGTAGATCAAGATAAAATAAATCTGAAAAAAATTATTGTTTCATATTTATAACCTTTTTGATACCTTAAAATTTTTTCACCTGCACCAAAATTAATGCTGCTAATAATCAACTCCTTTCTTAGGAAATATCCCTCTATTAATTTCAAGAAAAACTAGATTGTGTGCTTACACATTGAAAATAGGCCCTCTGCTATATTGTAGAGTACAAGTACTACTACTACTTAAAAATGTTACATTTCCTACATGATGCAGTGTGGCTTAAATGTCCTGACTTGTGAACCCCAAGATGTTGGCAGCTTCATCAGGACAATGCTCCACCGTATTTTACTCAGCTTGAACGTTGGAAAAACACAGCTTCCATTTATTTGATCATGTTCCCTACTTTGGTACCATGTGATTTGTGGTTGTTCCCTCTCATAAAGATGGCACTTAACCCCCTCACAATTTTTGACGTAATATTACATTCATAGCAATTGTTTAAATGTGTGCTACTGACATAATATTACAAAAGGTTATGTTGCTCCCATTTTATTCTGTTATCTGCCATAATATTGTGCAAAAAGCATATGGTTTTATTTCTAGTGTTTATTTATTATATCATAGAAATATCCTATACACAAATAGGTGATTGGCTTTCTTTGGATTTAAACAAATCTATTTTAAACAGAAATAATAATTTTGCTACAATAGCTAAAAATAACAGACTTTTTTTAAAAAGACTCTTTTTCATAAAAACATAAATTTGTCTCTGAACTAAAGTACTTTCCAAAAGAGGCTTTCCAGACTTTAGAAAATGGCAGGAGTATTGAAGCACTGCAATAAATATTTTGAATTTCATGGGGACTATTTTGAAGGAGATCACTTGAACATGTTGGTTAGTAAATTATTTTTCAATATGTCTAATGCTTTTAGAACACACTTTTAAATGAGCAACACTTTAATTCAAACTGTAATTAAACATAAATCATGTGTGTTGCTTTGTTGTATAGAATGGTTCAGAAAATATATGCATTGTACTAGTGATAATTTAAAATAACTCATAACAGTAACTCCATCAAAATCATTGCTTAGAATGCAATATCAGTCCATATTCCATTAAGCTGTGAACTGCAGTAAAAAAGTGAACTTTACTAGTAAGTCAGTGTTTGAGATTACTAATATAAATAGATAAAATAATAGTTGCGGGAGGAATTATATTTGCAGGATAAGCAATATAATATTGCCATAAAACTATTCTGTAAAACCCCAAAACACACACACCCACACATAGTCATATCATATATGACTCTACCTTTTTCATTTTTTTAATATGTTTGCTGCATTCTTTACAAACAATTACCAAATATATTTCAATCACTTTTGGGATTCAAATACTGAACTATTTTAGCAGACCTCTTAAAGTTAGATATTGCAATTTGTCACATTAATATAATTCTTGAAATGTAGTTTAAACTTTTTATTTATTATTTTATATTATTTACAAATTGAGAATTTTCTGATTTTTTTCTAATAATGACTTAGTATCTCTTAATAATACTAAAAGAATGCAAATTTTAAATAACATAAACATATTTAATAGAAAGCGTGATTGGATCAAATGTAACAATCAATCCGTTTGTTTCTAGCTTTGTATCCCTTTGTATGTGAAGGAAGTATATGTTGATAGAAGAACTCATGAATGGGTGTTATCACAAGGTTTAGTTAGACTTTATAGGTCTGTAAAAAAGAGTATGAATGTTTAGAAAGTCAAGTTCTGTATGGCACCAGTACAGCCACTGACAATCAAGGTCACCTCTCTGTCACTGATTGAACACTGTTCTAACATCATCCTTATACATGTAAGATCATTCTTTCTTTATTAAATATTCTTCTTTATTTAGTTTTAATTTATTGTTCAAAATAATAAATTATCTCTCACTTTACAGTACCAGTATCAATTTATTTTTCAAACAGAGAACAATTTATAGATAAATATTTATTTAAAAAATGTACATCACGAGTAACATTAAAAAAAGTATGAGGAATGTCTCTAATTGACAACTTTAAGCACTTTAGATCCCAACATTTATATTTACAGAGGTGTCAAAAATATATACATAAAATGATAATGTATTTGTATATTCTCTGTAAAAAACCACTTTGTGCGTTACTCAGCTCAGGCCCCTGCACTACAAACCCTGCCTTCTGGACTGGAGCACGGTTTTATTGTGACATGAAATGTGTACAGTTATCTCTTGTAATGTTGCCAAAGCAGTTTGCAAAAGTACCTTGGGATACCATCTTCTTTACAAATACTAAGTGAACCATTTTTTATAATCACTTCTCATGAAAAACAGTTTATGATAGGTGTTTAACCCTTTTAATGCCGACGTGCGCCATGAGCGCACGTCACTGTTTATTCGAGAAATGCCGACGTGCGCCGCGAGCGCACGTCACTAGGTTTTACGAAAAATGCTGACGTGCGCTGGGGACGCTCATCCGGTTTTTCTTATATTGTAGTTTTAATTATTGACCAAATGCCACTAAACTTTGCATACTGTATCTAGACACTACTACTATTGATACAATAAAATCTTTTTTACTCTATGGTCAACATGTGATGACGTATATCAGCTGTTTTCAACCTTATTTACATATAATCTTTCAAGGAGCGTCTTTGGTTGCTGTGGTAATACTTTGTTGCTAGATTATGTTTCAATGGGAATTATTCGTGCTTTTCTTTTGTTTATTTCAGTTTGCTTATATTATTATTAGTTTTGTGATTATTGTAAATAGATTTGACCATGAGTAAAAGAGGAGGATTCATACTTTGTGCTTCAGCAAACACAAGTGTTAAAAAAGTTTTAAATTATGTACCCCTTATTGTAAATAATTAATTTTAATTTTGTGTAACCTACTTTCTTTATTATTTCAACAAACAATTTTATACATTGGGTTAAACAATACGTGTAAATAAAGTGATTTTGAATGAAACTGACCAAAATATGTCTTATTGAACTTTACTGTAAAATGTGGACTTTACAAGGTTTTCGATAAAATGCTGTAACTTCTCTATTTTTCAAGATAAGTTCTTCAATTTTGGTGTGTGTGTGTTAACAATTAAATATAGTACAATTCCCAGTCACTATTTTTTAGTTAAGGCTAATAATAAAGGTACTTTTATATGTTCACACTAATTTTTTTTAAGTTTTTGTTTTTTTATTTTTTGTTTTTTACAAATATAAATTATATAAATTTGTAAAAATTTTAATACTTTTAACACTCCACACTATTACATAAAAAAACAACACCTCAATGGATAATTTCCTTCAATAAATAAAAAAGTTATACATTTTTTGAAAATAGTTGTCAAATTATGGAAAAAGGGCCTGGCATTCTTCGCATGTATTTTTTGAAAACAGGCTGGCATTTTTCGCATGGTCATTGAAAAAATGTCTGGCATTTAAAGGGTTAACGGACAGAAGTGTTTTGTAACTCAACTTATTTTTAAAATATAGTCGATTTTTTACGTGAGTGTAGATTTGTTATATTTTGCTCTGATATATAAGATAAGTCATACTCAGTATTACGGATACTTTCTTTTTGAAACTTGGTAAGTTATATTTGTTCCTACTTACATACGGAAAAATAAAAAAAGTTGCATACAAATAAAATATTGACATAAAATTTACACTTTTTCTTTATTAACACATAACAAAATTTAAAAAAATGCATATTTTGTACAATTTGTTAATTTAAAAATTTCAACAGATTTTATCATTTAAATAAATATTATAAATCATATCCTACTTTATCCCCAACACAATAAAACAAAAATTATCCCATTATGTTTATTTTCCAAAAGGTGTGAATTATTTTGCATCCTTTAAATCACCATTCTAACTCTAACGGTTCACCGCTTACCATTTGTATTGCGTCCAAGGCCCTGATTGGTCTAAGAACAATTGCTCCTCTTACACATGTTTCGATATATCAGATTACATAGTTTAAAAATAAGTGATGTTATGTTTTGATATGATTATTATACAAAATTACAAGGTACAGAATTTAGAGTTGTTATTTGGACTTAATTGTTAACCCTTTGCACTCAGCAGGCCATTAAGTGTCTCATACTTATACTAGTGGCCCCGGCTGGGTTCTGCGTCATCATTTGGCACTTGCGTAACTAGTACGTCACTTCGACTCGGATTTAAATAGCAGTGTTTGACTCACAGCTTCTTAAATTACTGAAATTTAAATTAAATGCTCAAACTATTAAAGCATTAAATAAGCATTAAATATGGAAATAGATTGTTTTTTGTGTGCCCATGGCTTTGGTGCTGGTTGTGATTCTAAAAACACACTGAACATTGTTAGCGTAACTGAGAAAGGTGTAGAAGGACTAAAAAGTGCAAGTGAAAAACGCGGAGATGGCTTACATGACAAGTTTAGTACAGTTACAGACCTGAAAGTTCATGATGTTTGCCGAAAGAATTATACCAGACCTACAAGCATTAAGAAGTATATATCTAAAAATGTTGGAAGTGAAGTTTCAAGTGAACCGTCAACCTCGTATAGAACAAGATCTACAGAAGTAGAAGGTTTCGATATTAAAACTCATTGTTTATTCTGTGCTAAGCATATAGATTTCCAAGCAATAAAAAAGCGGGCTTTAAAGTATAGGAATTCAGCTCATCACGTTGAAACATTGACAGTGCAGACTAGAATTCTCAACATTGCTTGCATTCGTGGTGATGATTGGGGCAGAGAAGTAGACACATGGAAGATTTACCACAGGTTCTAAGTAAAGACGAGCTCGAGAGATTCATTTCTTTAGGTTTCTTTACAGTTCGTAGGACAGAAAGGTTCTGGGGTGGAAACTGGACAGATATGGTGATTGAGCAGGAGCTCATGCGTTCTTTGAAAGTGTCAGGTGGACTTATCCATGGAAGAGGCGTCACTGACAGTAACTTAGCGAGATTTGTCCTAGCGCGTCCAGCCTGTTCTGTTGTCACGAATGCGTTTGAAAAATTGTGTCACATAAACTCTGGAACTACAGAACAACATGTTGAGCTACGCGATGCTCGGCAATCAAGAGATGATAAAGATTTGGACAAACTACTTTGTTGGCTAAAGTCACATTCGCCTTTCAGTGTTGACATAAATGGAGGTTTAATTTCTTTGTCGACTGGAACAGTTGCTGACGCTAAAATAAACCCGGAGACCGCCACAGAAACAGGTCTTCTTGCAATGACTCAAATGACTGGCCAAACGTTTGGTGATGTAAAACTTAAAAGAAAAAGTAAAGTTACTCCTCTTGCTGCTATTTATGCCACTATCAAAGTAAGAGGTCACGATGTTATAGAAGTGAATCCGAATCAACTGTTTCTTAGAATATCGTGTATTTTAAAATCTCCATCTGACTATGAAGATTACATGGCCTTTGAATTGGCTCCGAGGCCACCTTCTCTCTTTAACGGAGCAGCGATGAGAAAAACAGCTAAGTCAGCACTTTGTGATGTTATAGAAATGAGCACACCTACCCTTCATAGTTGGCCTCAATACTGTGTTTATGTATTGGACGGAGGACATTTGCTTTATCATGCTGTTTGGCCTAAGCCTGCCACATATGAACAAATTATTTCAGGTTATGTTGAATTTATTCGCATCCATTACGGTTCAAGTGTAACCGTAGTTTTTGATGGCTATGAGGGACCAGCGACCACAAAGAACCAAGAGCAAGATAGAAGAGCATGTCGAATTCAATCAAGAACAATACATTTCGACTTAAACATGACAGCATCAGTGACTCAGGCTGAATTTCTTGGTAACGCTGCAAATAAAAGCCGACTTATAAGTGAACTGAAATCACATTTTGATCGAGCTGGCTTTTCAGTTGTACAAGCTGTAGCAGATGCTGACTTTTTGATTGCTTCAACAGCTCTTCAGCAGTGTTCTAAAGGTATGAAAACAGCTGTGGTTGGTACAGACACTGATCTTCTAGCACTTCTTGTGCATGGAGTTAAAAGTTCTGATACATTATTCTTCATCAAACCAGAAGGCAGTAAAGGTTCCTACAAAGTTTACCCAGTAGCTGAAATTAGTAGTAACTTAGGCAATATGAAAGACTGTATACTGTTTGCACACACATTTTCTGGATGCGATACAACATCCGCCACGTTTAGAAAAGGGAAGAAAGTGCCATGGAAAGTGTTGGAAAAAAGTGCGGAACTTCAAAAAATGTCAAACATTTTCAAAGATCCAACTGCTGAGCCTGACATGTTAACATCATGTGGAGAACAATACTTTCTTGTGATATACGGAGATACAAAGTGCAAAACATTAAATGAACTAAGGTACTTTATGTTCAATAAACTGATAGCTAGACAGAAGATTACTTCAAGCTTTGATTTGTCTGTTTTACCACCCACTTCAGATGCCGCACGCTTACACACCTTGCGGGTTTACTATCAAGTGCAGAAATGGCTTGGGAAGGATCTGGATCCATGTTCATGGGGTTGGCTTGAAAAAGACGGTGTTCTTGTACCACAATCTATGACTTTGCCACCGGCACCTGATAAACTCTTGAATTTCATTACATGTGATTGCAAGAAAGAGTGTGCCCGATCGTGTGATTGCATAAGGTCAGGATTAGCTTGTTCGGCAATGTGTGCTCATTGTCAAGGCAGAGACTGCAACAACACACTGCAGACAATTGATTTAGAGGAAGAGGACGTTGATAGTAACTAAAGGTCAGTTTTAAACAAGATAGTGGATACAACACACTGTTCAATACAATTGCTTTTTGACATACGGTTGTACATTTTAAAATCATTAAAATAAATTAAAATTGGGTATCATATTGAATACAGTTAATATGATTTGTACAAATATTATTTAAAATTAATAATATTTTATGATTGTACTTAAAAATGTAATTGTTAAACCATTAAATTTTACTGTATTCTGTACATTATTTATTTAATACCATGCTAATGTTATACTTTTTAGACCATTGACCACGTTCATTCTACATACTTCAACTGGAGTTTATTCATATACCAGTTTATTTCCCAACTGAAATATACATTTAAGGAAAGAAAATAAAGTGTAGTGTTGACCATTGATAAAATAAAAATATAGGAGAAAAAAACTTCAGTATTAAAACCTTAACAATAAAGAGTAAATCAACATTTTTTTGTTGGTTAACAATTTTTCATGCACGAACTAAAACTGATTAAAAGAAAATCATCATAATATTTTGTAGCTTATATTTTTCTGAATTAAACACAGTTGTTATTTTTCCTCCATCTGCTTTTGTTCTCGAGTAATGTGCGTTTAAGTAAGCCGCGCCCCCCTCCACCCTTTATTTCGTTAAAACGGGGGACGCACACGGGGGACGGGCGGGGACTTTTAGGATGTGATTTGGTATACCATAACGGACATCTGTGCAAAAAATTAGCTTTATACCTCGCATTTCCGGGTAAAAACCTAGATTGACTGGGCTAAAAGTACTACCCAGAAACGCCAAGGGCATTTTCAGCAGTGTTGCAAGCTTTCACAAAATGTATCATAACTTTTTTATTTTTTAACAGATATTGATGATTTCTTTACCATTATTTTGCTTATGAAATGCCCTTGTTCAGTTGGTTCAATTGTAGTCGCATAAATGTAATTTAAACTTATAAAAAAATTAAAATTTAGAAAAAAAAATTAAAATTTTCAAAAAAATTTTTTTTAGCATAAATAAGTGGTTTAAAAAAATTTATACTGATTTCCTGTTATATCCCATTAAACTATATCCACCCCTTAACCTAATTACAAAATTTCAAAAGCCTACCTTATATAGAAGTCTAGTTGTGATTTTTTTCACTTAATGTGACTGGGCACAGTTTTTGTAAGTTGCATGGACGTTGTATGTAATGTTACACTATATTCACAAATCAATATTTAACACTATACTAAAATAAATCGGTACTTTGGGATTATAATAACCACACCAGTATGAAGAACACAAAAATATAAATTTATAGAAACAAACATGATAGAACGAAAAAAGAACTCTTTAATTACAAAATTACAAACTTACAAAGATTATCAATTATTAATGGGGTCAGATTCGCTTAAACTTTTTTCAATGAACTTAGAACGTTATAAAACGATGTAGTTGAGTAACAGAACTAACATTCCATCAATCAACAAGCATTTCCAGGTATTGTGATCGGTATTGTTGTCGCTGTTATCTTATCTTTTTCGAGAATCCCGATTTCGGCAGGCCGTGCGGCATCACACGATTATTTAAGTTTTTTGCACGGTACACAATTGCCTTTCCATTAAAATTTAATTTATATTTCTGATCAGCCCTTCTAGAATTTGATATTTTACTGATAGGTACTATCTCGAGGGATGTTTTTCTTTCGTTGACACCTTCGGGCCCGGAGGCACTCACATTTTGGGTGGCGGAGTGTGATCAAGAATAAAAACAAGTTTTCAATAAAGAGTTTAGTTTTTGTTTGGTAATGTTTGTTTTTGTTGAATTTTTGTGTTTGGAGAAATGTAGGGGTAAAACACGGAAGTAAAACAAAGCGACGCACCAGCTGAACGGGCGGGGAGACTCTGCAATCACGTTATCTACTAGACCCTCGACTTTGATCTCTGTCTGAGGATGGGGAGGGTTTTGCGATAAGACAATTAATTACTGTTTTATATTGACGAAATATTGTTCTACGCTAATCAGTAGAAGCTAAATGTCAAATAACGATTCATGTCTGGGTGTGGTCGGTATAATCCCAAAGTACCAATAAATTTAATAAAAGGAGCATAATAAAAATGCCCTAACAACAAAAGTAATGAGAGAAATACAAACGTAAACAACGCACAGCAACACGAACGTAACCTCACTGTCGACCAAACAATCCAACAGCTGCGAAGCTCAAATACGACCAAACAAACAGTCCATAAAGGAATAAACTACTTTTTGGTTTCAAAGCAACTAATTGACTATCGATTAGTCAAAATTTTGCGGCAATCAGATGAACTATAAGAAAATTACAGGCGAAAAACGTGACGTACTTATATTACGGCCGTTGGCGATTTTCAGTTGAGTGGCCGACGGCCGTAGTATAGGTACGTTGGCGTGCAAAGGGTTAATAAATTGATAGGATACACTATAGCACCCACAGTGACACTGATACTTGGATAAATAACAATTCTAAACGATATTTAGTTACTTATTTGACAGATTGCAGTACTTTCCAGCCAAAATTGGATAAGGATTTAATTTTATTACCGTGCAATACAGTGGGCCACAGGTAGTGGCCTGATGAGCTGAATGGCCAAATCAGCGAAGGCCATTAAGAGTGGCCTGGACGAGCTGAGGGACAGGATATAGTCATGAAACTCCTACTTATTACTATCAGATAGAATATTGGCCACCCCTAGTGACCCCCTGAGCTGAATCTGTTCATCTTCGAGCTCTAAGGTTAAAAGTACAGCTTTTTAAAAATTGTATTATTTAAAAACGGGCATGATTGCAATGTTACAGAAGAAAGGAGCGAACGTGAAGACTGTTCCGCCATATCGACCAGTAGTCTCTGATTCTCCTCCAAGCCCAGATAAAGATTCTGCAGAAAGTTGGTCAAAACCACCTGGCAAACGCAAACTTAGTACTTCTGGGAAATCTTCAGCTCCGTCAGGTTTGTATTATGTATATAATATCAGAATGACATATTTACGTCCTAATGAACAGATTTCTGAAGAATAAAGAAGAAGAAAAAAGCACTTTAACTATTTCATAAAGCCAATAAATATATACCCAGATACACACATTACACACACACACACACACACACACACGTGCACATATATACATCCACCACATGCACACCATATACTCAGTAAAATAACATTTTTTTAAATTTAGTTTAGTTTTGGACCCATACAAATGTGGACCTCTCAACTATCTTTTTTTGCTATATTTTTAAATCTAGAAATTCAATTCATAGACTAAATCCCATCACATTTTCCACGCACCTCTCGTATATTTTCCAAATTGATGGTAGTTGTCCTTTCCATCAAGGTAGTCAAAAAATTCTTTGCTTAATATGCCACTCCCAAACCATTTTTTCCGAATCATTCCCAGAATAGGGGAAACAGCCACAAAGTGAAGGACTGCCTCATATTCATTTTGGTTTCATGAGAAACAAACATGATTTTTGTCAGAAGACCAAGATTTGTAATCCAAATCAACCAAACTTGCCCACACCTTAATTGCCCAAAACATAATATTCATATCATAACAATCTTTCAGGTATGTCTTATCTCCAAGATCAAGTTTGATTATTAAATTGATGTGGATGTTAGAAGTACACTAATGACCTGTATGTTCCACTTGCTGGCCTGTCTTCATTGCTTCAACCATTCTTGTCAGCTGGCCTGCAAACTCAACTCTGTTATCAACATTAAAATACCACACTTACTCTTCTTAAGCTCTTTTACTCCCTGTACCAGAATCCTTTTTTTAATACTATCTCTTTTGCTAATATAAAAGGTAAACGATTCGACGTCATACTTCATATTCTTCCGAGATAATTTAGAGCTGATTGAAGGGTAACATAGTACAATTTTTCCGAGCGAGTTTCGATAAAAAGCGTGTAAGTTAAATTTTGTGTGGGGGGGGGGGGGGGTGGGGGGGGGGGGGGGTGGGGGGGGGGGGGGGTGGGGGGGGGGGGGGGTGGGGGGGGGGGGGGGTGGGGGGGGGGGGGGGTGATTCAATGGTCGCCAACGGTACGCAAGTAGCCGGTTTTGGATTTTGTGGTTTGATGCCTTGCTCAATTGTTGACGTTTATTGATGCCACTGACGCTGGGCTTTGTATGTAATTAGTTTTTGGTTGATTCTTTTGATTTATAAAAATGGGCTTTGGGTTTAGCGAGGAAAGGTGTGACACATAACCCAAGATGGAATAATGTGTGTATGTTGGTTATTTACTTGCATATTTACCTGAATAAAAACTAAAGTAATCTCGCGTTGACCCAAGTATAAAAAGAAAGAAATGGTTTTTTCTGTGTGTCCCAGTTGCAACTGTGGCATCCACCCAACATGTTTAACCACAAGTTAGAGCTCCATCCTAGGCTTTATCACTTTCAGGGAAGAGGAAGAGACCGACTTCTTTCAGTAATGATGACATTGGAACAAATGAAAAGGACCATAAATAAAAGATTTTTGAATATTGATACCATATATAATATAATATATATATATATATATATATATATAATAGATATAAATATCTATATATATATATTATATATATATACTAGCTATTGATATATAATAGAAGCCATTCCTAACTATTTAGCATATATTCTTTTAGTATTTCTGAAAAAAAATGGCTGTGCGTAAGAAGATAAAAATGCTTCACTTGCGACCACTATACTGAATGAGACCAAATAGTATCAATCGCTGAAATGCTGCAAGCTGCAAGGCATCTGCACATAATTAATGTGTGTTTAAGTGATGTTAATTAAATAAAATTGCCTCCACTAATTGGCCTCTGGTTTTGGCACAGAATGTGTTACTATAGAAGTAGAACAAGTGGCCTTCAATTTATTCAGTAGTTTACCTAAAAATCTAAACTACTCCATCCACTAATTTTCATGGGATGGATTGTGTTACTGCTCAGTATATTCATATTAACCTCATAGAGATTCCTTACGGCAGATGGACTACAGCTTCACACTTTGGGATCTCATGGGTTTTATCTCAATATTAACTAGTGAAATCTGAGGATCGACTATAAATAATAAAGCTACCTCTTAGATGTTTACAGAAACACTACTATGCTTTCTGATTTTAGTACTCTAACCCCTTTCTAACAGCCTTCAAACCTAGACATTTCTCAATTTGAAGGAGTTAAGAGAAGGAGACGGGTATATCTTTCTATGACCATTACTTATCAGGAATATTTGGAATACGATTTAACAATGGATTGCCTACATTTTCCTGTAGGTAACAGCTATTAGTTCATGTTTGGAAATTTGCTCCATTCATCAGCATTTTTGCAATAAAAGAAACAATATTTTAAATATAATCCCAAAATTGCATTAGTTGTGTACAATTACTTAAATTGAGGACTGGTCCTGTGAGCTTCTTAATTTAGTTTTATATAATAAATATTTGATTAAATTACTGCCATGACACAGCATTAAATGCAGCAAGATTTTTAAATTATATAACATAATTTTATACAGATTGTATTCATATACAGTAAACCAGAGGGCCATATCCGGCCCTCTAATATTCAAAACTTTTAATATCCAGACCAACGTTTATGACTGATTTTTGACTAAAAATGACATGAAATATATTAAAGTTTTGTACTGGAGAGTACATAACTATGATTTTGAGTTGCATAATAAGACTGTGCAGTAGATAGCTTATGACCTTGACAGTCCTGCCACACACTATATACATTGTCTGAAAGCGTATTGCAATTATTATAATAGTTCATGTCTACTTGTGAGCATGTTGTAGTTATTTTCTCCTAACAGTGGTTATTCAGTATTCACTTGGTTTATTTGAGTGTTTAACCGCTTCCCGGATTATCCCGAGCTAACCCGTTTTTTACAAATGTTCGTAAACGGACTAACCCGAGTAAACTCGTGCAACAAATAAATGTCCATTCCAATTTGGACTGGCCCGTATTAACTTGCTCGGTAGTTATTTGATGAGTTCCCCGCCTGCAGCAGCACTTTACGTGCGCTGTAATAGTTTGTAGAGGAATTGGTAGATCGCGCTAGCGTCGTCCTTCCTCATTCATTGCGCTGCCATTTTAGCTGTGTTTCACAATATTTCCTGTGTTTATTTTCAAATAAGTTTGAGAGGTGTATTAGACCATGAGGGATGAAGAGCTTGTTAGTGATTTTGAATAATCAGATGGGAGTTTTTATTTTTTTATTTTTATATTCAACACATTCATTTATTCTCTACCAGAATTTCATTATATTCCTTTTGTATAGTTCATTAGATATATCGTGAATATAACAACATAATATTTGAGATACAATTTATAATAAAATTTGAGTATGTTTGCATGTGCAAAACATTCATTTTATTTAAAATATATATATACATATTCCTGAGTATACTCGGGTTAATCTCGTATATAGTTTTTAAAATTAAAAAAAAGACGAAATATGCATGAAAACAATTTTTAATCAATATAAATAGTTTTCGCTTGTAAAAAACTACTATTTCCTATGGTAAAAAAGTAGACCTAAATATGACCAACTTGGGCAAATAAAGTAGACCGGGAAGCGGTTAATGTTCAAAAATGGCTGACAGACAAAAAGACAGTGGTAACAATGTAACAAAAGCTTTGTGCAACAAAGCATTTGGATATGCAAGAGTTGGTAAAGAAAGTTGCTGCTGAGATCTGAGAAAGAACAAAAGCACTGTTAAGTGATTGGAAAAAATCTCAAGGCATGGAAAAATTTTGATTAAATGTCGGTCAACTAATAGCTTTAAATGTTAAAAATTATGAAGAAATGTATAAATGATAAAGTAAACGAGACTTTTTTTTATTGTTTATCTAATGCAGAGTTTGTCAATTCCTGGTCCTATTTTACAACAAAGAGCCAGTTGAAGAAAGAAATGGGTTTGAAAAAAAGAAAAAGTGATATGGTGTGAGAAATAACAGTGATAAAATTTCTGCAAGCACAGAATATATAGAAAAATTTAAGTGTTTTTTCTATAAATTTCTTAAGATAGAACAGGATACAGGTGATCAACTTTTCACCTGCAATGAGAGTGGTTTGAATTTAATAATGCTACAAAGTTTGACTTCAGTTTCTAAACAAGAAGCCAATGCTCCTGGGTACAAGAATAAAAAAAAATAAAGAGGTGATTTTATTGTGCAGCCATGTTACAGGAACACTTAAAATTTCACAATGTGTAATTCAAACCTCAGGCTTAAAAAAAAAAAAAAAAAAATTTAAAGATAGCTCATCACTACCAGTTTGGTACCAAGTGCAATGCAGCAGCATATGACTGTATGAATTCTTTTATTCTCAAGAATGGGTTTTTAAGCAATTTGTCATACCAATAAACAACCACAGAAAGTCATTATTCTGATTTTTAATGATCCACAATTCATCCCTCTGCAGATTAACTGTAAAGTGATGCTATTAAATGTGTATAATTGCCATCAAATGTTTCCCCCTCCATGTCAGTTAATGACCACTGAGTGCTGGACTCCCTCAAGTGTACAAACCACTGTAAACTGCTCATGTCGTTGACCAAAAGGCATTGATGCAGGACTTATATATATTATATATATATATATATATAATGACAACATTATATATATATATATATATATATATTATATATATATATATAATGACAACATTATGATCATATTATTATCATGCCCTACATTTTTAGGGCTGAGATAATTTATGGTCATCAGAAATTCAAAGGTGCTTCTTAGACGGATTCTCTCTTAAAATAGGTCACATTTTATGCTGTGAGTTAATACATTTTTACATTTTTTTTTAGTAAAAAAGATTTACAAACCATATTAAGTTAACCTTAAATAGTGAATAAACTCGACCTTTTGCTTCTTCTCTAGCAATAATATGAATTTTTTAGAAAATCTAATTAAAGGTGGGAAACTTAAAAATTATTAAATTTTTCAATCTTTGGAAGACTTCTCCTTATGGATGCATTTTAAGAGACAATTATAACATATTATAAGGTTTATTTCCTATAACTACTTTAACCAGTAAAAATACCAAAGTTCTCTGTTCGTTGGATGTTTTATGATATAATACACCTTGTATAATTATAACTTCAATAAAAATTCATGTACAAAATATACTGCTCCAGATAAAATCAAACATATTTTTTAGTCAGTCTTTATTCAAATTAAACTAAGCAATTGCTATTTAAGCAAAATTAATGTATACATTTTGTTATAGTTATTTATAATAAAAAAGGTTATTAAGTATGTTTAATGATTCAACTATCACAGTAGTAAAATATTCTTAAGTATTTAAGATAGGTCATCAGACACTAAACATATTGCCTGGTAAAATAAGACATTACTTTATTTTTTTTATACATTAAAAGAAATATATATATATATATATATATATACCTATATAATAACCTATATTTTATAAGGGTTGACAGATACTGTAACCCAAAAAGAATTAAAAATAACTCATATGAATATCCAATAGGAATAATATAAGGAGTTCCAAAAACAACTTTGATGACCACTTTTGATATAAGCTCTTGGGTCACATAGCTACCTATGTTATTCCTGTTGTTGAATCTAGGCAACCTTCAAACACTTATTAAATCAACAAGAACTGGACAGAACTGGAAGAAAGAATTGAGCAAGTTCTAAAATCTGCTAACAGCACACAGATCACAGAATGATAAGTGATATCATTGATACAAAACTTAGCCTATGGAAGTGAAGTGAGCAAACAGCGAATAGACGTCATATTGTCTCTGTTCACAACAACAGCATATATACAGTAGTGGGTCTTCCCGCTGACGCTGAAACAATAACAATACTTTGGTAAGTCAATTAATAATATAAAACAAACTATAAATGAGAAAATGGATATAATCTCAAAAGAAAATATAATAAATAACACAAATAAACATTACATTTAGACCACTTTTAAACATGCAATTTTGAGCTGTTTGGATGCCACCAGGATGGCCACTAAAAACCTTGTTTAAAATCCCCGATTCCCGTTCATAAAATTCTGATTATCTAGTCCATTTTTAAACCAAATATAAACAACTGTAATACAGTATTTTACCCTTACGCCGAATGCAACGGTAACAGGGTTTTCGTCACCAGTTGTGTTTACAGAAAATGCCACAAAGCTATGGTGGCCTAGCAAATTTCGTCAATAGCAGTACGTCAATATGATGCGAGGAATTCAGTGACGATTCATTGCTACCACCTATTTTAACCTCCTCTGTCTATCTCTCTGTGTCTTTCAATTTGTTGAAATATCCTCATGTATAATTATAATTTTTCTTCTGTGATGTTTGGAAAATAATGTTTACAATTCAGAAAAATAAAGAGAACAAACAATTACCAACACAGCGCTCGTGGGGCAAACTGCAGTCTTGATCTGAGGTCTGAGGTGCAAGAACTCTTGGTACGAGACCACAATTTTGCCGGTATGTAATATAAGGTCGGTTTGGTACAACCAAAGAAACATTTATGTGTACTCTACTTTTAACTTTGTTTGTTCTTTTTTGGGGGGGGGGGGGAGGAAACATGCCTAAGAATACCATGCTACCAAAGGAATTTGGAGAGGTTTAGAGAAACAGATATATTTGTAAAACTACAAATCATATCCTCTAACTTAAATGCTTAAATAACAGAAAAGGTAGATTATAAAAACCAGAATAAATGCAAAATTGTTTTTTGTTTGGAAAAATCTAGATAAATTTGAAATGAACACAAAATATTATTAACAAAATCATGATGATTTGATGATGTACATAAACACAGAACTGCAAGCTAAATATGGTTTACTAAACTAGGATAAATTGTTAATTAGGTTATCTACCTATGGGTTATCATGTACAAAATACAACAAAATCACATTTTTGTGATAAGTAATTTGCAAAATGCCAATCAGCTGTCGTCCAAGAATATTCACAGATGACTTGTGGCAATGCACAAATGTAGCCTAAATTTAAAAAATACTAACTGTATGCAAAATATTATTTTCAACACTCAGATCATTTATTAGTAAGAAGATCTTTATCATTTTTTTAACACAAATACGACAAAAACGTTTTAGTGATCAGTAATTTGCGTAGTGCTGATCAGCTGATAATTAATGACGCACTAAGTTTCAGCGGATTTGATTTTAAAATACTGTTGATTGATCCTGGAATTAGAATATTTGTTTAAGATTGGTTTAAGATTTGAGATTCGGCTTCGACACATTACAACTAATTATCATCGGGTCATAAAAACTGACACTTAAACAGAAAATTTCTGTTACAAATTTGTGACTTTTCTGGCTTTAGTGACCGCTCATTACAATACGTGACTTTTTCTGGGGCTTCTGTGACCCGAAGTCACCTTGTATTTCCATAAATGAACATATGAAACAAACAAAACATCTTTATTCATGATTATAATATATTTTTTAATTTATAAATATTTTTTAAATCAAAATAAAAATAAAATTTTCACCTATATTTTTTTTCCTTCATTTAAGTTTGTTTGAAGGGTTAAGACGATTCGCTTGATACACTGCTTCCATACTAGGACTTGGCCCATTTTAGCCATATTTGATTGAAATCGGTTCATACCTTCAGGGTAAACCAATAAAATCACTATGTAAAGTTTTATAAATTACTCTTCCTAGACAAACCCCTCAGAACAGCATTACTGAACTTTTTTTTAATTTGGAGCTCCTTCTCTTAGAATTAAAATGGGTTTTATATCAATCCTGGTTAACATACAAGTCATAGAATTTTCATATAAAATTTCATTCATTCATTTCATTTCAAAAAGTCATTTATTTCACAGTATTAGCAAAATTTACAAGAGATTTATACAAAACAAAGGCATCAAACAATATAAAACCATTGTTCATGAAATATTTACAAACTTAAAAATAATTAAATAATAATATAATCTTCAAACAAGCTAAATGTAAACTTAAAATAAAAAAGAACTTACAACAAAAACAAAATTCGAAATTGTGAAATAAAATAGAACATCCAATAGGCAAAAGCCTGATGAAGGATGCACATCAGATTAAACTAACATAATAAAACAAAACTCAAAGAAGGATTCAACTGCTACATAAATAATATCTTAATAAAAATCCATACTAAATCTGTAAAACAAGTCATGGACGTAAAAATAAAAAAGATTAATTGGAATTAATTAAAAAAGGTAATAAAACAAACTAAAATATACACATTTTTCATTATTTCATTCAACAATTCTCAGAAAGCACTCTCAATTATCCAACAAAAATAAAAACATTTTAAAACTTTTAAAAAAACAATTTAATGGTGCTAAATTATCTATTTTAATAGAAATAAGATTAAACAATCTTGGAGCATTAAAAGTAAAAATAATGTTTTGAAAACAGTTAGTTTAGGCTTTGGAACCGGAACAAGCAAACTTCTGAAATTATACCTAATATTACGTGTGAGGGCCGGGTTTTTAGCTTCTTATGAAAAATAGTTTCAATACCTTATATATGTAGAGATTTCGTAAAGGGAGTATTTTTAAATTTAAAAATAGAGGCCAGGAATGATATTGGTCTTCTTATTTCATTTAGTAATAATGCGGATAAAGGATTTTTTAAATGTAATAAGAGGATAAAGCGTGGAGGATAACATTTCATTGCAGTAATAGATCCAGATAGTCACTTGATTCACTGCTCGTATTAACACTTTAAGGACCAACCGTCTGATTTATCGCCGGCGGCGTACTGTGCGAAAAGGACCAGTCGTCTGATTTATCGCCGGCGGCGTACTATGCAAAAAGGACCAGCCGTCTGATTTATCGCCGGCGAACTTTTCATATTTTTTAAGAGATATTTTAATCTTCTATATGGAATAAATATACTATTTTTCTATTCCCTGTATGTTTCTTACTATGATATCAAATTTTAAACGTCTTTGGTATCATCAGCTTGGTGAAAAAAAAATTTTACGGCCATGTTGCATCTTAATGTTGTCAGGGTACTTTGGGATTATACCGACCACACGCAGACATGAATCGTTATTTGACATTTTGCTTCTACTGATTACTAGATTAGCGTAGAGCAATATTTCGTCAATATAAAACAGGAATAGTCTTATTGCAAACCCCTCCCCATCCTCAGACAGAGGTCAAAGTCGAGCGGTCTAGTAGATAACGTGATTGCAGAGTCTCGCCGCCCGTTCAGCTGGTGCGTCGCTTTGTTGTACTTCCGTGTTTTACCCCTACATTTCTACAAACACAAAAAATTCAACAAAAACAAACATTACCAAACAAAACTAAACTCTTTATTGAAAGAAACACACAAAACTTGTTTTTATGTACCGTGCAAAAACCTTAAATAATCATGTGATGCCGCGCGGCCTGCCGTAATCGGGATTCTCGAGAAAGATAAGATAACAGCGACAACAATCCGATCACAATACCTGGAAATGCTTGTTGATTGGGAATGTTAGTTATGTTACCCAACTACATCGTTTTATAACGTTCTAAGTTCATTGAAAAAAGTTTGAGCGTTGGGGGCATATAACGGAATCTGACCCCATTAACAATTGATAATCGTTGTAAGTTTATAATTTTGTAATTAAAGAGTTGTTTTTTCGTTCTATCATGTTTGTTTCTATAAATGTATATTTTTGTGTTCTTCATAATGGTGAGGTCGGTATAATCCCAAAGTACCGAATAATAACCTTAGTAGCCTGTAAGGTTTTGTATGTTAGGCTAATGCTGAAAAGTGTGTTTTAACCAGTGTTACAGAAAAATTTAATTCATTTACAAACTTTTTATTTTTTATTCCAGGGCTTTCAAATTTTGTACAGTTATAGAGAATTATATGTAGAACTAATAAATACCATTTCCCACAGATAATTTATTCTTATTTTTGGTAGTTATTGAAGATCAAACTCAATTTTTTAAATTTTTTTTCTTTTTTTTCTTTGATAAACAGATAAATCAAATTGTTTTTTGCTATATAATGACTTAAATTTATTTTTTCACAATGAACAATTTAATTATAAACATTTTAAGCCTAAAAACAAATCTGTACAGTAATTAGTTCTGAAGATGTGATTTTTCTCTCAAACGCTTGAAATCGCACATTTTTAATATGCACAGTTCTTGGAGCATGGCCAGAAAAACGCAAAAATTTTCTTTGCACATGTTAAATTTTGGTCTGGTCCTAAAAGGGTTAAGGGATTCACTATTCTGGTTCGCATTACATTAAAATTAGGCCCTAGTGTTGAGATGAATCTATAAAATTACTATTAAATTTAGCTAAGATCGCTTCAATGACCCGTTACCTAGTGAATATCATTTTTATTATGGAACTACACCCTCTTGTGTCCAATTAGGTTGAATAACAATCTTTGGATTTACAAGAGAAAACATATCAAATTTGGAGTTAATCAGACATGAAATACGGCTGCTAGTGTTTATAGACAATTAACACCTTCAGCCCGACGGGATAAATGAATCAATATTTTCCCCACTCAAAACCCCGACGTGCGCCACCGGTGGCACATGCCGATCCCCCCAAAACACCCGAGTGCGCCACCCGTGGCACACTCTTATACGGCATTTTAGTTTGGTTTTAAACCAAGCCGTAGTTTTACAACTTGTTTTAGATGACTTTGTCGATACATATGGAACCTTTTACAATGTGCTGCTCCACCGGTGGCGCACGTCGGGTTTTTGATAAAAGACCTTTTTTAGTGGAAAAAAAATACAAAGCAATAAATTTGAAACTCAAGATATTTTTAATTAAACATTAGCTTTCCTATTACAAAATGGTGTTCAGTTTAGTGCTTGGAGTTAAAACACTCTAAGCACATTGTAGGAGTCTCATCGCACCCTTTGCAGTAAGTTGAAACACGTTTTGCGTACGTCCTTGCTGCTTTGGCCCCCCTTTCTTCCTTCATTTTGCTGTAGCAGCTGACACACCGTTTTCTGTAAGGAATAAATCTAATTGGATGTTTGTACTTTCATTAAAACGTATTTAATTATATTTTTATCAAATATATGGGAAACCATGTTGAAATAAACTTTACAAATTCATAGCAAAAATGCAGATCACTAATTTATTGAACTAAATTGATGAACATGCAGGTAAATTGACGAAAACTAAGATCCATTAGTTTGGATCTAAACTAGTATGTAGTGTTATTGTTGTTATAAGACGTAGTGTAGATATATTGTAATTTTATATAAAATTAAAATGAAATATTTTACCTGGTTTCTCTTGCAGTCCCTTCACGCTTTGAGAGCACATGTTTTAGTTTCTTGGTACCTTGCCTGCCATCTTGGGGTGTTTGAACAAGGGCTCCAACATTTTCTCCTTCAAGGAGATTTCGAAGTATTTTTTCTCTGAAAGTGAGCATACAACAATTTTTTTGGTTTAATGAGTACTTGTTATGTAGTACTAGTGCATTCACTACACATAGTACCTAGGAGAAGATCCAGTGCAACTTTTTTGTACCAAATGAGAGTCTTTCTGATAGGAGTGTAATAAGAGGACATCTGATCTGAAAGTCCACTCCTTTTTTTTGCTGCATTGTACGCCATGACACATGATGGTTTCATGACAACCTCGCCTTTCTTTGTTGTTTTTTTTTGCTTGCCACAAGAGTAGAAAACGTCTTCAGGGTGCGAGTGGTTATCATCAGTACAGGCCTTTTGTCATGCCATTTAAGTACTTTTACTCCTGTACTGCTGCTTCTTGACAAATTACTTCACCTTTGGCTAATTTTTTGCTAGTGACTTCTTTTTGGATTTGCCTTTTCGGTCATTCGAAGGGTGCCACAAACATAAGTTTTCTTCTCAAGCAGAGTGTTGGCCAACCTTGTGGAGTTGTAAAAAGTTATCTGCAAAACAGTGTTCTACCCTCATTTAGAAATGATTCCATCAAATGCATGACAATTTTATCTGCATGTGCCTCTCTTGCAGTTACGTCTGACTTACCAGCGTAAATTTTTGCTTTTTAAAGTATACCCATCAGTGGTACAAATCTTGTAAATTTTTGACTCCATATTTATGAGCCTTTTTTGGCAAATATTGTTTAAAAATCAAACGCCCTCTCCATGGAACCATAGACTCGTCAATAACTAGTGACTCTTCAGGTGTTTACCAGACTTTCAAATTTTGCATTTAAATGATTGAGCAGTTTCTTTATTTTCCTCAACCGAGGCTCTTCAGTTGCTGGTTCCTCATTATTTTGGAAATGTAGGCATTTTAGGAGACAGTCAAATCTGTCTCTGCTCATAGTTTTTCTTGATGACACTATTTTGGTACATGGGATTGTTTGACCAGTACATTTGTCTTTGAGGCAATGGGCATATGCCCATGATCATCAGTTACACCAAAAAATTTGTGTATCTCTTCAGTTTGTACAATCAACCCATCTAGCCATTGCTGAACGCTTTTTTACAGGCTTTGAAGCAAGGTACTGATGTGCATACCTGTTAGTTTTCCAAAACAATCAAATTCAATAATGTATCATCTAGGAACTGTTTATAAATTTCAAATGGATCATTTAAATTAAATTGGCCAACAGTTTTTAAGCCTGCATTTCCTGTGAAAGGATATGATCTGCATGTCAATTTTGGTTCTGTCCACTCTAACTTATTTTCTACATATTCACAATGAACCTTACAAACTACATCTTGTACTGGGTCACTTACATTTTCAATATTATTGCCTTCTTCGTCTCCACTCTCCTCTCTAACCCTTTGATATTCCTCATCTACTTCCTCAATTCCAATTCATCTAAATCACTAACAACGCCATCTTCTTCATTCAACTCCTCTGCACTTGTTACATCACTTTCCTCATCTGATGGCATATATTCACTGCCACTAACTGAAAAATCGGTCAAAGAACGATCACTAAAGTCATCATCAAGGGCGTCATCGATGTCTGATTCATCCATTTTCTAAAATAAAAATGAACTCACTGAACTTACAGCAACACAGAACAATCTCTACGACAAGAAGACAGGTAAATGGCGGCTTATAAAGAAGGTCTGATTCGTATTGTTGCTAATAGAGCGCTATAAGTAGCTCCGGCAAGTGTCGCACTCTTAAGGCTGCCAATAGAAGCTCTACGCGCACTATTTTTTGTCACTAATAGAGTGCGCCACCGGTGTAGCACGTCGTCTGAGAAAGTACCTTTCTTCACCAGGGGACGACGTGCGCCACCGGTGGCACATACTTTAATGTGAATTAAATATGATAAATATTGATTCATACGTATTATATAACATTATAGAATAATAATATGCGAATAAAACCGTTCCTCATGAACAATACTAACGTCGGGGTTTAGAGTAGTCTATGTTATTAAAACATCGAGAATTATTGATGGTTGGAATTTTTGAGCGTGCGCCAACCGGTGGCGCATTTCGGGGTGAACGTGTTAAAAAACAATTTGCTTCTAGTCCAGAGTTAAACTGTTATACTATGTTCAGTAAATTAAATAAAATATTTGTTAAATAAGGTTCTGTGATTGAGAGAACCGATAAATAGGAACGGCATAAAAACTCCAATATAATACTGTGGTGCACTACTTCATGAGTATTATTTGTGGTATGTGGTGTTGCTTGCAAACCATTATTAATATTGTATTTATTAAATAATATCACGTTATGTAACTAGAAATCTTACAACCTTTTTTAAAGCCTATGACACATGGTTGGAGGGAAGGGGCAGGTCTAGGTCATCATCATGGATGATGGTGGTCGCTGATGTGGCTGAAGGACTCTGCTCGGCTGGTACAGATACCTTCCGGCTGCATGGCTGAGACACACTGCCAGACCTGCGCATCCTGCGACTGTACCTGCACAAGCAAATGGATATTTTGACTGTGGTTGGACAAATATCCTGAATATCACAGAAGGCCTGTGAGACCTGCTGTGATTTTTCTCTACAATCAATTTCTTAAACTTATACATCAAGATTTCCATGTACTTTTACACAAGTACTTCTTCTGTAACATTGACGATTCTCTCAGAAAAAAGGTTGCATAAATAATTGAGAATTGTTCATCATGATCAAAAGAATCATCTGTCAAATCAAGAAAATCTTTAATATGTCTTTGATTTTTCCAATATCCTTGTAATAATGTAGGCCCTACTGTTTCATCAATTTTTGTTACTCTCAACATCATGCATTTTGATACATTAAATAAGACAACTGTTTCACAAAAAAGAAAACTATTTTTATATTTTTATCATCCTGAACAAGTAACAGCTGTTTTTAATACATTGGTCTAAGAAATGATCTTGTTTCATTACCTTATAACAAAGATCTAAAAAAATCAGCTGGCTCACAACTTATGTTTTTTCAGTATGTTCACCTCGAATTTTCGAGGCCTACTGTACCTTAAGATATTCTGGACAGAAATATAGTACATTGACATATGTTTACTCAGCAGATACTGTAGCTGTAGTCTATGATAAAACATAGGCATCAGCATACTGAATTAATATAGTTGCTCAGATTATTCAACCATTTTAAATTTAACATTTTTTTATGGTTTGAAATTTTCTGTGGTTCATTGGCATTCCTATACAATAATAATGAAGTTTGCATAATTTCATAGTTTTCATAATCTTGGATTATTTGAATTTTTTATTGGCTCCTTGAGAATAGAGTTATCCAAGATCCATTGCTGTATGGCACATGCCTCTACACTCATACTGGACATGTGAAATGACAAATGGGTCTCTGACAACAATGCCATAGCAAATATGTTACGAGAAAATATATTTTTATATTAGTTCCTTTTGGATAGGATAATGAGAAGAAAAATAAATGTTCAATTCTTTCTTAGTTCAATACAAACAATAAATTTAAAACAAACCCATTAAACCCCTCCCGCTTCAAAAATAAAAAAATAATATAGAAAATAGTTGATAAATTATGATTTTTAGGGGGTAGAAAATGAGCAAAAATAAATTATTTTCTACAACTAAAAGAAATTTTCTGTCCGTTTTGGGGTTGAAGAGGGTGTTTACAACCCAGAATTTCACTGAACTACACAATTATCTTTAACTGTTTGCCTACTTTAAAACAGAGCAAAATATTTTCTAAAATTTAATTAACCCTAACTTCAATGGTTCAGTTACCGCTTTCACCTCTCCTTTCAGTAGGCATTCCTATTAAACACGGATGTTCAGTAACAACTAATAAAATAGGTTCTTAATCATCACAAACAGGTATGAGTATAAGCTCATCTATCAAACAAATTTGCCATTTTTTTATCAAGTTAAGTCTGAAAATTGCTATTATTGGAAACTCTTAATCGATTCCTGTAACATTTGCCAGTGCTTAGCCTGATGTTTCTAGTTAGTTAGAAATATAACATGTGTGTGTAGCAGGATTTAAATTTCCTATTTTAACGGTTTCATTTATTTTGTATTTATTTTTGTTTTAAAATGTTGTCATGTAATACCATGCTACAGGATGTTAGTGAGGTTGATGGTGTTAAAAACGAGAACATTAAATTAAAGTCTAAGGTTCGTGATTTAGAACGGAAGTTAAATGATCTTGAACAATACTCACACCGGAACAATTTAGTAGTGTACGGTATACCAGAAGTAAAAAACGAAGTGGTATTAAACGTGATTAAACGATTGGCGATGGCAATAAACTTCAAGGACTGGTCCACAAATCTTGTGGATGCTGCTCATCAGATGGGTACATTAGGCGAAGATGGTGAAAGGCCTATTATAATTAAATTTATCAGCCGACTAGACAAAGATGAATTTTTACAGAAGAGAAAGGCTAAGAAGCACTTACGTGCGTCTGACTTGGGTTATGCCAGTGAATCTAGTATCTATGTTAATGAATCGCTCACATCACCAAATAGGAAGCTACTGCAGAAAACTAGAGAAGTTGCTAGGAAGAAAGGCTACCAATACGTATGGACCCTTAATTGTTCCATCTACGTGAGAAAGGCTACTAACGATAAAGCTGTGAAAATTCTTACTGAAGCCAGTCTAGATGGGCTTTGAGTGGAGGACCCTAGTGTTAGTGTCATGTCATTTTGGTTTGGTGTTTATTGTGTATTTTTATATCGAGAGTGAAATATGTTATTACCAAAAAGGTAGGCCTCCTTATTTGTATTATTCACTGCATGGTGCTAGTTATATTTATACTAGGTTTGTTTACAAAGCTATTAGGTTAGACACTTTAAGCTTAAGTTTGGAACACATATTTAGAAGCTTGAACAATTCTAGTTGTAATGTTTATTATTATTATTTATGTATGCCTATCATGAGCAGTATTATATTAATGTACAATATTTATACTGAAGTTAGTTGCCTGGTTGATATAGGCCTAGTAGGCCTGTTATATGGTAGTATTATGTGGTTATTACTGAATGAGCCTTATACTGTTAAATTATATTTTCTATTCATTTTCTCCAAATGTGCTCTATGTCTAACATGAATAAGTGTAATAAAGTACTTAATATATACTACCAGAATGTAAGAGGGCTTAGGTCAAAAACTACTACTTTTAGAACTAATGTTTTGGCTTGTGATTATCACATAATTGCATTGACAGAAACCTGGTTACTTCCTGAAATAAATAATGGAGAAATGTTTAATAATGAGTTTAGTATTTTTCGTAGAGATAGGGATAGGCTAGTGAGTGGAATGGGCAAGGGGGGAGGAGTTTTATTAGCTGTTAGGAATAATTGTTTACAGTCTGAGCATGTGTTAGTTGATAGGTCAGAAGAGATGATATGGGTTAAAGTTAGGGATGGGAAGGGGTTTACTTTATTGATTGGAGTAGTATACTTTAGGTGTAATTCTAGTTTAGATGCTTATATTAGGTTTTTTGAATTTGTAGAAAGGTTATGTAGTACCCATAAATGTAGAATTTGCATTCTTGGGGATTTTAACTTACGAATACTTCCTCATGAAGATTTAGAAAAAGGTGACAGCATTTTTAATGAGTTAAGTAATTTTATGAATTTGGGAAATTTGTCTATGCATAATTTTATACCTAATCACCAGGGCAGAACATTGGATCTTGTTATTTCAAATTGGCTGGAACTGGGTTTGGCCTATCATTGTGACAGCCCCATTGTTAATGAGGACAATTACCACCCTGCTTTATATTTGGAAGCTAGAATGGTGCATTATGGTTGGAATAAATCAGGAAATAGTAATAACAACAGCATTAGTAGTTATAATTTAAAAAAAACAAATTTTGTAGAGTTGTATCATGGTCTTAGGAGCATTGATTGGTCCTTTTTGGATAATATTAATGATCCTAATTTGGCTGTGGACTTATTTTACAAAGCAATTTATCAAGTTTTTGATAACTGTTGTCCAAAGAGGAACAAAGTGAAACGTGGATATCCAGTATGGTATAGTAACGAACTAATAAATATTATTAAATTAAAAATAAGAATTAGAAGGAAGTTAACACGAAACTTTAATGAGATAGATTTAAGAGAGTTCAAAAGATTAAGGAAAGATATTAAATGTAGAATAAAATTGGATTATTATATTTATTTAAATAGTGTTGAAAGTAGCATCAATAAAGATGTGAGAAAATTCTGGGATTTTATAAAGAATTCAAGGAATCATAAGAATGCTAATAATCATATGTCAGATGGATGTCAGATTATTAAAGGGGATAGTAACATAGCGGAAGCATTTGCTACATACTTTAAATCTACTTTCACTCCATCCTCTTTAACTGGAAAGTTCACTGACCATGGAACTTGTCTATCCTCCCTAGCCTTAGTTATTGATAAGATATTTGAGGGTGATGTAAGTGATGCTATTAAATACCTTAGTTGTAAACGATCTGCTGGCCCAGATAAAATCCCATCATATATTTATAAGGGTTGTAGTGAAATATTTGTGAAACCACTTTGTGTAATTTTTAACATTTGTTTAATTAATTGTTGTTTTCCTGATTTGTTTAAATTAACTCGAGTAACACCTATTTTTAAAAGTGGAAATTCCAAGCTTGTACAGAGTTATTGCCCAGTTGCAATTTTATCAACTCCTGCAAAAATATTTGAGATTATTATTTGTAAAAAAATTGTAAATTTTATGACACCATTTATGTCTGATAGGCAGCATGGGTTTCAAGCTAAGAAATCAATTGTTACAAATTTGTTAAATTTTACGGAATATGTCTTATTTCAAATGGATAATAACTCTCAGGTAGATGTAATATTTACAGATTTAACTAAGGCGTTTGATAGAGTAGATCACAGTTTAATTTTAAGTAAAATGCATAATTTAGGTTTCTCGTCTAAGTTGGTAAATTTTTTTCTTCTTACTTTTCTAATAGGTTACAATATGTTTCTTATATGGGGCACAATTCTAGTCAATATTTAGTAACTTCAGGGGTTCCTCAGGGGTCAAACTTGGGCCCAGTACTTTTTAATTTGTTTATCAATGATATTGTTAACTGCACAAAAAATTCACAAATTTTACTGTACGCAGATGACCTTAAACTTTATAAAGTAGTCAATAGCCCTCAGGATTCCAACGCATTACAGGGGGATTTGGATGCAATTGTAGATTGGACTAGTAAATATAAGATCTTTTTTAATATCAGTAAGTGCAAAGTAATGTCATTCACAAGGAAAAAGATATCAATTTCGAATAACTATGCCATAAATGGTAGTAATCTTGAAAGGGTATTTGAATTTAAGGATTTAGGCGTAATTTTGGATCCTACTTTAACTTTCAATCCTCATATCTCATCTATTGTAAATAAGGCCTACAAAACTTGGGATTTATTATTAGACAGTCTTCAAATTTCCATTCAATTTCAACCTTAAAATCATTGTATATATCACTTGTCCGATCAAATTTAGAATTTGCCAATATAGTATGGAATCCTTATTTTGCTAATCGCATTAATTTAATTGAAAAGGTACAAAAAAGGTTTTTACGATATTTATATTTTAAAGAAACTGGTCACTTTACCTTCGATATTTCATATAATCAACTTTTAAGCATTTTTGAAATGGAAAGTCTTCAAAAACGTAGAAAATTAGCGAATTTACTTTTTATTTTTAAATTGCTGAGAGGTGAAGTAATGGATTCATTTTGCTTGTCAAAAATTAATTTTTACACTCCATCATTTTATAATAGATCCCAAAATTTGTTTCACATTAATTTTTCTCGTACAATGGCACATTTTTCATCACCTTTGAATACAATGATGAGATTGCATAATTCTTTGCCTGGGGAGGTTGATATATTTTTACATAGTATTAATCAATACAAAAGACTTTGTCAGAGGGATATAAACTGAGCTAGACTATCTAATACCTTACATACACACATTTAACAAATTACTACACTACCAATATTTTTATTAAGATGTTTATACGTGATTAAAAACGCACACGCGCGCGCGTGCGCACACACACACACACACGCGCGTCGCGCGCGTTCTTTTTGTTATGGCTTATCTTGACTTTGTTAATATTTATGATTATTTATTATTGTTGTTATTTTGTTTATAATTTTATTATAGTTACGTTGTTATATCTATATATATGTATCTGTTATTTATCTTTAGGCTTAATTATCTATTTAATGGAACTATTTTGGTGGAACACTGGACTGGATTGAATTTATTTGAATGTGTGAATATTATTGCATGTCATCTTGATTTAAACATGCACAATGTAATTGGGTGTGTAACCTGTATTGTTGCATGTAAATAAAATAAATAAATATACCTAATAGCGTAAAAATGTAATAAAAAAAATGTATAAATGTGTAAAAATGTATACAAGTAAAAATGTAAAAAAAATAAATCTATCCTACCTTAAAATATTAATATCTAAAATTAATTTGTAATAGACAAAACTAAAAGAATTACACTTCAAATAGAAAGCATTAGATACTAAATATTAAATGTAGAATAATCAATACCAAACAGTGAAATTCTATACCTTAGATAATTATAGTATTTACAAGATTTTTTCATAAGAAATTTATTCAGACAATATAGACATATTGCTAGATATTTAGGAATTTTTTCCAATGGGTGTTTTGTTTAATGAATAAATAAAAGAATATTTATGTGATTTAGATTTATTAATAATAAACTATCAATCAAAATTTACCAACTTATATTGAGCAGTATTGCCACGTCACTAACCTACTTAAATAAATAATATAAGGATATTTAAAGTTACAACAAATAAGTCAATAAATAAAAAAACAGTTAAAAAATGTATTACTTAATAAAATCTTAACTTAATCTCTATGAAAATTAGAGATCAAAACAATATAAGTTATACATACATAAACAAAACATAAATTTATTTATTAATAAAATTAGACAAACACTTATTATAAAACGTTAATAAATAATTAAGTACAGTTGCACAGTATAAAAATAAATTCTTGGTTTAAAAAATTGATCACAGACAGTAAAAAAAATTCATTTAAAGAATAAAAGGGATTGTTGAGTAACCACTTATAAAATTTGTGTTTAAATATCTTCACTGAATTTTCATTTATAAGGTGAATAACCTTATTGTACACTTTAATAGACAATACAATGTGACTAGATAAAGATTTGCTTAGTCTGTGATACTCAATTACTGCCTTATTCTTGTTACGAGTATTGTGGTCATGAATTTCATTTGTAAATTTTAACAAGTCATGATTCTTCAAAATGAAAGTAATCAAATCAAATATATATAAGTTTATGATTGTTTGCACTTCTAATTGAGTGAACAAAGGTCTACAGTGAGCTTTTGTTTCTAATTTTGTTATTACTCTAATTGCTTTTTTTTGAAGAATTAAAATTTCATCGATCCTAGAACAGTTGCCAAATAAAATTAAACCATATCGAAAAACTGATTGAAAATAAGCATAATAAGCTGTTTTCAGATAGTGACTTGGTACACAACTTGTTAATTGTTTTAAAAGATATATAACTCTTGATAATTTTGAGGATATATAATCTATATGAGCCTGCCAACTTAACTTATTATCAATGTAGATTCCTAAAAATTTAGTCCTGGAAACCCTATCCTTGTCAATATTATTGCTGTCCATAGTTCTTAACGTAAAATAACATCTTTTGAGTTTTATTTTCATTAAGCAAAAATCCATTTGTTCTGAACCAAGAAGCAGCATCTGTTATAGTGGCTTGAGATAGTAAATTAAGTTCATTCACATTATTGGCAGTATTTAGGAATGTAGTATCATCAGCATATAAAAATGATTTTGTGTTTAATGAGTTTGGCAAATCATTAATGCTAATTAAAAATAAGAGTGGTCTCAACACAGATCCTTGAGGTACTCCCCATTCAACAAAAACATCCTTGGATAAATAAATAAATAAATCTTTATTTGTCGTTCAAATTCTTACAATCATTGACAATGTCATATTGCAGCCTAGGGCATGGTCAAAATAAAACAATTTTATCAAAATAATTTAAACTTAAACTAACATTCAAAAAAGAAAAAACAGTGCTTTTAGATGTTTACATCACCATTAACTGAAACTGACTGTAAACGGTTCTTAAGATAAGATTCAAAAAATATTAGAGGTGTACCAGAAATACCATAATATTTCAACTTCAATAAAAGGTCATCATGATTTACACAATCAAAAGCCTTACTCAAGTAACAAAAAGTAACCTGAGCAAAGGCTTTATTTTCAAATGTCAAAAGAATTTCTCTTACCAGCCTGTCCACAGCATCAATTGTCGATCTTCCCTTTCTAAATCCAAACTGAGAAAATTGTAGGTAGTTATTATTTTCAAAGAAGAAGCTAACCTGATCATATACTATCAGTTCAAAACAGCTTGGCTAATATAGGGATTAATGATACTGGACGATAACTCTCGGGTTCATCTCGCTCCCCTTTTTTAAAAATCGGACATATTTTTGATTTTTTTTAATTTGTTTGGAAAGACACCTTCCATTAAACACTGGTTGAAACTAAACGACAGAGGTTCAGCAATAGTGTGTATTATATTTTTTAATAAATTATTAGAGATGTTGTATATATCTTTACTATCTGTATTGTTAAGCCTTTTTGTTGCATGTATAACATCATCCGCTGAAATTAATTTCCATTCAAAATGTCTACGATCAATATTAACCTTATTTACTAATTCATTAACACTTATACTTGGTTTACTTATGCTTTGTTTAACTTCCTTAACACAATTGATAAAATAATCATTAAAAGTATCTGGTGGTAATTTAATTTTGTGATGTCTGGAGCTATTACTATTATTATTTATTATTTTCCATGCGGCCTTGCATTTATTATTACTTTTTTCAATTGTATTTGCATTGTACTTAAGCTTGGCTTCACTAATTGCAATAATTTATATTGCTTTTTCAACACTGTCAACTGTGCTACCAGAGTTGTGTTCTCAGTTTTACCTAAAAACAATAACTTTTCCTTCATTTTTGCAAGGTCAGTGGTATACCACTTGTTATTTACTTGTCTGGAAGAACTGGTTCCAGCTCGTTAAGAACCTCAAAATTACTTCTAATATCATTTCAAAAATCTGGTTTGCATCTTTATATGTAAACTTGAGATAAAGACTATGCCAGTCAAATGAGACAAGGCTAATTAAATCTAACACAGCAGAGTGGGGGGTGGGGGGGGGGGGGGGTGGGGGGGGGGGGGGGTGGGGGGGGGGGGGGGTGGGGGGGGGGGGGGGTGGGGGGGGGGGGGGGTGGGGGGGGGGGGGTTAAATTATTACATTTTTTTATTATTATTTATTTTTGCTCCCTGGACATTTCTCTACAAGAAAAAATTAGATTTTAGTGTTTTTGGACCTTATTTCCTAAAGAAAAATTAAATTTTCATTAGGTACTACACGGGCGTCAGCGGCAACAAAGTTAGCTATTTCTTGCCCACTGAAAAATCCTCTAATATTATTATCTATGCACATATTATAGTATGGCTACTAATATACATTGTTTATTTTACATGCCTTTGAAGTTTGTATTTATTCTCTGTCAGCTGTCATAGATCAGAAAGAAAAAAAAAACTGTGTACTATAATGTTATTGTTTTGACAGTTGTTCCTAGTTACACTGAAGATTATTATTGCAGTATATTCTTCTTTATTTTTATTTGGAAGAAGAGGAGGGGATTAAAGAAAAAGAAGGACAGATGTATGGAGCTGGAGAGTTTTGAGGCATATAATCTATGTGTTTGTTTATCTTGTTCTAAAATAATGTTACTTTCCACTCTAAGCAAATAAACATGGTTTCTTATGTAAATGAAAAATTATTTTCAGTATACAGTAGGCCTATGGTAAGAAAGTATTGTTGTTAGTGATAATGGTAGAAAATTATTGTTTATTGAATTAAATTTATATAGGTTAGTTTATGTTTATTTTCTTCAGTTTTTTTCTTTAAAAAAACTAACAAAACCTTAAATGTCATTTTCCGAAAATCACATTTTACAGCGTTTTGTGAAGAATAGATTTGAATAACTCAGGTAATAAACAAGATATCAAGCTAAAATTTTTACTTCATGTTCTTGATTATATAAAGCAACTTTTTGGGTATAATTAAGTGTCTAGCATTAGTAGATTTTAAAATAAAAATTGGTTTATAATGTGTGCTAATAAAAGATTTTTTAAAACTATTTTCAACCTGGTTAAAAAATAATATATGCATGGTATGGTCAAACAAATACCCAAAAATTTAGATAGTATCCATGGTTACAAAATGACACAAATTTGAAGGTGTTAGGTGAAATATTAGTCGAGTTATATCAATATTAAAAAAAGTGTTACATTTTGCTGAATAAAAAATTATAAAATGGTACGTATGGTATTTATACGTCCTTCCACCACTTAATGTGGGGTTTCTGAACCCAATCAATGTTAAAAAAACACTAAAAGTCTTCTTTCATCAAAAAACTAAAAAAAAGATATGTCTGAGTCCAGAATCCCCTTAAGTGATTTAAGCAAACAAACAAAAAATTGTTGACGCTTAACAGTAGTTATTTTTAAAGAGCTCTATTCTGTGGTACTCAATAATTCTATGAGCTATTGTGTTGTATTGGTGTCTTCTGCCATCCACAATTGTATTATTTTCATACACAAACTTGACAGTTTCATAAATGTATAAACTATAAACCATTCAAATTTAGAAGTTGGAAAAAATGTCTTACTTAATAGATTCTCTTCTACTTAAATTAAAAATCATTCTTAATGTACTTTTTTGCGGAGGCAATATCCTATCTAATTCTTTCTTGGATGTTGCTCCATAAATACTTATACCGTAAGAAATGTGGTATTGAATAAAGCTTTAAAAATGGTTTTCAGTGTATCAGTGTTGCATTGCTTAGCTATAAGCCTCAATACATACATTCCACTAGAAGTTTTGAGTAGAACATTATCTACAAGCTTATCCCATGTTAAATTTTGATCTATTATCAGACCAAGAAACTTTGTTACTTGCACTTGATGAATAACTTCTTCATCACCAATAAAAATACTAGGATTAATTTTGACTTTTGCCTGTCTTGGTGAAAATGCTATAAAATTTGTTTAGTTTGAATTTAGAAGGTTTTTTTCACTACTTAAAAAGTTTTTAATTAATGATAGGCCAATGAGATGAGATTTAAATACTTTCCTGAGTTTTGCCGGAGACTACAACAATGGCATCATCAGGATTATTATTACACATTGAATTATTATGCCATAACACCAGGGTAGACCCTTCAGGTAATACAAAAATAATAGAGGCGCCAAAATGGAACCTTTAGGGACACTATATTTTAGTTCTGTGATATTTGACTCAAACCTTTCTTTGTATATATCTTGGCATGTTCTTTGTAATAATTCATTTCTACACATTGTTTTCTTCCAAAAATATATTTTATAAACCAGGACAGTAAACCATGTTGTTATGTATTTAATAATTGTGACATAAGATGTGAAAAAAAATGGTTTTAAACTACCTTTTCAAAAATTTTGAAGAATATTCTAAGTAGAGACACAGGTCAACAGCATGTAACATCTCATAAATCTTTTTTAAATTGGAACAATTTTGGCTATCAGGAAAAATCTTAAGACATTAAAAAGTTATTTATTACATATTTCAAGAGGCTAATGATGTAAGGTAAGCATTGTTTTACTATAACAATTGGGATTTCGTCATGTCCGGCAGAGTATTTATTGTCAAAAGATCAAATTATTTTTGTTACCTCATGTGACTGGTTTGAAGTGGAATTTTGAGTGGATTGTGTCAGAGTTAACTACGGTAAATTTAGATGCTGAGTGTGCGTCTTTGTGGTATTACCTATTAACTGCATTTGCAAAACAGTTATAAAGTGTTTCACTTACTATGTTTCTGTCTGTTACGTGATTCCCACCATGAGATAATGAAATATTTGTATTTTTGTCTCTGAATTTATTGATTTAATTTATCTCCACGTTGTTTTACTTTATTTTTGGAATTGTTTACTTTTCCACTGAAAACCGATTTTTATTGCTATCTATGTGTTATTAATTTTTATTTCCTTTTTTAAGTTTTAATTAAATATTTTACATGTATATATTTTGACAGTCTAAATTTCAATTCTTACACTACAATTTCTAATTTCTTAGTTTACACTTCATTACAAATCAATTTACTTTCTTTGAACACTTTATCTGTTTCAAACTGTTTTGGAAAATTTACATCGAAATAATGTTTTTAAATACACTAAAAGTATCATACTTACAATTAAAAACACTTTTGTAAACTTCCAACCAGGATTCTGATGCCAGGTTTTTTGAAAACATACCTATATTACTTTTAGTGAATTTCCGTGTTAAACTTTTATATTTACAATCAATATTTTTTATTTCCAATGTTGGTAATAAAGTTATCAATTGAGGTTTCAAAGCTTTCAGTCACTCGAGTTGGATATTCCAACATATATTTCATATTTGTACATAGTTAAAAAATATTTTCAAATCATTTTTCTTTAAGACATCCAAATTGAAATCACCTGCAATAATTGCATTTAAAATCTTTTTTACAAAGAACATCCAATAAAATTTCAAAATTTATCAAGAACTGTTCAAGATTTGAGTGGCTAGAAATATGGTAGACACAATAGACAGTGAAAGAAAAATCCCTAATCAAAAGTTCTGGTGAAGAGCATTCAAAACACTTTTCTATCAACAATGACTGTATTTCAGGTTAGTTCACTTCTTTACAGTGATTTTTTTATGTACCAGGATTAAAACTCCTCCACCTCTTCCCACACATCATGCAAATTATGATGCAACTTTATAATTTGGTATATTTAAGAGGTTTAGTTCCTCATTAGTCATCTTATGTTCGGAAAGTGTTATAATATCCATTCAAAAATATATTTAATAGATCTATACAAGATGGCAAATGTTAGGCATTGTGGTGTAAAATACCAAGTTTTGAAATTGAGTATTTTTACAGTTTGTTGATAGTTTGCTGCTCCGATAATTATAATGCAGAGTTAGTCCAGTATTTTTCCCTGGTCACATCGGAATACAGAGTAGATCTCAGCTATCGACTTGGCCACATTTTGTTATCCAAAAATTGTTTGCTTGAATCAGTTAAAGGTGGAGTAGTCCATGCCACTATGCAGTTCAGATCACTCAACTGAGGAGGAGAGAAGGTCGAGTGTTTATTATTCGGAATTTCCAGACGTTTCAGAGGCACCTGAAGCAGTTTGAAGTTGCTAGTTGAACAGTTCTCTAATGCTTCAGTGTCTGATCTATTAATACTATAGATTGTTCAAAGAAATAGAATAGAAAATACTACCGTTCTAAGAAAGTTTATTAAATAAATCTATTTTTATCGCTATCTATGTTTATAAAAATATGTTAGGAGGGTTATTAACCCTACATCGGGTGCTAAACAGAGTTTTCCTCCGTGTATTTTTTATTATTAACAATAGTACTACTTTTCTGATGTTGGCAGTCGTTTCCCGCAGTGTACTTCACGAGCATCTTTCGGGGAAGCAAAACAATAGCCTCCCGCTTATCTTTGTCAAAATCTGTCAGTATGACGTCTACTTCCGTGCGAGACTGGACGAATCCTCCGTGAGCGCCCGATGTTGTGTTTGTAGTGCTTGGACGAAATCTACGTGAGCGCCTTATTGTGTTTAGTTTTTATGGAGTAATAATCCGTGTGCGCCTAAATGTGTGACCTGTGATGGTTTCTTTTTAAGTTTTACAATATATTTTATTTGAATTTTGTGAAATGGAGAATGAAGACGAGAGACTTGTCAGTACAGTACCCGTGTGCTAGGGAACATTTCAGTACTGTTTATGGAATGAACATTGTCGTTATAATAACGAGAAGGAAAATGTTTTGAAACTTTGTGTGGTATTAAAAAAATGTTTAGTAAAGAATAAATTTTTATTTCAGAGTAATAGTTGACATTACATTGTATAATAACTCAAGAATTGAAGTAAGTTGTTTTTGTAAGAAGTTAAAAACTAAGTTAATTTCCATATATTATTACAGTAGGTTAAAAATTTTTACAAATAATTGCATTATCCCTTAAAATAAATCATTTTGTTAGTATACAATAACATTTTTTAGGATTTTGAATTTCTTATTTCAAAAATTCATTACATAAGAGAGTAATTTTTATTTAACTTCTAAAAATGAATATATTACTTTGTAATTAAATCCGTATGAATATTTAAACAAATAAAAACAGTTTAAACGACTATGATATCCATTATTCGCTAACCTGGAGGAAACCTCCGTGAGCGCCTGATAATGTTTCTAATTTTAAGCGCCTGATGGAGGGTTAATATTGTTTATATGATGAAATCTGGATTGTGATACAGTTAATGCTTGTTATATCCTATTTATATTAATTTCTAATATACTGAAAGACATGCTACTGAACAGCGTTCTATAACAGCATCAAAGTTCTACTTCTTCGCTCAGTTCTTATTGAGGGTCAGCTGACTGGCACTCCTATTTGAAATTGTGAATTTTACTTTAGTGTATAATCTAACTAGTGTGTTTTTTCCTATGATTCCTTTGATGTATTGTCCCATTTCCTTCAATAATCTAATTGTAAAAAGTAGGCCAAAGAATTTTTAGGTCAAGTGTTGTAAAAAATAAATACTTAGGAATAAACTATTTTCAAATCAAGTTTTTTTAAACAACAAATTTTATGTGTAGAACTTATTTGGGTATTTTGGTTACCAATGTCTGCCACAATGGCAGTACTTATCCCTTCAAGTACTAATTAAATCGCTTTAAAATGCTGGGATATTTTCAAACATGTTTTTTTGGATTAATGAAAAGTTAAGTATAATGATAAGATAAAATGCTTACAATTTTAGATGCAAGAGGGTTGTTCTTTGTAGACTGACAGAATAATACATCATTATACATTTTTCTAATTATTAAAAAACTAATTAATATAATTTTTTTTTAATAACCAAAATTTCTAAATATACAAATTGTTCCATATTTAATTTTTAATATGAAAATATCACATAATAGCATTTGTAACAAAATATAAATTTAAAAGGATTAAAAACACTAATCATGCCCTGTTGACAAATTTACAAATAGTAAACTACATAAAGAAAAATTATTTAGACTAAAGATATTATTTCAAAATGAACTATTTTTATAGCAAATTAGTTACACATAAAAACTTAATATCTGTTAAAATATGAAATAACATGGAAGTATTACATGCCAACAGCTGACCGAATTAGCTGAATTTTATTAGTTTCCAGAATCTTCATAATAGCGCTTCCAATATTGTCAGGGAAAAGATCATTCTTTCCTGCATATTTCTATACAAATTACAAACTTAATGAATTCCCAGTGCATTACTTGCTAGGTGGTGCAATTTATTTTTGGCTGGAAAGTTATTTTATTACTTTAAATTCAAAGCCCTCTAAAATGTGACAGATGCCCTAGTGTGCCTGCTGTCTTATGAGAATAGATATTTATCTTCACTCAATATAGACCAGAAGTAAATGTGTTAAGACAACTTACCTGAAGAAAACAAAAAAGGAGATAACATATATCACTCAATGAGAAATTACAGACATTTAAAGTAAGAAAATCAGGAAATTCTGTATAAAGCCCAAACAAAAATACTACAGATAAGAGAGTGTGATATTTTTTACAGTATTATGTATATGAATTTTAACTTCAGAAATGATATGTTTTCTATGAACTTATGACAAGCAATTTATATTTTTAATTAAATGTAACTCTAGTTATAGTTTATGTGAGTAGCCTTACCAGTTGGGGATCTGAAAAATTTGGCAGTTTGGTCGTTGTGAGGGAAATAATTATACAAGAAATTGAGAAGACTGCAACAGCTACGAGGATGACTACTGGATGAGTGGAAATCAAGCTTGTATACCTGAAACAAAAAATAAGAGACATGTGTATGAAATATTGTTCTGTGTATAAAACTGGTTAATATTTTCATGCAGCCGAAACGATCTTACTATTTAAAACTAATTCTTCCTCATGGATCTCGATAGGAGACGGCCCCTACTCCTTAACCTTACCCCATCCTAAATATCCTATTACTCTGGAAGCAGCGCAAAGGTTCTTACAGGACTAAGTGCAATTTTTATAAGCTTATTGTCCTAAAAGAACAAAAAAAAAAAACAAAAAAACCTTATATAGTTTCATGTAAAATTTATTGAAACAATTAAGTAATGATAGGCTTCTTATTTTTCATTGATTCTGCTTATCTATCAGTTTATCTAGTAACTACAACACTTACCAGCTCATTTTGAAGTTACAGGAGTTCTACTCTTTCAAACCTGAAATATTAAAGTATACATTACTAAACTGCACAATTAAGTTCTAACAGTATATCAAATAACAATTTTTAATTAGTAAATTGGACAACAGGTAAAAGAGGGTTTGTCTACACCAATCTCCAATAAATTGTTACAAAATAGACAATAGACAATAGACAATATTCTTTTAATGACATATTCGTAGAGAACAGTACATTGTGTCAATACAAAGTGTTTTAAAAACAGGTTCAGGTGTTGTTAAAAAATTCTTTTTCTGTGTAGTAAGGATTTTCTTGCAGCCATATGGTTAGTTGATTCTTGAGCCTCTTGATTGGTTCTTTCTTGAGATGTTCTGGCAGATGGTTGAAATAGACTGCACCTTTATATGATGGCTTCTTCCATATAGACTGAGGTGGTGAGGTGGTAGTGTGAAGTTCGCAGCATGTCTAGTGTTGTGGCAGTGTATGTCTCTGTGTCTGGTCTGTGCTGTGGTGACTGCATGTAGGACAACTTCTCGAATATGGAGTGACACAACTGTGAGGATCTTGAGCTCCTTAAAGGCATCTCGACAGCTTTCTTGTGGGGCAATGTCTGCAAGACACCTTATTGCTCTTTTTTGTTGTATTAAGAGCCTTTCCATGTTGGCATTACTTGTTCCCCCCCAGGTTGCTATGCCATACCTGAGGTGGGATTCAAATAAAGAAAAATATGCTGTTTTTTGCTGTTTCCAGGCTACTTATTTGTTTTAAAAACCTCCTTATGACATAGGTGCTGGAGGCGAGCTTCTTGCAGAGGTGATCTATGTGGGCTGTCCAGGCCAGGCTTGGAGTCTATAGTTACCCCAAGGTGTTTGGTGTTATTTTTGGATTCTATGCCCGGTAATGCTATGTTTGGTGTTGTTCTTATTTTTTGTGGTAAAATTTAGCTGGACTGTTTTCTTTTCGTTCAGGACCAGTTCGTTTGTGGTGCAATATAGTCTAGTAGTGTTGAGGGTGGTGTGTATGTTTCTGGTAAGTGTTTCTGCTGATCTATTGGCCAGTGTGAGCACTGTGTCGTCGGCGTACATTACTGTATGGCAGTTGTCCTCCAAACAGCCAGGAAGGTCGTTAGTGAAGAGGAGGTACAGCACAGGGCCCAGGACTGAACCTTGTGGGACTCCTCGTTGCGCAGTGGTGGGTTCAGATTTGATTTTTTTGTTTGATGCCATTTTCTGTGTATTGTATCTCCACAAGCTGTTTCCTGTCATATAAGTAGCTGTAGAACCACTTAGCCTCTGTCCCAGTCACTCCAAGGGTGTTTTAACTTTGTGAGTAGTCTGTTATGACTGAGACAATCAAAGGCTTTTACTGAAATCTAAGAAAAAACTTGTTACAGTGTTTCCCTCTTCTAGTTTCGTCGATTACATGTTCTACAAGTTTGTATCAGGGCAGTAGCGGTTGACCTCCCCTTTAGGAACCGTTGTTGTTGGCCTGTGAGGAGGTTATTCTCTTCTAGGTGGAGGAGTAGCCTGTCGAGGACTACCTTTTCTATTATTTTAGAGAAAGTCGGGATAAGTGAGATGGGTCTGTAGCTACTAGTGTTGGTAGTTTCGCCATTTTTTGTATTTTGGATAGACTTTAGCGGTTTTTAGTAGATCTGGGAAGATTCCTTGTTGGAGGGATTTGTTTGTGATATCTGCCAGAGGGATGGTTAATTCTTCTACACAGATTTTCGTCAGTTTTGCTGATATTTCATCTATACCCGAGGAAGTTTTTGGCTTCAGGGAGTTTAATGGCATTTTTTTATGTCATTGTGGGGTTACTGGTCGAAATTGCAATTCATAATTTACTTCTGGCAATGGGTCTTCGTTTTGTGGGGTGTTAAGCCTGTTATGGTGGGTTTGGAGTGTTCTTTTCCGCTACTGTGGCAAAAAAGTTATTGAAGCAGTTTGCAATGTCTGTTGGGTCTTGGGTTGTTTCCATTGTCGAGTTGTAGTTTCCATTCTCTGGTTGTGTTAGGTTTTGCGTTTTCGCTCATTATTTATAATTTGCCACAGAGCTTTAGGCTTGTTGTCAGCATGTTCTATGTGAGCAGCTGTTTGCTCTCGTTTGAGGAGCTTGAGTCTTAGGTCATACTCTTTTTTCCTTGCTGCTGTTTCGATCTTGTCCTCAGCTCTCCCTGTACATTGTTCTCTTTCCAGTGCTTGGATGTATGCTTTTTTTCAGCCTTGTGCACTCGTCATTCCAATGAGTTCTCTTGTTAAGTGGTCTTCTTCTTGTTGTTGTTAGTGGGCAGGTATTATTCCAATGTTACTTGTAGGATTTCATGAAAAACTATTGTAGGCCTGGTTGGCGTCGGCTGTTTAAGAGTACGTTATCCCAGTTTTGGCACTGTAGGCTTGATTTGAATCGATCTGTAGACTTTTTGTTGAATATTCTCTTCTTCTCATTTTCCAGTGGGAGATGGTTTCTCTCTGTTTGAACTGTAATTTTTTGCGCCGTGTGTGATCAGAGAGTCCCGATGGTATTACTGCTGTTTGGATTAGTTGTGTGTCTATGTTTGTACAGATCCAGTCAATAGATTTTGCAGATTTAGCAGTGATTCGTGTAGGTGGTAAACTCTCTCTGATTATGTCAAAGGAGGAGAGGAGTTCTTCGAGCTTGCTGTTGTCACTGTTTGCCACAAGGTTGTCAACATTTACATCTCCCATTAGGATTGTTTTTAGTTTTCGTTTGCAGTGCTCTTTCAAGTTGGTCAAGTAGAATGTCAATTGCGTTGTTCAGGTTTGCACTTGGTGGTCTGTAGACTCCAAGTACTTTGACTACTTCCTTCTTTAGTGTTATTTGAAATAAAGCTGTTTCACAAATCAATTCAGACCGGGTCCGCTTGTATTCAAGAGTATTATTTGATTTTCTAGTCCTTTTTTGGCATACCCTAGTACACTCCCCCTTTTTTGTGGGCTTTCCTTGTGAAGCCTCCGACCAGGGAGTACCCCTCCAAGCACAAGCAGAGTGAGAAGTGTACACTGCTGATAACATGTGTCATTGTTGGTAACAGGTATCATGCTAGTGCTACACAATATATTGCAGATTCTCGCTGCATCAAAAACCATGTATTGATTCCAATCACTTCCTGCAATTTTTTCTATATTACCCATAATTCTCTTAACATTAAATATATTTTGTTACAGGCATCGTACAAAATTATACTTAATTCAAATCAGTTTGTTTGTGATGTTTATGTATTAGGCTCTACTAAAAAAATTGTCACTATTAAAAAAGGTGAAAAGAGATTGTGACAAATTGATAGTAAGTGTGATAATATACTGCTTTTACAAGGATATATGGAAACAGAGGAATATTTTATTAGTGACGGTAGTGGGAAGACCTTAATAAGCGGCCTACTCTCGTAATTGGATTGCTATTATGCAACAAATCGATATATTATCCAACTTCTATATGTAAAAATTGTGCGTAATAAAGAGTTGTAATAAATTACCGTAACAAGAATCTCGTACATTACAATTAAAAAAAAAATTAACAATAACATTACAAAACCAACTATGGCCTAGACTTAGATATCAAAGAAACCTTACAATATTTTTATAACTTAACCAGCTTTAAATCAATGAGTAACTGCTTTTGTGAAATGGAGGAAAGAATTCTCCACATGTGTTACCAGGAGCCAAACTCAGATGTTGAAGCCACTTAAGCAAATCTCGTCACTTGTGAGAAGTATTTCACATATTTTCCTCATATTCATCGCTATTTTCAAAGTCTCAAAATATTAGTTACTTCCTGTTATTTATTGTTTACATTAAAATTACTATAACTAATAATTTGAAATTATATACTAAGTTAAATAAATTATAATATTGAATTATTCCTTTGGATAAAAACAATCAAACCATTCAATAATAGCAATCGAATAACAAGTGTACGCCGCTTATTAAGGTCCACCTCTACTGAAAAAATTGTCATGGTACTTTGGGATTATACTGACCACACCCAGACATGAATCGTTATTTGACATTTTGCTTCTACTGATTACTAGATTAGCGTAGAACAATATTTCGTCAATATAATACAGGAATTGTCTTATCGCAAACCCCTCCCCACCCTCAGACAGAGGTCAAAGTCGAGCGATCTAGTAGATAACGTGATTGCAGAGTCTCGCCGCCCGCTCAGCTGGTGCGTCGCTTTGTTGTACTTCCGTGTTTTACCTCTACAGTTCTCCAAACACAAAAATTCAACAAAAACAAACATCACAAAACTAAAACTAAACTCTTTATTGAAAAAACACTCAAAACTTGTTTTTATTCTTGATCACACTCCGCCACCCAAAATGCGAGTGCCTCCGGCCATCAGCGCGGGCTTCGGGCTGATGTCAACGAAAGAAAAACATCCCTCAAGATAGTACCTATCAGTAAAATAATATAAAATTCTAGAGGGGCTGATCAGAAATATAAATTGAATTGTGATGGAAAGGCAATTATGTACCGTGCAAATCATGTGATGCCGCGCCTTGCCCTAATCGGGATTATCGACAAAGATAAGATAACAGCGACAACAATACCTGGAAATGCTTGTAATTTTGTAATTAAACAGTTGTTTTTTTTTGTTCTATCATGTTTGTTTCTATAAATTTATATTTTTGTGTTCTCCATACTGGTGTGGTCGGTATAATCCCAAAGTACCATTGTCATTATTGTAAAAAGTGAAAACAGAGATTGTGACAAACTGATAGTAAGTGTGATAGATATACTGCTTTTACAAGGATTATGGAATCAGAGGAATGCTTTATTAGTGATGGTAGCTGAAAGCCTGAATTCTATAATTGTGGCGATTAATGAATCCTTCAATTACTTGAATAATTGGAAAGCTACTTTGGACAATTTCTCGCATTTGAAAGCTCACCATTAACTTTTTTTAACTAATATCTCTAAATCTTAGTTGTACACATGTACGTATTCTAGTTTTCTTTATAGTACTAGAGGCAGTTGTGGCTTCGCTGTGGGCCAACTGTTGTACTGGCAGTTTTTCACAGATTTGTGTGGTTAGATTGCAAATTGGAATGATAAAAAATGCATTAAGTTTATAAGAAATGTGTGGGTTATCATCCTTTTGGTACATTTGTTGGAAAGTTATTATTAAATTAAGTGAGGAAAGGCCTAAAAATTAAGAATTAATTTTTCAAAATAGGAAGAGAGGCTGAGCTTTCAGTGTAGGGAGTCTACCATAGATTAACGATTAAATGCAAGTTTGGGTAGAGTACGATAAGCAGACCCAGTTTTTTATATCGATTAGTACAATCATTGATACTTAATATTCATTTATGAAATACATGTTTATAAATCATATAAACATATCTATAGTCATAATCACGATCATATTTTAAATTTAAATAACTAATGCACAGAGTGATAATCTCATAAACAATATATGAGCTCTAACGATCAATCAAACAATTAGATCTGGAAATGGGAAAAACTCATCAATAATAATAAAATGATAACAATGTAAAAAGCATTTATATGAGGAAATACGGAATATGCATAATTATTCACGTGTTTTCTCCTGGGTAACAATGATTAACCGTTTTTGAGAAGTTGTTGAAGCATCTTCTCTAAAAACTAAACTTCTCTTCTGTACAAATACTCACAGAGATAATCTACAAGCAGGTCGGCTGATATGCCACTTTTTAAACTTTTTAAGCTCACGGTCCTCCGCTGTCGGAGGACCGTGAGCTTAATATATATATAAGACTGTCGGTTATTATATATAAAAGAAAATACGGTACTTTGGGATTATACCGACCACACCCAGACATGAATCGTTATTTAACATTTTGCTTCTACTGATTACTAGATTAGCGTAGAAGACTATTTCGTCAGTATAAAACAGGAATTGTCTTATCGCAAACCCCTCCCCATCCTCAGACAGAGGTCAAAGTCGAGCGTCTAGTAGATAACGTGATTGCAGAGCCTCGCCGCCCGTTCAGCTGGTGCATCGCTTTGTTGTACTTTCGTGTTTTACCTCTACATTTCTCCAAACACAAAAATTTAACAAAAACAAACATTTACCAAACTAAACTCTTTATTAAAAAAACACTCAAAACTTGTTTTTATCCTTGATCACATTCCGCCACCCAAAATGCGAGTGCCTCCGGCCATCAGCGCGGGCTTCGACAGCACCTTCGGTGCTGCCCCGCGCTGATGTCGACGAAAGAAAAACATCCCTCGAGATAGTACCTATCAGTAAAATATCAAATTCTAGAGGGGCTAATCAGAAATATAAATTGAATTGAAATGGAAAGGCAATTATGTACCGTGCAAATCACGTGATGCCGCGCGGCCTGCCGTAATCAGGATTCTCGAGAAAGATAAGATAACAGCGACAACAATACCGATCACAATACCTGGAAATGCTTGTAAGTTTGTAATTTTGTAATTGAAGAGTTGTTTTTTCGTTCTATCATGTTTGTTTCTATAAATTTCTATTTTTGTGTTCTTCATACTGGTGTGGTCGGTATAATCCCAAAGTACCGAAAATACTTATACTATATGAAAACGTATTTATAGTTGATACAAGTTAGTTATTGTTCATATATCAGTATCAGTTAGTTATATCGAAAATTATAATTTAGTAATATCGTTTGTCAATATCGATATAAAAAAAAACCGGATCCGCTTATCGCACCCTACCAGTAAGTTTAACCAAAAATCAACTTAAACTTACATAACCCATAGGCCTAGCCATGAACATATTGTATTGAGGAAACTAAAAAACTTTTAAGTGTTTAATAAGTACGTTATGTAAAATGTATACAGCAACATTACCTTAACTCGGACTAGGCAACAAAATTCATATAGGATGCTAATAACGTGAAAAAGTTTAAAAATAACTACGGGGTGTATAGCATTGTTATTGTGTTAAATTAACTTGAACTATATTAGTTCATATCCATAAGACTAATTCTTAACTCAAGCAACGTATTGCCACAAAGAAATAAATATCAACGTTCCTAACCTCTTACTCCGTTTCAACTCCGGTTCTTTCTAACTCAGTTGATCATTTTGTTTATTTTGTTTTGTTTATTCTTCTTCTCCACAACACCTTCTAGATATTGGCTAGGTACCGTGGAGATGAAGAATAGGTCAACTAGTTGTTCTTAACAGCAACAAAAATGGAAGCACACGTGAAATGAATAGTAACATGAGAGGAGAGAATTAATTCAAAGAAAATGTAGGGCAATGGTTCGAGTTCCACAATAATGCCTCCCAATAATTACAACCAAATTCCACATGTGGAATTTGTGGAGGGAATATTTACTTGACTCAAAGCTTCCATAACTACAGGTGGCTTGAGTATCAGCCATCAGGTTACTTTGTTCCATATAGAAAAGTCGTATGGCTGTCTAAGAAATATGACAATAACAAGGTACTCCTAATTGAACTATGACATTAAGGGCATTGTGAAATGGAAAATATTAATTTTTGACATTTTTAGATTTTTATTGATTTTTATTCCTTGAAATGTTACCTTTAAAATGATATACAATACATATAGGTAGCTGTTTTATTTCATTTTGAAAAATTTGATTATATATGGTGATGTACGCTACTATGGAAACAAAAAATCTAGTTCTCTCACGACATCATAAGTTTTCATCACTATACACAATGCTTCTACTTATTTCTGAGATATATTTTACTTTCCAGGTTGGCTATTCTGTCTATTACAAGCTGTTGTTTTTATTAGTGAACTCAGCTGTCTGCTCTAAACAATATTATTGTCTTCATTTCTTTGCATTTAGTGAAAAGTGAAGTACAACAAGTATAGATACAACAAGTATAACTGTTTCATGTGAAGTGTTATATTATAATATATCATATTAGCCATTATAATGGGTAATAATAAAAAAGTGGGGTCTTTTAGAAGTTGTTACAAGAGGAAAAACGTTGGAAAGCCTAAACCTAATGAAAGCTTAGTTGTTGAGAATAATGAACAAAGTAGGCCTAGGCTTCCACCTATTTCTTCGTCTAGGTTGAAGCTAGGTAAGAACTTTGAATATTATCGGAAGAATACTGATAAATTGGAGTATGAAATAGTGGACATAAATGAACTATCTGATGCCCTCACTGCTTTGGCAGTATATAGGTTTTGCCACCATAGCCTAAAAATAACCAAAACAAACATAGTAGGGCTAGCCACCAAATTTAGATTATTTTGTACAAATTTTAAACAATCTGACACATCTTTTACTAATAGTAAGAAGATTTCAGTAGTAAGTAGGCCTAAGTCAGGTGATACACCTAAGCCTATAACATTTTATGATATTAACTTGCGCCTGGTTACGGCTAAGGTTACATGGCGGCACAGAGCCTTTGTGGAATTCTAAATCTTCCCCCTCCGCCCACACTGTTTACTTCACATCAGAATGCTATTGGAGAAGCATGTACAACTTTATGTGAAGAGTCAATGGCTTGTTCAGTTGAAGTAAATCAGAATCGAGATCTGTGTGTCGCCCTAGATGGGACGTGGCAAAAGAGAGGGTTTACGTCGTTGAATGGTGTTATGACTCTCACATCCGTCGACACAGGTAAAGTACTGGACTTTCATGTTATGTCAAAATACTGCCAGTGTCCTTTGAGAAATGAAAATGAACACCTTGATACATGTTCTGCAAATTATATAGGGACCAGTGGGGGTATGGAAGTTGACGGTGCCATTACCTTGTTCCATCGTTCCATCCAAAAGTACAACGTTCGATACACAGATTACCTGGGTGATGGTGATTCTGCTGCTTATAAGTCAGTAGTTGATAGCAAACCTTATGAGAATTGTGACATAAATAAACTTGAATGCATTGGTCACATTCAAAAACGCATGGGAACTAGGTTACGGAAACTGAAATCATTGAATAAAGGAAAACTGTCAGATGGGAAACCATTATCCGGAAAAACCCGTCTCACTGACCTGGCAATTCAAAAGATTCAATTGTTTTATGGATTAGCAATAAGAAGGAATACAACAAGTGAGAAAGACATGCAGAAAGCTGTATGGGCTACCTTCTACCATATAATGTCTAACAACAACAAACCAACGCACGAACTCTGCCCATCCGGAGACGACACTTAGTGCAAGTACAAGAAAGCTATGGTTTTGGGTCTCACATATGATCATTCAAAACATTTTCACCTACCTGAAACAATAATGCTTGAAATAAAGCCTATATTCAAGTCTTTGTCTGATCCTGTTCTTCTAAATAAATGTTTGAAAGGGAAGTCGCATAACCCAAATGAATCACTCAATAATTTGATATGGTCACGAATTCCGAAAAGAACATTTGTAGGACTGTCCACTTTGAATTTTGGATTGTCAGAAGCTGTATTAACTTTCAATAATGGATATGTCTCCAAGGCAAAGGTGTTTGAACATCTAGGTCTTCAAGCTGGAGAACATTTTGTGAAAACAATGGAATTCTTCGATCGAAAGCGAGTCAACGAAGCAGACAAGGCGATGAATGAACTCGAGAAGAAAATAAGAATCAAGAGAACAATGGCTAAAAGAAACTTGGAAGACCAATATGCAGAGCTAGAAACCCCAGACAACCCCTCATACAGTGCTGGTGGCCATTAAATAGGTATTATTGTACATTAAAACTGTTATAAAACTTATTTTGTTTAATTACCAAAAGTTACCTTTTTTAACTTTCACTACACATATCTCAGAAACCACTCAATATATCTTGTTGAAATTTTTACTGTAGTTTTATAACTGCTAAATAAAGTTCCTAACACAAAGATATATAAATATTATGAGATATATATTAAAATGAGAGCACAGGTCTGACCAGGATAACATTAGATCAAACTCTTCTAAACCTAAGAGAAAGGATGTTACTGTTGTACTCTGTTTCTAAGCATCTCGATTTTCATCATCCGATAAAAGTGCAATACAGAAAATTGAAAAAAGAATTCAGGGACAGCATTAGGTCTGCAAAGTCGGAATTGGTTTTAAAAAAATTATCAAACTCCAACAACATTCAAAAGGCTGCATGGCAAATTATCAATGATTTAAATCCGAGCAAAAAGAGAAAAAATTTTAAACCATTTTCATTTTTGACACCGGAAGGAGTTGTAGAGCAAGACCCTCGTGTTGTGTCTGAGGGTTTCAATGAATTTTTTAGCCGGGTCGGAACACGACTGAACTCGTTACAACCCTCATCATCAGTAGAGTGCTATAGGTCATCTGAGCATGTAGGTCCTTCTTTGTACTTGACGCCAACAGATGAATTTGAAGTTTTGAAAGTAATCAAATCACTACGCACGAGTAACTCCTCAGGAAAAGATGGGATATCATCAAAAATTCTAAAGTCCTGTGCCGAACTTTTGGCTGTGCCTCTAGCTCATTTAACAAATGCATCCTTCCAAACTGGAGTTTTTCCTCAACCTCTCAAAACAGCAATTGTGAAGCCTTTGTTTAAAAATGGAAATCATCAGGACCCAGAAAACTACAGGCCAATATCTATACTCTCCACATTTTCTAAGGTCTTGGAAAGGCTCTTTCTTATCCGTCTTGAATCTTTCCTTGAATTGAACAAGGTGGTCTGTCACCAACAATTTGGGTTTAGAAAGGGTGTTTCTACTACAGATGCAATATTTAATTTTGTATCAGAGATTGTTTCTTCGCTTGATGATCACAGGTACACCTTTGCTCTGTTTTTGGACCAAAGTAAGGCGTTCGATGTAGTACCTCACAATTTGTTACTTGAAAAAGTCCGACAGGTCGGTATTAGAGGCAAGGCTTATGATTGGGTTTCGTCTTTTGTGCTCAACCGAAAACAAGTGGTGGCTGTTCCATATATTGACAGTTCGGATTGCCTGGGCACTTACGAGTCGAAGGAGTTGTCTACTTTGACAGGTGTGCCACAGGGTTCCGTTCTCGGACCTATACTTTTTCTCTTATTTGTGAATGATATCCCTACAGCTGTAAATATGGGTAACTTATGTCTTTTTGCTGATGACACATCCTTCAGCATTTCCGATGGAAACAGAGAGCGACTAGAAACTGATATATTTATTCAGAGTAGTTCTTTGTTGCAATGGCTGGAAAAAAACCAACTTCATGTAAATGTAAAGAAGACAAAACTTGTTGAATTCTATTTAAGATCGTCTCGAACAGATGCAAACTCTTCTGATATAGTCATTGGCGACTTTCGTCTTAGTCCTAGTCCCAGCGCTGATTTTCTGGGTCTGGTAATTGATTGTAATTTGTCCTTTCACAATCACATCGACAAAGTAATTAAAAAATTAAGCAGCAGTCTGTTCATCTTACGAAGATTGGCTACTTTCTCTAGTAAAGATGTTTTGCTGACAGCTTACTATGGGTGCTTCTACACTCACATGAGTTATGGCTTGATCATATGGGGTCATGAATCCACTAAGACTAAAGCCTTGTTTACCCTCCAGAAGAAAGCCATAAGAGTGATATGTGGACTCAATCGTTCTCAGTCATGTAGAGGTTTTTTTAGACAGAATAAATTGCTGACGTTTCCTAGTCTATATATACTGGAATGTTTGACATTTGTCTTTAAAAACAAACACCTTTTTCCAGTACAACAGTCAAATTATAATCTCCGCGGTACAAATTCCTTAACTCTTCCAAAACATTCAACAACATTCTTTGAAAAACAAACCCTCTACTCTTGCATAAAATTTTTCAATAACTTGCCATCTGGGTTCAAGGAGGCCAACACTTCAATATCATTTAGGAGGAAGATAAAGTGCTTGTTATCTGAAAAGGAATATTATAGTACTAATTGTTTTCTAATTGATAAGGACCTTTAGTTATTTTAGAAACTAGGCTAGTTCATTTTCAATGTACACTGACGATTGTTATGCATGTAAATGTCTTCAACAATAAAAATAATTTGATTTGATTTGATTTGATACGTACCAAATAAAAAAATATTTTTTAATCAATTTTTTGAAAAGTTTAAAGACTAATAAGGTAAATTTAATAAAAAATTCCCATGAGCTTGTAAATAAATAATCTTGTGTTAGGAACTAGATAAAAAGTTAATCTTTAAAACAAAACAAAAATTAAAACAATATCTCAAGTAGAAAAAAAGTTATGTGCATTATAGCTAACATTGAGTTTAAATGGAGTTCGGAGTGCCCTTAATACATGAAAGCATCTTTTGGGAAGCCAGTAGCAACTAACCCAATTATTTGAATGGGAATATACAATTTTAATATTTTCTCTTCAAATTGAAGCCATTCCAATTCCATTGTGTTCCATTCCATTCATGGTTCCCCATGGTTACCTTGTTCCATACAGAAAAATCGTATGGCTGTCTAAGCAATATGACAATAACAAGGTACTCCTAATTTTATTGAACTATGACATTAATAGCCTACATGAAAGCGTCTTTTGGAAAGCCAGTAGCAACTAACTCAACTATTTGAATGGGAATATACAATTTTAATATTTTCTCTTCAAATTGAAGCCATTCCATTGTGTTCCATTCATGGGAAAGTCACATGATCAAGTTACCAAGTTTGTCAGCAGCTTCCTGTTGTGAAAAATGTACGTTAATATTATGCACATATAATTATTACTATTTAGACGGTTTTGGTTGAGTGTGCTTATATTAATTTAAATATATATTAATGTCACTTATTAGGTACAGTATATAATTACGCTTATTTCTCTAATCAGGAAACACATCATAATTTATTACTGATGGGGCGAGACTAAAATTAATGGGAATACTTTATTTGTTTTAAGTGTGCTATAATGTTATACTAATTGTTCTATTAATAACTAATGGATATCCACTAATCATAGAAATTATGCTATTTTAGCTTAAAATAAACAGTTTAATCTTTGTACATGCAATCATAAAATACACAGTTTAGAAATTTCCAATTATTGCCCTTTGATCTCGAACTTACGTTTACGACATTCTATGGATACAATAAAATGCGTTATTATATCATTCAACCAATCATGAATCAACTAGAATAATACAATGGGTGATTTGGGAGGGAAGTATAGATACATTCAACCTTTTTAAACAGTGGCATAATGTTGAAGTTGATTAGTACTTCTAAGTTTATTGGACCTAAAAACTCTTTCTAATTGACAATTTAATATAATGTCAATTGTTTTTTGACGGAAATGTATTTTTATTGTTAGGTACCTTAACATTTTTACCTTATAACATATTTCAGACATTTGCTATCGTAATAAGTGAAAATGAAAACTACGTTTCGAGCCTTGAAACCTATCATCTTCATCAGATGTCAAAACCCTTATTTGTAGTATAAGTTTGAGCACACACAAGCATTAATCGTCTAAGAAATATGAGGCAATGAAATCAGTTATGGATAACAGCAGAAAAACTCAAGTATCCATTTGAAACTGAAGTAAATGCCAACACGTCACTACACGGAAAAAGCGCACTGAATACTACATTTGTAAATTAACACGCCCGTGACCCATCAACGACGGTAAAAGACTGAAGAAGATCATATGAGGCGCTTCCTTCAGTAGTGCGTCACATCATCTGAAACAAAAACTGGTGATGGCGATGGTTGAGCCGGGAGAGATAAAAGCTAGTCGAATTTCTTTCAGCCTATGTTAATGAATCTCAATGTCGTATTATGTGTTCCAAATTTGTTAGCTCGTAAGGTTCCTTAGAATGTTAAAATTTGTTCAGGTCTCCATTTAATAATTTTTTAAATATTTGTAGGCTTGGAAGCCTAATTTCAACAAATTATTGACTTAACGGTTGATTTTGTATCTGCTATAATTTTATGTATGAAACGTCAGGTATGTTATGTGTGACACCCTGTGAACTAAAACAAAACCTAATTTAATTTAATTAAGATATCTCTTCCAAACTTACTCACAACAGATTTAATAATTTTTAATCTCAGGTGGTAATTGTGTTAATTGTATTAACAATTTACACAAAATACGTACAGTGTTTCCATTTGTAAATAATCATTAACAAAACCTCTGAATAAAAGAGTGCATTTATTGCTCTAGTTGGTGTCAGCAGGTCCGGTCAGCTCACTTATGGTGTCCAAGCCATTTATTTTCTTCTTTTATGGTATGGTCGCTAGTTGGTAGTCGCAAGAAGTAATAGTCAAGCTAACTCAGTTTATATTGGCTGATTGGTTTTTTTTCTTATTTTAAAAGTACATGTAGAGATAAAGAAATGCTATTACCTATTACTTAAATGCTTTATAGATTTCATTACGAAACTGTTTTTACTTAACTTATTCACAATACCGTAAGTATTCTAATTTTTATTTAATGTACTATAAATCACGTGTTTATGTTATGTAAATTATTTCTTTATCACAGTTCGCTGTTTATGTTGTTAGGCAATAAATGAAAGTGCTATAGTAAACTATTGGATATTTGAAGCGAAACTTTTGAAATCGAAGAAAGCAGAAATTATAACTTTTAAATTAATAATAATATCTGGTACCTTTTTTCATAAAATAAATTTATTCTTATTCTTAATATAATATTGATGAATTTTAATTTGGCGCTTTGTAGTAAAGGGCGAGAATATGACCACCCGTTGCCGGTGAGCTAAAGAGGGTAATACAATGTAATACCGCATGTTAATAAAAATTTTCCATTGTCTTTTAATTGTACTTTTCATGCTATATTTTTCATTCTTTCGGCGTCCATTGGCTGTTGTTCAGCTCTGAATTTTTGTTTATTTATCCAGTGTTGTGTTGTTTCATCTTCAATAATAAGAAACAGTTTCATCTTTCATAATAGTCCAGAAACCGAGGGCTAATTTGCAATGTATAAGCAACCTGGTTTGTCTTGAAATCTATAGAAATATCATTAAAAAAATAATCAATCGTCCGGAACACTAGTTTTAATGAAGGGCGAAATAGTATCAAATAGGTTAAAATATAAAATGACAATTTTTCTCGGATTTTATTTTATTAGCTTTACACACAGAACCAACATTCAGGCAAGGAAATAAAATTTTAAATCGGGGTGAGCTAACCATATGCAGTTAATTATTAAGAATTCAAATTAAAAATAAATACTAATTTGCTTGTGATCAACTTTTATTAAGTACTTACACCAAACCATAACATTGGGCCAGGACCGTACTCAGACCTGTTTTTTCGGACAATTTTTAATGGGCCCGGCCCGTGTGGTGAACGTCTATTTAAAGGGACCGTATCCAAGGACAGTGTGATGGCGGAATATGACGGGGCCCGGCCGAATATCTTTTCCGGGGCCCAACCGCAACATTAGTTCGGTGGCGCGGTTAGCGAGGCATCATGGCTCAGACGTCGTGATGCTTGCGGAAACTATATCAGGAAAGTCATAATTTAAACTTGAAAATTCGACTGTGCTGTTAGAACTTCCTTTATTTAAACTTATTTACATATATTATAGACATATGTAAAAATATGCAATTTAAATTAGGCAATTCCTATTGTTGGTTAATAGCAAGTCTTTGTAATGGGGAAAACAATGACCCGGTTGTAACCGTTGCACTTCCTCGTGTTGCAGTGCCATGTTGTGGTACATGTGCTATTCTTATCGACGTGACGTGTCGTACAGGTACTATTGCACCCGAAATTTAATGTCAGTGTTAAGTAACTAGATATCCGTAAACTGTTATTGTGTACGAATTATCCAATATGGTACAATGTAATGAATACACATATTAAATAAATAGCGGACAATTCAATGGATGGATGATTTATTGTTGACAACTCTTCACTGACGCGTCTAAAACTAAAACAGTTGTCCCACAAAATTTGATAAATTATATTATCACTGCTAGTTAAGGGTCGTTTCATTAAACCTCGGTATTCAATTAAAGTCGGAATTGAGAACAAAATAGCAAACCCTAACAAAAATGGCTGTTATTCAAGAGGACTTGATCGGAGACCGATAAAATATGGCAAATCTTTTGACAGCTTTCAAAGCAAATAAATGTTTATTTGAAAGCTCAAAATTTGATTCGAGTTACATATAACATGTAAACATAGTTGCCATTTATTCTTTGAATATCAATTTGTATTTAAACTTCAACATGCCGAATCGCGGTTGAGTTCGCGTGAGTATAGAGGAGTCAGGTTATAGTCAGTTAATGTTCTGGAATTGAGTACTACAAGAAACTGAAGAATTACGAATCGAAGATGTCTTAATGGCATTCATAATTCGAAACAGATTCATATATTATAAAAATGTATATAGAAATCCAAGAGCCTGAAACGTATATATATATATATAAAATAACGAGATATATAAGCTACATGGTATAGTCGAAAGCTGAACTAGCTACTTATATGAGTATATTATTTACTTTAACATTGGTATTCATTATTAATTTTTTTTAATAGTTTTTATCAAAAGTAATATCTCCAACCTTCTTCTGTTGTTTTAGCTTTCGCTACTTAATGAACTAGCGCGTTGAGATTGTAGCAATTGTAGTTCTAAAGATCATTGGTTTAACCAGAGTAGCCTTACATCTGATCGTTTAAAACCTGTTGGTGGTTCAACGTACCCATTACTTAGTAACGCCTAGAATTAATATCAATATTTTGTCTGTAAATGATGCATTAGACTACAATGTTTAATAATGGGATTTTAATACATCCCCATACATATTTTACTATAGTAACTTAATAGGATTACTATTTCTATTTTATTTGAAATTTCAAACTATTTTAACGGGCTAGACAAAAATTAAACACCCATTTATTTTTTTAATTTTAATTATAGTTAATTCAAGGAGATTAGTTGTGTTAGTGTTATGCTTGAAGTACATAGAAATTTTATAAAAAAGTAAAACAGAAGTCACTTAAGTTTAATTCCAAATTATTTTCTCAATATATTGTAAACACAGATCAGTAATAATTTAAAATTCAACATGCGGGTTACAACCATAGAGTGATAATTCAGGACACTGAGCCTTTGTAGTAAAGACTAATTGCATTGTATACGGCAATCCAAACAACGACATAATTATTGTGAGCATCGCAGGGGGATGCAACACAGGGACGCGCGCGCGCACGCACACACACACCAGTTGGACGTAGTACTACGACTGAAACTACGAAACGAAAGAAGACTCACGGGATGTGGACGCAGCAACAGCAAAGTGATATCATTAGAACGGCAGCCAGAGACGATGTAAATTTACGAAGACGGGGCTGGAAGGAGATAATGAGGTGCAGATGCGAGTTCGCCGCGACGACTACCCCACATCCACTCACCATGGCCCTCGCAGCCTACTGAGTGAGCCAGCCTCCCTCCCACCACCCTCTGGCGCTGCCGCGGTACTCGCACTCTACGCGTCAAGGAAATTCCCACCGATATGTATGGCTTATTGATTGTTGCTCTTCGTAAATACACACATTAACCCTTTTAATGGACATAATTCAAACGATCGCCCATAATTTTATAATTACATTATATGTTTTTGTTGGTCTAAATTAGGATTAGGACAAGTCAGTATTTAAGTACAATAAAAAGGTCAGTGCGAGAAAGTATAAACAGCACCTAATAAAATATGGAAATGAGCTATTAATAGGATTCAAAAGTAACTAATACCCAAAGTTCTAATTTGGTATAATTATAAAAACTATCTGTGTTTTGCCGCCTCAACTTCTGTAGGCATACCAAATACATTATTTAATTTTTTTATCATTATTTAGTATAAATAGGCAACTGTAGTACTCTAAATAAGAAGATCCCATCTAGACTCCTTTGGGATTTGGATTGAAAGGAATATTATAGGGACAATAGACAATAGACAAATATTGTACAGTACGTTTTCTGTTATCACAATGTGATAAAACAAACTGTTACATGGTCAATGATTAAAACTACATAACTAAGGCTTATTCTAAAACATTACTTTTGATACATATTTTAGATAAGAGAAGTTTTTTATATGACTGCGGAATATAACTATAAAATTTCAAACGTAATTCATCTTATTTTAATTTTAAAAGAATGTTAAATTTTAATAATTAATTTATATAATTTGAGCGTTTTGCAATTTATTCATTGTAAGTAATGTTTTTATTCAGATTTTGGGTAAATAACTTATCTTATTTTAATTTTAAAAGAATCTAAATTTTAATAATTATAATATATAATCAGTAATACTCATCAATGTATTTCTTTTCGCTATATAATATTTTTATATCAAATCTGAACCAGGAGAAATTTGTTGTATATAACATGTACATCATGCTAATTTAACTTTTATTGGATTGTTCAATAGATGTAGAATGTCTAACATGGACGCCATTCTTTGTATATGAATATGCAACATTTGAATAAAGATTATTTTAATTTTCAAACCTAGATAAAGAGGACTAGTTTCAAATTTTTCTAGTTTATGTGCCGGATATTGAAACAAATGACAAATGCTTGTGTGATATCTCTGATTAAATCTGTATTTTTCAAATTGATCAAGATTTCTGTGGACTAATTTAAGCATTTCAAAAATATATATACATGGCAAAGCTTGGATGTTAAATTTTTTAAATAACGGTTTACATGTTGTTCTTGAATCGCAATGACCTATTGTTCTAATAATTGATTTTTGATTAATAAAGAGTTTTTGCACATTGAGAATTACCCCACAAAGTAATTCCATAACTCAACATTGAGTATACATGAGCATAATAGACAGCTATACCAACTTCCAAAGGCGTTATTCTAACTAGCATAGCAAGACGTTATACTCATAGCATATCTGGTTGAATTAAGTTTCTTATTTAATATATTGATATTATCTGAAAAATTTAATTTAGTGTTGAAATGTATACCTAAAAATTTTACTACTTGTGTATTATTACTGAACCCTTTACAAAATTGATCATTTCTTAATTTAAAGCGTAGTGTATTAGTTTTATCTCGATTTAACAACAGACCGTGAATAAGGACAATTTTGCCAAGTTTGTCAGTGACATCTTTGGTATCAAGTTCTAACTAAGTTAACATTTTTCATCTAATTAGAGCAGTTGTATCATCTGCATATAAAAAGAGGTTACACACTTCTTTAGAGAGGTAATTGGACAGATCATTGACATAGACAATGAATATGATGTGTCATAAAAGATGGGTTCTTGCCCAATCAACTTGACACAAACTAATCAAGTTAAAAGAGACCTGTTAGATAAGTTATTTTACATCTAACTCATTTACCTTTAACAACACGTTCATGAGTTTGTTGTATAAATGAAGAAAAGACATGGCCATTTAAACAGAACACCATTTATAAGTACTCAAAGTTTGCTTGAATTAAAAAACTATAGTACAAGTATTTGTCCCACAAATGTTTTACATTACAATATGTTTTTACATTTTATGTTATTATTGATACTCAGTTTTGATCTTAATCAAGCTATATATTACTATTTTTATTATAATATATCATATTTATATAATATATAGCCTGACTTGAAGTCCATGGAGTATCATAATAGCACCGTCTCTCTCCCAACTGTGCTGCAGAATCACTAAGTACTCAAGATCACTCAGTATAGAGCAATGTGTTTCATGTTTTCAAATGTGTGTGTATATACACTCTTGCATTATAGGAAACAATCAACAATCTAATGTATAAGTATAAATATAAAATAGGCTGTAATACAAACAAGTCTAAAAAGTAACAATATACTCCTATAACATAACTAAATTAACCTATAAAGTTCTAAGCAATTAAAATAAAATAAATAAAAACTTATAGCACTTAATTTTCATATAATAATAATTTTTGTGGCTGCACAGAAAATTCATCAGTATTGCAGATTATGTTGATATGTTTTCAAAGTTTATCACAACTGTGTTGACAATATTTTTAATTGGTTGTAAATTATTTTTGGAGTAAGATTAGTTGTACATTCTTACTACTGTACCCATTGGATACTTCACCCAGGTGATACTTTGCCTTGCCAACACACTGTCTCCAGATGTGTCTGTACCTTACTTGTATCCTCTTTCCTTCTTCCAAATCTCCTCAAGTTCTTGTTCACCTGGTCTCACCGCCTTAGTTTTAGATGTCAAACAGGTCTTCTACCTTTCGAGTTGTTCTCTATAATTGTATTTTAGGTATATGTATAGTGTTAAGTAAGCATACTTTTAGAGTTAAATGATTGTAGCTGATGTAACACCCTGGATACCAATTAGAGGATTATCTGGCATGGATACTGAGTAATATTTATCTACTGTAATAACATAGCTAAAAAAGTAAAAAAATTCATGAACCTAACCCCATCTGATACATTCTGGCCCAAAGCTTCATTACAGTCATAGATGAACTTGGTGTATTGAAAAAGAGGCTGCAAGCATACAAACTTATTGATACGAGGTTTGAATTTCTTAACAAACTGGTCAAGCTCTCTAATGGTGAGGTGTTAACAGCAAGTAAAATGTCAGTACACAGCTACAACGAAGATCTATACGGGTATCGTAGTTTTACAATCCAAGAATTTTTCCAACCAGTTTCAAAAGGAATATGAGAATAGTGATAATCGCATTAGTAAAGAACGGTGGACTTATTAATTTATATCGGAAAACAACATAAATGATTGCTTTCCTAATGTAGAATTAGCATTAAGAATGTACCTTTCCTTGATGGTGACTAATTGCTCTGCAGAAAGATCATTCTCTTAAGCCGAAGTTGATCAAAAACAGACTCCAGATCTCTACATCAGAAGACAGGCTAAACGATTTGGCCTTGTTTAGTATAGAACACGACAATCTGGGACAAGTAAACTATAAGGACATCATAAACAGCTTCATTGCGGAGAAGCTCAGATGGAAACCAATCAGCAAAAGTGACAGAAGTGAACATAATTTTCAGTACTTTTAATTTATGGCTTAAGATTTATTCATAAGTACTTAATTTTGACCGTACTTTTCTTGTTGACTTACCAATGTACATTAAAATGTTAAAGTTGTGTTTACTTTTCTGGCTTATCTTTACATAAATAACCTGAGTTATAAATTAATGATATTAAAGTTGTCTGATGTCTTGGGTAAGAAAATTATGTTATAACCGACGAAGCGTTAATATTTCAGGGTAGACAATACAGAATAATTAACACAAATTCCCTTAAAAACCACCATTTTGCCCCTAATATTTCAAATTTTAAAATATATTGGATTGTTCTTTTTTTATGAACCAGGCTGATTGCGTTAGTCTGTAAAATAAGAATACAAATCAGCTTTGTGATTGTTATTCAAATTAAAATGTGTAAAACAAAATAATACAAGTTTGACTAAAATTACAGAGTGAACCGTTATGAATGATACGTTATTTGTATAATGGGTGACAAATGTACATTATAATAAGTAAATTCTTATTTCAAGAGTACTCATTCATATATTATTATTTTGTGTGTCATAAATCAGTTACATTTATAAATGAAAATATTTAACAGTAATTTTAAATACACATTCAAATATTATTAATGATTATATATTTTCCAATATAATATAGAATGTGAGAAAAAATGTATGTATATATATATATATATATATATATATATATATATATATGAGTGTTTTATATAATTTCCAAAGCGTGGTGAAGATAACTAACATGGATGGACTATGGCAAAACAATTTTTATGTGTAATAAGGATAATTTTAATGAAAATCTCCATTTGGCGTGCAGGATTTTGTTCTTGTACACTATATGTATGATATAATTAATTTTCCTTTCTCATAATTCTGGATCAAATGAGTTTGTTTAGATTTAAGTATATACTTAAATTACGACTTTTATGTGATGTAGAATGATCATATCTTAGAGACCAATTTTAGTTATATCACACTAGCAGAACATATGATAAATCAAATTGACAAGGAGTTTGAATGAAGAAACATTTGTAGCATTATGCTTCATTTTTAGTATTTTTATATCAGAATTATCCATAGTATTACTGACCCTAAAATTAAAATCAGTACCCTAAAACAGCTGTGGTTCAAACAAAAAGAAAACGCTTCAATGTCTGTAAGTTGAAAATAATTATACCCATAGTCCAAACATTTTACTCAGTCATGGTAAAAATGTAATTTTGATTTGGAATTTGTAAAACTTTGTTTCAAATAAATATCTTGTTTAAATTATTAATTGTCTAAATTTCTTGTACATACCACAAGCCCTACATATAAGAATGGAAACCAGCCATTGGGATTCAAATTAACTACAACTAAAAATGTAACGCTTTTAATTTAACATTTTGTGACACCTCGGTGTTAACGCCCCAAAATTTTAACAAATAAATTAGTTTAACCTAATACTACGAAAAATGTCTTATTGTTACTTTAGTGATTATCTTAACACATTCGCTACACTCGAAATGTAAAAACTTTTTGCGTTTAATATGGAGACTGGCTGGCACAACATATGTGCCGGCTAAGTTGGATTCTTATAGACGGATGGCACATATTTTGTGCCGCTCGGTACAGTTCCAGGTGGACCAACGGTCACTTATTTGATGCCAGTGTAGTATTATTAAATAAAAGTGCTGTGGTATCGAGCGGTCTATTTCGTTTTGACTTTCCATTCTTTCATAGCAGTGTCTACAGGGATGGTTCTGGGCACATATTTTGTGCCGCTTGGGTCTCTCTCTGGTATGTTCACAATTTCATCCTTGGTGCAGTTCAAGGGTCTCAGGTCAAAAAAGCCATGACCCCAAGTCAACATTAGACACAAAGAGGCTTAAACGGTGTCATGTTTGTAGGAAGTAAGACAGAAAAAAGCGGAAAAACAAACTTTCTTCACATGATTCCAGCTGCACAGATGAATAGGACAATAAATTCGGACTCTGCATGCCAGAGTGTATTCAATGAAATTTCACAAGTGCAAAAACTAAAACAAACATGTGTGTTACCTAAAGACAATTTTTATTTTCCTAAAACTTGTTTTTATGTACAAAGATAAAAATGTTGATCATTTACATAAATGGGAGTTTAAATAAATAAGAGGAGACATTTGTGTGAGATTTTTTTTAATAACATATTCTGCTATTTCCAAAGTGTGTTTATCCAATGATCTTGTTTTGAGTTTGTATACAATACTCATAGACTACACATGTCAACAAATAGTTTTTATTTAGTTTTCCCAAATGTGTCCTAATACAGTTTTATGGCAATATTTTTTTACTTGACTTTTCAACTACGAAAAAGTATTATATTTGAGGGTTTAAAGAAGCCTAAGCCTAAATTTTTGCTTACAGACCGACCGGCACAGTATATGTGGCACACTAGACCATAAATGTATACAACGTATAAAAAAAGGGATTTTGGAGATCAAGGTTTATACGTTTGCCTAAGGCTTTAAATTGATATATAAATTGAATTTGAAACAAATTTGCTAACTCTTGGGCTACCGGTGAATGACCACACTAACTTTTGAGCTGGTCTGTGAGAAGTGCCCAACTCCAAAACCAATGGGTGGTCTACTCTTGATGGACCTACGGCACATAATATGTGCCGGTTGGTCAGCGAACGTGTTAACCACCACCTTTATACTGGTTATAGACCTCCCCAATATGTAACAATGCTGCCGTACTCATCACTGTGCCATCCCCGGATCAATATAGGAAAATATAGGCGTTAAGGCCCCTTCAGAAGAAAGGGACAGGGCAGTTCTGCCACAGCTTGTATATGCATTAAATTGAAGCTCCGTCGGTGATGCGACGACACCGGTGTTGGTGTCGCAGCCACGTGTATGGAATGCGCTGAAAATCAGGCATATTAGTTGTGATGTGTTGTTCGCATGGCCCTTGAAGCAGTCTAAAAGCACCATGTACTTCGTTAATTACTAAATGAAATCGCCTAGGCGGGCCAGGCAACCTCTCAGAGTAACGATCCTTATGACGAAACGGTCGCATCTTCTGGATTGGTTCTGGGAAGCCTTGGCACGCGGGAGGATCGGGCGATGTTTGAAGTGATGCTTCAGATGGAGTCCGGCTAACTTGGCGGAACGCGACAGACCGTTAAACTTAGGCCCCTCTCCCCCTCTCTCTATCCATATTTTAACTTTTCGGATGCCAAAATTTCTAAATTCTTAATTATTGTATTAAATCAAACCTAATTATATTCTAATCCAAAGAGTCTGGCTAATTTTTAATAAATCCATATATTTAGTTCGACTCCGTTGGTTTTATTTTGCAAAAAAGTTGTATAAACAACCTTCCTTGCCACCGAAAACCCAGAGGGAAGATCTTTCGCCTCCCACTGGGCAACGAAGTCAACCTACCACAAATGTGTGTCAGGTGTGGGGGGGTGTGAGAATATCAGTTTAATAGTTAATTCACCAAGAGATGAGGTCGCCTGCGTTCGACCACCTAGGAAGCATCGAGTCCACCCTATCCACTTGCATCCTTGAGGCCCAGGGCCAGGTGGTTACACTGCCTGTTGGGGAGGGGGCATCGGGAGCTCATCCTCATGCAGGGCTTAGATCCTGTTTACATGGACAGTCACTTCTCTTTTACGGGATTATTCAATACCACGGTTTTAACGGGGACAGTTCTTTTAAACTATTTTGTTACCGGTTCCGTTCCACAATTTAGGGATTAACTTCTTAACTACGGTGGCCGACATTCACTAGGCACGTGTAGAAAGACCATACTTGCCCTTCTTCAATATTTCAAATTCTCGAGCCTTTCTTATGTGTATTGCTTCTCATAACGGCCGCGAGCTGCTATTTTACCGTTTCTCAGCGATTTATCAAACGTCTCTCGGAGCTTTACTCCTTCGCCGGGTTTTCTACATGATCTTGTTAAAGATCATCGCATGTCGGTGATGGTCAGAGATCAGCCTCAAGGGGCAATTTCCATCTTACGGACCAAAAAACCATTTCTAAATGGAGAAAACCCTGTTCGACTTCATGTCTCTGGGAGTATGTACGTACGCCAATCGTGACGTAGGGGAAGGTAATTCGTCCCATCGGTCTGATGTCGATTCACAAAATGGCTCAGCAATGCGTGCAATAGTCGAATGCACTCTCTCTAAACGGCCGTTTTCGGAACCTGAGGGTGGGGAATTCCTGTAGGTTTGTATTCTTACGGGACATGTTAAGCAACTTACAGAGCATGTACTAATTAGGTCAGAGGGTAATAGTTCGCACCCTTGGTCGGTTAATAAAGAGGCCTTTGGTACGCCTCATACTTTTGTTATTTATACGCTGTACGAGTTGCTATCCGCGCGACACATTTCTGCCGTTTGATCGGGCAACGGGATGAATTCGCAATTACCGCGAGAAATGGTCCATTAACACTTAAAATGTAAACGTGACGAGACTCACTGAGAGTCGTGGTACCCCACTAGGTCACGTCCGCAATCCACCTTCAAAGGGCTCTCGGGGTTCGTTGAAGATTTTTCCCTAGAGGCGCATTTAGCTTGTCCACAAATTATTTGGTCCGCTGGATTACAGCTACGACACGATCCTAACGTAAATACATGCACGTCTTTGTCCATCTTTTTTCCCCACCCATAACTCGTCGTTTACCCGTTCCAAATGTTTTTGCTACTCCGCAGTAGGCAAGTCATTGATTCTATCTCGAATAACTATCCGGTACTAGAGATGCCGGTATTACAATCTTTTGCTTACCCGATCTCCTGGACGGTACAAGATTGTTCTCTCGGGGACTCATGCGAAAAAACTCTTGGCCTGTCGTAAGCCTTGCACACTACTGGGTCTTCCTCGCTGTCGCCGTCCTTTGTACATTCAAGGTTGACAATGGGAGCACATCCTTTCTCATGCGCGTGTTAACCGCTCGGGGCTGAGACCCATCTGCGGTTACTGTGCATTTTCCCGCGCTTTGGGTTCCACGGTGGAAATCGAACTTTTTCCCCTTTTGCTAGCCTTAACGACTCACCTCATCAATCTACCTGCTAGGATCTTTAAGGGACAAGGCATCCAGTTAGAGCAGCCATGAACGGTCGATGACCTTAAATAAGGGCGGGCACCTAACATTGGTAGCATCTGTATATGACTTTGGTACTCCAGACCAAAGCTACGCAATTCAACGCTCAGTGGTCGACGTACTTCTTTTTCAGCCGGTAAATCATCCGTACCTTGAACAATAGGAGTACAGATGTTACTTCTCCATCTATCTCCTTGCGATAGGACGGCTTCCCAAGGCAAAACATACTCGCATAACCGTGTGCCAATTACGAAAGGTTTACTAAAGTCCCGGGTAACACTAGCACGCGGTGCCGAGAATCAGCTTTTTGTTTCAACCGTTAGAAAGGCCTCTGACATTCGGGTGCCTATACAAATTCCGCGTCCACTGTTTTTGTCAATTCAAAAAAGTGGTATGAGCGATTGTGGCGTAGCCATCGATAAAACGGCGTGGATACATAACCAGAACAGGCCGAGGAATGACCTTGAACCGTCCGTTTAACGGTCCCCTTTGGCCACACGGGAAATCGCGCAGGCTTTAACCTTACCCGGGTCTGGTCCTAACCCCTCTCTTTGTTTATAACTCATGGCCCAAGGTTAGTTCACCTCGTCAACCACAAATATTGCATCATTACTTAAACTGAACTGTCAAGAATTTACTCCTTTCTAATTTGGTGATAATACTTCTTTTTAATTGCTTCCACGGGTGAGAAGGCAGGGTTCTCTTTGAGAATAAAACTCATATCATCCAAATTGACCCCCCCCCCCCCCCCCCGGGGCAATTTGTCACCCTTCTGCCCATCAAAATCCGAGTCCCATTAATCTTTGAAAAGGTTAGCGGGGGTGGGCGGTGCCTTAATCCGGAAACGGCATGCGCTGGGTAACTCAGTAGTGTCCTCCTGGCAACATTGAAGGCGGTCCTTGGGCCTACTTTCCTTTTCTTCGTCAACTTGTATCTGTGTGGTACCGCCCGACCGAAGGTCCTAAAGTGGTTGAAAAACTGTGGCCAACCACAACCCAACGCATCCAAATACTCGCCGTGTTACTGTTAGGGAGGGGAGAGGGTACCACGTACCCTGGCGTAGATTTAACGCTTTTTGCGTTTAGACCCCACGGTAGTCCAACACAAAACTCCTCATCTTAGGGGTAACCGTCTGTGGACTTTTTAGGCACTAGTACCACTGGCGAGGCCCAAGCACTTTGGCTAGGGACACATTGATGCCCTTGTCCCAGCTGGTCTCGGATAAGACCATCGAGCACGGCCTTCTCATGGCTTGTGGCATCGCGGGTAGGATTTCTTATATAAATGGGTGCCCGCGTTCCCTAGTTTCGGATTACATGTTTCGACAGCAGACGTACAACCAAGGGGTTGTGTTGTCCTCATGAAAGCCAAAACATGGCCATACTCCATGAGAGTGGATTTCACCAGAGGCCCCGTTCTTTTTTGGTGGGAGATGAGTTCAGCTTCGCATCTATGCACGTCTCATAACTCTGGCCTTCCATCCCTCCGTTCAACCCCTTCCTACCCTTGCCTCCGCATACATTTAATTGACTGAATAGATCCATGTATTTTATAATTCGTGCTAAATTTAGCTTTCCCTCTTCATTTAAGTGTAGTCCCGTGCCTTCGATTATACAAACGTCGCGTTTCATTTCACCTTTTAGATCCTAAGTAATTAATTTTTCCCCTCGACTTTGTTTCGTTAAATTTTTGGACGATGGCTTTTGAGGGGGGGGGGGGGGAAAAGGGCACATTCCGCGTCACTCACAGTTCAGTCTTAAGATCCTTATCATAGCCGATCATGTATGGAGAGCCACTTTGGACGTCGCTTGCCCATTTCGTCGGCAAACGCTACAATAAAGCCCTGCTGCAAGGTCAACCGGATACAGTGCCTTTGACTTATATCTACACCGGTTTTTTGTCCCACCTATTACAACATACTTACTGTGTCATTGGGCAGTCAATTTTGTTGAGCAAATTGCCTAGTATTGATGTTAACGTGTTTCAATTTAACCCGTTATGGCAGGAAGAAAACATTCAACAATCAAAATTTCCGCGGCCAGTCTCTCTGAGCATACCTCTGCAGGCCCCTACCCTTGGCATGTCGGCTAAAATTACCAATTTACACCGTAGCAGACTGTTGATCCTCCTCGGGGGCAATATCGCTAACAAGAGTCCCTAATTTTTGATTTTATCGCCAACGTGGAACTTCCTCAACACTCACATTTTCACGGTTTTGAAACAAAACACAATAACAATATTGTTCTAGTTTTTGTTAACAGTCCGGGCTGTGTAGACGGCCATTCATTACAAAATTCACCGTGCTCAATCATTACTCTCTGTGCCTTCCGAACTCGTCTGTTTTGTGGTTGAAAACACGACCTAGTTTTTACACGGAATGATCTTTTCACACACGTGGTGGGATTTGGAACCTCGTTTGCAACAGTACACATAGCCCTGTGTCTTTTGGGTTGCATACTGCTCTCATCACTGCGATTAGGGTTGGCATTACGGGTTTTCTTTCTCCCTTTCTTTAAACGGTTCAGCCCAAATAGTCCGTGCCCAGCAACCCTGAGCAGCTACGGCCGAGTCCCTACGCTAATCTACTCCATTTCCCTACCCTGACCCAAAATATCGCAGCCTAGCAACCGCTTAAAATTACCCCTTTGGCAGATTGCCCTTACCGACAAAATCTCCTGGTACCTTTGAACTCCCGGTTTTAGGTTCAAGGTTTACTCGCTGGCGACCATCGTCCGCCTCGGTCACTTCTCGGGATACGTTGAATCCTGAGGTAGTTGTGCCATAACCGCGGCCTGAAGCCGCTGACCTTCCGTATCCGTATATTCGTCCCTCGTATTCGGTCAATGGATGCCAATAACCATTCAGGCTTAGCCTCTCAAGGCCTTCTAATTTCCCCCTTCTACGTCCAAAGATGCCCAAAACAACTGCCGGAGTCTACAGGCATGTTGGCCTTGACTGACACATTTGGTCAGCCGTTTCCGTAGGTCCTCTGCGCTTACCGGTCGTAAGTTGCGCCCGCCGGATTTTTTAATTCATATTGATGGCCGATACTAAAATTCTATAAGCGAAAAAGAAACAAAATCATCCACTGACCTGGAACTGGCCAATTAGTGTGAAAAATTTGTTGCAAACTTCATCGGGATGTGTTGTGTATGTGAATTACTTTAAAAAACCGGAGATCAACCTGTGTCGAGACTGAAAACGATTGGCTTCTGGATTCCTAGTCGTAAGGGACATGGTGGAAGAATGATTGGGGATCCCCTATATACGTTTGTTTGGTGCTCTTCTGTATGCTGATCAACTTGGTTTTTGACTTATGTAATGTATGTTAACCGCCGACTGGTAATGGCAGGGAGTTTTACTAATAATTCCTTTGTACATTCTATTAAAATAAAAATAGCATCATCCTAAGAGATTCAAGAATGCTCGAGTCAAAACTGGTTATCTTTGGGAAGGGTAAAGCCGGCCACCCCCAAACTAAATTACCCTTTCCTCTTCAACTCTCCCCAAACCGGACTATAAGATACCCTGAAAACTGCTCGAAATAACCATTTCCTAAATTTAAAAATGAAGTGACATTTCCAGTAATAACAACCATTGAGAGTGTCTTGCTAAGGGATTTTCCGGACCCCAATTAGCAAAGACAGAAAAGATTGTCTTATTACCAGGTCCTGCAGAATCGTATTAAGATAGTTAAGGCAGGGTATCAACCCTTGTGTTTATTCATATTTTAATGTTCTCACTATAAATGTAACTGTTTAATTTAATGAATTTTTTATGAGTCACATGTAAGTTTGAAAGGGGGTCAATGGTTAGTCGTAGTCAATCAGAGATTATATCTAGAGGTCTAGGGAGCTGAACTTGCCGGTTACTGCGAGGTTGCATTGTACTGATGGGCTACGGAAGGTCAATCCTTGTGTCAGGGAGGAAAACTCCGCGGCTTCTATGTAAGCACTGATAAGCAGACTCTCATTTAGTGATTAAGTTTTACAATTAGACTGAATTTACTATTTTTGTACATGTATCTTTTAAAAGGGACCAGTCCGGGGTGACTTTCAAAAATAATGGGGTGGTGGACCGAGGGGCAACCGGCCCCAAGTGAAAAATTTCATGAGGGCCTTATCCAAGACTTGAGGGAGAGTAAGTAGTAGGTTCCAAATTATGATACATGTGCCTGGAAACAATTACTTTGTTATAAATTGGTTTTCTTTTAAGGTACATGAAAGTCGACACTAACGCAGAGTGGCAAAAAAAAAAAAAATAATAATAAATAAAACATTTTCCGGACAGTCACCCTGTTATTAGCCTTAATTTAATAACAGTTATTGTATTGTCGCTATTGCGATTGCCAATTGTATTTGTTGTAATCGTCATAATGGTTGTAGACGTTTTGAATGTCTAGTAACCTTAGATCTTAAGAAATTCGTTAGGCCTCTAAGGGGATACTGGTTTCTTTCCTTTGACCTTAGTGAGAACTTGGTAGGTCTATAGCGTTAAGTTTCTTTTATTTTCTGTTTATTCATGACATGTTTTTGATTTCTTCTTGGTGAAGATCACTAAGTTTTTTCTTTTGTAAATTGTGTGGTTTTTGGTTTTTAAGCCATATATATTGTATGTATGTAGTTCGGTAATAGTATTAAAAAAAGAGAGACCGGTGTTTGTGATAGTGAGTAAGAAGAATAAATTATGTAAATGTTGTGAAGAGAGAAGGACTAAGAAAGTTCGCGAGATAGGTGTTTCGAAAATTTAATTTTCCGAGGTCAAAAATTCCGTCCCTAGTATGAATAGTAATGTTGATAGCTTTTTCAAATTTTCTTTGTCCACTATCAATTCAATGCATCTACCTTGTGGCACATACCAAATTAATTTAAAAAAAAAGAAAAAAAAGGATCAGATGTAGACCTGGGTGTGCAGTTGTCGTTCGAATTGGCTAGGAAGGGGAGAGCACCAATAAGGAACTCGTTCGAGTACTCCACATGTACTCCAATGCCTGAGGGCAGCATGATCTAAAAGGTGGCGGGGAGTGTGATCACCTCGATTTAACGCCCCTAAAATTTTAAACAAAATATAAATTAGTTTAAGCCTAATACGACAAAAATGTCTTATTGGTTACTTTAGTGATTATCTTAACCACCTTTATACTGGTAAGACCTCCCCAATATGTAACAATGCTGCCGTACACATCAAGTGCCATCCGGATCAATATAGGAAAATATAGGCGTTAAGGCCCCTTCAGAAGAAAGGGACAGGAGTTCTGCCACAGCCTGTATATGCATTAAATTGAAGCCCGCGGTGATGCGACGACACCGGTGTTGTCGCAGCCACGTGTATGGAATGCGCTGAAATCAGCAATAGTTGTGTTGTACGCAGGCCTTGAGCAGTCTAAAAGCACCATGTACTTCGTTAATTACTAAATGAATCGCCTAGGCGGCAGCACCTCTCAGAGTACCATCCTAAGACGAAACGCGCCTCTCTGGATTGGTCTGGAGCCTTGGCAGCGGGAGGATCGGGCGATGTTGAAGTGATGCTCAGGGAGTCGGCTAACTTGTGCGGAACGCGACAGACGTTAACTTAGGCCCTCTCCCCCTCTCTCTATCCATATTTTAACTTTTCGGAAGCCAAATTCTAAATTCTTAATTATGTATTAATCAAACCTAATTATTTCTAATCCAAAGAGTCTGCTAATTTTAATAAATCATATATTAGTTCGACTCCGTTGTTTTATTTTGAAAAGTTTATACAACCTTCCTCGCCACGAACCCAAGAGAAGATCTTTCGCCTCCCACTGGGCAACGAAGTCAACCTACCACAACTTCACGCACATCAATAGATTCCAGTAGTCACAGTTGTCCTAATTTCGCCTTAATAAAGAAGTGTTTCTTTCTTTCAATACTACTTGGGTTTTGAGTATAGACTTTTCTCTCCAGATTAAAGTGCTGCATAATTGTTGGTTACCAGAAGGAATTAAGAAACTATAAACACAAATACTTATAGCTAATAGTTATTTTTAAGTATTTACTATTTTTCTAACAGAATATTTATTTATCCCACACAACATGATAACGTTGTCAGATACACTCCTTTTTTAATCTTAATATATTTTGTATATACCAACCGTTTAAATGTGATTTTTACTATCATCCAACGTCTCTTCAAATTTATGAAGATTAACACTAAAATTCTTACTATGTTGGATGAATAAAATATGAAATTTTAAGAATTGCAAAATAAAAGTAGGGCAAGGATGTTAATAACTGAACATACAGTATATCAAATATAACTGTAAATAAATGTTTAATATCAAGTGTAATGACAGTAAAGTATTTCTTACATACATACATATATATATATATATATATACTTATATATATATACACATATACTCACGCAAAATTATATCATAATTATATTAAATACAAATATAAATAATAATTTACATTCAACTATTTCATTTATTCGATTTGTTATTTTTATCAGTTTTACTTTGCTTTGAGCTAGGAGGCTGTGGCGAAGGAGTAACTTTGAAGACTAGAGGATTTGAAACCCGAAAAATACTTGGTAACATTGCAGCCAAATTGGCGAATACATCTTCTGAAATACCCTGAAAAAGAAACAATACTTTAATTTATTTTTCACCTAATAATAAACTTCTTCGTGGAACATTACTAACTTCTTTTGAACCACTATGAAAAGTTAGAATGTTTGTTGAAGAGTTTTTTACTTGAAAAACACATATATGTAAAGCAAATTTAAAGAACCATAATCCCTATAGCACATTTGGGTAATACCCTTGATCTTTAAATAAAAGACAATCCATCCAGCACATCTAAGCTGCTAACTTTTATCCAGTGATATAAATGTGGAGATATTAATTTCATGTAAAAAGAATAAGAGTTGGACAACTTCATCCGGAGACCCCATTTCAGCGACTGAATAATACTTAAGTACAAAAAAAAACCCGTTTGTTTCGCGGTTACTACCGCTCTGCCATGTTGCCGCTTAAAGCGTACAACTCGTTAAGTGCCGAAGTTAGAAACGATCAGTCGGCCGATTTTAATTGTCCAATGCATTGTTACGTTTTTTTTGGGGCGGGGGGGCGGAGGCTTCCCACGGCACAGGAGTAGAACTTCTCGTAAAATACGATGTTTCGTGATTAATCAGTTCTTGATTCAAGAAGCTGTCAAATTATGTCTTGATTTTATAAGTTCTTGGAGATGGAAAACTTATTTTTGAAATTTTCCCGGTTCTTAAAAAAATTCCCGGCTTATTCCCGGTTTTCCCAGGCGTGTGGCCACCCTGTCTAAGGTTGTGGAAGCTTTTAGATTCCACAACCTGACACTGATTACTGGGTGCTTCTGCTCTCCAGCAGCTTTAAAACTGGATACTTTCGATTTGTATTCTTACCCTCTAAGAATTATGGCCAGTTGAATCTCCTGGCCACAAAAGTTTCTGGAAGAATTTGATCTATAAAATTATGAAGCCTCTTGACAATCCCTGGCATACAGGAGGAACTGAACAGCTGATAAAAACAACATGTCAGTTACTAATTTTATTTTTTATGCATTAATAAAAAATAAACATACTGTATAATTAATTACGTTTTAATACTTTTAAATTGCTGTAAAAAAAAAAAAAAAACTTATTGAAATAACACATTATTTACAAATAGTGAAATACGCCTTAGTGAAATACGAGTTAACTCGTACTTCGGATTTCAGGCTCCACAATCTGACTAAGAGTATACTGTAGCACAAGTGGGTTAATTCATTTTGGGACTTCGCCTTTTTATCACTAATAAATTGTATTCACAGAAAGTAACAGATTTTAGTAAAACATCTTATTTAACAGTAATAGTAAGTCTTCATCAATCTTTCTCTCTATTGAACAATGAAAAAAAGCTCTTCTCTTAATTGATTTACAGATTTTTATATTGTTTACTTGCAAATACCCGTGACTTGGCACACAATTTCATCTTGAAAAACAATGACACTATAAGCATATTTTTTTAAATGGCATTGCAAACAATCCTGAGGGTCACTGAAAGATATTCCAATCTCTTGACCCATTATAAGTTTTAAGTTTAAAGATTGGGCCCTGAAGTTAGAGAATGAAACTGTTTTTTTATAAGTAGCTTTGAAGTTTCTCTCCAAGATTTTATGATATTTTATTTAGCTCCAATGATTTTCGTGCCAACAACTATTTTAGACCAGTGTGAAGAAATCCTTAAGTCTAAACAAAGAACAAAGTCAATGTCCTTTACTTTTCAGTTAACATACTTATGATGTAATTTCCTAAATCAAAATAGGCCTACATGTTCACTAGGGACCATAAGAATATCCATGTAAAATTTCAGTACAATCAGCCCAGTAGTTTTTACATGATCAAATAACACACAAATAAACACAATAACATTTTTATATAATAGTATAGATTTCTTCCAAAGAATTCATGAACCTGGTTAACAGGTGTTCTAACCGAGACATTTCTTCGTCAAGGGTGTTGAACAACTATACTGGGTCAAAATTCATTCATAGAGTGTCTATACATATATTAGATATGATCCATGGATAGATAACCAGGACATCCAAGATTATTTTAGTGGTGGGGCCCACCTACAAATTATTTTAGTGGTGGGGCCCACCTCCTGTGCTCCAAAGCCACTTACAAGGTATTCTCAGTTAACATTTTTCTATAGAACGTTCATGCTGATTTTTTGTTTTAATCTCTCCAACCATGAGACATCTAGAATACCTGTGTAGAAAGTGGTTTTGGCTATGGAACTCTTATCACCTTCTGCCTGATGGGCCCAACAACAAAATTGACGTTACCATATTTTTTAAACTGTCAATGACAATCTTCGTACATATAAATTAAAAACCGTGCCCATAATCGTAATGATACATAGATATTTGTTTAGTCAGTCAAACACATTGCAATAAGAGGATTAGATTTTCTACCTAAAAGAACATTATTTGCATTATGTTTTTACAACATACTATTATAGTCTTGTTTAGTAGTGTACAGTCATGAAAGAGCAACTCACCCAAACATATGACAATGTGTTCAACCATACAAGTGACTCCTAAGTGAAAATATTTGGTTAAATAAATAGAAAACTGGACACTGTACTTGACTGCTTATTCCCTTTCTACAATATAAACAAGAGTAAGTTAAGACTAATAGTACTAACAGGAATTTAAATTGTTTATACATTTTCCAAAAGTTTTCAGATGAGTACAAAATAGATTTATCACCTACCTTAGGAACAAGAAATTGAAGATTCTTTAAGTCAGATCCTCCCCAAGAAGCCATTTCTATCATAAAACCCTTGACACATTTGAACACCAACTCTGCACGTTTATTGCACCAGGCTACTGTCATCTCCTACAAAATTTCATTAGTGTTCAGAACTGTAAAATTGTCAAGCTATACGTGTAACAGGATGAATAATGGTGGCCCAGTGTGCTCTCATGAAAAGTGTTGAAAATGTAGGAAAGCTTAAAACCACTTAGCTAATTTTATTAGGAGAAAAATAACAGATACAGATACTACGTTACTTTTTAGGTAGTAGTAACGATAAACTGATTCTGAAGGTTTAAAAACCTTTTTTTTACAAGTTTTGTAATATTAAAGGTTGATTTTCCTATCAGCCAATGCTCTTGATTTTCTAGTTTTATCCCAATATAAGATTTTGTATCCAATCTACTTCTTTAACCCCTTAATGGCTTATTAAAAATGAACAAAATTTTACAATAAAAAAAATTTATATGTTATCGGTTACTTTAACAAACAAAAGAAAGAATAACTATTTTTAAACTACAAATTAGCACAAAATCAACAATTTTGACTGATCTTCATTGAATCTTAGGTCTTTTTAATTAATAAAAATGGAGATAAACACTTTTTCAAACGTTAGTACATATATTTACACACACTCATTTCTGAATGCTGGTTTTAGTACTTGTTTTTAGTATGGTAAACTTTAAAGCAAGGAGCCGCGCACAAACCTACACCGCAATTACTGCACTGGGTACGTGATTCTTCATGCATGTTATGCTTTGAGCATACTTCATATCACGACGTAGCCAATCAGCATGCCCATACCACCTAGTGGCAAAATAGTAAACTATGTACTGTTATTTATTTCACTTTTTTTCCACTAGCCAACTCGTCACACATCACAGATCAAAATAAAACATGATGAATTAACTCGTTAGCTGCTCTTTTTTAATCATAAGTTACTGACAAATTAACTTAGCCAAAGTTGTTAAGCGGTTAAGTCAAGCAAAAAGAATTGTTTTAACAAAATTGAAACTAAAGAACAAAAACACTACTAGATGGAATAGAATAAATTTGTAATGTACTTCATTCAGGATGATTGCACGATTCATTTCCTCTTTAGTGGTGATAATCTCAAATATGCTGAAGTATCACGAATTTTTAAAAAAGAATTAAGCCTGATTGAAGAACCTTTACCCCATTTCTGTTCTTCGTATGTTTTCAAAAGTATGTGAAAATAATAAGCGGACATATGTGATGATTCACATATCATGTTTTAGATATTTGCCTACTAAATTCAGCATTGAAAAAAGTTAGATAAATGTAATATGAGTTTTTTAGTGGAGCTCCGGAAAAACCATAAAGACGGGGGTATAAATGATTGTATAAGGCGTACATTAAAAGATGTTATGAACAAGGTGAACTCCTACAAGTGGTATAAAATGCCCTACGAGAATCACTGAAAAGCTGTGTGGGGGTGACCTTTAATGTCTAGCATAAAGGTTCTACAAGATACAGATGCTGCTATTGTTCAATAAGATTCACAAAAACCATTAAAGAGAGCTTGCTACATGTCTAGATATTTCAATTGATGGCTCATTTTCAATTATGGATGATGATTTATGCATGTGACACATGTCTAGTTGATGCCTAGTGACACAGGAGCAAACCATTGTATCTCCAGGTCTTGACACATGGAGATACAATGTCAAGACCTGGAGATACAATGGTTTGCTCCTGTGTCACTAGGCATCAACTAGACATGTGTCACATGCATAAATCATCATCCATAATTGAAAATGAGCCATCAATTGAAATATCTAGACATTGTATCTCCATGTGTCAAGACCTGGTGGGACATCAAAACTGTACCCCACCCTCCCACTTTACAGTCCAGATGTTGCTCCTCGTGGCTTCTGGTTATTCTCTGAACTCAAAATTTCACACATAAGACAGAAATTCATGAACGAATACAAGGTCATCAAAGCTATGAAGACGCGATATAAGGAGCTAGAGGAAGATGGTCTGGTGTTTATGTTTGAAAAGTGACAAGAGACGATTAAAACAATGTATTAGAATTAGGTTGGTTACATAGAAAAAGAACACGTTTTTTTAGAAGATTAAAAAGTTTTTCTCTCAAGTATTTTTATCATTACATTTTCGACTGTAAAAAATTTACTGTGACAATAAAAAGACATTAAATTAACCAAATGAATGATGGTATAGCCCATAATATTGAATCCTCCTCCCTTTTCAACATACAGACAGTTTAGTTTTCAAAGCCAATTTCAATTGTGTGATATAAGTGTAACTGTTCCCAGGTTTAATGTTGACAAAAAAACATTATTATACATCTATACTAAATATTAAATTTCTAAATAATAAAACAAAACAAACTATAGTAAAAAGAAATAGTGATCTTATTGGGCCAATATAGTAGGAAATTCTAGAGAGTTATAGCTCCCATAGAGTGGTACCTCCGACATTTCGTGGGTCAACAAAACTGGTACAGTGAGAGTTGTAATGTCACTGCTACAGGCTGTCTTGAGGATGTTGCGCAGACCCAGAATTGTGGGATGTCTAGAATTTATATCATCTGTAAAAAATACACACACTCAAATTCATTAACATCCTTGACCATTGTAAACTGCACAATTCAAATTACATTGTTATTTATAAAAGTGCTCTTAATAAGTAATTATTTTGGGTTATACTGGCTGTTAGTAGAAGTGTGTTATATTCATGTTATTATTGGTGTACTTATATCTGTATGTATTATTTTGATTAAATATATTAGTTTTTAACCTCTACTTTTTTCTTATACATATGTATAAAGTATATTGGGGACGGAGAGTAAGTATGTATTAATTATTGCAGGAAAACAATGTTTTATGGCTTGTGATAAGCAGTATATTTGGGTTCCCATTATCAAAAGGATTTTTTAATTTTAACTTTTTTATTCAAGTCCCCCACTAATCTCTTTAGCAGAGCTGTATAGAAAAAATAAAAATATGTGTACCAAAGTAGAATAACTAAAGGGATCAGGGATGAAACCTTTTTTACACATACTCTAGTCCATCCATAAAAGAACAGCCTCAATCTGTGTAACATTGAAAATAGCCTCCAGAAAACAATGACATAATCAAAGCGGCTCTATATCAAGGATATATGAAATATCAAATAATAATCATATATAATATACGAAAAATCGAGCAATTCATATCATAAGACCCAAGTTTATCCTAACTTTGTAACAACACTGCTTACATGTTCAGAGAAGATCAACTTGGAATCTCTGAGAACACCAAGATCATGCTTGATGGATGTGGTTTTCTTTAATCCTTACAACTATTAATCTCATAACAAAAGATTCGTTTTATAAATACAGGTAACTGCTGTTTTACTAGTGTTCAGAGATATGTAGTTGAGTTGAGCCCATCCTACAGCAGAATTAAGAGGGGCTGTCAACTGCTGGCCGCATTTCTGAGGCTCCACTTTTAACATGGGGCTAAAGTTTAAAACTAGGTTATAGACAGGAACTCCTCAAATTCATAATTGCTTTTTTACTACAACAGAAAAAGTCAACCACTTTGGATAACGAGTTGGTATACAGTCAAGTGATTGTTATATTTCCATATTATTTTGGAAGAACTATGAACATTTGACTTTGAACCATAATTAGTAGATAAACCATTATTTTTTAAGATTTGAAGCCAGCCGAATTGGTGACAGAGATTAACCAATTATCAGTCTGTTGGATAACGAGTGATCAGGCACTAGAAATGACCAAAAAGAGTTGTCAACTGCAATTTTTAGTGTTGTTTACATTTTCATTTTCCTTGCAACACTCTCTCTCTCTTTATCTCAACTCTTAGTAAGGGGGAGTAAGCGAAGGATAGGTGAAACTTGATGGTGTTCACTCTGTTGTCACAAACACAACACAACTAGAGTGTTCACGTACACCGGTTATCAATGTTGCAACAATGATTTATCAACTGAAAAGTTTCTAAAATCCATGCTGTCAAAAAATACTTGAAAATAGATTAAAGATAGTAATGGTAATTTTTATTTTTATTAACTTTAATCCAAAGATTTCAGTTTGAAATTACGACAATTCCAAAGTAGCAATGAATCATTCCAGAACTAAATATTGTCCTACCTTTGTAATCAGAACAAATTAAATTAATTTACTAATTGAAACACATACACTTTTCTCAATGAACTCCATATACTTTTACTATATAGCCTATATTATACAAACAACGAACAATAAAAGACCAGATTACTCACTTGATCTGAGAGAGTCATCGACAACCATATGGAAGACTACATGCACCTCGGCAAGGTTTGAATGGTGAGTTAAGTACACATCTCCTGTCTGCAGGTATTTGGTCCCACTCCTTCTCGACTGGTCATCAACAAAATAGAATTGTTAATGAGATTTCATAAATTAAAAGTGTAGGCCAAATGACAACAACCATGACTAACAATATTATTGTGTATAAATGCATTTTACGTATCACATTATCAATACCAATAAGAAAGTAAAATCAAGATGGTACTAAAGGAATATTCAAGCTTAAAATTGGTGTCCTGCAGAGAAAATATAAACCTAGATCAACTAGTATAAAAGTCTTAAAGAGACAAACACGGTGATATAAGAAAAACTTTAAGTAACCAATTTTAACACATTGACTGGGATAGTCGTCTGCCGGCAAAACTTACTCAGAATACACTCGTAACTGCCAGTCTCACAAAATACAGATCCTGTGTTACAGTTGTCCTCTACAGTTGTATAACACACTGACTGGGATAGTCGTATTCTGGCAAAACTTACTCAGAATACACTCGTAACTGCCAGTGTCACAAAATACAGATAATGTGTTACAAAATTGTCCTCTACAGTTGTATAACACACTGACTGGGATAGTTGTCTTCTGGCAAAACTTACTCAGAATACACTCGTAACTGACAGTCTCACAAAATACAGATCCTGTGTTACAGTTGTCCTCTATAGTAGTATAACACACTAACTGGGATAGTCATCTTACAGCGAAATTTACTCAGATTTCACCAACTACCAGTCTCACACACTACCGATTTTGTGTTACACATGCAACAATTGGACTGCACGATTTGGTTTGGAGAGTTCCAATTGTCTGACCGATTATCATGTATGCCACAGAAAAATTGTGCTAGAGATTTTCAAAATTGTACAGGGAGATTCCTGGTGTGTTAATTCCTGGATTATTCCCAGTCTTCCCATCCTGTAGTAATCACATGGTTGAATTAACATGGAATGACCCTGATGTATTTTAGAATATTTTTACCTAGAGTTACCTTAAAGCAACTAGATTATCTCCTCACCTTCTGTCAGTCTCACATGATGAATGTGCTAAACATGGAACTCCCATCCTTTATGGGAATTTTGTGCATATCAATATTTGATCTCATTTAAGTACTTAAAACAAGTGTTATTAATTTCAATTTTACACTTAGCAAAGGTAAATGTCTGTAAACCACTACTTTATCGAATACACCATAGTCAATATACTCTTACCTGCTGTTCAGATGATGTCAAATTGAGGAAGTGATGTGTTGAGTCCCTCATTATATGGTTCTTTCTCCAAGCAACTCCTTCCTTCACAGCCTCCTTGACACGCTCTAGCTGATCATCTATATCGCTAAAATGGAACTCTGTACTGCTCTGACACACATTTATAAAATCTGTAAAGGTTACAATTAATTTTACTTTTGAATGAGTTTAGTAATATAACCTAATTATGATGACTAACATCCTTGATGACAGTGCATGTCTCTTCACGGGATTTGGCTGAAAGTTAACAAAGGCTATATACTTACTATATAACTATATAACAACTCATTTCTACTTAAAATGTTAGGTCTGTATTAATGGTACGAGGTTAGCAGCTCGTTAGCTCCAATATGATGACAAATATGATTATTATTCTATCCTGGGCTCTGCCCCACTGCTCAATGCTCTTGTCTTATCTGATGAAGTATGGATTTATATGCAACTCTAGAAACATACAAAACTACACACGGTTTCCGAAAAAGACAGCCAGAATTTTGGACAAGCGTTACTTAAAAACTATTCAAAATAAATAAACGATTTAAACGTCAAGTTGAAGTTGCAATAAGTAAGTTTTTTCCCGTGTAAAATAGGAGAAAACATTAACCTTAGTATGCACAGAGTAGCTGTGTGGTGGTAGTCCACTATTGTAACCGACACACCTGGCACCAGTTACAAGTACAATGTTTACAGCGCAACATAAGACACAGTGTGTTCTGTGGTACGCCATAACATTGTTTTGAATGTTGAGTTTAGCTCCAGTTCACCTTCCTTTTATTGAAGCATCTGCTAACTGACGCTGTCTCAGACTGGATTCCTGGAATGTGAAGTCATGTTCATCTGAAGAGATCCAAAGAAAGTTGGCAAAGAGGAAGCTCAACATGAACCTTTGCATCGTTTCGTCATCAGAGACATCTATAAATAGGTGAAGTGGCAGTCTCATTGCCTCATTAGGTGCACAATTGAGTGCACTACGATGTTTCTGACACGATCTATAAGGACGGTCAAGCAACTGAGTTTTCTATATATAACATAGCTACTCGTATGGTAGAAAGGGTTGATTCAATTTGAATGTTGAGTTTAGCACCAGCTCACCTTCCTTTTATTGCAGTGTCTTGTATCTGACGCTGTTTTAGACTTGACTCCAGTAATCTGGAGTCATGTTTTCCTAAAGAGATCCCAAGAAAGTCGGTGATGAAGAAGCTTAAAATGAACCTTTACATCGTTTTGACATCAGAGACACATGATACTGTTAAGGATTCCCTGTATTTTTAACAATTAATTATTTAATTATAATGTATAAATTATGAGGCTGATGTTTGTAGTTAAACAGAGAATGACAAAAACTGCTATACCTTTTGATATACCAGAAGCAGAGTAACTGCCAAGCTGAGTATCGGTGAGTAGAACCAGACCACACAGATCATTGGAGTATAGTCCCAAGGCAGTTTGTAACCTCTGAGGTTGTGTCCTGCAATGTATTACCTTGTTAGTACTGCAATAATAATAGTTCATAATACAAGTATTAACTGTTTTACTTTCATTTATTATTACATTATTTTAAAACATCAATTTATGTTAATACAGAAAAACCAGTGAAAGTACTGATAGTAAAACATGGGATTGGATCTTGCAACAATTTTTAATTTCCTTCAAGTGTAGAGCTACAAAAATTTTTTATAATTTAATAAAAAAAAAAAATAAAATTAATTCCTTTATACAGGTGTAACCTTTTTCAAGTTACATTGGTTTATATTTATTAATTAAAACTTAAATTAAATTAAATTTTGGGATCGAAATATTGGGATTTAATTTTAGATTAGATTGTGAAATGTCAGGGTAAAAACGAACATGTAATCCTTTGGCAAGTTAGTACTGGTAGTTTTAAATTGTTAGGAAGGCAGGTTGACTGCCTTGAATTGATTAGAACTTGTCTTGTTGCGAGTATTGTTCTCCTTGTTTGATACAGCTGGACCAATGAGAGAACACCGTGGATGTCCTGCAAAGTTGATTGGAAAGGGAAGTATTTAAGCGCCCGCTCATAATTTTCACCCTTCTTTTGGTTATTTTTGTGATTAAGTCAGGGCCGGCCCTAGCTAATTTTATAGTGTAAGCAAACAGTAGTTTTGGCGCCCCCCCCCCCCCCCCCCCCCCGATAAACCGTCACACACTACAACCGTAGAACGGTAAATGTCACATACCTTGTACCTAAATAGTAAAACAAAGGGAACAAATTAGGAGAAAAAAAAAATAGCTGACAAACCAGAGTTTATGTTTTATTTACCAATGTTCATTTACAAATACAGTGACACATTGTAGACTACAATTACGATACATTACATTATTAAGTTTAAGTTTATGTGATGTATGATGGAAAAACACAAATCGTCTACAATCAATATTGTGTGTACAAGTCATTGTTAAATGTCAGGTTGTATTACAGACAATTCAAAATTAAAAAATAATAGCCTAATAATTACAATTAAGATACTCAATGTTGCAATTAAAAATGAATTCGTCTGGCTTTTTAATTTTGAAAACTCTTGCAGTAGAATGTCCGTTTCCATTTCATTTAGGGCATCATTTTCAATCGCCAAGGTTGCTAGACCACTTAAGTGTTCTTGGCTCAAATTTGATCGTAGGTAAGTTTTTATCAGTTTTAATTTGGAAAAACTTCTTTCGCCACTGGGCCACGGATACTGGCAGCGGTTAACAAGATTCTCAATGCTACAAAAAATATTTGGAAAAGTATCCACATAACCACGTTTGGTTATAAAAGGACAACGCTCCAGCTGGGTGACTTGTAGGGGGCAGCATTGGTCCAAAGATTTGAAGCTCATCAAACAGCTCATCTCCGTTAATGTCATATTCTTTTGGTTTGTCATCTCCATCACCACCGCTCAAAACTGTTTCAAGGTGTTTGCAGGCTTTCTTTAACTCTGATTCACTCCATGCTTTTACTAAGCTAGCAATAATCATAGAGAAATTTAAAACCTTCACTATGGTTTTCCATCAGTTCAAATCTCTCCTTTAACGAGGATATTGCTCTATCAAGCACAACAAAGAAGAAATTTACTTTAAACAAATCTTTACCAGAACTTGCAGCTTCATCTTCACTCTCGTAAGAAAATTGTTTTTTTAACTCTTCTTGGTCTAACTGTTTTTTTCTTGTTCAAAGTCACCTGCAACATCAATTTTTTCTGCAAGTTCCTTTGCATCAGTAATGACGCTGTTTAGTCCTTCTTCAGATCTCATAGTTTCCAAAAATGATTTTACACTCTTAAGAAGATCTATTGAACTTTGAAGATCATTTGTGACCTTTTGCAACAGTTTTACTAACCATGTTTGTTTTATTACAGGATCTCATGCCAAGTTACAATACAACACAGAAACTTGAAGCTTTGCAGTTTTTTTACTAGTCCTTACGGCAGTATGTCTACCAAATGCATCAAGGTTCTTGTCTTGAGAAGCTTCATATAATGCATCATATACTTCTTCAATATGGTACCTCAAGGGTAATAATGCCTCAATTCTACTTTCCCACCTAGTGTTGCAGAGTGGTTTGGACTGTTAGACCTCGAAACGTTTTTCAGCAAAATACTCCATCTTTGAGTAGAACTAGAAAAAAAGTTATATATTTCTTGTATGGTGCTGAAACAGTCTACTGCACTATTGCAAGACAGAGCTGCATCGTTAATTACCAAGTTCAGGGAGTGGTTTCCACATGGAACATAAAATGCTCTAGGATTTAGATCAAGGATCCTCTTCTGAACTCCAACATGCTTTCCCTTCATTGCCGAACCATTATCATAGCCCTGACCCCTCATGTTTTTTAAAGGAATTCCCTCGTTCCTTTAGTTCTTTCAATAATGCTTCTGTGAGACCTTCACCTGATGAATCTTTAATAGGAATGAAACCTAAAAAATGTTCTTTAATTACCACATCTTCATTTTCAGTAATCTTCACAAATCTTATCACAAACGTCATTTGCTCAGTATGGCTAACGTCAGGAGTGCAGTCTAATATTATCGAATAATATGTGGCTTGCTGTAGGTCTTGCAAGATTTTATCTTGGATTCTTGGCTGACAAGAACAGAATGAACTCGCTCTGGATATTTTTGCTCAAATAATGAACGTGTGTTTCTTTTGATTTGATCCTTCTCACATGTTCAGCCATAAAAAACATCAAACTTTGCTATGTGTTCTACCAATTTTAAAAAGTTTCCGTTGTTACGTTCAAAAAGAACATCCTTTTTCCCTCGAAAGGCCAACCCCTGTGTCCCCAAAAACTGTACTATACACAGTAATTGTTTCAGGACTTGGTGCCAATGTTCAGTTTCAGCATGGATAAGTCTTTCATGTTCTTCATCAATAGTTTTGTTTAATCGTAAACATACAGAGAGCTCACACCAAAACGTACAGTTTTTAACATGAGCAGAGGATTTCTCGTGACTGGTCAAAGTCTTGTGTAGGTTTTGCCAGTCAGAATACCCTTGGTCACTAGCAAGAAGAGAATTCGTGTTTCCAAACAGTTTGCAAGGAAAACAAAAAAATGCTGCATTTTTTCGATATTGAAGTATAGTACACCAATTTCTGTGAACTTGTTTTCTCCGTTGCCACAGCTTCCTTGTGTAATGATTTGAAGAAAATCTCCTACCTTTACTGTCCGCAGGAAACCTCTTTGTCAGTGACTTGCTGAGGCCCTCGTTCAACAAGCACTTTCCGTACCTCGTCATTTATTTTGGGTGGCCACTTCCCACAATCATTTGAAATCACAGGTAATGTGTTTGTGTCCTTGTTCGGTTCCTGGAAGACAAAACAAAACATTATAGTTTGGCATCAGTGGTGTAATCGCAAGAGATGTATGATGTGTGATAACTCTGTTAAATTACCCTTTTCAGGATTTCAAATATTTAATGCAATATTTATATCTATATTTTTATTATAGTCTATAATAAATAGGCCTTCCTATTTAGGTTTAACTAAAATATAGTAAAACATTTTTTAAAACATCTTTTACACCTATCTATGTTATGGTGGTATAAAATAAAAATTGGTTTAAATAAAAGTCAAATAAGGGCTTAAACATTTGTGTGTTTTTTGTTTAATAATCCAACTAAGTTGGCCGATGTTATTGCTGGACCTATTTATCCTAAAAAATGCTAAGTAAGTTAAATAAAGTCAACTTACAATTTCAATGACTTGTTGACTATGCGTAACAACAGACGTAGATGAAGATGACGATGACATCACTGTATCAACTAATAAATCATCATCCACAACTTTGGTGGCGGCTACAGAATCGTCACAATCAATATTGGATGGTGGAAATGGTGTTTCTGTAGCTAGATAACTATGGAATTGACTGGTTGACGGTCCAGGCAGAACCCTCAGATTCAGTTATTGGTAAATTATTGTCAACATCATGATCTAATTCGGTTGTCTCTACGCTTTATTGATGCACTCGCACATAATGGTGGATTTTGTTAAAAACCTTTGCAGTGCTTTACACTGCTTTTCATCTTCTTTAGATTGCTGCAACTTTCTTTTGCGGTTAAATGCTCCAGATGTTTTTTTCTTGCTCGACATTTCGTGTTAATTAAAAACGGCATTAATTTTACAACTTACTACAGTACAACGCACATCAATGTAATTATATAAAATAGTAAGACAGACAGCTGTCACGGCGAGGGTGTGCTTGCGAAGCGGCGCTAACAGTGACCGTAAACGTAACTGCGAGACTCAGACTGGCGAACAGAAATAGACATATGAGTCATGCGGACGGTTCCATGTCACTCGCGTAAGGGGTGGGGCGTGTGTATCGGGTAGCGGTGCATTAGTCAGTGCAGGGCGCACGTGCACAGCGCCCCCCACGGCGCCCCCTCTCCTCGCGGCGCCACCCGCGGCCGCGTAGTTCGCGTATATCACGGGCCGCCCCTGGATTAAGTTGATTACAGTGCGTCGTGTTTCTTAATTTTTTTCTTCCACGAGAGATTTTGAGGAAAAAATTAAATTCATAGAAACTACAGAGCAATCTGAATAACTTATTCTTGAGGAACAATAGAGCATAATAAAATCATACAAGTTACATTTGGTTCATACTTGCAAGAAAAGTGAATTAAATTTGAACTTAGTTAATAACTTTAATTGAGATTTGGTAATTTATTAATATTTAATTGGAACTGTTTTATAGTGAATTGTTAATTGGTAATTAATTGAACTTTAATAATTGTTAGAGAGAGTTGTAATCTGAATTGAAGAGACTTGAAAATTAAGGTTCAAATATGGAAAGAGAAATAAAATATAATAAAATAAAATAAAATAAAAATTCAAAATAAATTTTTATTTTGAATTTTGAGTGAACTTAGAAGTGAACATTTTTATTTTAGTTATTTCCAAGTGGTATTTCATTTTTATTTTAGAAGAGAGCTCTGATTTTTAGTTTGATATATTTGATTAATATTTTTATTTCTTGCCAAAGGAATTTTTAAATTTACTAAAAGGTTTGTCAATTCTTTGTGGAAAATAGAGTGATAAAAATTCTGAAACGTTGAACTTATTAATTTGCCAGTTTAAAATAAATCCATTGTTTTTATTTAGAACTGTGATTTTTATTTTAGACAAACCAGATAATATTTAATAGTTAACAAATTTAGTAATACATTGTACTTAATATTCACTAGGAGCTTACTAATCAAAAAATATTTTAAATCGTCTTGGCTGTATTATTGATAATTTAAATATTAATACTCTGGAATATTAATATCTACAATCCAAGTCGTTATAACAAGCATGAAAATCTTTTGCAGAAATGAGAGATTAATATAATTTCAAACATAGTTTATAAAATACTTTTTTGGTTTGTTTACGTTATTGTATGATTAACATTTTACTATTAGGTACCTTTAAAAACATTCTGTTGAAAAGAAAACTAAATTAAAATTAAAATATCGGACTTTTAACCCTCCTACTGATCACCAGCTCATTTTGTGCTGTCTTTTTCCAACTGTATTGATTGAGTAATGATCACAGAAATGATGAAAAAATGTGATTTTGTACAGTTATAATTACAATCATAATTACCTGAGATTTAGTGAAGCCTATTCAGTGAAGAATGCATCAATGAGTTACCTGCTATGGAAGTTACCAAAGTGTGGTTAGTTTGCAATCTGTAGAATAAGTACATAGTACAGAACAGTACCTTCTACAGTTGCACCCAGAATACGAGCACAATTAATGTTATCAACTACTAGCTCGTAAATATTTTGTATTAGCCTTTACGATAATGCAAGAATAGAATTACTCCATCATGACAACATAATTACAAAGTAAATACAACACAAAGGCTACGGTTCATAACAACGTGTTCATTAGATTATGGTCATGGACTACAAAACAAAATCACTTCTTATACATGTGAACTATTTGGTTTGAACAGTTCGAATCGTCCAACTGATCGTCACGTGTGCGTGTCATTCATGTTGATCAATAGTTGATCAGTGAAATGATGGGATTTCTAGCCGTCGTTCAACCAATCCCACTCTGCCATCTGTAGACTTGGCATAACATAATCTGCTTTTCACTGGCAAATAAATTTGCGAGAAAAGTTGTAAAACTAATATCGTAAAATGTGAATAAAATAACCAATTTTACTCCCGAGAACTGTTGCAAGTACTTGCTACAGTTGTATCACTGGTTGTTCCGAGAGTCAATATTTATAATTGGAATTTTAATAACCGACACTGATCTCCAGTTCTTGCAAAGAACTGTCCAACACTGGTTGCAGCAGCACTCACAAGAACTCTTGCACCGTTTAGACTCGATTTTTGCCAGTGCAAACACAGTTCAGTCAAGGTTTGGATGTGACCGTAATATCATAACATAAAGCCAATTTCTTACTTTTAACGTATGTAATCAGAAGACCAATCTGACCGTGTGTGAGGAGCAATCAAGGCAATAGACTAATCAAGGCATATTACTGGTACAAGGGGCAAGCGGTGGACGGTGATCGCTGGATCAAATGGCAACTTAAAAGTTTAGTGTTTGTATTGTACATATGTGGAACACTCGATACTAGCCACGACAGACATGAGTGGTAGGGAGGTACCACACAATGCCACTTATCAATAAATAATTTGTCCTACCGCTCAGCCCTCAGCTCATTCTGTCATTACATATCGGACGCAAACGCGCCCTTCTTAGCGTTACTTGTACCTTATCCACTATTTTCTTCTTATCAGGCCTGGTAAAAATCCAGTTAAAATTGTAATGTACTCAAAAAACTGGGTTGCGGCTCTTATTAAACTATCGAACATATTATATTATTCAATGAACCGAAGTATTAATTCTATCCATAGGGTAAATACTGTACATTTTAGTCCTGTACTATCTATCTAATACACATCTTGTAAAAATACTAAGAGTTGGACAACATTGCTCGGAGACCCCACTTCGACAACTGAATAATATTTAAATACAAAAACAGCTGGTGAAAACTTAAAATATCCCTTATAACAGAGTGACCATAAAGAAAGAAAAAATCCATCTATACAACGAAAATACTTGTCTTCACGAACAATTCCAAATTTGATACACTGCAATAATCTATACAGTATTAAATCTACACTGGTTTCACCAATCTCTTGTGCTAGGATATAACTACACACCAATGGGCCCACTAGCAAGCCATTGTGTATGATGTGCCTGCATGCCTACGACCTTCAGATGGTTAGTTGTAATCTAAGTTTTACACTTATTCTAATTAATTGTCATTCTCTACTAGTCCCTCATTAATTTATTACCAGCAATTAAAAAAATAACGAATTCAGAGGAGTGAAATTTAATAATTAGAAATAATGCTTTAATAACTAAATGCAGCTAATACAACACAAAGATACAAACAAACCCTATGAGAAACAAAATTAATAACTATCAATTTAGAATTATTACAAAAATATTGTTTGGTTCTTTCTTTTTATATTTTTTAAATTCATTTCACTTAGATGAATAATTTTTTAATGTTACCTTAAGCATATTTAAAGAACAGCTTGCTAATAATGCTAGTTAAAACTGATACTTATCATTTGTAGCTATAACAAGAAACCATTTTCTTGTAATATTTATGTATAAATTCAGAAAGTGTGTGAAAACATAAAATATTTATTAAAACTGATAGGTGAAAAGTGATAATCACTACGGGCATACCCAGAATTATTCCTGCGTAACTGACAGAAATCGAGGACATCTGTACACAATAAACGAATATTGTGCATCTGTTTCATCTGGGAACCAAGATGTATGGTGAAGCTCTCCTGCATGACAGGACCTTGGGCATCTGATACCAAGTCGCTGAAAGTTCTATTAGCTTCTGCAGAGAGCGGAGAGTTTCTGTTGAAAAACATTTATTATATAGAACTTTATAGCCAACACAAAATCTAATATTTTTGTTCTACAAAATATGGCCATTAGAATAATAGCTGGAACTCATAGAGACTCTAAGTGTCAGCCAATTTTCATCAATTTATAGATTTTAACCGTTTTGGCAGAACTCATGCTTCATTGTTTACTTAACATAAAAATAGCCAATAAGAGCTTAAATATCATAATTTAACTCACTGTCACTTGATATATACAACAGAAATAATATTATTACTAAATTTTAGCTTATACAGTAAAACATTTAAGAGTTTTTAACTTTCAGCCTAATAAAGTTAAATACCTCTTAAAAAAACATGGTAAGCATAGAAAAAATAAATTGAATCAGTTATCTATGTTCAATTGAATTATTTTCTTAATTTTGGTAGTTAATACAGTGCAAGCATTTTTGTGTGCCTGTATTTATTTGTAGCTAATATTAAATTTTACTTGTTTATTATAAAACTTGTAGTGATTATTGATATTACATTTAGTTGTTACTTAATTATTATTTTTAGATCTATTAAATTGTTTAATTTTTGTTGAATTTTAAAATATTTAGTTTGATGTCATTTTATTTTAAAACTATTTATACTTGCCTTTTAGTATGGATTTTTTGGAAGCTGAAAACAGTATAAAATAAAATAATAATTAAATACCTATCTTTACAATTAGGATTATAGTGACACTTGTCTGTACACATACTGTGTTTTTGGCAGTACAGATTGATTGATTATTAAATCTCACATAAAACCATTAAATACAATAGATATTTTATGATTATCCTTAAACCATGATTGGTAGATCACTGACGAGATGTCATCCATTGGTGGCCGGACCTTATGAGAATGATAAGGTCAGCTTGTTAGAGCATATTGATTTTTATCATGTTTCATAAAAGTTATAATATCTCGTAGATTGTGTGAGCTTATGTATTAGGTAACTTAGAATATAACAATGATCTTAATTTTTGTTTGATACTGTAACACTTCCATATATCTCTACATAGATTGTAGCAGTGTGACCAATTTGAATTAACAGTTGAGTTTACAATAACATGTGCAGGATAGCATTAGCGTGTTAATATGTGTTTTTGTAATAAATTTTTGTATACTATTTATATACCTGTAAACATCAGCAATAAACAATGAATGAACCATGCAAATTTGGGACTGCATTACTTTTGTTATAAAACAAAATGTTCCTATCTTAAACTCTTGATAGAAAGGTCCTACAAATTTAAAACTTAGTACATTAATTTGTCTTGGTCCAAGCAACAACTGAATTATTTTGGGATCAAAAGGCAAAATCGTAGTCTACTCGCCTCTCTGTGCAATAACTCTGAATAAAAAAGTCCAAGAGACTTGAAACTTGGTTCCTCTTGGTTCAAAGAGGAACTCTCTTGATTTCAGAGTCATAAAGTAAAAAGGCAGTTCGTCTGCCAGTCTATTCATCTGTGTGATAACTCTTTTATTACGTTTTGACAGGTCCTTCTATACTCAGTAGTGTCAGTTTATTTTAATAAAAATATTGCATTGTAATCATATACCCTTTTTATTAATTTATTATTTTAAAGTATATTATAGACTAAAGAAACATCTTTAAGTCCAAAATCCAGTTCACGTTTTCGAAGTGGTAGCAGTGGGAGATGTAGTGTGACGCATAATTATCATAAAAAAACCACACACAAAAAAAAGTTTTGCAGACAAAGGGAAACCCAAAACAAGCATTGGCAGTATAACATATTTTGTCTGTAATGTAGCAGATCAATACCGGTCAAATTTAAATTTCAAATGGTTCGCGGCAAGATCAGTAAGCGGAAATTGACATGTACCAGAAATAGCTGATAAAGCAAAACAGATGTTATATTTTTCATCAAATGTAAGTCTAAAATAATTAATAAAACAAAGGTTAATTTAATTTCATACTGAAATCAATTCGAGCTATTTGATTACGATAGTCAATGAAGGAATTTGAAATCTATTGGCTATAATAACTAACACCAAAGTAAAACCTCATTAGTTTGGGTTGGAGGCTGAAGTCTTCCGGTTTATTGATCCCAGTAATGTGACCCCCGGACAATTCTGGCAGATTTCTTAGCCTCTTTCTTCTTCTGGTCACAGCAGAATATAAAAGGACGTGCATTTATCTCTCAGTAAAAGAAGCATGTGTTCTCCTAAATTTTTTTAAATTTTATTACAAGTCAAGGCAAGTGAGATTGGTGAATGAAAAGATTTTAAATTTCCAAATATAAAAATTTGAAGTGAAACGAGACAAGTTATTAACCTTGATATGATATATTGTTGAGTACAGTGTTTTAGGGACTGGACATCATTGAAATTACTTTTCAATCATATTATAAATTGATCTATAATAAAAATAAGTACAAAAAATAATTTGCAGTTGACAGAAATTATCGACAAACTCAATGACATTGATTTTAAATACATGATAGTGACCACATGCTCCAGTTATCTCAACTTTATTGTGAATTGAACTACAACATGTAATGTGGTTCTATACTTTCATGTTAGAAATGGACAACTTAAACTGGACATTTGTTTGATTATTGCTCAAGTAGAGTAACCTCACATTTAGAACTTTGTCATGTGGCATTGCCAACCTTGGGCAATACACTGTAACCTAATACATCAAGTACTTTGAATTACAACTACAATGTGGGACACATAATCAATCTAACACATTTTGAACTTCATCACATGGCTGAAATCACGTTAGGCAAATTAACCCTTTAAGGACCAACCGTCTGATTTATCGCCGGCGGTGTACTATGCGAAAAGGACCAGCCGTCTGATTTATCGCCGGCGGACTTTTCATATTTTTTAAGAGATATTTTAATCTTCTATATGGAATAAATATACTATTTTTCTATTCCCTGTATGTTTCTTACTATGATATCAAATTTTAAACGTCTTTGGAATCATCAGCTTGGTGAAAAAAAATATTTTACGGCCATGTTGCATCGTAATGTTGTCAGGGTACTTTGGGATTATACCGACCACACCCAGACATGAATCGTTATTTGACATTTTGCTTCTACTGATTACTAGATTAGCGTAGAACAAATTTTGTCAATATAAAACAGGAATTGTCTTTTCGCAAACCCCTCCCCATCCTCAGATAGAGGTCAAAGTCAAGCGGTCTAGTAGATAACGTGATTGCAGAGTCTCGCCGCCCTTTCAGCTGGTGCGTCGCTTTGTTGTACTTCCGTGTTTTACCCCTACATTTCTACAAACACAAAAACTAAACTCTTTATTGAAAAAAACACACACAACTTGTTTTTATGTACTGTGCAAAAAACTTAAATAATCATGTGATGCCGCACGGCCTGCCGTAATCGGGATTCTCGAGAAAGATAAGATAACAGTGACAACAATACCGATCACAATACCTGGAAACGCTTGTTGATTGATGGAATGTTAGTTCTGTTACTCAACTACATCGTTTTATAACGTTCTAAGTTCATTGAAAAAAGTTTAAGCGTTGGGGGCATATAACGGAATCTGACCCCATTAACAATTATTGATAATTGTTGTAAGTTTGTAATAAAAGAGTTGTTTTTTCGTTCTATCATGTCTGTTTCTATAAATGTATATTTTTGTGTTCTTCATACTGGTGTGGTCGGTATAATCCCAAAGTACCGAATAATATCCTTAGTAGCCTATAAGGTTTTGTATGTTAGGCTAATGCTGAAAAGTGTGTTTTAACCAGTGTTACAGAAAACTTTAATTCATTTACAAACTTTTTATTTTTTATTCCAGGGCTTTCAAATTTTGTACAGTTATAGAGAATTATATGTAGAACTAATAAATACCATTTCCCATACATAGTTTATTCTTATTTTTGGTAGTTCTTGAAGATCAAACTCAATTTTTTTTTTCTTTTTTTTATTTGATAAAAAGATAAATCAAATTGTTTTTTGCTATATAATGACTTAAATTTATTTTTTCACAATGAACAATTTAATTATAAACATTTTAAGCCTAAAAACAAATCTGTACAGTAATTAGTTCTGAAGATATGATTTTTCTCTCAAACGCTTGAAAAATCACACATTTTTAATGTGCACAGTTCTTGGAGCATGGCCAGAAAAACGCAAAAATTTTCTTTGCACATGTCAAATTTTGGTCTGGTCCTAAAAGGGTTAAAATCAACACTCCACAACCTGATCTTCGTTATATGGCGCCATCAACGTGGGGCAATTAAATTAAATACCCACAACCGAAAGTTCGTCAGTAATTTGAGATGGAGAATTATTTTCATTTTAGGCATAGTATTTCTAGTACATTCAATACCATCCTGTGAATATTATGTGCTTTGTGAACAAGTTGCTTTAAATGATAACAGTTTGTAATTAGTATCTTACAGTGGTGTAGAGGCAGATGTTTGTTTGTCCATAAGCCACTGCCTGTAGTGCCTACGCTGTGCCTCTTTGATCGCATCCACTTGACTGTCCCACTGAGCATGTATTAGACTCTGCTGTTCGAGATGCCTTCCTGCCAGCTCGTTGATCTCTGCTTCAGTGCTTGTCACATTCACAGCATCTACAGCTCGACACATCTCTTCTGTCTGTCTAATCATCCATCATACATTCAAACATTAAATTTACTACTTTACAACCAGCGTGTTCAATAATAGAGAGAACTACCAAGTATTCATAATTTTTGTTGTAATTACATTTTAAAAATCTATCCTAAGGAGTAGATAACATTTAAGTAAATTATACTAACAGTTTAAATTATTTAAAGTGAAAGTTTACAGATTAATCAATATTAAATCAAGGAGTACAATAAAACTTGTTTTTGAGTTAGTGATTATCTGACATGATCTAGAGATCTAGAAATCTGGAAAATCATAATAGTAATTCAAAAGGAATATAAAATAATTAATTATTAAACTGAAAACTGCAAACACATGCAGAGTGGTATGTAAATTAAACTTTGGAATTTTATTTTATTTTCACAAAAACCTTTGAAAATGTACCATATAACAATATATATATAATTGGAGATTTAGTTATAACTAGTTTTGATAGTGTTCTACGCATTGCAGGTTTAATTTAATAATTTTTTCCCATAAATCTCCTTATATTTATTTATTAGTCATTAATGATTATATTACTTATATCTATCATTAAAGTTTTCTATTTAAATCTTGTATTTCAACAATTCATTTTTCTATATACAAATGAAACTTTTCCTTTCATATTGATATCTTTTGTATGTGTGATAAACTCAATTAAATATTTCTTAAGACTCTACACTAAAGAAAAATCAAGTATGTCAAATTACGTGTCTGTCAGGTGAGTAACTTGCTTGTCCCGCTCTGCAACTATCTCAGACACTGCTATCGCATACGAATGTTCTTGCTGAAGAATCATTTCCAGGGCCGGCGAGTGAACCAACTTATGATACACGGCAGAAAAAACCTCTGCATCATTTGCTCCTGATTTTTCTCCAAATTCAACAGTGTTCTGAAAAATATTGCACAGTTTACGCATATTGGTTTGAAACCGTGTTTAACACACATCACTATTGTTTGTTTAAAATATATTATTAATGATTGATCATTTGAATGGATAACAGGATTAATGCCATTTGCCATTGTTTTATTATAACATATCAATTTTGAGATGGAATATTCAATTTATTTGACTAAGAAAATGTTGCTGGGTGTTTGAGACAGTATATATTCACATAAAACCACTAGTTAACTGATAGAGAGAAAAAAAGTAATAGGGACCATTTCAATAAGAGTCTCTAGAGAACTTTTCCGCCCTCAAAGGACAAGACAATAAGCACAAAATATGTTTGTTTGAATACATACAAATTTTAAATACTTGCCTACTCAACCCAGATCATTTACATGAACCCTTTGTAAATTATCTTCAACAAGCTACCAGATCAACTGAAAGGCAACCCAGGATCTATAAAGAGAAACCTACAGTGTTGGCTGCAAGACTGCAGACCACACATACTACACACTCGATGAGTTCTTCTCATGGAATGATGAATCTTAATTAAACCTCTCATTATTAATGATAGAATTCACTTGTAAAAACTGTCTGACTCTGTACCATGTCTTGATGATATTGTTAACAAAGCATATTGTCTATTATCTATATTTTGGGAACTACCCTGCCATCCCCCAAAGTTTTAAAAGACAATACTGTTATTCTAATCACATCTACTACTTGTCAGAAGTGTGGTGTGCAATTAATGTGTATTGCTCCTGGGTGGGGCCAGCTAGCTACCGCCATACGCTAGGATGTGTCATGCCTTCAACACGACCACTGTCTGTTCGGCTGTTTGATGACATCTTTTTTATATGATGTAGATATCTACAAACTCGTGCACTTATCTGCCTGTTATACATTCTATTTTTAAATTATCAACTTCTTTAAATTATACTTTTCCTAAATAACAAGAAACATTTTATCCCAGTAGAAGTTTATCACTCAACATTTTCTCAGTGCATTCTATCTCATTGTGATATCTATCACACATTAGAGGGAGGGTAATCTTATATATTAGACCATTCATACTATTAATATAAATATAACCCTGTATTGTGGAGTTAATAACATAATGTACAACAGTTTTATCCTAATAGAATTATTAAAATAATAAATTCTCTAACGTGTTCTCCCGTGACAGAGCACTCAATTTAGCCTGGTAGCACCCTTCATCCGGAAAGGGTTAGTCAGTGATTAAAAATAATAGTTGCCCAAATTATTACCATAATCTAATTACAGAAGTCAAGCAGAATAAAGAAGTAGAAACATCAATTTACCTCTTTGAAGTTTTTTTCCCAATATTTTATGACATCTTCAACATCAAGTTCACCCGTCTTAGAATTTTTAATAATAGCATCTGCCTGCTCATCCAAAAAATCTGTAGTTTCCTTTTCAATGAATGTTTGAAGTTCTCTTTCTAAATCTAAAACGTAACACATACACTGATACTGACAAATGATTATGCACATTATTGAAATATACATTGAATCCAGACCATTGAAGATACAGTATTAGGTATTTAATTTATCATTGTAATTTTGGAAACTTGATCAATTATAGGTGAAAAATATAGTGAATATAAGTAATGTGTTTCTTAGTTCCCTAAATACTATATTAGCTAATACTATCAGCTTGATTTTGTAGTCTGTCAAATATTTAGATTGTAAGCTGACATGGAATAAACACTTGTGTAATGTGCTTCACAATGCAAGATACTCATGACTTCCAAATGCTTCATTGGCACGAACTACGGCATAAGACAAATTGGCTATATTGTGCGATTGTAAGACTCCAAATAACCTAGGGTTCGTTAGTCTAGTAGCAAGTCACAATCAAAGACAAGCTTACCAGCTTACAAAGACTGGTTTGCTCATTAATTACAGGAGCTTTTAAAAGCAGTCCTACTGCTGCATTTGAAGTTCTAGGACTTTTACCAGTAGACTTACAGGTCATGAGCCTGTATTTAGCAAACTCTTTGTTATAACAATCTGATCTCGGGAGGACTGGAGACTAAGGAGGGAACATAGGTGATATAGTTTAGTACATAGATGGCTTCTTGATGGAGGGCAAATCTGGCGGATGGAGTGTGGAGTTCATCTCCCAGAACAACTCTCAGCGAAAGTCTGGGAGATCACTGCAGTCTTTCAAGCTGAAATGTACACTATTCTAGCTTATGCTAATATGGGATTGACTAGGAATTATATAGATCAACGGATAGTGATAATATCTGACAGCCAGACCACTCTTACGGCTCTTGACAGAATTTACTTCAAGTCTGGTGTGGGAGGGCTTTAAGACTATCCATTCTAGCTAGTCATAATTCAGTGCATCTCAGCTGGGTTTCTGGACATGTCAATTTTAGGGACAATAAACTAGCTGACGAATTATCGAGAAATGACTAAATAAAAGCACTTTCACGGCCTGAATGGCTTGTGGTAGTAAAAAAACTTCCTACTAAGCTATTAAGAAATGATTTAAGAATAAGCACTGTAATAGATGGCAGAGTATTCCTGGGCAATCATTTGTCAAGAAGATTATTGGAGGCACTACCATCCAGTTAAGAAGTGGCTGGTGAAGCTAGACACAGGCCTTCTGATATAAATCATTTCTCTTAATACTGGTCACGGTCAATTTCAGAAACACATTACAACTCACTACTGAAGATTCTAGATGTAGACTATGTAACCAAAAGAAGGATACTGCTAAACACCTTATTTTGGATTGTGAGAGGCATGGGGTTAAGAGAAAACCTTTATTTGGAACTTCACAGATAAGAAATAGGTGATGAATTCACAATAAGCTTAGGTTGATGCGTTTCAAATCAAGAGTCCTTTATAAATACCTCTTTAATCTGATATTAAAAAAAACCTAAATATTTTCTTCCAAACTCTGTTTATACCTTGCTTCTTGTGTATAAAGAAAGAAATTCAATACACAAAGTTAACCTAAATAAATGCTGATTCCAGAAATATATAGTTCAATATAAATGTGTGTGTGTATACATACAATATGTGTGTGTGTGTGTGTGTGAAATATTTTTAAGTAACGAATTTTCCAGTTTTTAGGGGTGTTGTTCATTACTGTATGTCATGCGGACGTGTTGTCGAAGCTTATTTAAGTCCTATCTTGCTAACCGTAAGCAGAGAGTCTGTATTGATGGAGAGTGGTCACAGGATATTGAGCTTGAGTTTGGTGTTCCCCAAGGTTCAGTCCTTGGCCCTCTTCTATTCCTAATTAGCATTAATGATCTTCCTCTAAATGTTAGGTCAAAAATTGTGATGTATGCTGATGATACCTCTTTTATTAATCATAGTGATAAGATATACGATCTCAGTGATACTGTCCAGTCTGATACATCTGCATGGTTTCAAACAAATGGTTTTTACTTAAATCACGCTAAAACACAGAATATTGTATTCACTCTAAGGCCTTTTAATATGCCTCAATCCAACTTTGTTAATATAACTAGTGTTAAGTTCTTAGGTGTATACATAGATAATCAGCTTACATGGTCTAGTCATGTAGACAAAATTTTGCCTAGGTTGTCCAGAGTAATTACCTCTTAAGGCGATTAACGTCCCTTGTCACTCACTATCAATTATCTCAGAATGGTTTACTTTGCCCTCTTTCAATCAATTATAAAATATGGTCTGTTATTCTGGGGAAACTCGAGCCGCTTGAATGAAATATTAATTTTACAAAAAAAAAAGCCGTCAGAATACTTGCTAATGCTGAATCCCTTGATCACTGCAAACCTATTTTCATAGAACTTAAAATCAATACTGTTGTTAATCTCTATATTCTTGATCTCTTAAAAAATCCCATGTTCTGATGTTTAATGAAGATGTTAATAATTATAACACAAGAGGTAAAAATAATCTGTCTTTTGGTCATTGTAGGTTGAGCAAAACTTTGATGAGTCATACAGTGATGTCAAAGAGAGTTTACAATAAGTTTAGTAAACTAATTGATAAGTATAACATGCAGACATTTAAAAATAAGTTGATTGCCTGGCTATTGAGGAACCCATTATATTCCTTGACTGACTTCCTGACATGTCAAGATATATCCTTTTAAGTTTAATAGTTTGTTATTGTTTTATTTCATTAAAATTTATCTTGTTGTTACATTGCTAGGTTCATGCCTGCCAGCATTGTTATCTATGAGCCATATTTATTCATTACCCTCTTTTAACATTAATTTATTCATTAATTTTTATTGTTGTTATTTATATGTTGTTTAAATTTATTACATTGTTAAATACTGCTGTTAATATTGCTCTCGTTACTGTTTTATATTAATTTATTTTTATAACGAGTAGTTTATAATATTAGGTATATTTATGTAAGTTTTAAAGTTATTATTTTATCTAAGCTAGTCTACAGAACCACAAGGATCTCATTCTGCTATGTTATTTAATGATTGCCACTTCTTAAAATTATTGTAATATATGTTATACTTATTAATAGTTCTTTGACGAGGCATTTGACTGAAGTTTGACTTTGTCACTGCATGTAACTGCCATACGACAATAAAACTGATTTGATTTGATTTGACTGTATATTGTACTAGAGTTTAATCAACTGTTGTTCAAGTGGTTAGTTATTAAAATCAATCCAGAAATAACCACTTTAAACAATAACAAGACAAGTATTGTGTAATATACATAACGAATTCCATGTTAGCTGAGTGCAACCGCCATCTGCCACAAACCCCCAACAGGAAATTCAACACAAGATAATACCTAAAAACCATTTGTATTAATGAGAAAATGTAATTAAACACCACTCTGAAAGAATATGGATTTTATTGCTAATATTTTACTTTTTAATAGTTGTACAGCATAAAAGTAATTTAAACTTTTACACCACACATGCAGCACTATCACTTAAACTACAGCTTAATTCCTATCGTGCCGTACCATTTCAAGAATTAAGTTTTGTAGATGAGTAGCATTACGGCTCAATTTAACTAGATTTTAGAACAATATGCAAGCATGTTAATTTTGATTCTTTTTCTGTAAATTACTGACAACAACTGATTTAATATTTTACCGTAGTCGGTTTTACATGTTCAACAGGGAAGAGAATATTAAATTTGATCTTTGATTGGAACATTGATTTCTAGCTACCCACCATCAATTAAAATGTCATTATTATTTTAAGGAGCCCCTGAAAACACAACGTTCGTGTATAATATTGTAATACACTAGAGACATGATTACTCTGAATGTGGATATGTGTATTTCAAAAGTTAGTGCTGAAGCTAAACTGTTTTGTTGACTGTAGCGATGTTTCCATACATGCATTGAAATATTGTTTAAAAGAAATTTAATATAAGTTAAATTTATACTTTATTTATTTATAAGTTTCCCAAAAAGATTAAAAAGGTAGACATAAGAGCGGTATAGGTCCATACTACTATAATAGCTTATTGGCTTGCTATCCTTTAAGAATTGATTACATTTTAAGGCTATCAATAGTGAACGACGGCCCACACTAGCATGTACCTTTGAGCGTGACGCTGCTGTTTAGTTTTATATATCCCTACCAACCATAAGCAAGATTTAATACCCATCCATCTTATCTAAAATATTCTTGGTAGGCCTACCATAAGGTATCAGTGAAGTTAACAGCCGAAGTGGCCAATAAAAATGTCAATGTTATTAACATATTCTGCTCATCCTCCTTCCTTTCCTGAAGGACAGTAACATTTTTATGTGTTTGAATGCAGATTACGTGAACAGTTAAAATATTAGGAAATTGAATTATTCCTATTTAATTGGCCATCATCTTTTTCAAGAGTGGGAGTATAAGTTCTTTGTGTAATCATGTGTTATTTATAAATGAAGAAAAGTGCACACACATAGGAAGTTATGGTTAAGTTCGTTTTGCTTATTTATTAAACTTTTGTTTTCTTAAAATTATGTATTACTTTATTGAAAGTTGAATTCAATTTATATGCATTTTTTACAAATGTTTTTTAACCACACCGCAAACGAAATTCACATTATTAATCTATTGATATTGTCCTTCTAAACAAAACAATATAAAATTATAGGGTATAAAAATGACAAATAATTAATTTTAAAACATTCAAAGTGAAACCAATTTTCTTATAAGATTGTAGGAAGCTATGTTTAGGTGAATTTAAAATATTTTTTTGTGTTTTAAAGTTGCTTTTCCTATAATGGCTACATGCATTCGTGATCAGACCATTTAGATTTTGATTTTTTACTGATAGGCACTACTTCGAGGGATTTTTTCATATGTCGCCAGTGAGGCACTCGTGTCAGGCTGATATTAACTTTAATTCGTAGAAAGTTTAAATGAACAAAAACATCTTTATTAAGGGACAAATTTCTCTGATTTCAGCATTATTGTTATTTTACGTCTCCAAAGATAGCATGGCTGATGTCAACAGCAAACAATAGGAGGTAGACTTACGATCATAACAAGACCATGTGATCAATCAGACCAATTGGTGATTCAATTGTTCAAAACATTTTTTACATTTATCTTCTGCTACATCTAGCCTATAGCTCCACCGTACTCAAATTTCTTGAAGTCATCAATGTTTTCAAATATGAATCCTTTCATACCCCATATACCTACTTGGAAATAAAAAAATAAAAATCACCGGAAACTAGGTTGAATGAGTAATGTGCATAAGGCAACAGTATTACGCCATTTTTACCAAAATCTGGCTAACAAAGATAGCTGTGTATGCATGTTTTCAAGGTGGAAAAACCAATCCTCTGTCAGCTTTGGGTGAGTTTTACTACATAGCCCATGGTTGGCTACATTATCTTCTAAATAAAGTGATTTTACCATATTCGTTATTAAGTCAATCTAAAAAAGGATATAAAGTTGAATTTTTTTAAGTCGTTGCCTAATGTAGAACATTTTAATACCGTTTATAAAATCAAAGACCCTACTAAGGCTTTTGAGAATAAAGAAAAGCAGATTTGAGCCTTATGTGTTGATAGTGATGGATTTTTGTCTGCTGTATCATCTGCTGACCCTACTTATATTAGGGTCACTGGTCTGTGTTTTTTTTTACCATCAGTTTTCATTGGTGTGTTATAGATTTGTTTTTGTCCTTCTCCGTAGACTAATGGTTATAGTCTCGGCTCTCTAACCGAGAGATCACGGGTTCAAATCCCAGGAGGTCCAATCATATTATAATAATAAAAACCAGTGCACTTCGAAGCTGGCATAGCTGACACTGAGGCTTAAATGAGATTTAAAAAAAAAGATTTGTTTTTAATAATATAAACATTGAATGAGTAAATTTACTATAGGATAATACTGAATGAGAACAACTGCAATGGTTTAGTAATTAACAGAGCCCATAATTTGTCCTAATGGACACCTAGATCGTTATACTAACCTTCTTCAATATAAGGTGGGAGTTTTAATGATGCTACAAGCCTCTGAACAAGCTCTGGTATTGATTCTGTAAATGGAATTTCCACTGGCACTTTTAGTTGGTACAGATCTTCTCGAGTAAGCATTGGAAATGCAAAATGAAATTCCAGTTGCTTGACTGGATTATAGTTGTTATCCATATCTTAAAATTAAGTTTCGAATTGAAACAGCAGAATCGGTAATATACTTTCAGTTTCCTACTTATGACCACAACGTAAAACATAACCTAGAAGTACTATGTAAGTAAACAAATTGGTAAGTCAATAAGTGTAGCAGAAGGTAGAGGCTAAAGTAGCCCGCCCCGCAAGATAACAGCCCGATTACGATTAAGGCGGTGTTAACGCTTTTTTTGGCCATCAGATGTTTCCGTAAAGTAACACTGTGGTCACTACTGTCTGTTTGATTTACGAGTTGTCTGAAGAAACGTAATGGCGAATGAAATCAACATAACATTTTTTTATAATCTTGTTTTATTGCAACAGATGTTGAATCGTTGAGTAATCTTTTAATTTGTAAGTAGTGGATGGGTGTTATTTAACGTAACAGGATAAACATTAGAGTTTCCGCGTGGCAACAGCTGTCCCCGCATCGTGTTGCGAGAAACTTCCTGTTATTTTGGCAAGAGGATGAGAATGAACATTGAATCCATTCATTCAACAGTCAAAAGTGGCAGACTCAAAATTCTTCAGCTGTTATTTGAGGAAAGGAGTTAAAACGAAGAACAGTGATGTAGTGTGACCATTTTGTCGGCAATCTATTTACAGCGCAATAATAGAAGTTTTATAAAACTTGCCTAGAAGTTTTATAAAGCACTAGTGTAATTTATATTTAGTACACAAAGCAAATTGTTCAATTATGTTAAATAGACAAAATAAATTCTTCAGTATCACCATTTTCATGTGGCCTATAGTTTTGTAACATTAAGCCGTGTCCACACTATGCCGCGGTTGGCTTTTGGCAATGCCGCGTTGGCAAAGCCAATGCAATGTAGACGTGGCCGTTGGCATATGCCGCTGAGCCAATGGTTTGCCAACGAAAATCGCTCTAGTGTCGGTCTCCATCAAAGGAAGCCGGTGAGAGCCGGTAGTGGGGACGAGCCAACCGTTGGCTTCACGCGGCATGCACGTGGTTCAGTTGTGGCTGAGACAGTGCCGAGTACAGTCATGGAGTGGACGAACGATAAAGTGTGTCAACTTATTGAGCTCTACCGTGATAAACCTGTTCTGTGGGACTGTCGCTTGAAAGGGTACAAAGACAGAAACAAGAAACAAGATGCTCTTCAAGAAATAGCAGATGTTTTTGGTGTTGACAAAGCAGTAGTGGAAAAGAAAATTAAAAACCTAGTGTGCCATTTTTTACGTGAAATAAAAAAGGAGAGAGACTCAAGTAAGTCTGGTGCGGGAAATTCTGATGTGTACAAGAGTAAATGGTTTTGCTATAACAACATGCTATTTCTCCAGGATCGAAATACACCTAACGAAACGACGGACACAATCACGCAGGTAAATATATATTGACACAGTAAGTATTAGTAATTATATTTTACGTTCATATCAAACACATATTACATAGTTAGGGCTAATTATTTGTCTTGTTGAAAGGATAATTTTCCAGCCGGGGAAGCGAAGAAGTCTGCAAATTCTTTTCTAGTGGCTTGTGCCTCATCAGTGCTTCTTCTTGAAGTTCGAGGAATGTTGACCAAAGCTTGATTTGAAGGGGATTGTCTCCAATGTCCTGGATTGATCTCACCTGTAGTTGAGCACTCAGAGTCGAATGTTCCCACGGGGTTGTACACTGATTTGGAATTACTTTTCCTCAAGTAGTTGTGCAGATAAAGTACTGCCAACACCACCAGCGTAGCCCATTCTGGTTTTAATAGCATAGGTCTTTGTAGTATGCGGTACACAGAGGATATTATGCCGAATGCATTCTCAGAAACTCTACGTGCTCTACTTAACCGATAGTTGAACACTCTTTCTTTAGAGTCCTTTTTTTGAATACCTGGATATGGTTTCATGATGTGCTTCGATAAAGGAAAAGCATCATCGGCCACAAAAACATACGGTGTTTTATCTGTTCTTCCAGGAAGAGGAGTAGGAGGAGGAAGATGCATTGTGTTGTTCCTCAGACAATCTCTGAATGTTGTGTGACTAAACACACCTCCGTCTGATATTCTTCCTTGACAACCAACACTTGCGTAGATAAAGTTGTAGTGCGCATCTACCACCGCAAATAGAACTATACTGAAAAACCCCTTGTAGTTGAAATATTCTGTGCCACTATGGATAGGTGCTTGCAACTCAATATGCTTCCCATCAAAGGCCCCCACACAGTTTGGGAAATTCCACTTATCATTGAACTCTTTTGAAATAACTTTCCACTCTGCTTCTGTTTTTGGCATCTGAAACAAAATGACAACAATATAGCAATATTCATTATCCAATCATTAATCTTTTCCTTTTTTTTAGGACGAGCATACAAATAAAGATGGAGATACTGCAAACCAATCGCAAACTGTCAACCAGGACCAAGTTGCTGGACCAAGTGGAGAAACGCCTCGAAAACGTGTAAGTTTGCCAAAGGAACAGTCTGATCGGCCAGGCGGAGGCCCACAAAAGAAAAAAAAAGACTACAGCTACAGAAGAAGCTCTGTCAATTATGAGAAGTATCCAAGGTCGGCATAAAGGTATGGATCAGTTCAAATCTTTTGGAGAGCAAGTAGGACTGCGTATTAAAGACCTCCCATCATCAAATGCTCAGAAAATTGCAAAACACCTATTAGTAATATTCTGTTTGAAGCAGAAATGGGCAAGTACGACTATGGCAACCCAATCGGCGGAAGTTACTCACAGCCATTCTACCCAACACCGAACTACGTACAACAACCGATTTCTGTCCCGATGCCACCAGCTTGTCCCAATCCAAACCCATGTAGTGAGCAGCTGTCTTTTCACGGAATCACACAGGCAAACTCTCCAGATTCAGTCATAAGCTCCTCGCTATCAACCCATACGGACAATGACTCTATCGACAATATATTGATGCACCTGTAATAATAATTTTACAAATTTAAATAAAAGAGAATTTTACACCTCATCTCTTCAAAATTCAAATTTGAGTTAAGACTTTTGTTCATTTTTGTTATTGTAATTAACTTAATACTCATTTTAACTAAGTAAATAAGGGTTTCATTTGTAATGGAGAGTGTTTTGTTCGGAACTTGAGACGCATGTCTACCAAATAAAGGTTTTTTCTAATATACAATTTTTTCTTACCTTGATGTAATCCTGTAATACACTGACAATTGCTTCACAAACAGTCGGGATGATGGTTGATATTATTTGCTTTGAAATCTTGAATGTGTAACTTAACGAGTGGTAAGAGTCTCCCGTTGCCAAAAACCGCAGAGTAACTGCAAGGCGTTCATGTGGAGGAATAGCACTTCTGAAGGACGTGTCTCGTTTCTGGATGATACGAGCTATCTTATTTAGAAGATCTTCAAAGTCACTACTTTTCATTCGAAAAAAGTTTTTGAAACCACATCCATATCTGTACTCGAGATTTAATTCGTCTTCATCATCCAATACCAAATCCTTCATCAACTCACTAGTTCCGTATTTTCTTCTACTTTGAAGGCTTGGATGCACCCAAAACCGTCGTTTACGCAATTTTTCGTGATTGATAATTACAAACGCGCCTAAAGCAACTAGTACATCCTCCTCGTCAGACATTTTGCGACTGAATGCCAACTCACGTGTAGACGACAAGCCAAAATCTAGGTTTGCCGCGTTGGCTTTGCCAACGCGGCATTGCCAAAAGCCAGCCGCGGCATAGTGTGGACACGGCTTAAGACTAGGTACGTGTGTGCATTATACTTATACAATTAATACACTGATATGGGAGGGGGACTTTCGTTTCGTGTCACGGATCACGCTTGTTCGATTTGTGGCCACTAGGGGCGGGAATATCGCGGACATTTTTATATCGGTGCGTTTCTCCGTTTCGTTCAGTGGCTAGTGCTACTATGCTTTACTTTATTCCAGAATTTGTATTTTTTATTTCAGCTATCATAAACCGATAATTTTATTTTTAGAATATAATGACAATGACAAATTAATTAATTATTTCGGAAATACAAGATTGTAGTGAAAATGATACTGATCAAGTTATAGAAACTAATATAAATTATAGTAATGAAATGTGTAAATATTTATGAATTTAATATTGAGAAATAGGTGATGATTGTAATATATGAAATGTATAAAATATTACAAAAATATGTACAAAATTAATAGAAAATATAAAACTTTTATGTTTAGCATCTCATATTATTTTACAAGGCCGTGTTGTAGTAATTTATTGTATTTCAATAAGTAACAGCGACTGGAAAACGTTGTTCAAAGAACACTGCGCAAACTGTTGTCGACTGGCAGAATAACGTTGCATTGAGTTGCCGCTAAACAACGACAATTATATCCATTTCTACTTGTCAAACGTTGCGCCTGATTTAGCACCACCATGGACATAACACCATTTCGCTCTGAAGGTAAATTTGACGTCACGAAAGGTGGTGCTAAATCAGCACAGTGGTCGTGTTTATGCCCTAAATAAGCACCTCCTTGTAATAGGAGGTCCATATTTAATGGTTACGGGCTCTCTGCTCTCTCTTAAAAAAAAGAAGAAAACGACGAGTACAAATTTTACTCCTCTGAGCAAACAAAATATAATTTTAATGTCATTAAACATCAACAAACAATATTGGGAAGCCTTTACCTACCTTTCATTCATTTTTACCTGAATTTAAATCTCTGGTTAAGTTTGTAATTTTGAAATTCCATTATCTAGTCATTTAGTTTTCATGACTTACTTGGTTTTTCCTGCGCCCTTCAAGTTAAGTATACTCGCCTTTTGTTATGCTAGATGTATTATTAAATAAATAAACATATATTTCCACAGTTTTTCACCTAAACCGAGGTTGAGTGGAAGACAAGTTAAAACAGTCCTAACTCCGTCTCAAAATCGAGTCATTGTTTATTAAATGTAATTTAACAAGTAAAATCTTAGTTTCTATTGATAAATAAATAAACTTCAAAACCAAAAAAATACTATTTATGATATGGTTATACTTGTTTGAAACAAAAAACTACATTACTTTGAAAAATAAGTATATGGTGTTTGTAATACTAATTTTGACTTAGTTTCTTTAATCAAAAGTTGAAAGGTAATGTTTACAAACAATTCTGTTTGTAAGCTGAACACATAATTCTTATCACTTCGCTCAGACGAAGTAAAAGTATGTTTTAAGATTGTTTTTCGGTTGATGAATTAGGCTGTTAACTACCATACAATACAATTACGTCTGTATCATGGTCGATAGCAGATGTCGAAGAAAACTTAAATACTTCTATGCCATAGCTACAAGTACAGGAACTTTCCTCATAAATGCATTTGGTTACCTCAAGTTACTGTTTACGTGGTTAAAAAAATGATTTAACATTGTGCATAGCAAATGGGGGATTTTTCATAAGGGAATAAGGGAAATGTCGATTAAGATCTGGGTCGTACTGGAAAATTTTACTTTTGTTATAACTTATTTGTTTTACAGTTCTTAGGTAAAACATACTCTTTTCAAACTGTAACCACCAACTACGATGCAATGGGAGTGTTTATGATCCTGGGTTTAAGACTACGGAACATGAAGTTTCACAAACTAAGTGAACTCTTTTGTTGTGCGTTAAGAGCATTCAGAGGAATGCCCCATAGTAATAAGTCCTGGGTTTATCATATCAGTATTGACTTGCTGACTTCTGCCAGTGGCCTGTAATACGTCTCGTGTTTTTTTGCCTCTGGGTTCTGCATTAATTATTACCTGGATGTCTTGGACTACTTTCATGGAAATTCAGTGAGTTTGTGATTCTGTGTCACTAACGGTCATTGCTCAATAACTCAATTTTTTAATTGGAGCATATTGTGAATTTCTTTCATGAATAAACAAACATTCTCTTCTTTTTCTCTCTCTCTTTTTTTAAGCCTCAGCTACACAGCTATGTAGGCTTCGATGTTCACTGGGTTATCTCGTGTCTATACATGATTGGCCCTCCCCGGGATTTGAACCCGTGATCTCTCAGTTAGAGCCGAGACTATAACCATTAGTCTACGGAGGAGGACATCCTCTTCTTTCCTGTCAACTTGTGTGGTCAAGTCAATGTTCCCTTTCCTGTCAACTTGTGTGGTCAAGTCAATGTTCCGTCATTCCGCTGTCATCGGCTGCTGCTGCTGCAAGGAGGAATCTGCGCTTCTCAAAATCCACAGCCTTCTAGATCTTTCGTCGACCGGCTACATATATGAACTATATTTACTACACTGGTTAAGAACTGATTGTTGTACACAAGAGTTGTCTATTATATGTTTCATTGTTATTGTTATGTTATTGAATCTGTTGCATTTGATTTTATGTATGTTAACACACTTTACTTAACAATTACACTTCCCAACTGATTCCCCATTATTGCCACAACACTTCTCTTTCACTCTGTTCGTTCTTAACACCAAAGATGGACTCTAAAGATGCATGCGCAAGATGTATGGTGCGAGTTACCGGCACCGACAAGGGCATACAATGCGACACTTGCGATCGCTGGTTCCACTCTGAGTGCATCAAAATGTCAGCTTCTGATTACAAACGTTATGCCAATGACGAAAATCTAAAATGGCTGTGCAATCATACTGATTGTGGATGCGACTCTACTTCTCAACTAAAACTCGACCCAGTTATTAAGGCACTATTTGATAAGATGGATTCTCTAGCCACTAAAGCTGATCTTACTCATATCCCAACGACATCACTTATTTGCGACAGGAGATTAGCAGCTTGACTGAACAAATGTCCCAAGTCGAACCAAGAGTAACTAAACTGGAGTCTGAAATCAAATCATTGAAGTCTGATATGGCTTCAAATATAACTAAGCACATATCGTCCTCCACCAATGACATTTATTCTGAAATTGTCAATCACACAGCCAGACAGTCGAAGGTCATTTTGCACAACATCCCTGAGTGCTCAAGTACTTAATCCAATGTAAAAAGGACTTACGATCTGGACCTGTTAAACAAGATCTTTGTCTCATTAGATTTTCAGGTCCAGAACTTCACGTTTTTTAGTCTTGGGAAAGACTGCAATAAAACTCGTCCCATCAAAGTCATCTTACCAAGTCCCGATGACGCTAAACGGTTTTTCATAGGATTTTCTCAGGATCTACTGGGGAATTCTGATGCCTCTCTCTCTGAAGTCACAGCAAGTCATGACATGACTCCTCACGAGCGTAAATATCTCCAGGACCTTCGTAGATCCCTCGAGTCTCGCACTAACAACGGCGAAAAGGGCCTCACTATAAAATATCTTAATGGCACTCCTAAAATAATTCAGTCTCCAAAAAACGTGTAATTTCCAACGGCACAGAAACCATACACATTTATTATCAAAATGTAAATGGACTTAGATCCAAACTAGATGAATTAAGGCAATCACTAATTTCTTACATTCAGGACATCATAGTTCTAACTGAGACTAACCTTATACCAAGCATCTCCAACGGCGAACTTGGCTTCAGTAACTATGAACTTTACCGGAAGGACAGAACCTCCTCCTCAGCAAACAAAATGAGCGGTGGAGGTGTTTTGATTGCAGTATCCAAGCGTCTACAATCTTCTGAAATTGCCACTTCCACGAAAACAGAATCTCTTTTTGTGTCGTTAACCCTGAACAATTGTGAGAAAGCTCTAATTGGAGGAGTCTATATTCCCCCCAGCCAGCCTGTTGCTGCTTACATGAATTTTTCTAGCTCAGTGGAAGAGATCGTGGCACTCAACAACTTCGCTCATATCCATCTGATCGGAGATTTCAACCTTCCCGGTATCAGCTGGACTTCATCCCAGGTCGTGCTCAACCATTCCGCAATTGCGATCTCCGAGATGGCCGAGCTGCTTGGTCTGTCGCAGGTAAACCATTTGGCAAACGATAGAGGGGTGATTCTGGATCTCGTCTTTACTTCTTCTAGTTCAATGAAGGTCACTCGAGACGTTGATCCTCTTGTTGCTGAGTATATTCATCACCCGTCCCTAAGTATGGAGCTGGATCTTAGAGTAAAGAGAAATATACATTCTTTCCTCAGACCTGATTTGAGAAAATGCAACCTTCAAGCAGTTTTCAGCGAACTTCAAAGGATGAACATAATGTCATGGACTACGGTTGACGATGTTGACGCTTCCTTTGCCGGCTTTTGTAAGACTATCGGCGACTGCGTAGTAAGGAATTCTCCTCTGAAGAAACACAGCCAGTCTTCCTTTCTCATATGGTTTTCCAAGAAACTTGTCCACCTTACAATCTTGAAAAAGATTCTTCACAAACAATTCAAGTTGCCCTTCGATGTAACGATTTACCATCGATTCGCAGCCGTTAGATCTGAGTGCAAGTCATTGACAAAAATCTGTTTCCTGCGCTATGTCAACCACGTTCAAGAAGTGCTACCATCCAATCCCAAAATATTTTGGACCTATATTAAGGCCTGCAACAGATCTGATACAGCCCCATCAGTGATGTCCTTTGAAGACACCACATCATCTGATGATGTTTGCATTGCAAATATGTTTGCTGATTTCTTCTCATCGGTTTTCGGCACCAGCTGAAGCTCTGCTCATACTGAAGACTTTTCTGTAAGTAAATCAATCAAGTAAGTAAGTAAGTAATCAATAAGTAACTTAATTTATAATTATAAGTGACAAAGTTAAGAATGATATTAAATTAAACTTTGATTTTATATTGATAATTCAATATGCATAAGTATGAGTGATAAAGTTCATTTAAGAATTCATTAAAATTAATATTTGCTATTTCTATATGTCTCCTTGATTATGATGATGTCCAAAGTGCCCTTACAAATCTTGATCCAAGGGGCCTGGTCCCGATTCTATATCGCCTGCAGTTGTAAAGTATTGCGCTGAACTCTTAGTATTGCCTCTGACTAAATTATTCAATCTATCTCTACCTAATGGCACATTTCCCGAATGTCTGAAGTTTAGTCACGTTGTGCCAATTCATAAAAAGGTTCAGTGAATGACATCGCAAATTACAGACCAATTGCTATCCTACCGATTTTTGCTAAGATTTTTGAGAGACTTGTGCTTGACAGGTTGCAGTTTAGAGTTCACCATCTTATTACTAACAAACAGCATGGTTTTATGTCTGACCGTTCTCCCGTTTCTAATCTAGCCGTCTTTCAGACTCATATTATGGACGCACTCGGAGAGAGAACTCAGATCGATGCCGTTGAATTGGATTTTGCCAAGGCTTTCGATCGAGTCGACCATGTCCTACTCATCCGCAAGTTGTGTGAGTATGGGATCTGTGGACCACTGCTCAAATGGTTTGTGAGCTATCTACATGAGAGAAAACTTCAGGTTCGCTTCCATTCCGCTCTATCCAAGGAGTTCATTGCTACTTCTGGCGTACCTCAGGGTTCACACCTGGGCCCCACTTTGTTCAATATCTACATTAACGACATAACTCGAAGACTGAGCTGTAACCACCTACTCTTCGCCGATGATTTGAAACTGTATGCGAAAGTTACTACACATCAAGATGCTATTAATCTCCAGGAAGATCTGAATCGGGTAGAGGAGTGGTGCCTGGAAAATAGCATGGCTCTCAACCTCGATAAGTGTGTCTGTATCACTTTCCACCGAACCGTCTCTCCAATAAAATTTGACTATTCTCTGAGCGGCATAACACTATCAAGAGTTACTACAGTAAAAGATCTTGGAGTGACCATTACATCTACACTCAACTGGGATGCATATATTCGGTCGGCTTGCAGCCAGGCATTGCGCAAACTCGGCCTGATACACAGAATTTCACAGCATTTCACTGATATACTCTCTTTCAAGACTCTCTACTGTACCTTGGTGCGCCCACATCTGGAGTACTGCTGTGTGATTTGGTCGCCACATCAGAAATATTTGATTGAAGATCTGGAGAGGGTCCAGAGGCGATTTCTCAGGCTGGTGGGGCTAAGATTGGGCTATGGATACCTAGAGGTCTCTACACGCGAAGTGGCATCCCTTCTCCAACTACCCGCTCTTGAAACAAGGCGCTTCTACCATGATGCAATATTCTTGTTCCGCCTCGTTAACTCTACTGTGGACTGTCCTGAGCTACTGGAGAGGGTTTGCTTCCGGGTTCCTGCTGGCACTAGATCCCAATATCTATTTGCTAGATCCTCTGTTTCCTCATCATACTTGGCCAACTCTACGATGCGAAGAATTCAGCTTCATGGAAACCTTCTTCCTAACCACATGGATTTCATCGCTTCCTCATTCCTAACCTTCCAACGGAATCTCCAGACATTTATCAACCTACAACTCACTGAAACCTCTTAATCACAACAAACACACACACACACACACACACACACACACACACACACACACACACACACACACACACACACACACACACACACACACACACTGTTATGTTGCTGTTATATTTCACTCTTCTCTATGTAATTTGGTTCTGCGTTGGAAATAAATAAATAAAAATAAAGTAAAAAATAAAAATAAAAGTCATGGGCTGTGAATCTACGAAAAAGGAGTATATGCTACCACAAGATGCTGTTCTGAAACAACATTGACCCGTGTTCAGAGCAAGAATACTACTAGGATAACCCTCCTACATGTGTATTCTACAAAGGTTTATGGATGTGGAGTCACTTCCGAAACCGGGTTAGATTTGGCCAGTGAGACTAATATAACTATAGCTATGATAGACTACTGTAGCATATATTATCTGAGACTCGTGATCAGACCATCTGGAATTTTGATCTATTACCCCATAGCTATTATATTACAAGATGTGTTTTGTTCATCAGCAGCTACAGTGTGAGGCAGCACCGGTTGGTGTGGTCACAATACGCAGTATAGGTCGGAGTCATTCACAATCAAAACTTTGGAACTTCGATCTGTTAACTGATAAGTACAATCTTCATGGATTGTTTCGTTCATCACTAGCAGCGCTGGTAGATCTGGTAAAGTCAAACATTAATTAAAAGGTTAATGGATTGAGAATTATTGTAATTTAAAATTACAAACATTGAAAGGGTTATTCTTCCCGTATTTGGATTACAATTTCCCTTATACCTATAAAATGATGAAAGAGACTAAAATTATATTCAACTAAAATACATGTCAACTACAGTTGTCCATAGAATCAATAAAAAAGAATTTTTCAAATTGGAGTAGAGGTAGTTAGTGAGTTCGAGTGTTAACCCAAATTTTAAACTAGGACTAGAAATTGTTGGGTAGAGTCTGTATTATCTTATTAATGGTGTGGTTAGTTTTGATAGATTTTTGAATTGATGTATTATACACACAGAAATACATAAACAAAGTTATAAAGAAGTTTAACTAATAGGTAATAACTACAAGCTTAGATTTTTTTTCCTAAGATCCTCTACTGAGTACGCACACCACCCTGGTAATGTTTTCATATTATTTTTATTTCCACTGGCAAAATTATTATTTACATATGCTATAAAAATCCTGAACAGTACTTAATCTAAGATATAAGAACAATAAGTAGGGTACTTTGGGATTATACCGACCACACCAGTATGAAGAACACAAAAATAGAAATTTATAGAAACAAACATGATAGAACGAAAAAACAACTCTTCAATTACAAAATTACAAACTTACAAGCATTTCCAGGTATTGTGATCGGTATTGTTGTCGCTGATATCTTATCTTTCTCGAGAATCCTGATTACGGCAGGCCGCGCGGCATCACGTGATTTGCACGGTACATCATTGCCTTTCCATTACAATTCAATTTATATTTCTGATTAGCCCCTCTAGAATTTGATATTTTACTGATAGGTACTATCTCGAGGGATGTTTTTCTTTCGTCGACATCAGCGCGGGGCAGCACCGAAGGTGCTGCCGAAGCCCGCGCTGATGGCCGGAGGCACTCGCATTTTGGGTGGCGGAATGTGATCAAGAATAAAAACAAGTTATGAGTGTTTTTTTAATAAAAAGTTTAGTTTGGTAAATGTTTGTTTTTGTTGAATTTTTGTGTTTGGAGAAATGTAGAGGTAAAACACGGAAGTACAACAAAGCGATGCACCAGCTGAACGGGCGGCGAGACTCTGCAATCACGTTATCTACTAGACGCTCGACTTTGACCTCTGTCTGAGAATGGGGAGGTGTTTGCGATAAGACAATTCCTGTTTTATATTGACGAAATATTGTTCTACGCTAATCTAGTAATCAGTAGAAACGAAATGTGAAATAACGATTCATGTCTGGGTGTGGTCGGTATAATCCCAAAGTACCATAAGTAGAATTGAATAAATAGTAACAATAATAAATTAAGAAATAATTTAATAACAATTGAATTGTTTTAGGCTATGGCAGTCATTCACTGTGGATTATTCCTGTTGAATAAATATCTCTTTTTAATAATAGCAGCATCAGCAAACAGAGAGGCAAAGATAGAGAGATAAAAGATTATGTATATAATATAGATATATTAAATTGATTAGTTTTAGTTACCGGAATTACCGGCAGTGCTTGCGAAGTATGGCTGTTGTTGGTACTTATTTTCTATTCCAATCCACAAAAAACATCAGCCGATCAGCCTGGAGTCTGGAGCCTATCCGTTAGCTCTATTTCGTCATTGTTTGTTGTTGTGTGATTTATTTCGGACATATTATAGGCTATTTGTGCTATAAGAATGGTGGTTGTTTTTAGGAATACCAATAGTATTTTTGTTTGGAATTAAATTTGAATGGTTTCAGTTACGTTACATTGTATTAACAGCAATGAGATTAGATTAACATCTGATTTTGTGGAGAATACATTTATTTATAGTCTACAGATCTCACAGAAAGGCCTTTTGAACTAATAGCAATAGAGTTTTAATACATAATATGACATCAGCTTTGTATTTAGAACAGTATCTTGATAGTAAGTATTTAGTTTAATGACATAGCATAGTTTGATTCAAAATAGAATACAAATTCACCCTCCCCTTGCTCTTGAGACAACTTACATTTCAGTATACTACTTAAGAGTTTCCCATTTGTTTTTTGTCCACAGTGAGTTTATTGTCATTAGTTCTGCTGCTAATAGTCCTACTGTTAAACTAAAATAAGCTAAAAAACGTATTGGTAGACAAATTTACTTAGACAACACTAGATTATGGTCCAGGTTTCCAAGCTAATTTCAATTCTGCAGTATAATAAGCGTCCACCATATCAATTGAATCATAAATTTCTCTAATTATTTACCTTGGATCTGTCAAATTCGTAATTTCTAACATATTTTCACACTGTGAGTTCAGACCTTTGCTTAGTACAATTTGGGTGTTAATGTGGTATAAATTGTTTTCAACACTTAAAAGCTGTTATTATGGTCATGATTCAGTGATAAATGGGGTAGGGTCCAATAAGCGGACCCGGTTTTTTATATCGAAGAATATAATCATCGATACCTAATATTCGCATATCGAATCATAGACTATCAATCGATATAAAAGTAATAACAATCATATGTTTAACCCTTTTAGCCCCGGCGTCCGACATATCGGACAGAGGTGATCTAGCTAAAATGCCCAACGTCCGATATACCGGACGTCTCGAGAATTTAATGTAGCTGGCTAATAATATGTCCAAATGCCATCAGTTTCGGTATAGTAGTCGGTGAAGAAACGGGCTACATGCAAAAACAATAAACCTTCCAATTGGCATCGTATTTCGTCGTCATTGAGCGTAGTTTATTTGTCGATGTAAGTTGTCAGACGACTTCAGTTGCATTGTTGTTGTATGCTAACTTATAACCTCAATTAGTTTGCGTGATTGAAAGCGGTTGTTTTTCGTGTGATTTATTGTATTATTAGTAAAAAAACATGAGTAAACGTCGTAGAGAAAAGTTACCAGTGAGTGAAAACACTTTGATAAACACTGGTACTTTGGGATTATACCGACCACACCCATACATGAATCGTTATTTGATATTTTGCTTCTACTGATTACTAGATTAGCGTAGAACAATATTTCGTCAATATAAAACAGGAATTGTCTTATCGCAAACCCCTCCCCATCCTCAGACAGAGGTCAAAGTCGAGCGGTCTAGTAGATAAGTGATTGCAGAGTCCCGCCGCGCGGCCTGCCGTAATCGGGATTCTCAAGAAAGATAAGATAACAGCGACAAAAATACCGATCACAATACCTGGAAACGCTTGTTGATTAATGGAATGTTAGTTCTTTTACTCAACTACATCGTTTTATAACGTTCTAAGTTCATTGAAAAAGGTTTAAGCGTTGGGGCATATAACGGAATCTGACCCCATTCCCAAAGTACCATAAAATGTATATATTGTAAATATTATTTCTTTTACTTTTTTGAAAAATTAAACAAGTTTTAGTCTTACAAACCATTACAATCAGTTTGTGTTATTTTACAATTGTTATTATTTCAAAAGTGCAAAAACAAGTAAACATATCTGTATACTTCTACTGACGTGTATGTGGAAATATATGAAGAAGTGCTTATGCAGCAATACAATTAATTGGATATATCTCCTGCATTTATCAAGGAAAGTTCTTAAAATTTTGTGTGTGTAGTAAGAAATATGTGTACAACAAAATTGCTTCATTTTTCAGGGGCTACAATTTTTTTTTCTACTGTTTATGTATGTCCAAACTATAAAAAATAAAAAAAAATAAAAAAAATTTTATGTATAAATACGCTAAAAAAACAAATCATTCTGTAAAAGTACTTTTTAACTATTACATCTAAGAGTACACTTATTTGTGAACAATTTAAAACAAAAACCTAAAAATTATCTTCAAAAATAAGAAAACTAGATGAATTTTCCCTCAATTCTGCACTACGGTCCCTTATCGCCATGGGCTTTCTGGCAAGTCCATGGAAAAATGGCTGGGGTTAAAAGGGTTAAATTAACTTAAAATGTGAATTTAATGATAACAAATAATAAATGAACATAACCAAAATCAGGGAAACTCATAACTTTAACTAAATGAAACAGAACGAAAACGTTTTTACTAAAGTTGTGTCCACCATTACCTTCTTTTTTTGCATCTGAAGACGACCATGTTAGCTCCTCTGACAGTTACATTTGTTACCTTTCCACAAATATCACATAATGGATTCTTAGGTACTAACCCAACATCCTGAAGCCATAAAAAACATATTTTATCGTCTTTTAAAGCAATTTCGTGAAGCTTCCTAAGATTGACGGCCATTTTAATACACAATGTTACGTGAAATTAAAAATATTACCTTGTATTATTTGAAAGTGTTTACAGCTGTTCATATAGATTATTTAACCCTTATAACGTCACAGACGCCGTATGGCGCATAGACAAACTATCTCCAAACGGCAAAGACGCGGTACGGCGCATCGACACAAAACTGCGTCTATAGCAAATTTAAGTTCCTTTTAAATCCGATCAATGTCACTAACGGTATGCGTCAACCATGTGTGTGGGTTATTGACCTATGTCAAGCGTCAAAATATAGCTGTCGCGTTACATTGTTTGAAACAATAGACGCGGTGTCTAGACACTCCCCGCCACACGGCACAGATGCCGTACAGCGCGCGCGCTTTTGTTTGCAGTTTGGCTTCAGGTAGTGCGTGTCTAACCATCGCTGAGTCGGTTTCCTTCGTCGTGTTTTCTGTTTATATGGTTTTTATTTATTTGTTAAAAGTATTGATATCTTAGTTTTAGTATTCATTTAGTGTTTTTAGTGTCATTTTAGTGTTTAGTGTCACCTATTTAGTGTTCAGGTACTTTGGGATTCTACCGACCACACCAGTATGAAGAACACAAAAATATAAATTTATAGCTAAACAAACATGATAGAACGAAAAAATAACTCTTTAATTACAAACTTACAAGCATTTCCAGGCATTGTGATCGGTATTGTTGTCGCTGTTATCTTATCTTTCTCGAGAATCCCGATTACGACAGGCCACGCGGCATCACATGATTTGCGTGGTACATAATTGCCTTTCCATTACAATTCAATTTATATTTCTGATCAGATCCTCTAGAATTTGATATTTTACTGATAGGTACTATCTCGAGGGATGTTTTTCTTTCGTTGACATCAGCGAGAAGGCATGGCATGGCACTCGCATTTTGGGTGGCGGAGTATGATCAAGAATAAAAACAAGTTTTGAGTGTTTTTTTCAATAAAGAGTTTAGTTTTAGTTTGATCATGTTTGTTTTTATTTAATTTTTGTGTTTGGAGAAATGTAGAGGTAAAACACGGAAGTACAACAAAGCGACGCATCATCTGAACGGGCGGCGAGACTCTGCAATCACGTTATCTACTAGACCGCTCGACTTTGACCTCTGTCTGAGGATGGGGAGGGGTTTGCGATAAGACAATTCCTGTTTTATATTGACGAAATATTGTTCTACGTTAATCTAGTAATCAGTAGAAGCAAAATGTCAAATAACGATTAATGTCTGGGTGTGGTCGGTATAATTCCAAAGTACCGTGTTCATTATTAGTGATAAATAACATGTCTCGTAACATTGACGATCCTGAGTACAGTGACTTTATAATTTTAAAATTTTTACTTTTTTATACTTACCATAATTATAGAAAGTAAAAATAAAAATGAACTTTACACATTTAAATTTTTTTTTTTTATATATTGTGCCGTTTGCTAGAAGTCGTGAAAAGATATACTGACGTTATAAGGGTTAAGTTGTTAAAAATAATTCATCAGTATCGATTGATTATATCGATGGTTATGATTAAGTAATATCGTTTGCCAATTTCGATATAAAAAACCGGGTCCGCTTATTGGACCGTACCCGATAAATGCCCTGTAGATCACAAAATAACATAAAGTAGGCTAAGTGGTTAAAAAATTGTAAATATAAAAAAAAATCATAACTGGTGTTTTGTGTCTAGTATACTTTTAAAAGAAAATTACTGATCCTGTCAACAGGGAGACTTTATTAAGCGGCCTACGCTCGTTTTACGGTCGTTTTTATCAACAATTTGATAAATAATCCAACTTCGATATATGTAAAAATTGTACACAATAAGAGTTATAAGAAATTACTGTAACAAGGAGAATCTAGTACATTACAATTTTAAAAATAAATTTAACTCTAACATTACAAAACAATAAGGGTAGGGTCCAATAAGCGGACCTGGTTTTTTATATCGAAGAATATAATCATCGATACCTAATATTCGCATATCGAATCATAGACTATCAATCGATATAAAAGTAATAACAATCATATGTTTAAATTAAAATGTGAATTTAATGATAACCAATAATAAATGAACATAACCAAAATCAGGAAAACTCATAACTTTAACTAAATGAAACAGAACGAAAACGTTTTTACTAAAGTTGTGTCCACCATTACCTTCTTTTTTTGCATCTGAAGACGACCATGTTAGCTCCTCTGACAGTTACATTTGTTACCTTTCCACAAATATCACATAATGGATTCTTAGGTACTAACCCAACATCCTGAAGCCATAAAAAACATATTTTATCGTCTTTTAAAGCAATTTCGTGAAGCTTCCTAAGATTGACGGCCATTTTAATACACAATGTTACGTGAAATTTAAAATATTACCTTGTATTATTTGAAAGTGTTTACAGCTGTTCATATAGATTATTTAAGTTGTTAAAAATAATTCATCAGTATCGATTGATTATATCGATGGTTATGATTAAGTAATATCGTTTGCCAATTTCGATATAAAAAACCGGGTCCGCTTATTGGACCGTACCCAACAATAAACCAACTGTGGCCTAGACTTAGATATCAAAGAAACATTACAATATTTATAACTTGCCCAGCTTGATATAATGAGTAACCGCTTTTGTGAAAGGGAGGAAAAAATTCTCCCCATGGGTTACCAGAAACCAAACCTACACGTTGAAGACACTTAAACGCATGTCGTCACTTGTGAGAAATATCTTACATATTTATCGCCATTTTAAATGTCTAAAAATATTAGTTACTTCGTGCTGTTTAACAAATAAAATTACTATCACTAATAAGTTGAAATCATATGCTAAGTTAAATAAAATGTAATACCAGATTAGGCTCTTGGATAAAAACATTAACCATTTGTAAATCAACTGAGTAATGAGTGTAGGCTGCTTATTAAAGTCTACCCCTGCCAACTTACACCCAAGTTGTACGTGCAGTACTTACAAAGAACATGGGAATAGTCGGTATCAATCTGGAATGTCAGGGGTTAAACTAGCTAGTAGGCCTATATCAATTGTTTAACCCGTAAAAGCCTAGTGTAGCCATATATGTATAACGTTGTACATGCAGTACTTACAAAGACATGGGCATAGTCGTTATCAATCTGGAATGTGACGGGTAAACTAGCTTCAAACACAAACATCAGACACATTAATTCTCCATTGAAATTAACATAATGAATTACTCAATTACTTAAAGAATTACTCACTGCATGGATTAATTGTTTATGTGCAGAAAGGATTTATTTACATTTGTTTAATTGACTTTTTAAGCTTCACTGAAATAAATATTGTTTGTTTATAATTAAAATAAACTGTTAGTTAAAAAAATATATATAAATAAAATTTAAACTAGGCCCAAGAGTAAATTTTAGTAAAAAAGTATTACACAGAAGTTGAGACCCATAAGTTAGGATCCCATACTGCCACAAGGATTGCATGTATGCGAATTACATAATCCTACAAAAATCCACAGTCAGCACCTGACAGCTGTGTAAAAGCATATATATGTTTTCTTAAGCTATTTTTAATATATTGAACATGTCGAACACATGAACATTTGTTATCAATAATGACACTTAAATATTTATACTGGTTTACGCACTCAAGAATGCCACAGCTGCATGCCTTCAACCGCGTATTGCCGCAGGAATGCATCCTCAGCTCTCTCGGGCCTAGGCTATGGTCCCTACGAGTAAAAATGGGCAAACATTTGGTTTTATCAATGTTTACCACAGATAACTACTAGTAGGTAGTCATATTGTTATTACAAATTTAAAATAGCTTGTGTAAATTAATTCTAACTGGTTGTAATTGTGAATGTAATTGGTTCACTGATTTGATTATTATGGGGGCTGCTTATTATACTGCAGCTCTAAAATATATAATATATTACAAAATACTTTTGACAATCTCATATTATGTGAGACTGTCTGGATTTTGTACTGTGCATGATTGAAGAAGGGACAAGTTATCTTGAACCCAAGAGATCCTGCTTAGTTTTATCATTTACCTGCATGACTGACTGACCAAAAGTAAAACTTATAAATTAAGTCCTTACTACATTAAGCTTATGTACATTATGCTAAATGTTCTTCTCAGGTTACATAAATGGACATTACTGTTTGTATTACTTTTAACAGAGTTTTTTTTATTTAGTATAGACTTTATAATATTAGTATTTTAATTTCTATTGAATAATAGTGTTATCTTCTGTTACAAGGTTTAGAACATCTTCCAATAGAATTGCAGAGAAATTTTACGCTCATGAGAGATTTGGATGCTCGAGCTCAAAATGTCATGCGCAATATTGACAAAATGGCTGATGAATATCTGCAGAATATCAAATTGCTTTCACCTGATAAGAAGAAAGAAAAAATGAATGACATAATGGCCCAATTTAACAAAGCTAAAGAATATGGAGATGATAAAGTTCAGTTGGCCATACAGACATATGAGCTTGTAAGTAGATACACATATTATTCTAGTCTGTTGAAAATTAAATATAAATATGGATATGACAAAATGAATATGTTGAATATACAGGGTGAGTCAGAAATATGGTAAAATATTTTAAGACGTGATTGTAGAGCTAAAAATAAGAAAAAAATGTTATATAAAGGTAGGTCCGGAAACGCTCCATTACTGAGTAATGGCTGGCGAAAGATTTTGCTTTGTTTTTAATTCACTTGGTGAAATTAAGTGATTCTGAAAAGTTTTGTTCTTACTTTTTAACTCAAATAAGATGGATTTATAAAGAAAATCACACTGAAAAATCAAATAAATCCACTCTAGAGGTTGTAGTGTGAACAGTTTTTGAGAAAAAGTATGAAATTTGCCAAAAATCTAATAACAAAATTACCGTCTTAAATGTTTGATGTCGAATAACATTGTTAAATGACCAAAAAACAAACTGTTTTTCCTAATAAGAATTGTAGAGAATTTAATTCTGAAAACAACCATAGTAAACAAAGTTAACTAAATGTGTAAAAAAGTTATGATATTGACTCCTCACGTATCACACTACACAGCAAACTTTTGCTGTTTTATAATAAGGAATGAGTATCTGATTGGTAATAGCTGGTAATAATTAATTATTTAAACAACAACTGTTTAAACATTTTTAAATAATAAATAATCAGCTGGGCATTTATTATTAGATGACATATGTCACGTCATTGTTGAATAAAACAACAAACTCTAAAGATACTATGTGCTTGTGTTAAGTATTTTAACCCTCCGAGCGTCCATCATATTTCCCTAACGTCCACCTTTTTTATAGGTTTTGCAGTCTTTTTTTGCATAATTCATAAAAAAAATCTTAAGAATGGTTTAAATATAGAGTATTATACATCATTTTCTCGTAAAGACTTACAGAATATGATTATATAAAAAATTAAAATTAAAAAAAAATTTTTTTTTGCAACAGCCTATGAAAGGGAAAAAATATTTTAGAAAATATTTTTATAATATAATAAAAGTATCCACATGTTTATTGTTATATTACCTCTAGAACAATTTCATAATAGGCAAATTATACCAAATTTAGTCATGAACACATAAATATACAGGGTTATAGGGTTCTGTGAATATATTCATAATGTTATACAAACTTACATGGATATGCACAAATTTGAATTTTTGCCTATTTTGGTGTTGCTAAGTAGCACAACAATAAAAATTATTTTCATGCAGTTAAATGCTTTTGTTATTTACCTTTTTTGAAGTAGTTTGTAGATTAGATGAAGAAACGAGTTTTTTACAACACAAAACTATAACACACACACACACACACACACACACACACACACACACACACACGAAAAAAACACTTATTATTTACATTATATACAAAAAAACTGTTCACAGTTTTATTCATTGTCGTCTTGTCCATCTGGGTGCTGCCTTTTTATCCCTGTAAGGGACCTTCTGAAGTGCTTCATTTTGCTGAAGCACTTGGGATGAAACCCCCACAATTGCATGCTTCACACCACCAATAGCTGCGTTTTTTACAAACAGGACATACCCTTTGATTGTTTCCCTGGTAGGTGTGCCAGTGCATTTTCTACTGATGTTGGAGCAGGCTGAGGGGCTACTTCTTCTGGTGCTGTTCTTGTGAGTTCATCAATTAGAACCATCACAAATTTTCTTCTGGGCATAGGCTTGTCTGTATTTTTTGAATATAAGATGAAGGAGTCGAAAATTGCCATGTCAAGGAGATTATAAAAAATTTTTTTCCAATAGCGAGTGGTGGTCCGCGAGCATGATTATGTGATAAGATGGATTTATCTTTCATGTCCCACTCCACCCATGTATAAATTATATTGCTGTATCATGTATGGCTTTACAGCCTCATGGTGACTTTTTTGCTTTGAACTCGTAGATCTTGGGCATGACAAGCTGTTTGACAAAAGGTATACTGGTTTTTCGGGTTATTTTTTGTTTGTACCCTACTGCTAACACAGGCCCTCTTCTAAAATAAACACTCTGTTGTTCACCTAATTTAGTTGACAAGACCACTCTTTGACAAATCTTTGGTCCTCTTATTCACAGTTCCAGTAAGGTAAGATGTCCTTCTCAAACAAGGATTTCAGCGAGTGGAAGCTTTGTATAAAAATTGTCTGTGAAGAGGTGGTAAAATTTGTTTAGAAGCCTTGTTTGTGTCATTAATTCCATTATAACTTTCTGAGTAAATGGATCATTGCCGTCTTGGAGAAAGTCTTTACCACTATATAATGCCGTGTGCAAGATATATCCAGTCTCACTGTCACATATTTCAAATTTTTAATCCCAAATCTGGCGTGTCTTTTATTTGGCATGTACTGTATGAATAACCGATCGATTTTTCATACCTATCATACTTTCATCTATCGATAGGTTTTTTGAATAGGGAACAAAATATGTTTTGAAGGCATGATTAATTGAGTCCATGAACTCTCGAACCTTGACCCAGGGTCGTACCCTGGTTCTCCCCTTTTTTAGAGTGTTTGCCGAAGTCAGATGGAGAAATGACGAAATGAGACAAAAACGATTGTAAGACATTGTCTGTCCAAACCAGGGAATGTATTGGTTGCTAAGGGTTGCCCAATAATCTTTTACATTTTGTTTCCGGATCATTCCCATATTAATAACTATGGCAATGAACCGCTTCATCTCAGCTATTGAAACATCAACCCATCGCTTGCATCTAGAATGTTGGTTTCATTTTACCATCCAGTTCTTTTTTCATCCAATTTTTTTGAAGCATACAAATTAGTTTCATTACATAGCAAAAAACCAGATTGCTTGGGTAAAAAATAAAGAGAAGTATGCCAAAGGTGAACTATTTCTTGGAGGACAGTTTTTGATCCCCGGATTCCTCACACTGAAATTTTGATGGCAGATCGACTGGGTTTTTCAGAACCTGGGTATGACTCGAACCCACACTGGCCCAGGAGGTGCAGGATGAACTGGGATCTCAGGACGATAATCATTGTCGGATTCGTTCCCAGCTGGGCTAGAGCCGGACCTAGGCCTTTCGCTTTCCTCATTACTAGAATCCAAATCTGATGCATTTGGCTCATAATCGTCATCTGAGCCAGATGAATAGTCACATAGGTCATTATCTATATCTGAATTACCTTCCGATACATCTCCTAGGGATATTTGATCATCGTCTAGGTTATTTTCGTCTATGGATGTAGTAGGGACTGCCTCAACTTCAGAATTATCAAATTCACTTACATCGGTCAATGATAAAATTTCTCTATATGTCACTTGATCTGCACGGGTCACCCATTGTTTTACAGTTAGTACACTAAACTCACACAAATAAAGATAAAACTATTCACAACACAAAATACTATTTCGCAAAATGCTCAATCACTCATCGTGTGCAAAACAACAACACACTGAAGAATCACGCGAGCCGCGTCCCGCCCGAAATAACAGCTGGTATAACCACGTACACTAGCATCTGGTACAGACCAAGAGGTATACAAAGACCACTAAATGTAAAAAACAACTCACGGGCTTTCGTTATATGTAATATTAGAACAATATTACGCCAATAATAGCGCGGGTGCAATTAATTTGATCGGCAAGTGCCCGTCGACTTAAAATAAGACGGCGACGTTTAGAGAAAGGTGCCGTCGACTTAAAACAAGTCGGCCGACGCTCGGAGGGTTAACTAATTATTTCCATCCATTTTATTAGTGATTTTGTGTTGTGTGTTTCATTTATTAAAAATGGAAGGTAATATTCATGTGTATTCAAACTCTGATTTAGCAGACATGCATTTAATGTATGGTTTGGAACGCTGCAATAGTACTTCAGCAAAACGTCTGTCTAGCAAAAGAACTTTCCTATCCGCAGGTGTCAAAGCACACGATTTTTGCCACTATTCATCAATGCCTATCTGAAACAGGTTCTTTGAAGTCTTCGGAGCATAGTAATGCAGGCATCGCCCGATCATGTAGGACTGTTGAATTAGAAGAGTTGGTTCTTAATAAAATTTCTGATTATCCTGAAAAGAGCACTAGAGAATTGTCATTACAGTTCAATGTCAGCCAATCTAGTATTCGGAGAATACTACACGGGTACCAGTTACACCCATACCACTTCCAGCATGTCCAAGCAACTCCATGTTCCAGCAACTCTTTTGCCACAAGACTACGCTCCCCATGTTGTTTTTGTCGATGGCTCCTGTTAAAATGTGCTGATCCAAACTAATTGAATACAAATTTTGTTTACCAAAGTCACAATTTTGTCACTTTACTTACAAGAACAGCTATCATTAACTTCCATAACAGCCACATTTGGGCAGACAGAAATCCTCATGCTATCAAACCTAATCGCCCACAACATCGGTTTTCAGTAAATGTTTGGGATGGAATCTTAGCAGATCATTTTGTCGTATTCGTGCTTCCTCCCAGGCTTAATGGCGTGGTAAGAGACGAGCTACCTAACCTGCTTGATGATGTACCTCTGCATTTGCGCCAAAAACATGTGTTTATGCATGACGGGGCACCTGCGCACTACTCTCTGGCTGTTCGTGGACACCTAAATGAGAGTTTCACAAATCAATCGATAGGCCGAGGTGGACCAGTTTCATGGCCAGCAAGATCACCGGACTTAAATCCTTTGGACTGTTTTACCTTTGGGGACATTTAAAAACATTAGTTTACTCTTCCCCAATAGATACCATTGAAGAACTCCGATTAAACATTTCTAATGGAATAGAAACCATTAATCAGACACCTCGAGTTTTTGAATGGGTCCGAAACTTGATGAGAAGACGCCTGAACGCGTGCATTTTGAACAATGGGTCATTTAGAGCATCCTTTTAATCTTCCGGCGAGACTAAAAGCGATTGTAGATTTTTATTGTATTTAAAAATAAAATTTTGAATTAAAAATGTTTATTTTTCACCAGCTGTTACCAATCAGATACTCATTCCTTATTATAAAACAGCAAAAGTTTGCTGTGTAGTGTGATACGTGAGGAGTCAATATCATAACTTTTTTACACATTTAGTTAACTTTGTTTACTATGGTTGTTTTCAGAATTAAATTCTCTACAATTCTTATTAGGAAAAACAGTTTGTTTTTTGGTCATTTAACAATGTTATTCGACATCAAACATTTAAGACGGTAATTTTGTTATTAGATTTTTGGCAAATTTCATACTTTTTCTCAAAAACTGTTCACATTACAACCTCTAGAGTGGATTTATTTGATTTTTCAGTGTGATTTTCTTTATAAATCCATCTTATTTGAGTTAAAAAGTAAGAACAAAACTTTTCAGAATCACTTAATTTCACCAAGTGAATTAAAAACAAAGCAAAATCTTTCGCCAGCCATTACTCAGTAATGGAGCGTTTCCGGACCTACCTTTATATAACATTTTTTTCTTATTTTTAGCTCTACAACCACGTCTTAAAATATTTTACCATATTTCTGACTCACCCTGTATATCCCCCTCAGAGGGCATTTTTAATGTTTATTGGATATGCACCAGATAAATTATGTGTTAGAGAAAATGTTTTATAGCCTAGTAACTTTGCTCTTTATGGACAGGTTCTGATATGTCAGTTATAACGTCATGAGTCGAGTTATGGATACATCAGAAAAACCTGTGCAAATCCATACTAATGTGATTTTTTTATATTAAGCTATTATGAAAATAAATATAACTCAAATAGTAATAATTGAAATATTTTTAATAGAACATTTTATTTATATGTTAGTATTACTGCAGGCTCTTGGTACCAGTTGCTGCAATGCAACAACATGTGCTTAGTCCATCGTGTTGTCTGGCATGTCTATTGTGCTATGAGACAATTCAATATTTGTGTAGACCTAATGTCTTATGTTTACGTGAGCTAAGAGGTTGCTTTTAGTTGGCATAGACATTCATATTTATTTTAGTCCACTAATCAGCTTATCTTATATATATAAAAATCTTGAGTCACGATGTATGTTGCCAATAAACTCCAAAACGACTGAACCAATTTCAATCAAATTTCACATGTATCTGTAATTTAGTCTAACTTAGAAGATAGGATAGTTATTATCTGAATTATTCGCTTATGTCGTGAATATAAACGAATAAAATGAAGAAAAGTTTTCAAAGCGCCTGCACATTATAACCTGCAATTACGAGATAGATACGTATATTAAACAGTGAAACACTATTTGAAGGCGCTAAGTTATGATGTATAATTGTCTAAACTAAATTTTTGGTTGAACTTAAAGGTTGAGTGGTAGACCACTTTGTAATAAAATACATTATGCATGTACAATACATTTTTGACATATTTTCTTGATCGTGACATCAAGGTAAAATCTACATCGGGGTTGGAAATATAATTTACTTCAACCAGAAATGCTCATACGCGGGCAAAACTTACGAAAAGCGTGCGAAGCCGCGGGAAACAGCTAGTATATGTAATATATTCACGAAAATCTTATTAACAATAACAGACAGATGGCAAATTTATCAATCTATTTTCACTAGATTTTTTTAGATTAGCTTTACTCAAACAAAAAAATTCTGTATTTGCATTACCTTATAACATGGAAACAGTAAATTAAATTCCTTTTCAAATAAGCAACAAAATTGGGATCTGTTCATTTTTCAATACTTTTATATTTCTAGTAGAACTATATAATGAATTCTATAGATTATAATGAGTATCATGAATCAAATCAATGAAGAACCAAAGATCTTCTTACAGATTTGAATAGTTACGTACTAGTATGTCAAAAATATTGGAATATAATCTTATTTATTTCAAAATAAGTTGGTGTCTAAATTTGTCTGAAACTAACATTAGTTAAAAATATGTGTTCTGTTAACAGGTAGATAAACACATTCGAAGGTTAGATTCTGATTTAGCTAGGTTTGAATCTGAGATCCAGGATAAGGCTCTAAGTAACACCCGTAGTCAAGAAGATACTGATCCAAAGAAACGTAAGTTTTATCAGTTATTTGCTATCAATTTCATGTCACGTATTTTAATCCTTTTACTGAGAACCACTCTTTAAAGTAGTGTGTAAAAAACGCCAATATATTAAATGAAAGACCGTAAGGTTTTATTATTTAATATTTTTATATTACCATTTTTATATTTACTATTCTTATTCTCTTATTTTTGAAGTGTTTCATTTAAAATTGTGGTGAACATTTCAGGAAGAAAAAAATCTTGTTTGATTAAAATGATGGCTATAGTTATATTTTTAAACTAATATTTGTTAACACTTTGAAATTGCAAAAGTTTTAAATTTATGTGTGATGATAACATATGTACAATACAATTTTTTCTATAATTTATTTATAGAAATTTATTTATAGAATTTATTCCATAGTAATATGTGAATCTATAAAAACCAAATGTGTAGGTCTGTATTGTTAAAGGAGACAGCGAATTTCTCAAATAACAAAAGTCCGAAAAGTTGTATAATTTTAACAATATAATGGCTCTCGCCACAATTTGCCATTCAGCTCACAGGCCACCACTACACAGTACAGGTCCACTGTATTGTGCAGTTATAAAAGTCAGTCCTTATCCATTTATGGATGAAAATTGTACAATTTCTTGGTAAAATAAGGAAATAAATAAATTTTTCTAATTGTATTTTTATTTTGCTAATAAAAATACTTTTAAATGAGGTGAACTTATAACTACAGTTACATACTAGTTACTTGGTATGTTTCAGAGTAAGTAATAAATAACCAATAGAAGAGAAGTTTCAAGACTAAAGCTAATAAACTACATAAATTGTTCAATTCAAACTCATTTATGTATAAATCGTACAATGTATAGAATGAATAGCATCAGTGTGTCTGTCAATATAACTATTTTATAAATGCTAAAATAAATTATAGACAGTTCTAAACTTTACAACTGTGATTTTTCGACAATTGTATTTAAATTTTAATCATTTAAAGGTTCGAAGGTCAGATAGTGCCATTAATTATTAGCCAAAGTGAAAAATATGGTTATTCAAACACCGAGTGGTGATGCAGAATTCAGCCGGCCACTTGCTGTGGCCCGCGGAGCTGAGAGGACAACTACCTGTGATTTCATCTGAGCTGAGCTAGAGATCGAAATCTATGGGTCACAATGGCTTGTAGAGTGCAATATGTTACATATTCAAGCTATAACCTGTGTTTCTTCAACTAAATATAATAATTGCATAACCGTTAAAAATTTTTCAAATTAACCCATTGCGGATCACTGACGAGCTGCGCTTGTCACGCAGCGGCCGGGCCTAATGACGAGCTCAGGGCGCAAAAGCGGTCTGCTTTTAAGTTTCCCTCCAAATAGTTCTATTAATGTCTGATAGATTGGGCGATCGTCTTCACTTGTCAACTAAGAGTGTTTAACAACGGTTTACGTTCAGAGTTTTCAAAAGTGTTATAAATATCCTATAGATCGCAGTTGTATGTTGAAGTTGAAAATCATTCATATGAGTTTACTCTCTGCTTTGTAGCGCTTCTGATTGGTTGTTTTCGTCAGCTGTTATTATAATAGTAACTAGTATCGTATTTTATGGTATAATTTGCGTGTCATAATATGAGCTGATCAAAATGGAAAACTTACGATCGTCTGAACTTGATAGATATTTATTAGAGAGTGTTTATTAGGGAGAAAATATTACAATAGTTCATAAACAATGTATTGTATTTTATTATTTTGTTTTTAAGAATATTGATGGAGATATATTTATAAACCGGAATCCAGTTCAACGTAGATATGAAGTGTGTTTACAATAGCGAGTGATACAATGTGGCGCACCATTGCTGTTCGTTTGGCCGCTGACTGTAAATTAATTCGTGCCCGCTGGTGCCCGTGTGCCAAAACAATACGATCCGCAATGGGTTAAAAAATATATTAAATTCATATTGAATCTTATGAAATGTTATATATTAAATGGAATTTAAAATACAATCTCAGCTTACATAATACTGTGAACTAACTTTCTCACAATACCATGAGAAAATTTTGACAACACAACTACAAATATGTGTTGTGTACAAAAATGCAATGACGGACTCCCCCCCTCTCCAACGTTACCGTCACTTGTAGGTTCATCATGTACCTAGTGAACATATATTTCATTGTTCTAGTATTAATTTCCTAGAACCAGCTTAAACTAGTTATGCCAACCTGTGTGTACCTATCTTGACATTTTTACACATAGTCTCACATAATAGAATCTTGCAACTATATTAGAGTTACAATTATTTAATTTTTTTTTTTACAATTATAAATTTGTATTTTTATGAAATTTACAATTAGTACATTAGTAATATGGACTAAGAATTAATTTGCTGTATTTGTTAAATAGGTGGACGTAAGAAACAAAAAGACAGAGGAGAGAAGAAAAAGCGTGTTGGAGTAGGAAGTAGTGGAGAAGAAGAAGGAGGAAAAACTGTTAGGAAAAAAGCTAAGAAAGGTATGTTGCCTTATTTCATATTTATAAATATCCTATAATTAGAAAAATTGAATATTTAATTTTGCAAAGTTAATTTGTTAATTACATTACGATGCTGTAATCGTGGCTATCAATATTTAATTTGCAATCACCATCATAAAATTTTCAATAAGCAGAGAACTTATTGCCAGATAAGCTCGTATTTTCATTGTATTTTGATTTGAGAGTTATTTATGTGGGTTTTAATATTTTTGTTATTTGTAATAGAAAGTACCTTTATTTGGACTTTTGAAAGAGATTGCTATTTTATTCTTTCTTTAGACGATTTTGTACTTTTATCAAGTGTGATTATTCAATAATTTGATACCCAATAAATACTTGTTGAAAGTATAATAGACTACATGAAACTTACTTAGAAAAAGAGCATAACAAATTTAATCTTAAACGACTATTTCAATTTTAACTGTGATTGTACTAAAATTATATATTAGACTGTTTTCCTGAAAGTTTAAATACATAAATCTTTGAAAAATTAATAGTTAATAATAATATAAGTCTATGAATTCACTTTGACAAATATGCATTTAGGGGATCTTTTAACATGGTCATTAGAGCTCATGCAAAATATACCAATTTCCAGCATTACAAATAATTTTGTTTAGTTAATATTTACTCAACTAATTTGGCTGAGCTAGTACATTTTAGAGGTTAGTAATAAAATTGAATGTTATGTATTAAAATTTTATTATGTATTTTTCTGGGATGTGGTAATTAATGTTCCTATACATGATGATAAAGGAAATGATTGCATCTACCTTTCTTGATTTGTATTAGATTTGTAGTTGATTTTGTATTCCACCAGTTTGCTTATGCCCTATCTGCAACATGGCAAGTTGCTATAAGGAATTAGTAGATAAAATATTAATGACGTCCTGATAATTTGAATCACATCACAAAAATGTGATAGGTGGAGGCAAGAACAACAGTGGGCCAGGCAAGGGAGCTTCTACTAACAGTGTGGTGGGAGCGGAGACTGGGTTAGCTGCTGTGCTGCCAGGACTCGCTGGCATCACGCATACAGCTGACGTACTGGACATGCCAGTTGACCCCAACGAGCCCACTTACTGTCTCTGTCATCAGGTCTCCTATGGCGAGATGATTGGCTGTGATAACCCAGATGTAAGTACAAATTATATGCTACTCTTTACCCGTGCTGCATTGTTGAATCATTCTTCTGTAAAACAGTCTTTAGAAATTGTATTTAACGCATGAAACGTGTTTCTCACCACGTGGTGACATATCAGGTGATTAGCTACAAGAGTGAGTACAACTCCAAAATATGAACAGAGCTCACAAATAAGTTAACAAATAGATACTTATTTTTACAATCTAGATTACTAAGGGTAATCTAATATTATTAACCGTTTGACGGCTGGGATTTTTTTCTCAGTAAGAGTGGCCTAAAAAGTAACTTTAACATTTTTGATTTTGTTTTTGTTGTAGATGACTTTGATTTATTGCAGTAAATGTTTTATAAAAAAAAAAAACTCAATTTAATATTTTTTAAGTTTTTTTTGTGTTTATACAGAAAATAATCTAATTATACACAAAAGTTATTATATTTGCAAAATATGAGAATAAGATAAAATATTCAGTATTTTCTCATAAACATTCTGAGGTACAGGTAGGTAAAAGATAGTAGCAGTATGCAAGCCTCCTCAAAAATCTTTGATTGTATGAAAGGTGCGAAAACAGTAGAACACACAAAGCGGAATATCTCAATCCCGGCACATCATGTCCCGGCACCGCTGCTCGCCGAGGCTGGTCTATCTGCACACGTGGCATGCTGTCTTTAGCTTGTCCTTATATGTAGCAGGGATGGTGGCAGGAAAATGCCAAACAGTAAATCTCAGGGCAGCATAATAGCCAAAGATTCGTGTGTAAGTCTTTCTTGCGCTATTTTACATGATTAGTAATTACACAAACAGCCACGTTTCACGGTAAACACAACAAAACGTTTACAATCAGGGCAACCGGTAACGTAAAAGTGAGGTTACAACCTGTATTCACTACACAAACAGAAATAGAATCAGCTGATTACTTGAAACAACGTGTGTTTCATATTGCCTGAATACCGTCAATTGGGTCTGAAAGAAATAAAAAAAGAGTAAGTGCTATCTAGTGGGAATGACAAAAACTACTTGAAACTGTTTCTTATTTAGTCCGCTAGATTGCATTCATATTTAAGTGAGAGATTATTCATCACGAAACATTATTGTGAAAACTGTTTAGCACCATTGCGCTATCGGGCAGCATGTACGGCACTCCCGAATTTGTTGCGGGATTACTAGTCAAAAGGTTAACAGTTCTTGTTGGTACCGTACTCGTGTTCACCTCTCACATTTATACACAACTTCGTTGTTTTTTTCCACAACGAAAGTTACTACAGTAGTCTCATTTGTCAGATTATACACACTAGGGCCAGAGTACAGAGTAAACCATACCTGGAATTAAATATTTGAAAATGTTTGTTTTGTGTTGTACGTAAATAAGTGTGTATATGACAATATTTTTCGTTCTCTATTAAATTTTGTATATTTTATATACTTGTTAGTTATTCTGTGTCTTATAGAATCTTGGAGCATTGGAAAAAAGATTTATTGTACTATCACTAGTATTTATAAACGAATACAAAATTTTCCAATATAATTTTTATTTTGTGCAAGGCCTTTCTGACTGAATCAAAGATTCCATCATTTTGTTGTATTTGTTTATACTAGTGATAGTACAATAAGTCTGTGTCTTGTTAGTTTAAGTGGTATAGAACTATAAGTGGAAAATTTTAAGAAAATACATTTTATCAGAAAATAACAAATTTTTTTTTGGAAAGTTTTTATTACTTTACAGTGGTTTCACAGTATAATGAATTTCAAGGGTCCATGATGAAAAATATGTTACCAGCATATCAGGTAAAAACAAGATTTCTTTATTAAAGTTAAATGTACCCACATTCGCTGCAAAGGTGTTCATAAAGCTGTCGAAAAACTTCTACATCACTAATATCCCACAGTATAAACTCTATTTTACTGTGTATAGATGCTATATGTACATAAGGAGTACACAGAAAGATCAAAGGTGTTGTTAATCCTTTCTGGACTCATTAAAAAGTGCTAATTTCTCTATCTGGTTATATTTAAATGTTCAGTGAAAGTAAATTGTTGTATTTATTAAAGTAACACTTTTTATTTTGAAAAGATAGGATAATGCATGATTTTTTCCTGATTAGGCTTTAAATGTATAGCAAAACAAGGTATAAAACAATGGGTTTTGTTACACCATTATATTTTTACTTTATAAGTTAATACTTAAAACAAATATTTTGTTTTTGTTTTTGAACCAAAATCCCAAGTTTAATGTATGTTTTAAAGCTGTTGGTGCATAAAATAATATGTTTTTATTGAATTTTAACTTATTTCTTTTGATTTGTATTATTATTTCTACTCAAATAAAAAGTAAAAAATAAAATGTATCCAAATTGCTATTGTTATTGATATCTAGGTCTAGATCAGGTGAAGGAGGCAAATCAGTCTCTTCATTACAGGATGCTAAATTGTCATCTAGTATATGACTAATGTCATTAATTTGTAATCCACTTGTACTTGCAGCCATCAGAAAAATAAATAGTATACAGTTCTTTCTTGAATGTAATTCCTTAAAACTGTAACAATAAGTTCCTTCCGTATGTCTTAGTCAAAAAGCTTCTAATCCACCACTTCAGTCTTTTTGGAATTTTTCTTAGTAGTTCAAATGTGTGCCTGCCATTAACATGAAAACTGAAGTAGCAGAGTTCCCCACATTTATTCAGGAATAACTGGAAAACACTGCATTGTTTGCACTGTACAAAATAATTGCAGTAATGCACTACAGATCTTTTGTCTTTTACAATTATTGTAGGATAATGGAAACGATATGCACAATTAACTCACAACTTGACTTGATACATGTTGCTCAACATGTGACTTGTAGTAATGGAAATCTAGTTTAAGTCACTATAATCCATATGATTTTTGAATAACTGCTAAACAACTTGATTGGAAGGGTGGGAAATTCTTACTTAGAGCTTCAATTTGTTAAGTAGGATTTTTATATTTTAAAGGTTTTATATGCTCCTCTTTAAACCATAAATTTTGTTATAATTTTGATATAATAAAATAGTTTTAAATATAGTAGTATTTTTAACATGTGTAATGTTTGAAGGGGATAAAAAAGTTGTTATGAGGGTATTTATTGTATTGGAATACATTATGTAGTGAATCCACTGTACACAATTCTGCAGCTTATAACAGACATTATATTATAACATATATTATTTATCATACATCATATATTATACAAACTGATTTGGTATGTGAAGCCAAATTGACTCTTCATTCTGTTGATGATTATATTGTTAGCTGAAAGGTTACAATATGTTACTTTTTAAAATCAAATGGTTATTAAATTATTTGTATGTTTCCAACATAAAATTAATAAAGATGTAATTTTGTTTCAGTGCCCCATAGAGTGGTTTCATTTTGCCTGTGTTGGTCTTGTAACAAAACCCAAAGGAAAATGGTTCTGCCCCAAGTGTATAGCTGATAGAAAGAAGAAATAAGACTTTAATTAATATCTAGGTTTATAATTACTGAAAATAATACATAACTTGTGATCACTCATTGTTATCAAGCTTTTTAGAATTTGTTTTATCTTAGGAACAAGTTACTAATACTTACTATGATTAACTGTTGTACTCTACACATAGCATTCTATGCTGTATGCAGAATTGAAGCACTGCCAAAGTAAATGTTGAACTAAGTGATATTAATGTATGGTAACCTAAACAACACAGTTAAAATTAAACATTATAATGAATTTTTATAATTTTAAACTATGAAATTGATCATATAAATACAATAGGAACTAACATGATTTATTAATTTTAAGACAAAAACACAAATATCATACTTAAGTAGGTTGCAGTTTGTTGATAATACTGTTAAATATGACTTCTAAAAGCTGTCAGAGCAAAGCCAAGTGCCAAAATCTTAGTTTAGTAGAATTTTGTTTTAGAATTGTGCTTTTAGTGACCAATATTAAGCTGACAACACTTCTCCTAAACATATTTTCTTTATATTATATCATTATCATATTTTATTTCAGACAAAATAATCTACAAATATCAATTTATTGAACTATGTTGAACCCATTATAGATTTGAAACTATAAGTTAATTCCAATAATAGTATTACAATGCATTTCTTTATTGCTGCTGATACAGGTTAATAAAAGCATAACCAACTGTATTTACTAAATCTGATAAAAAAATATAGCGACTTTTTAATTTCCGCAGGTTATATTTATTTGTTTGTTTTTTTTGGTGGCGTTATGTTGGTACGCAGACGTTGTGTTGGTATGCTATTGACGTATACCAGCAAGTTCAGCCATTTTGAATGTTCTGTTAATTGATGACAGCTGATTTGCTTGCACGTGTCATGGCTCATCTTCGATTTGTGCCTATTCAAAGAATCTGTATCAAATTTAGTGTAAAAAACGAAATTAAGTGTGCAGACGCATTCCAAATGTTGACTGTGCCTTATGGAGAAGCTACCTTGGACAAAAGCAACGTTCATCTTTGGTAAAAAACATTCTCAGGGCCGAGAGGATATGAACGATGAACAGCATGCCGGATGCCCAAGCACGTCAAGAACATACAAAAACATGAAATGAAGAAAATAATATAATAGTATTGGCCAATCATCGAATCACCGCTGCCAAGGACCTGAAAATATTGATTGGATCATGCCATTTGATTTTTACCAAAGATTTGAGCATGAGATCAGTCAGCACGAAAATTGTACCAAAATTGCTCAATTTCGACCAAAAACAACAGCACATTACCATTGCTAATAAGCTGTTAGACTCTGTCCGCAATGATCCAAATTTGCTCCAGAGGGTCATAACCAGTGACGAATAATGGGTTTATGGTTATGGTGTAGAAACCAAAGCTCAATCATCCCAATGGAAGCTGCCACATGAGCCAAGACCATAAAAAGTGTGCCAAGTTCGGTTGAATCTGATAGTTTTGTTACAGTTTTTTTCAATTGCAGGGGCGTGGTGCATTATTAGTTCCTGCCACAGGGTAGAACTGTCAATAAGGAATATTATCTGCAAGTTGTGCACAATTTGAAGGAAGCAATCAATCCGCCAGAAACGCCTGGATTTCTGGAAGAACAAAAATTGACTTTAGCACCACGATAACGCCCCTGCTCACACATTATTGTGCATAATTTTTTGGCCAAAAACAAACACACTGATGATGCCGCAACCACCGTATTCTCCAGATCTGGCCCCCTGTGTCTTTTTCTTGTTCCTGAAACTGAAGAGGCCCATGAAAGGATGATCCTACGCTACAATTTACGAGATAAAGACGGCATTGAAGAAGGAGCTGAACAAGATAACAAAAAACTACTTTTTGAAGTGCTTCAAGGCTTGGAAGAAATGTTGGCACAAGTGTATAATATCTTATGGGGATTGCTTTGAAGAGGACAAAATTGAGATTGATGAATAAATAAATAATTAAAAAAAAAAACAAAAGTTGCGATATTTTTTTAACAGACCTTGTATACAATTGTTTTGTCATTCAATTTTCTCTTGCACCTGTAATTAGACTCTGCTCTCTTTTTAGTTATCAATTAATTAACCCAGCGACTTTCCATGTATGCATTAATAAAACTCATTTAGCATTAGTAGACGCTGTAATCAAGATTTAAATTTACAACACAACAAGTCAGAATATATGAGCCCCAAATAGACTATTTAAGATTGAAAAAAAGAACTAAGTTTTGCTTGGTTACAAAGGTTGTCAATTGCAATTCTAGAGTAAACATTCCTTACTCGAATTTTTCAGTTTAGTTCTCTATTTACATTATATGCCCAGCAATTTCATGTAGTCTTTTCCTTCTAAAAACAACTTCATCCATTATGACTATTGGTTTTTTATGGGCTATCTTGTTACCTAAGACAAAATTGTATAGAATTTAACTGAGAACCGTTTACTTATTGTATCGTCAGGTACAGCACAAGCAAATTATTTGGCAGATCTTGAACACATTTAAAAATTGAAAGAGGGCTGGGAAATGTAGCTCTTAAAGCATTGCTGTTAATATATTGAATGTTATGCTTTGTAAATCTTTCTGTTATGTTTCAAAAAGTAAAATGGAAAATAATATAGGTAGTGAGACTTTTATTTAATACTTTATGGTGCAACTCCTTTATTGAACTGAATGTTTTTGTGCTCTTTACATCTTTGAAGACTAATATTTGTCACATTATTTTATCAAAAATGTATATTGCTCCATGAAAAGAATATGTGATAAACAGGATCAACACAAATGTTTTGCCAGCTTTCAGAAAAATCATTATTACTCTAGTATTTTTTTTTTTTAAATTAGGTTTTTCACGAAAACTTCAAAAATAATATTGTTTATATAACATATTTTTAGTAATTAAATTTATCTTTAGTTTTATTTATTTGTTTATTTATTTTATTTAGTATCATTTTACTATGTAATTTTATTTTAACTTTCAAAACATTTTATCTTATTAATGAACATTGTTAGTTGTTACTTTTAAAACAAATATATTCTTTAGTTTTAACGTTTTTGTAACAAAAACACCAAATAATTTAGGTGTGAAAAAATAAACAACAATGCTTTCAATCTTTTGATGAAAGCATTGTTTTCAACTTTTGAGCAAAAACCTTGTAAAGCTTAGAGCTAGGATTCAGCACTGTAAGATAGGATTTTACTTATCAATTGTGAATTAATAAATAAATACATTCATAACTCACTGTTGTTAGCATTACAAGTTTCAAACCATATCAACAGCATAGGAATGCCCATTAATAACTATGTTTTCCGGGCGACAGTGGTCATAAAGCAGCCAAGTGATTGGAAAGAGGCTTAGAGGAACAATATTTATATATTTGTTGGGCTCATAAATTACAATAATTAAATTGAAATATCTACTGATTCATATTAGGTGGATCTTTAAGTAGCATAAAGTCTTATTGAAATGAATTTATAAATTTGTAAAATTCGAAGTCTAAATTACAGACAAAAAAACAGGCTGACTAATCGTCTTATGGTCTTTTTATGTATAAATTGAGGCTGACTGATGTGAATTTGCTGACAGTTGATTGATTGTTGGTTTTCAAAGTGTGTAATTCTTCAGCCACACTCTTCATTAGCTCCTGTAAGCTAAATAAAATTTAAGTTCGATTCATACATTAACATTTAATGTTTACTCTGAATGGAAATTGTAAATGCTTAGCTCTCTTAGCTCTGATGCCTTTCAATTGGTAAAGTAGTTTGATGTTCAATTTTGATATTGATATTCTGTATGCACATCACAAATTTTCCTGAAGCCTGAACAATGCTTGTAGCTCTATAATATCCACTTGCTGATAATGCTTTCTACATGTGCTCTACATTATCGAATTATCAGTTAATATACATTTTTATCCTCAACAGTTGTGTTTAAGTATATCTAATACCATGTCATTTACCCTTAACATATTTGGTTTTTAATACAGCTTGAAAGTTGCTTTATTGAAGGTAATACCACTTTTACTTATGGCAGCTTACAACCATTGCTCATAAACCATCTTGTGGTGGAGTATTATCTTTCAATATTACTTGTGAAAAGTTAATGTAAGTGAAATAACAATTAACTTTGAATATGCAAAACTTATAAACATTTTAAATGTGGTAGTTATGAATCGAGCTTTGACATAAATGAATTCATGTAATATACATTGTATATAGTTAGTATTAATATCCAACATTATAAAATAAGAATTTTATTTATTTTTACATTTATTTAATTCTCAGGACACTATAAAAGAATTATTTGCAGCAATTTAATTTTTGAAACTCAAATGAAACAATAATAACCATACAAAAAAGGTGTTTTACTGTAACCGGTTTCACTGGGCTATTTCCGTAATTTTGATTTTCTTTTAAGAAGACAAGAATAAATTTTATTGTTCTTCATTTGCAAGCTAAACAAACTGAGTGAGCTGATGATTAGGGATTGTAGTTGTCACTTATATTGTTAATAATGTTACACAATCTTTGTAAAATATCGTGTTATTGTAGTACATTGCCAAAGTTTTATAAACCTTCATGCCAAATGTACCCAATAACCAAATTCTATAATTTTAATGTTATAATTCCTATGAATTGTATAAGATGTAGAATATGAGTGTACATTTATTATGAATTATTATGTGGAATTTTTCCCAGTGCTCAATGTAGGTGAATTTTACTTGCTCTGTGTTAATTGTCTATTTCTGACCTATCCATGATCAAATACGTAATATTTCAACAGGAGATTTTAATTGCTGCACACAATTCTGATGATTAACTGAGAAAAGTCATCTGTTTCATGTGAAGTACAAAAATTAACTACACACATTCGTGAGTGTGTTAAGTCTTTCTTTATATATTTAAAGTTAGTTTTTAAGACTACCATCTTTCAATAACATTTAACCATCGTAAAAACAAACTAATTATCTTTCATAGATTAATCTATAACCAAAATATTAAAAAAAATGCAATACATCTTTAGAAAAATGCATAATTATTTCTTTTGACCAGTTTTCTGTTTTTGTTACAATGCTTAGTTGTTTAAGGTTGCTGATGTCTAGATATACTTTTAATTTAAATATGAATGTTAATATAGGGCCTTAAAGTATTTTTTAAGTTGTGCAATTGCATTTACAACACTATTCTGTGAACAGTAGAATTTTGTTAAATTCACAGCAGATAATTTGTTAAATTATGTAACTGTTTAAAGTCTCAATAACATTCAAATTTACCTCAGATATCTTTATTACATTGTAAGTTTGCTCTAGCACAAAATTGTAAATAATATATTGAGATGTTTTTACTACTTATTGTATTGGTTAATCACAATTTTGAGAGTACTTGTACATTTTATTTTGTGTACACAAAGTTTTATTTAATTTAAAACAAATTGTATATCATTGGTAATACTGTATATCTAACTCCAGCTTGTCTTAACAATTTAAGTTCATTTTTCTGTGTGGTTACCAAAATGATAAAGAGATTAATCACATCTGATGCACTCCTCGAAGATGTTTGCTATCAGTTAGTTAGGTCAGGTATGTTTTGACAATTTTCTGGTTGACGGTGGAATGTTGTCCACATCACTATGTCACCAATTCTCGATAATCACTGCAAGGTCTGGACTACACAGCACATTGTTGAAAATACCCCACTATCAAGTCTTTGTTATTATGCCGTGTCCTCTTGTTCTGGGTTGCTAAAGATTGTTAAGGGGTGAATTTAAATTTCACACAACTGTTCTCATAAATGTTGGTGCAATTTTAGAAAATTATGGAGGAAGTTTACTTATTTTAAACCTTCTTTTATTTGACTGCTTGGTTAACATGTACGCAGAGTCCACAGTAGACAGATTCGTGTCCTTGCCCAACCTCAGTACAGATGTCAGTGTGTCCTTTGTTAAATGTTCAGCATCATTCCTGTACAATACCACTACTCATTTATTAAGTTTTCACAGCACAGTCGGCTAATTCTGTGATAAATTTCAGCAGCTTTACAATCTTCTACAAGCAAAAACATAAAACTTGTCGCGTGTTCTAGTGTCCTACTGACACATTAAAGTGCTCGTTTTGGGGGAAATAAGCTGAATAATTACCTGACTTGTAGTCCTGACCTCTGCTTATTTCTTTTGTTTTTACTTATAAGCACAATTGAAAATCTTGTATTTCACTCTAAACGGAACTATTTTCCTAACAATGAAAATCACAGTATAGATTGGATGTCAAGTTAGAAATGTACAGGCGTACAGGAATTTCAATACAATACATTATATTTTTCATAGCAATAAGACTTTAACTTGAAAGTAAAAATAAAACCAGTTATACTTTGAGTTTGGTAATGTAAGATTTTATAATTAAGATTTACCTACAGCAAGACCCAGTGTAATTGAATTAAAGAGAATCAATTTGGGTTTGTTTTGTGTATTGTAAACCTAATACAGATATTTTTTAATATTAGATATTATTATAGAATTGGGAAATAAGCTTTCAAAAAAATTAATGTATAAAAGTTCGAACACATTAATGACAGAATAATCAACATATGTGTTGGATTATCCATAGATCTGAAATGTTAGTGAGATATCTTGAAAGAATAATACTAAATGATGTTCAAAGAACTGTTATCTCTTTATAAAATAAGAAGTGAGACAATTTTGTTAAGAATGACTTTGTTTAAGTTGTTAATACATATATAGAAATATGCAATCTTTGTATTTTTATTAATCCCATTGTGAATCTATACCCAATTATTTTCTTAATAGTTTTGATTTTTCTGTTTACAAAACTAATTTCGACTAATAATGACTTGTTTTTACATTAATAAATGTTGCCTAGCCATAATTGAGTTTCTAATAATGCCATAGCTACTTAATTTTTGTATCTGCATAATATGTGTAAAAATTAATGAGCCTTACGCAAACACTGCTGAAATAAATAAATAATGTTATTTGTATAATATTTTACAAACGTAATCACTTTCATTACATACTTCAGCAGTAATGAAGCAATATCACTAGATGATTCATATAATTAGTTATAATAAAAATATATATTATTATTCTTATCGAATATAATTTCCAAGCTAGAAAGGTCTCCAGATTTGCTCCAGTAACCATGAATGCCTCTGAGATTTGACTCTCCATTTCATTCTGTTTTTATTAAATTATTTTCCACTTGTATTTGGCCAAAATTTTCTGTGCATCTTCAAATAAGTGAGGCACTTTTATTATTCCTTTTCCCATATATGGGAAGTGACCCCCCCCCAAATATTAATTGATTGTTTCATTTCTGTTTCTTATATTGGATTAATATTTTCCCCACAGAATATTTGTACTCTTGAGGCATCTGAAACTCTCCAGATCTTGACTGAATTTGTTCCATTTATGCTTATTTGATAGCGTAGTTAGGTTGTTGTAAATTACCAGTACATACTGAATTCTGCGGACTTCCCCCTTCAGCAGAAGCACCAATGGAACTAAAACTTCCAAAATTTGAAGTTAAATATCCAAATTATGCAAGGTCTATGCAACTTTAATTTCTGAATTTCATTTTGAACTGATACTTTTAAGGTAAATCTGTTTATTAGAAGAGGTTTTAAATGCGTAATGGTGGTGTTAAAAGCAACAATTTTCATCTACTTTGTTGTTTTTAAGTTGAGGCTTACTAATTTGATCTGATTGTTAATACCAAACATGTTAGGTGCCCAGGCAATTTGGACCCTGACTCTGTGGTGCCAAACTTCATTGCTCATGATATTGATACTATGGTTTTTAAATAAAAAGGATAGTTATAACTGTTCCAACAGTTTATATACAAAATTGACAGTCGATTGGGCCGACATGTCATTTTACAAAGTAAAAACGTGAGTGTAAAATCCTTTGCTGGGCCGATCATAATTTACGTATTTAGAACTGTGTTATTTACATGTGTAACAGATTCCAACTGCTGTTGCATTTCTGGCATTTTAATGACAATGAGAATGTTTAAAATGCATGTAGACTACCCAAGGTTGATAACCTTATTAAGGTATTGAATTTTGCTTATAATAAGTTGAAAACAGCAGAGAATGATGTTACCATAGGTGAATCTATGGTACAATTTAGAGGATGTTTGTTTTTCAGGCAATATTTGCCAAAAAAGCCTATAGGTATGGATTAAAATGATTTGAACCACAAAGTTTAAAATATATTCTGGTAAAGGATACTACCCTAACTACTGATTATTACATGGGTACCTCTGTAGTTTTAGAACTACTATGCTCTTCTTCATTCAGGAACAACAGGTTATGTTGACAACTATTACAATGCATCTGAGTTGGCCCAAGAACTACTGAAACATCTACTCATCTGGTTGGTACCTTAAAAGCTAATCGAGCTGGCATACGTAACCATGTTATTCACACAGTTGATATGGTCGGCACTGGAAAGAAAGACAGAAAGGGAAATCCCATCCTTAATTAAGCCGATAGTTGTAGAAAAGTACACAAAACTTGAATCTGACATCGATCTTGCCGACCAGATGTTATTGTACAGTCCCGTAATTCAGAAGACCCTCAGCGGAGCAATTGTTGTTAAGCACCAGCATTGTCAACTTATGGCTGGCATACACACAAAATTTCAGCTCAGGACAAGTACCTCTATTTATCACAGATTTAAAGTTAGAAATCTGTATGAAAATGATGGAAATGTCGCAACCGGGTCCTGTAACAATAGTGAAGCAGGCAGGACATCACTATCATAAAGAATCTGATGTCTGTTGAAGTGGGGCAGAACAAGAGGCGATTGAGGAAAGCATGTAAGATGTGTTAAGAAGGCAAAGAACATGACGTGAGTTACTAACTTCTGTGCCAAGTGTCCTAATTAACCTTATCTGTGTAAAAAAGTGCTTAGAAAATATTCACAAATAATTTTACAATGAATCGTACTCATTCGTTACTTCTAAATTAGGTATATCTACTTTATTAATGTTTCATATCTGTAATAATAATTTGGTAATTACCAATAAATATTGTCAACTAACTATTTATCAAAACATCTATAGGACATTATAACAAGCTCATTACATTTCTTTGTTTGTAGGCTTAGCGTAGTATTTTATTTTAATAAAAATGCATTCATTAAGATTTAATGAATAATCATTGTATGTTGCTCATTTTTTTTTATTTCCAAATCAAATAGTTGAAAATTACACTGTCATGCCGATCGGAACGGAAAAAACAATTATTTAGCTTCCTTGCCAAGCAGTTCATTTACTAGGTATAGTGATATTTTTTATATCTAGAAGGCCTTTGACTCAGTTGAAAAAGTTTGACTTTGGCACTAGTTTATATTAGTTGCCTGAAAGATATGTTTTGCCATACCCTTACAACTGTGTAGTTGTTGCTCTGATCAGTCGACACGTAACTTTAAATATACCCTGTCTGTCATACGATTGGTTTGACAGGGCACTCAATATGTTAAGAGAGATTTGGGAAATTGCAGAAGTTTAAAATAATGAAATTTCTCTTATACCATTTATAAGATTTTAGAAATGATTCAGAAAGATCGCGAGTTAAATATGTAATTGGTTAAAAAAGTTATAAAGAAATTAATAAGTAAGAAACTGACCTATTGTAGAAGTTAAGTTAGTAAAGCCTAGTTCATAAATAAATTAGTATTAGGGACATTTTAAAACAAAATTTAATTTAAATACAAATAGTTAAAAAATATTTTATATTTCTTCTACCCCTTCCCAATAGTGACCTGCTTATCTCAATAACAATATTGAATGTTACAAATTAATACTGTAAATAATTACCAAAGTATTAGTAGTTTGGTTCACGAATGATTGTATTTAGAAGGATGTTTGCCAAGGAATTTCTATAAACTATAAGTTGTTAATGGATTGTTGGGCAGTAATGTGATAAACTTTATAAAACGTTTATAAGTGTGTCATTGCTGATAACAAGACAGTAATTGAGGTTATAATTTCTTGTGCTTTCACACCATCCTCCTGCTTTCTGCAATCCAATGGTTACTACTCCTCATATTACAACAGCAGTACAGCCAGTTGGCACTCAATGTTCAACATACTCTTCGCTACACAAGCAAGTTGAAATGAAGCAACACATTTGATTGAATCGGAAAGTCTAAGGAAGTCCAAACTCTAGTTGAGTTTTCAGACTTTTGAGTCACAAAAGTTGGAGAATGTTGTTGAATTTTCTTCCCTTCTAAACTTTCTGAAAAATTAGGTACTAATTACAAAGAAAAAGTTATTTTTTGATACTATACTGTTGGTATATTAATATTTCCTCCCATTTATGACAGAAGCTTGGTAAAAGAAAGTAGTAGTTAACATTTTAAACGAAATATTTCACAGTAATTTTAAACCATTTAGACAATTATACATTTTCAAAGTTTGATACTTTTCATGGAAATACTTCTTGGATGTTCATACACCCAAAAGGATAAAGGTTTGGAACTATATTTTAAGTGTCATGTAATTATGAAGACAGGTTGCATGTTTGATGCCATTGTTAGTGTACAGAGATAAACACTAGACTACTCATGACTCCGAAAATATTGATATTAGGGGCAATTTTGATAACTACTTCATATGTCAACAAAGGACAATGCTCCTTTATTGAAATGTGATACTCCAGTGGTAGCTAGCTAGATCTTTTCACATATGTTTTACACAAAAACAAAATTAATGACATTGGGAGAGTGAAATTAATAAGGTGGTAATACCACAGTTTCAGAAAGAGCATAAAATAGGCAAACAAGAAGTCCAAATAATGGCACAAGTTTAGCTTTTATATGAATTGACAAATAAATAAATATTAAGAATCAAAACAAAAAGACAAGACTTACATGAGCTGGAAAGTTTAAAAGAAAAACAAAGTGCCCATTATTTGCAGAATTATAACCAAAACATAGGAGCAGTTGATCAATCCGATATCAATATTGCCAATGTAGAAGATGTACATTACGTAGAACAAGAAACTTATGTCCATTATAAATGTCATCATAACTTTCGCAAAAAGGCAATACTTTAATGTTGCAGCTTTTCTTAAATTTCATTCGCTAATAGATACACTTAAGAGTTAGTAAAATATGTTTCTGTATTTTAAATAAATAAAAGTAGGTGGGATACACAAGTAAATCAATTGAATTTTTCACATATTTGTAATAGGTTGAAAGGTAAAATCATAGAAAAACATTCCAAATATTAATTGTAAAAAAGTACAAGAATTATATTGTACATATTAATCTGTTATTTCTTATACAATTATATAAGCAGTAGATTGGAGTCCAAAAAATAAATATCTTAAGTACATTTTATGTAACACAACGTTTCGAGGATAGTTCTTATACATTTTGAAACATATGACAATGGCAAGTGTCTGAAATCCAATTATCCTTCAACTTTTCCATCGTTAAAAACAAACTTTGAATAAAGAAGTACATTTTATTTGCAAGTGAGATTCAGCACCATTGCAACAATATAAAATTGACCAAGTCGCACAGTTTAACAATACAGTTTAATACACTTAGAAGTAAAACACTGAAGTATATTAATATAAACTTTTTCAGTTAATAAAAAAATAGATCAAATCACACATGTAGTTTCACAACATCCAGAACGTAATACATTGAGGTATGTCTAGATTAACTCTTTCTGTTTATTCTTAGGTTCTTGTAGGTCCTCTGGAAGACAACACTTGGTTGGCAATACGTTCCAGTTGTACTTGTAAGATTTTCGAGTTTTAGTTTCCTTTGTACAAAGTTTTCCAGTTTGAATAAACATTGAATAAAACGCTTTCATTTGTTTTGGTGACTGCTTATGAGTAACAATAAAACTGTTATTGCAACCACGAGACAGATATTCTGTATCAAATCTCACATCATGAAATCTGGTGATATTTAGTGGAGACAGCCAGGTTCCCACTGAAACGTCCTCACTCAGGTACGTCCTGTAAGTATAAACATTTGTGTTATCCACAGTGTGTAATATGTATGTACATTACGCTGAAAAGCACATGGTTACGTAATGCTGTAAAAGTAATTTATATTGTCTAAAGAGAGTAAAATATACTTAAAGAATCAATCTTGCAACGTGAAAAGCTATGAATGTCTATCTTTGTTAGTAATGTTTGTCACTTGGTAGGTGTTTCAAAGAAATGTAGCAACATGATACAGTGTAAATCCTCCCCTCACACACTTGCCAACTGGTGAACTAAAAGTTTATGGATAAAAAAATGAAGTTCTAACCACACCTCAGATTGTTCAATTTGACTACCATAATATCTGAAGTGAACCATGTATTTGTATGCAATAAAAAATGTATTTGTTCATATAGTTTATGACAGTTTTACTGTTTGTCCTAAAAAGAAACAATTCCATCAGTACCGTGAAAGTTCACCAAAATAGCACTCTTTTTGAAAGCAGGATATAGAATCATACTTTGGGCCGAATCCTCAAACAACAACTTCCAGCGAGTCATGGTGCTACAGAAAAGAGCAGTAAGAATGATGACAACTCTTGCACCATGAGGCAATTGTAGGGAACATACAAAACCTAGATATACTCACCATCATAGTGGTCTTAACATACAGGAAGTTATCATATAAGCTATTAACCCCCAACTTAACCTGAACTGCCCCCATGAACAAACAACTAGAAATGGAATGACTTACTTCCAATATAAAACCTCATAGAACTGTGCAATCGGCCAAGAAACCATCATATACTGGAACATGATTTTTCAATGCCATTCTTGCCGAACTAAAGCCAATGCATAAGAAGCTCAAAGGAGAAAAATGTGTTGCTGACTTAAAAACAATACACACACACACACACACACACACACACACACACACATTGATTTTTTTTGTTAATATTTCTTATATTCTATTTATAACTCTTGAAAATACACACACACACACACACACACACAAAATCAACAAATTCCTGGAAAATGAGACTGTGACTACGACTAAATAATTACAGAATTTTAAAATGTTTCCTATTTACTGTTTTTTTCATTCTTGTTATGTGGCACCTGTTCTGAACTTGACATTTATGAATGAAGTCATCTCTATTCTTCTAAGTACTTCTGATTAAACTAATAGGAATTACTTAAAGAATTTCTTTCAAGTGAGAATCATACTTTAGTTGACCTTCAGAATCGAACCTGTGACTTAGTAAGGTGCGGTAACTATTCAGTTTCAAACAAGATCAATCCCTATGAGTTCAAAATCCCTTTAGAAAAGGGCAGTAATTTAGTTTTAAAAAAGTAATAAATCAATAATGTAATTTTTAAGGAATGTTCCTGCTCTAGTAGGCTTGTTTCGAAAGATTTTCAACGATTATCTTTTTCAACGTTTAAATCATTTAGTTTTCTTTAGCGGCATTTTTTTCGGAGACCCTGTATAACGAAGAGAGATCAGAAAGCAAGGTGTACAGTGTACTACTGTAGTAAATTCACATATATTCATACTTCTCAAAAAGTGGAAGTACTCAATCCATATGATAATTTTCTTATAATTGCACAGTGCACTCGAGGCTTACAGTTAAAAAGTTCTGAACAAAAATGCATATCCGCCAGAATATGTTTAATAAATTTCTGAATCAAGTGAAATTTATCACTATTTTTTTAAAAATAAGTTTATATTTTTGTCAGTTAAATATTTTTATCCAGGAAAAATGTATAATTAATTTTGAAGAAATTATAATGAACTATATATTATTATTTAGAAATATTTCCCTACCCTAAATATCGGTCCTAACGTATTCTGGACATCTACCAGCTTGATTTATAAATAATGTCTTCTTTATTTATTAATATTATTAGAATTAAAATTATAGTGTTTTTCATGTTATACCAAGATCTTAATAAATTTGAAATTTGTCAAGCAGTTGATGCCAGAAATTAGGCTTTTCCATTGGAGGGCTTAGCCTTACCCACAAATCTGTAAAAGAAAAGATTTGGTTTGTGCTAGATAACATTGAGGTACACCCAAAAATAATAAGTTTGGATTTATTTGGTAGAAACACCCTTTCTTTATTAAATTATTCCAATCTACTTTAAAAAATCTTGCACTAAGAGAAAACTGTCTTCCATAGCCCAGAGTGTACCCTCTGTTTGGCCACCACTGCCCATACACCCAGGGTTATCACACTTTATAGTGATAATGAGGAATGATAATTTTGACTTGTACACTGTTAATATGTAAGGTATTGTTACAAATAGCTAATGTAGGGTATGTAACAAAAAGTCTTAGTTACTGTATGAAAGTTTCTTTCCTGACAGAGTCAAGTTGAATGCGAGTGTGCCATGGGATTTGAGTACAAGGGGTGGAAAGCTCAGCTGTTCAAGCACAGTGTTATCAGTAATGAGTGTGCAACATCTGCAGTAAACCCTCACCCGCCTTTTTCATATATCAGTTTGTTGACCTGTTCACAGGTAATATTGTTTTCATTTTGTGATTACAAATTACATTTGTGTTGTATTAATAGATTTTCAGACAAACTGTGTTTTATTTAAGTTTTTTTTGTGTTAATCGATGCAATGAAGCATAAGACTACTTTAAAAAGGAAAGCAGTTCCAAAATAATTATGCCACGGTTGCATCTATATGTGCTAATTCACTATCTATTCCTGGTAAAAGCTATGTTAAACTTACAGATGAACATGAACCTCATTGTAAGTGATCAACACTGCTATGATAAAGGGACTACGGATTCAGAGCCAGTACATCCAAAGCTTATTAATTACACTTTCTGTGTAACTGGCAAACAAAACTAATCTTTAAAAAATCTATTTTTGCCAGTATCTTTAGATAGTATATAGTGTAGTAAGAGACATACAGCGTATTGCAATGTTTGCTAAATGTTTAAACTCAAATCTCATCCCTTCAGAAGAAGTATTTAAAAAAATGTTCGTACCATCATTAGAAAAGAAGTAAAGAGAGATTTGATAAACACAAAAAAAGTAAGAGCCACTTTATTTGTTAAAAAAAGAAGTATTAAAATGGATAAGCAGTCTAGGGAGATGGTCAATGGTATGACATTATTTACAAATGTTCACAGAGAACAGGTTGGCAAAAGTAAGCAGTACCGGTACACCTATTTAAATTAAATTGGGGAAATCTTATTTATTACTCAAAAGAGTGCACCTTAAAAAGGCACTATGAGAATCTTGGCTTAGAAAACGGAGGAAAGTTCAGAACTTTATTTCAGTTTTATACCAGACATGACAGTTTGTTTAAAGATGGATTTCAAAGGACTACATAATTTTGTAGCTAAACCATTCACAATTAAATAACTGCAACTATGCTGGCGGAGAAAATTATTGGTAGTCAAATCTTGTGGATTAGATGCTACAAAGAAATTAAGAAAAATCATCCTATAGCTATGTATTTCCTCTGTTATACTCACGAGGTTATTCTAGATGTAACAGATATATGCAAGTATGTTCACGGCTCAAATGTGTGCTACAGAAGCTATAGGACATTGTAAATACCATCACAAAAGGAAGCTTTGTAGTTTACCATTTTTCTTCCAAGTGTTGACTCTGACTCATATCTTATATTAATTGTAGGACATTGAAGCAACACTCGGTGTAAACTCCCGTGTAATATAAGCTACAACTTAAAAACAAAAGGAACAAATGCAATCTTTTCTTTTATTTGTGCAAAAATAACTGATTTTACTCAAAATTAAGAATGTTTCTTGAAAAGTGTCATGGACCCGTAGAGAAAGAAAGATATTTTTGTTTAAAAAACAATGCAGTTAATGTCGATCATAAGACAAGAGAATATTACTAAGGCATGCCAGGATAGTGTATATCAAGGCAATAAGCTACAAAATATTATTTCTGGAAGAAAGAATATAGTACATCATGCCAATAAACTAGTAGATATTAAATGTAAGCCTTACCCTAATAAATGTTGGTTTTGTCTTATATAATGAACCAATGATCGAGACAACACATAGCCTCCACCTAATGCATAGGGAAGATAATGGTCACATAAAAACCAATTGGTCTCTTTCCATTTCCCCATTTGTTTTACGTGTGCTCTGCCATCAAAATATCCCCAATATAAATGCTCATATTGCGCTAGATTGTTTTGTAACTCGTTGACAACTTTTGGTATTAAGACAAATGAGTCATCATCACATTTTAGTATGTATTTAAAATTGAATTCTGTATCAAACCAAACAAATGAATGTAGCAATTTTATGGTTAATGTTTTGTAATTGTCTGTAACTGACAAAAGAAACAAATCATTGTATTTTATTTGTTCTTTCTTCAGTTTTGAAATCTTTTCATCTGACATGCCATGGCTGCCAATAATAAAAAAATATTGTACATCTGCATAATCTTTATTTAATAAACCCCATGTTTCTCTTATTGCAGTCCTTTGAATGACATTATCTGCCCCACTAATAATGATTACAAGCAAAAAGTAATCAATTGCACTAAACAGTTTAATATCTTTAGCATTTTTTAGAGAAACATCTGATTCTTCTGAGCAGTGATGTCCTTTGGATTTTTCATTCATACTTAGGCTCAAAAGGTTCACAGTTATCACACATCCTAAAATAAATGATCCAAAACTAATGACACAATCTTTTAATTTCATTTTGGCAAAAGCCATAAATATACACTGTTGCTTACATAGACAAAAAGCATGATTTTATTGAAACTATATAATTAAAATATTTTTTATCTCCCTTTTAAAAACAACACTAGGACAGAAACATAACCTCAATAAATTCAACGACCAATGTAGAAAAAAAATCTAAAGTTAATGATATACAAATATTGACAACAATCCTGTAATTTAACACTATGTATATGGTTCATTTAAGATATAAATACTTTTGGGATTAAAAGATACTGTTTGTGCGAAAGCATTGTTCATAAGAAAAACTTAGTAAGTGATGAGATAGAACACAATATAAAATCGATAGACTTAGCAAAGTTCTGTTTACCATCTGTTTGTTGTCGTCTGCTTTTGCTTTCTTCTCCCCCACGGCCAAAACCTACAAACAGAATCTTCTGCCAAACCCTACTAAAGTATTAATTTGTATTTGGTGTGCTTTGAACGTTGCTGACCATGAGTTTTTTTAGTACGTCATATAGTGTGTGTTCTGTTCTGCATTACGGTACACACGTGTATGTGAATTGTATGGACAATTGGACACATGCATGTTTCTTTGTAATACTTCTCATACGGAATTGTCAACTACTACTCCGATTTCAAAAATTTGTTTTCAACGAATTCTATAAGCACTTTTAACACTTAGTTTCTGTATTCTTCGCCATCTAAATTTAGGAGGAATGATTGTCAAAATACGTGAAGAATTACCCTTTCAGTGTTTACCTAATAAATTACAATTCCCAAAGTATCATTTGGATATTATGGATACCTATATAAGATTTTTCCGTACATGGATGACAAATGGATTAAATGTTTTAAATTATATCTCATATAAGTAAGTTTGCTATTTAACTGAAATCTATTTTACGTGTCAAACACAAGTAAGCAGACCACGGGGTTGGATCTAAATACAGAAGAAATAGTACACAGAAATCTGTTGTAATGCTTCGTCAAGTTGAACCGTAGCCCACAGTGATGGAATGATGAATTTATAATTAAACCCTCTGGAATTTTTGTGTTATCTGATAGGTACTACCTCGAGGACTGTGTTTTATCGTCACCATTGTGGGCAGGTGTAGTATAGTAAAAAATTGTAGAATACTCGTATGGTTAAGGCGTTGTGAAGACCACAAATAAGCCACGCGTAAGAAATATATCACCTTACCCAGATTTGTCACCGAAATCATCGTATAACATGAACCGTCATAATGGTATTTGTGGCACACTAGCTGCTGTGTTACCTGATGCTAGTTTGGAGTCTGGATGGGACGTGATCAGTTGTTTGATACTGACAAAAAGCTTATGATATTTGATAAGAGGGGCAACTATCTGCATGTCATTGATCCTCAGGTGGAACTCCCGTGTTTAAAAGTTTGCATGTTTAAACATGGGAAGTGTCTGATGTAGTTAATTATTGCGGTAACAAATTATCGAGGCTGGTTATATCCTTAACTATCTTCGAAATTCCATGTTAAGCATATCAAGGCTAATAACATAATCTCGTCGTTCATAATTACCTGGCCCTGGAATTGATAGTTTCAGAATGTAAAGTTAATGATAAGGTTAGGTGAAATCTTGGTTACTTTGAAGAGTTGCAACTAGTTTATCCGACCACAGTTAATATAACTTCAGTAGGCAAAATAAATGACCGCCAGAGCTGTATGAATGCAGATAATCCGTCCACTTTCCCACGTGTGAGATTTGTGCATTTAGTATTGTAAAATCCGGTTCCCATTCCTTAATTCCTTTCCTACTTGTATCCGTATAGCTTCAGATTTTAGGAATCTCTCCGTAAGAAGAACCTTAATTTGGATTCTTACATTTAGTTATTTGATCAGAAATTCCTTATTTTTTCTTTAATTATAATCATGTATACAACTATGATAACAATCTGTATACATTCACACACATTTACCATTATACTCGTAAATTGACTGCTTTTAATATACTGCCTGCCCTTTTTTAGGAATTTCGATTACAGCTGGAACGCATTGTGGGAGATCATGTAGATATCACCGCATCTAACAGATGATTGCTTCATGCATGTTACTAGGTAAATTACTAATATAGCACTGATTTGTTTAATATTCATTTAAAAATTTCTCAACGTTTTAGTTCATGGTATTTAAACATCCTGTATACGTAATATTAAAAAATACGAGGTCGAGCTAACCTACCCTATGAAAGATATGATTTAGTGATTATGATATGATTATATGAATTAGTTTGACCCCCAAATTCAAATCACGGATGTGTTAGTTTAGCATACTCTAATTTCTGTTTATGTTGTTGGAAATGTTAGGAACATACGTCCGGCTAGTATTCGCTGTGGTTTAATCGCTACAAAACAAAATAATTCATCTACATAGACTTAGTAGTAAAGTGATGTCTCCTTCTTAGATGGTAGCGTGAATGTTTTCGTATTTACGATATACTTGTGTTATCCTCGGGATGCATTAATTATTGATAGTGCCTGCCAGGTTCTTAAGGACGGTGTTCTCCTCAGCTGAAATTCTCGATATTGGATACCTTCTTGGTTATGTCAATATTTTGCCTTTTCATAACCATTAGCTATGGGCTATTGCTGTGTTATTATGTATCACGATTCAAGGATATTCTCATTTTCTAGTAGAAAGCTCTTTTGGATACAAAAGGGTGTTTGTACGACAATATTGTCGGTTCCTAATTATGAGTTTGCATGTTATTTTGACTGAGATCATTCATGAAATAAAATGAAAAGAAACTTTATTGAGAGAAAAAGTTAGGAATACAGTCCTTTCTACCACTCGACACAAGAAAATGAACAAGCATACTTATATTAAATCTTATTATATTATTTTAAACTTTGAATAACGACATAAAAGTAAAATAAAGATTAACTTAATAAACACTAATAATTAATTTAAATACATATTGTGAGCTACACTAATTTATATTAATGTGCATAAAACACCATACTCTAATTTCTTATAGAGTTTGATGTTTTCTGGAAGAGAATTCCACAACCGTAACGCATAAACTGCAAATTATTTACTGAAAGAAGTTGTTCGATGACAAAAATAAATAATAAGTGTTTATACTTGGTTTACTTTCTATGTAATAAATTTTAATTTTCTCAACAAATAAATGTGGGACGTTTAACATTTTTAAAAGCGTGAAACAGAATTTATTTTAAGATAGATAATTGTTTAAAATAGGGCGTTATGTGATCATCACCTGTGAGATTTCAAATGAATCTAATCTCGCGGTGTATCACTAGACTGGATTTAATAGTGCCACACTAGCTCAGCGCACGCTCCCTTTAAAACCCTTTACCTGACATATGCCAATCTTACACTCCTTTTCATACTACTCCTCTCTTAATAGCTCAATATCTCTATGGTCATTGTCCTTGGTGCAATCGTTAAAACAGATTCGACTTGCTTCACTTCTGACTACCATTAGAGAAACCACCTTTCCTAAGATTTTATGAAGAGAACGGAGTTAATAAATACAGTCAAAAGCATTCGAGTGGTTAAAATATTGCCTGCTTTTCATTAATGCCAAGGTAGGGTATAATATATTTTAAGAAGTATATTGGTACTGTAACACTGTGGTTGGAGTGAAATCCAGATTTACGAAATGTTGTTACTTTCGAGAAAAGAATTAAATCTGGGAGAGCTGTATTATAAAATTATCTTAAAATAATGTAACTGGTCCATGTAAATCAGTTTAAAAATCTTCCAATACAATAACATGACTAGTCAGTAAAAATAACAGAAGTTTATGTTTGAACTCAGCAAGGTTGTCCAGGTAGGAAACTCTGTAACAAACATGATCTAAAAATAATACGTTTTTCATTATTACAGACAACCAGGAACATATACTATAGCTGTCCGTCTCAGGATGTTTCGGATGAAAGAAGAATAGGAATAAAGAAAAGAACTTGACACATACAGTTATTCTTCATCTCCTTAAAGCAATACTTTCTGTACAGGTTACAACCAGCAAGCTCATTTTGAAACCAGTAATTTTTCGCTTTAGAACACCAGTTGGGTTTTAGAAAATGGAACCTATTCATCAACATTTATTTAATTGTACATATAATTCGCAGATTAATCAAATTACATTAAACTATAACAAAACAAAAAATAACGCTAGATTACAGGTGAATTGCATCTAAATGGGGAAAATGTTTTTAACTTTGCATGCATAGTGACATTTTCTTCTTACAACCAAACAAAAAAAGTAATTTTGTCATTAGAACAGACAACGATGTAACTTATGTATTTTGAACGTATCTTGGTAGGATAATGGAATTTTCACTTTAAACCAAGTGCAACACTGTTTTTCACTAAATACATTATCGTAATAGTATTCCTGCTATCAGATATCTAGAAAATATGTTACAATCAAACAATTGGTACTCTGGTACTTACAGTCAAAGAAAAAAACATTATTTAAAAACTAAAATAAACTTACTCGATAACTGCAATAACGTTTATTAGTTTAATATTTCAGTTAAATATATGTCTATAATTATTTTTGAGCGGTCAAAATGCGAAGAAACCGTTATTTTTATAGTTTAATATTTGTATACAAAATAATAACGCGTTTATTGCAGTAGGTTATCACTTTTTTAAATTGACTGAAATAGAGTGTTAAAATGCATAAAAAATTCCTGAGACCAAAAACAAGGTTCACAAAGTGTGTTAAAATAGACAAGAAAGGACAGCAGTAATGAGGGTCTGTTCTTGCGCCTTTGTGTTTGTGACATATGAAGCTCGTATATCTGACCCTACATCAGGGAATGGCATTCACAGCTACTTCTTTTTACTTACCATTTTACAATAAGTACAAGCCAGTGTATGGTTACTATTGCAACACTTTTATCTAACGAGCTTGGCTACTTACTAAAACCCCACATAACGACTAACATAGTAAAGAATAACACAATTTAATAAAAAAGTATTAAAGTTTAGAACAGTTTAGTTTGGATAACTTTCCTTTACTTAATAATTTTAATTTTTTGGAATTTGTTTGCATTGTAACTGAGACTGCACTTCAATTTCAACATATTGAAAAATTTTGAGTATGTTTGGAGGTCAGAATTTACACATTTACACTGCCTCTGTAGTAAGAATTTGAATTAAATGAAGCTTGCTCTCCCTATGCGCAAGAAATCTTCGCGCAGGTCGCTTTCAAAGCGGCTCATCTGTAGTTAGTGGGGATGGGTAACTTCGCTGAAATTTCTGATTGTGCTGAAATACTTAGATCTTTTTATGACAATGATCTAGAAAAATGTTTAATGAGTCCATACACTTGTCTGGTCTTCTAAATAGTGGAGGAGTAAGAACTACCCCTTATCGATGATAAAGCTCATGAGACAACAAAATATCCAATTGACAACTCCTAACATACATACATATATATACATATAAAATTTAAGATCTTAATGAGAACAAATTCTAACCATGCTGTCTAAAATGCTAGTCGCAAAATTGTACAATTAAGACATTTCCATTCAAATTAGTGAACAATTTTAATGCAATGGACTATCGTAGAATAAACTAGGTTACAATGTAATTGTACAAGACAAACCTTGTACAGCATAAAACCGCTGCTTCTAACCTCCCTCTCTAACATGGCGGACATTAATTTTCATAAAGAGTAAAAATTATAACTAACGTTGAGAAATGAAACAACCTTATTTTTAATTTATCACAAAGTTGAGCCACAACCACTATTTTTCAAATAAAACCTATATTAAGTATGGGATGGTGCTAAGTTTATTTCTCTAGTAATTCTCTCATTAATATTTTTATGTGTGGTGAGTTCAGCCATTCGATTTTTTTCTGATCCTCATTCTTACTACTTTGGTTGAGGAGAATAGTTTTGAAGCCAACAAAATAACTTTAATGATTTTGGTATGTGAGATTTTTGTGCATTCAAAGTTTGAGGTATATTTACAAAGATAGTTCGGGACGCCTTGCATTTTTCTCTGGTCTTAAACAAATACAATGCTTAGATATTATTGATTGGCTATTATTTTGTACTATCGTGCTAATACACATGGTAGATATAATGACCACAGGCTAATGGTGTGATAGAGCCCTTCTTTATCAAGTGATGGACAACGTTTACAGAGGGGTAATGCTGATTATCCAGTTAAGTGAATGTGGATGGCGCGTTTGTGCATGGAACGTTTAATCAGAAGGGATCACAACATGAGAGTTAATATTGTATCAAAAGCCAGCAATGAAAATTATATAATTTTATGCCAGTTTGCCACTCTGACATGCTCGTATATAAGCTCTAATTTGTAGATAATGCGATTATGACCATGCTCCATTTCAACAGTACACTAACAAAGCTGTTACACTAGTGTTTCAGAGTTTAACTCTGAAGCTTATTCATTTAGTTTGCAGACTAGCAATATTACATATTCAAGAACTCTACATTTATAACATTGCAAAATTTGTTTCATAACATACTGTACCATTTTCTAAAATTTTTGCCTGTTCGTTCCTATATCCTTGAAAGTAAACTGCATATGTAGAGTGAGATGTATAGTATTTATTTTCACCCCTACCTATTTATCCCTGCTTTATTATTTGTATAGTGACACGGATAACCAGCCACACCTGCACGCTTACACCCTTTCAAAACTTGTCACGTCATCAATATATGTTACCTCTCTGTTTGGACCAACTAATTTTCGTTTTTTACAGTTACAATTCAGTCGATGGATAACTTGAAAGAGAAATATGATTACATACACTATTTGCCATCGTAATGTGTTACACAAAAGGTATTCATTAAGTCGTGTTTCAAAGCAGGCTTTGAATAATAAAAGTCTTAACACCAAGTTACTAAGTGATGGTATTGAATGTGTTGGCGTAGTTAGGCTACACGAGTCATACTCACATTTAAAAACATTATATAATTGTACTCAGTGTGTAGATTTTGTATTGTCCACTTTTCTCGGTGCTGTCATTGTTAAGCATAAGACCGATGTGCACATGCATCATCATTGAACTCAGGTGTTACTAATATTGCGTGCAAAATTTCAATTCTATGGTTCATTTCATCCTAGAAATTTCCTGAGGACAGACAAGCAGCCAGACAATATTACAGAAAAGAAAGTTTTACATCGCCCAGTAGACAAAAGAGAAATTGTATGAACTTAATGAATTTGGCTCAGCCAAATTCAGTGGTTGCATATGCATCATCATAGAACTCGTTCTAGTGTATGTAGAAGTGACGTTTCATACAAAAGTCGTTTTCGAGTTTTTGCCTCATGAAGTGGTATTTATTATTCATATTTTGTTCATCAAGTAGGGTTTCATAGCAGAATCTAAATAATATAAGTCTACACACTTTTTCTTTTACTCTATGCTATACACCCAGTCATCCGGATTATGTTGTGGTGTAAGTGTTGGGGTTACATGTTTAAAGCTCATATGATTACATTCTGTTTACAAATTGATTTATTCTGCTATTTTATTGTTGTCATCATGGTTATTTATAAAACCGATGTGAAAATTTTGTAATGCTCAGCTAAATCCCATTGAGTGACGTGCACTATTATCAAACTCAATGCTGCCTATATGAAAACGAAGCCTCATAGAAAATGTCGTCTAATGGTCAGTTCGAGATATCGTGTCGACATACAGATACAGATTACCATCAATATTATTATTATTATTATTACCATGATTAATATTATTACCATCAAAAGAAATATGGACATATTTGCTCCAATTTTACTTCATATATTTAATTTGTCTGTAATTGAAGGCATATTACCAGACTCTTTTAAAGTGGCACTTGTTGTTCCTATTTATAAAGCTGGTGATTGCAAGGAAGTCTCATCTTACAGGCCTATCTCGTTGATTAGTAGTATAGCTAATATTTTTGAAACAATAGTAAAGGACCAATTATTACCATATTTAAATTCTAGATCAATCATTTCAAATAAACAGTTTGGATTTGTACTGAATAAAAGAGCGGATTTAGCATTAGAAAACCATATTAAACACATATTTGACTCTATAAACGCAAATAAAAACACAGTTTCCATCTATCTTGATTTTCAAAAAGCCTTTGACCTTGTTGATATTGACATTCTCTTAAAAAAAGTACAGTACTATGGAATTGGCGGGAGGGCATTAGATTGGCTGACTACCTTTTGTAAAAATAGAAAACAAACTGAAAATAAACTCTTTTACCAGTAACATATTAGAACTGAGATATGGTGTTGCACAAGGGGGAGTTCTTGGTCCTCTAATGTTTATAATTTATATAAATGAATTGCTAACACTAAATCTATATTCTTCTATTTTTGCCTACGCTGATGATACTTTTTTAGTATGCTCTGCCTACAATAAAGAAAGGTTGAAAATGTCAATTAGTCACGATTTAAATATGATATCACAATGGTTAATAAAAAGCAAACTTCTTGTATTGACAAGAAGTTTTTTTTTGAAGTATTAACTTCAAAATCTAAATGTTTATTATTTTTTAATGAGGTAATTGTAAAGAAATTGAATTTGATATTTTCTGCCATAAACACATATGTAACTATAACTGTACCTGTGAAAAAAATAGAAATAGTTGATAAAGTTAAATATCTAGGATTAATATTGACCGAAATTTAAAATGGAATTATTACATTGATGCATTAAGTGTTAAGTTAAGAAAAATTAACTATGCATTTTACCATATGAAAAATTTTATTAGAGCAGAACATCTAAAACAACTGTACACCTCGTGGTTCGAAAGCACTTTAAGATATTGAATTTTTCATTTTGGTAGTACGTATGAAACTATCCTTCAGCCTGTAGTACTAAATCAGAGATTTGCAGAGAGAAATATCTATAATTTAAGAAAGTTTGATCCTGTTACACACTTATTTCAACAAGAAGATATTTTTAATTTTAAACAGTTGTATGCTTTATGTACTCTTTGCAACATTTTGAAAAACATTGAAAATTATAGTTTTAAAGAAATTAAGGTGAGCACACGCTCTTCCAATAATGTAATCTTATTATTACCTAATATTTCAAAGGACATTTCTAAAAGGTAATTCTGTTATTCTGGTAAGTTGTTCAATAGGTTTCTTTTAGAGTACGGTAGTACATTGCTATTTGAGGGTAAACCAAAGTTTAAAATTAAAGAAACACATTTTTGTAGTCGATTATTTTTAGGATAGGTAGTAATCGAAAGTAAATTATTGTTACTTTTATATATTAATTTTATTTAAGCATTGTATTAATCTTGTCGTTGTTGCATTTATCTTGTTGCTGTTGTATTTATCCTGTTATTGTTGAACTTTTCTTGTTATTCACTCATTATGTTATTGATTTCCTTGTTATTGCTTTGTTATTGTCATTCAGTTATTTTTTATCTGTTATTGTTGTTCCAGTTTTGTTAAATTATTTATAATTGTTTGTTTTGTTTGATTTGCAAGTGTTATTCAAATATAGTAAAGCATAGCCTCCACACAAGACTAGAGACATTTTAAGCTATTAAGAATATTGTACCAACAATTTTTTTTGCCACATGTGCTTTACAGCACTTGGCAACGTTTGTACTGTACTGTACTTTGTATTTTTTGAAATAAAGATGATTTGAACTGTGAACTTTACTGTGAACAGATGTAGAGGGCAGGGTACGATAAGCGGACCCGGTTTTTTATATCGAAGAATGTAATCATCGATACCTAATATTCGCATCTCAAATCTTAGACTGAGATCAGCTGACTTTGTTATTTGGTGAACATGTATTGTATTTGGTTCTGTGAAATTTGTTATAAACTTGCTTTTTTCTCGTGAAATAGTTCACAAACTGATAATAAGGACTGTTATTAATTGATTTAGTTTATTTTGATAGTTTTGATGTAGTTTATTGTTCGTAATGTAATGTTTTTTGTTCTTCCTGTTACATAACCTTGTCTTGTTTGTGTTTATGTTTTGATTGTTTACATTTTTGTAGATTCTTATGATGCAAACAGGTTCCACTTGTGAAAATGCTTTCACTGATGATAGTGCTCATGTTCTACATGATCACGGTTATAATCAGACAGCAGTAATATCTACAGGTATTCCAAACTCCCGAAACTCTGAGGACAAAGAAAGCAATGACGGCATCCACTGGCAAACAGTGACTGGTTCATTCAAAAGACCTAGGAAATTGGTTGCGATCGGTCCCGACATATCGAAGAAATTGTGTTCAAACCCAAGTAGCTTCTCATTAACTACAAATAATCGTTTCGATGCTATTGGAGGGTCAAATACGATGGATGAGGGCACCACATCGACGCCGCCGTCTCATGTTGGCGAGGATAAACCACCTCCGATCTTCGTACCCAACGTTGTAAACGTTAAGAGCATGATAACCGCTATTGAAACTATTATCCCAAATGACAACTACACATTTAAATGCCTCAGCCAAAACAAATTCAAAGTTAATACAACAACTATTGACGGTTATCGGAAGCTGGTGCACAAACTAAAAGAGTTGCAGGTCACCTTTCATACCTACCAAATCAAACAAGAAAAAGCATATCGCGTGGTTTTAAAAAATATGCACTTTTCCACTGATGTTGCGGACATTAAGATTGCTATTGAATCCTGTGGGTTCCAGGTTCGCAACGTAATGAATATGAGACAGCATAAAACCAAAGCAACTCTTTCAATGTTCTTTGTTGATCTGGAACCAAATCCGTGTAACAAAGATATATTTAATATCGAGTACCTCCTTAATGCAAAAATTACCTTTGAACCACCGCTCAGGAAATCCGAGATCGTTTAGTGTAAGCGATGTCAAAGTTATGGACACACCAAAACGTATTGCTGGCACCCTTACAGGTGCGTTAAATGTGGCCAGAACCATGACACACGGGCATGTTTGAAATCCAGTGATACCCCACCCACCTGCACTCTATGTGAGGGGAACCACCCGGCGAACTACAAAGGTTGTTCTGTGTACCGCGAACTTAAGCAAAAATCGTTTTCCCCCGATCAGACCCAAAGTACCTGAAAGTAAAACTCATGATCAATCACCTCGGGGAGCCCAAGAAGTGGTAAGACCTCCCAGTCCATCCACTGTTCGAATCCTGCCGGGACGATCATATGCACAGGTGGCATCCAACTCGATGTTTGAAGATAACAGTACTCAAAACGCTTTAAGTAAAACACTTAACGACTTTTTCAGCAAATTTGAAAAAAAATAATGATACAACAGGCTGAACAGATAGGTACTTTAATGAACCTATTGTCTTCCGTCATTTAGAAGCTAAAATGAATAATTTTTATAGAATAGCACTTTGGAACGCCAATGGCTTGAGTAACCATACTCAAGAGGTTAAAATATTTCTTGGTCTTCATAAAGTTGATATTATGCTTATCTCCGAAACTCACTTCACAGATATGACACATTTCAAAATTCCTTTTTACTCTCTGTATCACTGTAATCATCCAGATAGTACTGCTCATGGTGGTAGTGCGGTATTAGTTAAAAATAGTATAAAACACCATGCCATACCTACTTATAAGTATAATTATATTCAAGCTTCCAGTGTTGTGATTGAAGACTGGTCAGGTCCACTCACGGTATCTTCTGTGTATACCCCTCCTCGTCATAACGTTTCATACCAGCAATACAGCGACTTCTTCAATACCTTGGGTTATAGATTTATTGCGGGGGGTGATTTTAATGCGAAACACACCATGTGGGGCTCTCGGCTGTGCAATCCCAGAGGCCGTAATCTCCTCAAGACTATCAACGACAATAACTATCAATATTTTTCTACGGGAGAACCGACTTATTGGCCTACTGATCCCTTAAAAATTCCTGATTTGCTTGAGTTCTTTGTGACTAAAGGTATTTCCCAAACGTACACACGTGTAGAATCTTGTCTTGATTTATCCTCAAACCATTCTCCATTGATCTTCACTTTAAGTTCATCTGCCATTACTACAGAGGGTCCACTGCGGTTAAGTTCTAAATATACTGACTGGGACCAATTTCGATCTCTTCTTGATGAAAACTTGCATTTACACGTTTCCTTGAAGACAAATGGTGAAATAGATGAAGCTGTTGAATTGTTTAACAGGACAGTCCAGAAGTGTGCTTGGCAGTCAACGCCGTATCAACGAAATGGAACCACTAATGGCCTGAACTACCCTCTTAGCATCAAGAAAAAGATTGCTCAAAAAAGAAGACTTCGTAGGATTTGGCAAAATTCCAGGAATCCTCGTGATAAAAACAACTTCAATAGAGCGGCGCGGAATTTGAAACGTTTGTTATCTAACTTCAATAATGAAAGGTTTCAGGTTTTTACTGCAAGTCTAACTGCTACAGAAGACACGAAATATTCAATGTGGAAAACTACTAAACACATGACTAGTCCAAGAGTGCCGATTCCTCCGATTATCTTGCCAGGTGGTGGCTGGGCCAAGAACAAGGAGAAAGCTAAAGTATTCGCTACGCACTTACGCGATGTGTTCAAGCCCAGTGACTCAGCTCAAGCTCCTGACCCAGAAATTGAATACTTATTAGAATCACCTACCCAACTATCATTTCCTGTTCAGCCCTTTACTCCCTCTGAAGTAACTGAAATAATTGTGAAACAATTGAAGCCGTACAAAGCTCCTGGGTATGACCTCATTACAGGAAGGATTTTAAAAGAACTGCCGAGGAAAGCTATTATGTGTTTGACTTTTGTCTTCAACGCAATATTGAGAATTGAGCATTTTCCAGCACAGTGGAAATTATCGGAAATTGTCATGGTAGCTAAACCTGGGAAGCCTCCACATCAGGTTAGTTCTTATAGGCCCATAAGTCTATTGCCTGTGACTTCAAAAGTTTTTGAGAAGCTTTTTCTAAAACGATTTCAGCAAGTTATTGATAGCGGCAACCTTATCCCCAACCATCAGTTTGGTTTCCGCCAGAAGCACTCTACCATTGAGCAGATTCATCGTGTAGTCAATGTAATGAAGGAAGATCTGGAAGGAAAAAGATACTGCTCGGCTGCTTTTCTTGATATCAGTCAGGCTTTTGATAAAGTTTGGCATGAGGGTCTCCTCTATAAAATAAACCAATTAATTGTTCCTCATTCTTTCTTGAATGTCATCAAGTCCTATTTGTCAAACAGGTTTTTTCGAGTCAAATTTCAAGACGAATACTCCGACCTCCACAAAATTGATGCGGGCGTTCCACAAAGGTGTATTGGGTCCCATCTTCTACACCCTCTTCACATCTGACATACCTGTACGAGCCGATGTCACCATGGCCACCTTTGCTGATGATACCGCTATACTAGCCTCTCATGAAGACCCAGGAACTGCATCCCAACGACTACAATCTGAGCTGGATGACTTGTCGGAGTGGCTTGTGAGATGGAGGGTGAAGGTTAATGAAACCAAGTCCACTCATGTAACTTTCACAACAAGGCCTGCTAACTGCCCACCTGTCTCTCTTAATAATGTCCTCCTCCCCCAATCTGAAGAAGTGAAATATCTGGGTATGCATCTAGACCGAAGACTAACTTGGCGTTTTCATATGTGGCACAAAAGATTATTTTTAAACTCAAAATTCAAAAAAATATCCTGGCTTTTAAACAAGAGGTCGAAATTATTATTAAGAAATAAGTTGTTAGTATACAAGATGATTTTGAAACCTGTTTGGACTTATGGTATACAGCTTTGGGGTACAGCCAGTAACTCCAACATCGAAATTCTCCAACGTTTTCAGTCTAAAGCCCTTCGGAACATCCTGGAAGCTCCGTGGTATATAACTAATCAATTAATACATCAAGACACCAAAATTCCCACAGTAAAAGAGGAAATAACTCGCTACAGCAAGAAGTACCAAGACAAGCTGTATTCTCATCCGAACTACCTTGCGATGAACCTGTTGGATAATAGTGCGTCAGTTACACGTCTGAAGAGACACTCAATCCTGGACTTACCTCTTAGATTCTAATTTCAAACTTTCTTGTTTATTTGTGTTAGCTCTATCGCTGGATAGAGTCTAACTCGTGTTAATTTATTATTTTATCTAATTTACTTATTGTTGTAAGAATGTCTGAACAGATTGTAAATAAAATTGTAAAAAAAATCTTAGACTATCAATCGATATAAAAGTATCTGTAGTCCTCAATAACAATCACATGTTTTAAATTAAAATATGAATTTAATATTTACAGTGATCAAACAAATTATTATAACCAAAATTAGGAAAACTGAAGACGACCATATTTACTCCTCTCACAGTTACAGTTGTTTCCTTCCCACAAACTTCAGATTTTTACTTCACAAACTTTCGTACGATTATGTGTATTATCTGAAAGTGTTTACAGCTGTTGATATAGATTAAGTTAATTGTTCAAAATAATTAATTAGTAACGAATGGTTACATCGATGGTTATGATTCAGTAATATCGTTTGCCAATTTCGATATAATAAAACCGGGTCCGCTTATCGTACCCTACCCGATGTAGATAGTCACATAAATGACATTTTTCAATAAAATCCTCTCGACTGATAGGTTTCAGTGATGCTCAAAGAATGATTAATAAAACTGCAAAATCATAGCTCCTTTTCAAACCTATTCCACCGTATCTTCAAAACCTCAAAAGTGTACTTCATCTTTACAATCCCTCCCCTCCCTTCTTATCAACTGTGTCCAACGATTTAAAAACGAACAAACTGGTTACTATTGAGATAAACGGAAGAGGCTAGATTGTCCTGGAAGACATTATGATGAAAAAGCTTTTTCGTTGTAAACTGTTATTGTTTTGTTGTAAGAAATCGCCAATGTATTGTAAAGTCTACTCCTTATAGCTGTACTAAATGACAAATAACAACTAGAATTTTTCAAGATAAATGTACTATTTATTTTGTGTACATGGCATGAGCTAACTACTACAGATGCAAGTAATTTGTGGGGACAGCCTTCTTACAAAACACTTATAAGTGTTTTATTCAGAATAGGTGAAAGTGTCATTATCATGAATCATCCTACAAATACTACCCTATCAACGTTTTCCTGTTTATATTCTTTTATGCTCCTAAATTCACCCATTTATATAACTTGTAGTATGAATTTTGTGTATTGCAATTTAGATATTTTAGTAATCAGAATTCAAAAGTATGTGTTTTGAAACGTACATTCTTAACGAATTGGAAACAGTTTAGAATATTTTTAGTGGAAGGTGAGGAAAAATTACCACATCAGCAACACGAAAGATCAGGCCACTGTAACAGTTTCATCTGATTGGAACTAGAACTGGTACAAGAGTACCATTTTAGTTTGTAAAATTTGTACGTTATTTCATAATATGAAATAGCCGATTAAACTGTGTAAAATGATGAGTTTTTGTACATATAAACATTATAAATGTTGTAATGCTAATGACTTACAGTGATTGGCGTTAAAAAGGATATAATTATTATAATTGTGTTAATAAGAGACATAAATCGCAATGCAGCGTTTTGATACGCGGCGCCTTGGCAAAATATCTTCTCGTACATCTCCTATGGATTACTGATATCAGCATACCTTTAGTAGGTTCATTGATATTTTTCACGAGTTTTGTAATAATGTTTCTACCGAAATGAAATGTACCGTATGACATTAAATATTGTTAGAGAATTATAATTATAGTTAATTACCTACTTATTAAGTCAATTATACTATTTAATCCATTCCAAAATAATCACAATCAATGACCAAATAATTGTCGCAACAGAAGCGGCTTACTAAGCAGTGATAATTAACGTTTACCAGGTTTATTTATCCCACAATATTGAACAGCGATAACAAATCAAATCTGTAGTACTATAGTAATGTACTTTTATAGATAAAATGTTTTTATAAATCTACTAGTAGCACTCATTGTTTGGATTAGAGTAAGTTAGTAAAATGTGTTCTATGTTATCAAGTATAAATGGAAATAAAGGGAAGGAAGAGTAAGAGTATGAGAACAAAATAGAGTAGGAGTGTTAGGAAAGACGCTGGTACCTGCAATGGTACCCTTTTAAAACAAATCAGCCACTTTCAAAAGTTAAACGAATTCAGTTAGTTGTATTATTAATAAAAAAATAGAATAGTTTGCTGAATAAAATTAATGTTGATTTGTATATTAGCAAGTGGTAAAATTGGTATGCATTCTCAGTCGAACATTTTTTCTTTCAAGCAACTTACCCAATCGGTAACTCTTCAATTTGAAAAAAACTAGAGAAAGTCACTTAAAAAATTATTTATCAATGAAAACACACTAGGTTAATTATGTAACTTTACTAAAAATTACATAATTTTACTGAGACATTAGACAACCTTATATTTATTTGTTTATATAATATTTATTTTAAGTTTCTTAAGAATTTTAGTTTTATATTAAAATAAGTAATTAGAAATTAGTACGGTGTTAAAAATAGAATTTTATTTTTAGTGAAAATATTTGTATTATAATCTTCGAGATGTTCTTTTTTATAGAAAATATCCACCCTGAGACGTACACATGCGTTTTTGTTAGAAGGCATCGGCTCCGAACAGTTTCAAGTAAATATGGTGGTGTACATGTAATTTGTGTTATGTAAGTTTTTTATTCTATACAACATGGCTTTAAAGATTTTGATAAGTTCTGTAATGTATTTTCGTTAAAAATTGCTTCCCTTCTTCATATACACTAGTAAGGACCCGACAGGTTATTCTTAAAATCCTGTCGTCTGTGTGTCCATGCCATAACTATTGATAACAAATTCGTAGAGACTTGGTACGTAAGATTCTCATAGACAAAGGGAGAAATGTATTCATTTTTTATTTAAAAGGCCAAAGGCCAAACCATCAATCTATTTATCTACATGTATATAAATAAATAAATATATATAAATATATATATATATATATATATATATATATATATATATATATAAGTAGATATGAATATGGGGTTTCTAGACCACTTTTGGAGCCGACCGAAAATCAATGTAAAATACTGTTCATTGAACCATAAAGGAAGCTGAGAAACAACACAGCAAATCTCAATGAAAAATTTACCGAATCTACATCCGTTCGTCTCCAAAAGCGACCCAGAACCGGCTTATTGTATCTACTCTAGTGAACCATAAATCACGAATGAAAAATTACCGAATCTATAGCTGTTTGCTTCTACTTTCTTGAGCTGTCAAATCAATCTATCGGAAATGTCTGCTACGACGAAAAATCTTCTACTCTACAAAATTGATAGTAACACAGTCTTTATCTTTAATAGTCTTCTTTCCAGTAACAACCAAGTGTAATTTATCATGTTTATTCAATTCTTTAATCTTTTTTTCATCCAAAACAGTCAAAAATCTGTTCGGTAAGTGTACTTTATAATCTTCCAACTCGGCAATTATTGTAAACCCGAATTTATCTTTCATTTTCTCCAGATTCAAAATTTTGTATTTCTTATTTTCTTCTAATTCCATTAATTTCTTATATTCTTTGATCTTTAAATCACCAACCTCATTTAATTCTTTTAGTAGCTCCATTTAAATAAGAAAAATTTCTTAACTAAGGTTTGTAGGAGGCAATTTAAATTCTCTATACTACTTTTTTCAATAATTTTAAGTCTTAGTTTACACATTTTTTAAATAATAAATAGAAGAATCTATCACTGTTTCACCAGAAATTGTGCTGATTTCTGTCAAGTTCAAGTAAAAATCATTAATTTTTTAAATTCTAAAATTATTGAAAAAATAGTATAGAGAATTTAAATTGCCTCCTACAAACCTTAGTTAAGAAATTTTTCTTATATAAATGGAGGGTGAAAAAGTAACATGTCCGTTTTGCAAAAAAGAAATTTTAAGAAAAAACTATGATCGACATTATGGCTCCAAAATCCATGCCAAAAACAAAGAAATTTACGAGAAAGAACTGAATTTTTTAAGACAATGGGCTAAAGAAAATCAAATTGTAGATCATGAAAAGATGTACAATATAGAAAAATTACGAGAATTAAAGAAAAACTTTAAGGAAGATAAAAAAGATCTCAATCTATTTAAAGATGAACAAATTCAATCAATCGCTGAAAAATTGTCCATAGAAACAAACGATAAAACTAAGTCTGAAATGATCGAAGAAATTGATAAAACTCTTAAAGTAAAATCCGAAAATATCATTGATGTAGAAGTTTTATCCTCAATACACGGTCTTTTCAAGCAATACATTTTATCAAACTTGAACGACAATTCCATGTCAATTTACAAATATCTTTCAATTATGCGGTCAGAAATTAAAAGTTTAATCGAGAAATTTCAAGAAAATGTTAAAAATATGAAGGGTTATCTCTCTTTGGAATGTGAATATGAACGAACTTTAGTAAACGTATATGATATAGTACGTATAGTAAAACAATATGAAAAATTTGTAAATGACGAGATATTTTCATGTTTCGAGTATCCAATGTCCTTAAAAGATATACAATTATTTGAAAAACGAAGTCACAATTCCAAGTACAAATATCCAAAAATGTCAATAAATATCTACAGTTATGATGAGAAACTCAATATTGTTCCGTTACAAATTTCTGAAAAATATGATGCCGAGTTAGAAATCGATTTATTGTATGTTAAACAAGAAGACAAATCTCATTATGTTTTGATAACCGATTTAAATAAAACTCGTGAGTTCTCAGTTATCCAAGCATAAGGAAAGAAAATTTCTTTGTAGAAGATGTTTAAGCCATTTCTACAAATCTGGAGATTTAACAGATCATTTAGAAATTTGCAAACAACATGAAGTTTGTAAGCCAATTATGCCGTTTCCAGGTCAAACAACATCATTTACTAATTATCAAAAGAAGTTTAGCCATCCGTACGTTATTTATATGGATTTTGAGAGCATATTAGAAAAAATTCCGACATGCAAGAACAATCCGCAAAGATCGACTACAACCAAGATTCAGAAGCACATTCCTTATGGTTTTACTCTATATTTAGTGTCAAATGTGACAAATCGCATGTACAAACCTATATGTTATAGAGCAAAAAATGAAGAAGATTTGCCAAATGTTCCTGCAAAATTGTTTGAAGAACTCAATAAAATATCAAAATACATAGCTACAAAATATAATTCTAAGAACAAAAAACCTATGAAATTGACTGAAGAAGAAGAAATTTCATACCAAAATGCAAACGTTTGTCATATTTGCGAATGGTCTGCTTATGATGTTGAGTCAATTCAGTATGGTTTTACTCCTGATAGTTGGAAAGATAAGAGTTATAATAAAGTAAGAGATCATTGTCATTTGACTGGAAAGTTTCGAGGAGCAGCTCATAGATTTTGTAATCTAAATTTGAAATTTCCTCAGAATATTCCCGTTTTCTGCCACAATATGTCAAATTACGATACTCATTTGTACATAAAAGAATTGGCTAAACAATATGGAAATGTTGATTTGATCGCAAACACCGATGAAAAATATATAAATTATTCAGTAAATTCAGGATATGGGTATGAGTTTGAAGATGATAAACCAAGAAAGTTCATCAAGTTTTCTTTCGTAGATACGTTCAGATTTATGGCATCGTCTATTGAAAAGTTAGCTAAAAACCTCAAAAAAGATGATTTCAAGCATACAAATCATTTTATACAAGATGGTCTGAACGCAATTCTAGATAGACAACCAAATGACGAAGAAGAAATCTTTAAAATTCTATCTGGAAAAGGCATATTTCCTTACGAATTTATCGATAGTATTGAAAAACTTGATTACACAGAAGACCTGAAAATTCAAGATTTCTATTCACTTTTGACAGACGAGAGCATATCTGAGAAAGATTATCAACACTATTTGAGCGTTTGGAACAAATTAAAAGAGAAAAATCTAGGAAATTACTCTGATCTCTATAACATCCAAGATGTTTTATTGCTTGCTGATATATTCGAAAATTTCAGAAACATTTGCTTAAAATATTATAAACTCGATCCGGCACACTATCTAACAGCTCCCAGTCTTGCATGGGACGCTATGTTAAAATTAACGAAGATAGAATTACAGTTAATTAGTGATTATAATATGTATTTGATGATTGAAAAAGGTATTCGCGGAGGTATTTCTCAATGTATTAAACGATATGTTAAAGCAAATAACAAATATTTGAAAGATTTTGATAAGACAAAGCCCGAAAACTATCTGTTGTACGTCGATGCTAATAACCTTTATGGGTATGGCCTAATGCAAAGTTTACCATATGGCGATATCAAGTGGATGGATCCTAAAACGTATACAAAAGAAGAGTGGAAAGAATCAATTTTGGAACTCACTGGCGACGAAGATTATGGATATATTCTTGAAGTCGATCTAGAATATCCAACAAATTTACACGAACATCACAAGGATTTACCTCTTGCTCCAGAACATTATAAAAATAAGTTGTGCACCACTCTATTAGATAAAACTGAATACGTTGTTTCATTCGAGAAATTTGAAATTCTATCTGGAACAAGGAATGGTGTTAAAACATGTGAATAGAGTTATCGCATTCGATCAGAAGCCTTTTATGAAAGATTACATTGATTTTAACACAAACATGAGAACCAAAGCTACAAGCGACTTCGAAAAGGACTTTTACAAGTTAATGAACAACTCAGTTTTTGGAAAATCTATGGAAAATGTGCGAAATAGATGTGATATTAGACTAGGAAATGAAGAATTTTCAATGAAACAAGCCAAGAAAACAAACTTTAAATGCTTTAATATCTTTGACGACAACTGTATAGCGAGTCACATGTACAAACAGAAAGTAAAATTTAACAAGCCGATCTACATAGGATTTTCAGTTCTCGACCTCTCAAAACTGCTAATGTACGAGTTTTATTACAACAAATTAAAGAACTATGATCCAGATTTGAATCTGTGTTACATGGATACAGACAGTTATTTCGTAGAATTGAAACGAGATCCTTTTAAAATTATTAAAGAAAATATAGATGACTTTGATACGAGCGATTATCCAAAAGATCACGAATGTTTCACTAATAAAAATAAGAAGGTAATAGGGAAATTCAAAGATGAATTAAATAGCGAAGTTTTAGAAGAATTTTGTGGTTTAAGATCAAAGATGTACTCGTACAAATATCTAGACAAAAATCCAGTTAGGTGTAAAGGAATTAAGAGAAGCGTTGTAAATAAAACAATAAATATCGAAAACTTGAAGAGATGTTTGTTCGAAGATAAAGAAGAATTTAGAGAGATGACTGTAATAAAAAGCTACAAACATGATTTGTATACCATCACCATAAACAAGCTGGCACTGAACGCTAAAGATGATAAGAGAATTGTCCTAGAAAATAAGATCGATACAGTACCGTATGGCTATGAAGCGAAAGATGATAAGAGAATTGTCCTAGAAAATAAGATTGATACAGTGCCGAATGACTATAAAAATGAAGTGAAATCGAATATATTAGATGAGTTAAATAAACTTGGAAACTTTGACATGTAAATGGAAGATGATTTGATTCACTGCCACAAATGCAAGAAAAAAACGAAAAATATAGATTCTAAAATCGTTCAAACTCAAAACGGGTTGTATAGAATTGCTGCAAAATGTTCAAAATGTAAGACAAATAAGAGTAAATTTATAAAGAATCCAAATGAAAAACAAGTAAAGAAAGAATTGAAGAATAAAGAAGAAATAGAGATTGAAGCTAGAGAAATTCATGCACCAGTACGAAAAAAGTTTAAAAAGAGAAAAATTATAACTTTAGGAATTGACAATTTATGGGCAGCAGATTTAGTTATAATGTCTAACTATTCAGATCAAAATGATGGATTTAAGTATATGTTAAATGTTATTGATACTTTCTCAAAATATGCTTGGTCAAGAGCTATCAAAAGAAAAAACGGCAAGGATGTTTCAAAAGCTTTCGAAGATATAGTAAAAGATGCCATAAGGATCAATCACAAACCTCCAAACCTACTTCATACAGATAAGGGTTTAGAGTTTAAAAATAAAGAATTTAACGAAGTTTTGAGGAAATACAACATTAAGATTTATCATACTGAAAACGAAGAGAAATCAAGTATCGTAGAGAGATATAACAGAACTCAAAACGAAAGGATGAAAGTTATTTTTGAGATTAATAAAAACTTTAAATGGATCGATATTCTTCAAAAAATAGTCACAAATTACAATGATACGGTTCACAGCACAATCAAAATGAAGCCCAAAGACGTAGATAAGGATGCAGAAAAGGAGTTTTTAGAGACCGTTTTCAAGTATGTTCCACCTGAAATTCACACGAAAACTAAATTTAAAGTCGATGATCATGTAAGAATTGTTAGTAAAAAACAAACATTTTCGAACAAATATAAGAACAATTGGTCAAGAGAAATCTTTGTGATTTATCAAATTAATAACACAGATACTGTAACTTATAGTATAAAAGATTTAAATAATGAAGAAATAACCGGAAAGTTTTATGAATATGAATTGAGAAAGTCAAAGCTATAATTTTTTGTATATAAATGGAGGCTGAAAAGAAATGTATAAAGTGTCAAGAATTTAAAGATTTATCAAAGTTTTATCATGATAAGACTAGAAAAGACGGATTATACTGTTATTGTAAGGATTGTAATAAAAAATATGAAAGAGAATTATACGATAAAATGGAAAAATTAACTTTAGAAGAGAAAGAATGTTGTATTTGTAAAGAAATTAAGGATATTTCCAAATTTTGTGATTGGCATTATAGTAAAGATAAAAAGAAGGCTTTTTGTAGAGATTGTGCTAGAAGAATTTTCCGAGAAAGTCAAAATAAACCGACTCATTGCGAATGTGGAAGAACTCTTCAATGGTTACCTAGTCTTCAAAGACATTTACAAACAAAATATCATAAGTCAAGAGTTTTTAGTAAAATTTAGTAACATTTTCATCGTGTAATTTAGATATTCTATAAATCAGTCGAGATTCAGTCATATTTGTAGTAAAATGATTTCCGTTGTATAAAATATTCAAAGATTCTTTTGGGGGGGGGGGGGGGTGGGGGGGGGGGGGGGTGGGGGGGGGGGGGGGTGGGGGGGGGGGGGGGTGGGGGGGGGGGGGGGTGGGGGGGGGGGGGGGTGGAGGATTACACGTGTTCGGATTAGCGGGACTCCACTGTACTTAGCTTTCTGTGCCATAAGGCATATGCCACAGTTAATGTGTTAAAACATCATGAAATATGTTGAAATACAATTTTTTAAATAATAAAATTTGATGATCGTATGTTTTACAATCTATTTTAATACTTTTTTAAAATTGGAAAGTAAAAAAAATTATTTAAGTTATTAAATTAAGATATTAGATTATTAGGAATGGTAGTAATTCTGTGCAACTATATGATTATATCAGAGTTGTGTTTGTGTTTTTAAGGAAAATGCCGTTCAAATTGAGATTAAAGAAGAGCAGACAGTACAATGTGGTGTCTAAATCACTGTTTGTAATCTGTGTGGAGTTGCTGGACAGCACATCCATAGAATGTACTCTGTCTGCAGAGAGTGTTGGAAGGGAATGTTTGGACAATGTCTGTCAGAGACTTGGTCTTCAACAGGTAACACTAGTAATAGTAAAGAGTTATTTTGAGAGTGAGGAATAACATTGATGGAAAATAGTGACATTTCAAACATTTTGTCGGTTTATTTGGGCTTATTTAAGCAGTATTGAATATGTCTATTGTATTCATGATTTATTTTTAAATAGAGCCACTTTTCTTTGCTATGCTCCTATTGTAGTAGGGACTAGAATATACAGTCGCATAGACTGGAGATAGCCTAACAGAGAAATTGAAGAGGAGGAGTTAGTTTATATTTGCTTGATAAGTAGTGTGTAAAATGCAGATAGCAAAGGCAAAGTTAGCATTAAGGAGTTGGTTTATCATAGATTCATCAACCAGCGGTGATGAATATTTATCATTTACTATTTAAATGCTCTTAGAAACCCACTTTAGTGAACAAAGCTCTGAATGTTTCCACGTAAAGTTGGCTTCATTGACATTGTGATTAATATATGGCATTTTTGCATGCCTTAAAAAAAGGATGGTACTAACAAGTCAACACGCTGTTCTTTTCCAAACTACAGTCCGATCAGTAACAAAACTAAATTAATATTTTGAAATGTTGTATGAACTTGGTGAGAATTTTATACTCTTCCTCTTACAGGCAATAGACAATAGGCAATATGCTTTATTAGCAATATCATCAAGATATGTAACAGAGTCAAACAGCTTTTACAAGTGAATTCTATTATTAAATGAGAGGTCTAATTAAGATTCATCATTCCATGAGAAGAACTTGAGTGTGTAGTATGCGTGTCTTGTAGCCAACACTGTAGGTTTCTCTTTATAGATCCTGGGTTGCCTTTCAGATGATCTAGTAGCTTGTTGAAGAGTTAATTTCCAGTATATGATGGTTTTTTTCTCGAACAATGCTGTTCTATGGACTGGTAGAGTGTAATCCCCTGCTTGTGTAGTGTATTGGCAGAGTAGGTCTCTTTGTTTTGGAGGATCCTTAGTTATGCAATAAAGTATGGTTTCTAGGATGTAAATGGATGTTATTGTCAATATTTTTCCTGTTTTTGAAAATGTTTCTGCAGCTCAATGTCATATTCCAGCCATTAACCTTATAGCTTTTTTTCTGCATTACAAGAACTTTGTGGGGATTGCCACCTAAAGAAGCACCCTAGACTGCTACTCCATAACGGTGGTGGCTTTCGAATAGCGTGTGATATGCTATTCTCGTGGCTTTATGAGTACTAGTTGTCTTGGTTCTCTTTAATGCAAACAACGCTGAGTTAAGCTTCGGGCAGAGGCTATCTATATGGTTTTTCCATCACATGTTCTTGTCAAGTATTATGCCAGATGTTTAACTTCATCAGTTGGTCCGAGGACCAAGCCTTGTGGAACTCCTCTCCTCACTGGTAGGGGGTGAGATTGTAGTGATTGTGAGAGTCCATTGGTTGTTTCCTTCAGTTCCACTATTTGCTTTCGTCCTTTGAGGTAGCTTTCAAACCAACTGAGTGCTGTTTGTTGGATACCAACGTTTTGAAGTTTAGTCAATTTGAGTTTATGTCCAAGGCAATCAAAGGTTTTACTGAGATCAAGGTATAAGCTGGTGATGGTGTTGCTGATCTCCATATTGTCAATTATATAATTAGCTAGGTCGATAATTGCAGTTGTGGTAGATTTTCCATAGATGAATCCAGTCAGTTAGTATTTGGTTTTCTCTTAGATACTTTAAGGGTCTAATAAGAATTACTTTTTTAATAAGTTTTGAGACTGATGGGAGAAGAGAGATTGGTCTGTAATTGGCAATGTTTTGAGGGTCATCTTGTTATAAGTGAAGATAGCCACAAATAGTTAGTACAATAGCATTAGTGAAACTGGTATTAGAAACTTGCAGTAATAAAGTAAACAGAGCAGACTGTAATATTTTAGATGTATGTTTTATTTTTCAGCCAGAGTTCTTTGGCCTGAGATACATTTCTCGCAGCGGTTCTCCTCGATGGGTGGAACTGGGACGTCCCCTGAAACGACAACTGGACAAGTACGCTCGAGAGTTCAACCTTTACCTGAGAGTCATGTATTATGTCACAGGAATCAGCTTGCTAAATGATGAAATGACTAGGTGAGTTTTGTCTACACGCTTTGTAGTGATGTTGCTCATTCTGACCAAACATGTCACGGAGAGAGAGAGAGAGAGAGAGTCTTGTATAGTGATATTCTGTTTGGTTTACAGGTATCATTACTTTCTACAACTGAAAAATGATGTAATAGAAGGACGCATGAGCTGTGATCCTAAACAAGCAGTTCTGCTGGCAAGTTATAGCATGCAAGGTTAGTTTTAAGTACTTGTAACAGATCTTAAGTCAGTATATTTTAACATTAACCAGTTTATTAATTAGTTAAGTCATAAAGGTTTTTAGGTTCCATAAATTGTTACCTGGTTAATTCTCCTTCAATTGTCTTCTAATACTCTTCAATACAATTTGTTCCTTCAAATTACGTATAGTTGTTGTATATTCACATAATCCAGATGTCATACTGCAATACTGTACAATAGTATATTTTTCTAATAAACAAATAACTGAGTGAATACAAATCAAGTTACAAGCCTTGCAATTGCTTAATGGAGAGATTACAGCAGATCATATGTAAATCAGATTTGTGTGAGTGCTCAAGTAGTGTGTAATGTACCATTCTAAAAGAAAACAATATGTAGTTTTATCATTAGCGTTTTTTAAATCATTGAACAGCTGTATAAAGGCATTTCAGCTTTATAAATCATTAAAAATTTGGTTTGTTGCAGCCGAATTTGGAAATTATGATGCAGAAAGGCATACTGCAGAGTACTTGAAGGATTTTGCCTTGTTTCCTAAAGTAAGTGGTTTTATCTACTAGAATAGCATACAGTATTCATTTAGTGGTTTTTCTTCTATGTTAACTTAGGTAGGAAGGTCTTTGTTTCCAAAATGCTAAAATCAATATAATAAAAGTGACATTATTGCTTTATATTTTTAAATTTTAAGAGAAAAATTTGTGTCTATATCTAAATTAAACTATACTTTTGTAAAAGTACTTTGATTGTAGCAAAAAGACCTATTCCATAGTGGAAGTGTCCATTGTATGAACCTTTCTATCAATATTTTTAAAATTAGTGAAGTCAATCATGAACTTGATATTTGATTTGAAAGATAAATTGATGCTTGTGTTATGATTGTTTTTGTAGAATTATTATTATTATGGGTAATGTTTACAGCATCTGACACAACAAGGCCAGTTGGAGAGTCTGACAGAAGCAGTGATACTGCAGCACTCAGCACTGGCAGGCCTTGCTCAAGGTACAGCTGAAGAATACTACATCTTGGCAGCTCAGCAACTGGATGGCTATGGGCAGGAGACTTTCCTTGCTAAGGTACATTATGTGCTCAGTTAGAAATGCTCTAGCTTTTTAAAAAATATTTTGAATCTGTCACATATTTAAAAAAAATTTATTTTCAATAAAGCTATGTGTCTGAGTTTAGAAACATATTTAATGTACTAATTTGAAAGAATAATTTACAAAAATATTTGAAGACACTTTGTAACCAAAGAAAAGACCTAGTGACGTTTTTCTGATTCAGTTTGAAATAGTTCACATTTTTCAGGATGAAAGTGGCAATGAAGTCGTTATCGGAGTTTCTTTGACAGGCATCGTTGTGGCCTCCGAACATAACCATACTTCAAAGTTCTACAGGTAAATATATACATATTAGTTTGGGAAACATGATTTTTAAGTTGGATCATGTCATAACATTTACTAGAGCAGTCCAAATGAAAATAGTCCTTAGACTTGTGCGTCTTAATCTACGCTCTATACGCTGTGCAAAACGCTGTTGCCAGTTTTACGTGTATGGGAAATTACTACATTTAAATCACGCAAGTAGTATGTGACCATAGCCACCTCATATCACAATCAGCTGGTAGTCAGGCAACACCGCTTCAAATATTATCAGACTATCTGGTGCAGGCTGATCTACCAACATAATTTTTACAATATTACTTGGATCATAAAATCTCATACAGTGACTTAAAAAATTAAATCAACTAAACATTTATTAAAATGGTGTGGCCTATCTAAAGTTTTCATCAAAAATTCCCATGTCATGTTGTAATTCTATTCCTTTTTTACAACTGGTAGACTAATATTTTGAGTACATGGGTATGCCTGATTTTGTAAACTTTTGTAATAAAAAAGTTTTAATGTGTCTGTCAATTGTATATTTGTGTGTGCAAGTATACAAAAGTTTGTGAGTATTTTTCACTTTGATCCAAGATTCAGTTGACTATTTAAAAAGTAAGATTGTTAGTGCAATCATCTAAAGGTAGTTCAAACGAACATATATTTCAATAGCTGGTGATGTTTTACAGGTGGAAAGACATAACAAATGTGATAAATCACAAGAGACACTTTGGCATGGAATGTCAGAACCCTGAGGATACGACTCAGTTCCAGCTGACAGATGTGGAGTCTGCCAAGTATGTGTGGCGAATGTGTGTGCACCAGGTAAACGTCTCAATAAACAGAAACATATATGTAAGAATTTAATTTATTACACTCAGGGATAGAAAGTGGAAAGCAATATTTTTCCATCTGTTAAAGTTATAACCTAATATAAATTCACTAAACAAAATACGTTTTCACACATTTAAAAGAAATTTTATAAAAAAAATATTTTGATTAGTAAAAATCTAAAATTAGAAAAAAATGTAAATGATAAAAATTAGACTTTTTGTTCTTTAATCTAGAATAGTCTATAGGTGTTTTAGTACCTAGTATTCCCACCTTGGGTTATGATGACTGCCTACAGTATGTGATCAATGCTGTCAATCATGATCCATATCTCCTTCTGGTCCACTTCGCTGAGTCACTTCAAAAGTATGTATTAGAAAAAAAAACAATACATATTTCCATCATCCTAAAAGGGTTAAATTATATACATGTTAAGACTGAGTTTCAGTGATTAAAAAATATATAGGCACATTATACATAAAAAACAACTACAAATTGGCATAAAACCATTAAACTTTGCTGCACTGTCATTAACTATAATTAAAACCTGATGTAAGATCGGTGCTATTATAAATAGGTATGCAAATGAGTTGATAAAACATGTTTATAAATCAAATTATATATAATTTTGCGCTAAAGGTTAATTTAATTACTTACAAAGTGTGCAAGAAACTGCTGTAATGGATAAACAGACAACATACTAAAAGACATGAGAAGATAAAGTCAGTTACTTAATTGCTAATATTGTTAGTCACACAAATATTAAAGAATTCAAAACAGAGTCGAATAGTGATTTTTTATTGGTCTTGACTATCAATGATTATAATGTCACCAAAAGGTTCTCACTGCTAGTTCTCACCAATCTGTACCTGTGACCTGTACAATGCTGGAATAATCAAGTATTCGACAACCCTGAGGTTCAAGCATGCTGTGGAAGGAGGATTAGGTCACAAAAAGCTGACAGTAGACACAATAGCTAAAATCAAATGTTATAAAATATCTAATCTGTTTCAGTTGTTTGCAAAGGCAGCTAGTTTAGTTACTAGATCACATAGACCTAAGTAGGATGAGTGAATGTTTTTTAAATACACAAAACTAGTACTCCTAGTTATAATTGTATTTTATTATCTTCAATTTTAAGTATTTAGTTACCTAACAATAATTGTTTACTCGGCCACCCCCAAGTCTAAGGTTAGGGCTTGTCACATAATTTTCTTACATTTTTTCATCACTTTCACTTAAAATTTTGTTATCAAAGTTATCATTACACACTTCATTTTTGTTTTTATTGAGTACACTCTTCACAAAGTTACTAAAACTCAGAAAAGAACAATTTAATTTTGTGTAATTCTGTAACATTTTGTAATAATGTAATTTAATAACCACTATATCATATCAGATGGCAACTAATCAAAACAAACAGTCAACAGATAAAACTGTAACAACAATCAATTTTGAGAGAGTCAACTAGCTTCAAAATCGAACCTGTTATATTTTAACACCATTGATAAAATAAATGCCAAAATAATAGATATTGGGAATATTTTTTGACTCCAAAATTAGGAACTTAGTGTGACGAGCAGTGCTGACACTAACTGATGACGCGTAATATATTCTTGTTATTTGAATAGTGCAACTGTTGTTAAATGTTTCATTGTCTGTTCCAGCACACTTTTTTCATGCAGAATGAGCAGGCGTCAGAGACAGGAAGTAACGCTCAACTAGTTCACAGCCTTTTCACCCAAACATCTACAGAGGTATTTTTTTTAAGTAATTGAACTCTGTGTATTTCTTAATATTTACAAACTGTAAACGTGCAGTAGACAACTTTGCTCTCTTCACAAACCAACCCTTTGCATGTTTAACGATTAAGATGTGTCCACACTGGACGAATTTTTTTAATGAACATTTTATTATTCCCTGGCAAATTTTTGGGGTTCAGTAAGTGTGGACGCCTAGACATACATTCTTGGGAGCAGCGTGCCACCATTTTTGTTCAGCCAAACTTTTGTTGAATTTAGTGAAGAATTCTTTTATCTCGCAGTCCATTGCTTGACGAGACTGTTTCTATTGAAGTACTGCATTGTATGTACACCATACTATAATAGTAAACCATTAATGAAGAACAGTTAAAAACGCTTCATTATTAAGTTATATGAACAGCATATTGTACTATGAAATCCATGAGAAGAAAACTATAAATTGAAAAATAAACATAACAACTGGTTTTTTAAATTATCATTGGGATCAAAGATGTGTGGTGAAATCACTTCCATACCCAATTTGTTTTTGCGATTCCTGACTTATGTCTGTCACAATGCTTTAGTATGATTTTTTATTAACCTAGATTGTAAAGATGTGTTAAATTACTTACCTCGTAGCAGAGATCAGATTGCAAATCTCAAAATATGTACTTAATTTTTATATCATTGAATTATGGCAGTGTCCAAAATAATATTGTTCCTAGAAATTGCTGCTACAAATAATTACTAATTTTGATCATGTAAATTATATAGAACTGCTATGTAAGTAAATTTGTCGCTATAAAAGTTTTGATTATATAGATATAATTGAAGTGTGTATGATTGGTAAGCAGGATACACAGGTGGGCAGCAGTCGGGAGGAGTTGGATAGTCGGGAAGTGGGAGGGGGAGGAAGTGGTGGATGGGAGCGAGGGGAGATGGTGGGAGGATGGGAGCGCGAGGTTCAGCGTGCTCAGTCCACGTCTTGTCTCGACTTGGCAGCCTCTCACGACATCGATAAGCTTAGGTAATTAATTAGCTTCCCGTAACTTTGTCAGTGAGATCATGTTTAAAACCAACAAATTTCATTTCAAATTAATTGCACATGTTTGTAAATTTGTTAATGTGTTAGTTTCCAGATTGCTGTAAAATTGTGATTAAATAATATGTCAATATGGCAATTTAAATTGTTATCTGTGATGTGCAGTGTCATGTTTTATAATTAGAATTTCTTAAATATAATAAATTATAATATTGTTAATTATATTATCTTTGAAGAATTGAAAACAAAGCTCAGTAAAATATATTTTCTAGAAAACAGTAACAAATCTCAAATAAGAGATGATTAATGAATGTTCATCAATATCTGATTTAAAATGTTATGTAGGGTGTATCTAAACTCTCCACAACATAACAAACTTTATGATTTTTTTCCTTAGGTAAAATGAAGCACAAAATTCTAATGCAACCCAATGGTGTGTCTCCTTCCATTTACCATATACGTGTCTGTCTACGTTTTTATTCTTAAAATCATATTTTAAGAACTAATCAACCAACTTTAACCAAACTTTATAAAATTCTTTATGTTAGCAAGATCTATCAGTAAAAAATGTCCGGTATAATTTTCAAATTGAATTCCATAATGGCAGGCATTTAAAATATTTAAACTTAAATATCTTAAAAAGTACTAATTTTACAAGAAAGGAGCAAACATATTTTGTTTTAGAAAATTTATCAGCAAATTCAATGGTACTTTAAACGTTGGAATTGGATAACGAATAACTGACTTATTGTGAGTTTAGTCTGATCTTGCATATTTAATCTCAAGTTTCTTCTCAATAAGGTATAGTTCAACAAAGCAACAATGTAAATACATTATCTCAAATTCTAAATAATTTGTTAATCTGTTATTTGTTCCATTGTTAAACTGTTACCTTATTGTGAAGAAACTAGAGATTGAAAATGCAAGATCAGACTAAGCTCACAATAAGTCACTTATATGTCTTACTGGTATGTGTCATTGATAAACACTCGGACAAAACATTTCTCAAACGGATGCTTTATTAAATATCTGTGTAACTAACTCTAATACTCTGCAAATCATACCCTCATTATAATACCTACTTCTTTCTTGTTCAGTGAGTCTTTATTTTACATTTTAACCATTGTCTACCACAACAAAGATAATTTTTTCAATACTTGTGTGGGATCAGTTGATCACTAGAGTGATGTTACTGTTGATAGGGCCATGTTACCATCATACCGACCAGCGCCAGACTACGAGACTGCCATGCAGCAAAAGTACCGAGGTCAAGGAGCATTGTTATACGGTAGCCAGCCTGAGATACACCAGACACACCTACATGAGGTGAATTGTCATAAGTCGATAATCCTTTTTTTTATTATTAGGCTTACATGGCCAGAATAGTAACTAACGTCAAAATCATCTGGTTCACACCATGTTTTGAAACATTGCTTATACAATTAACTTCCTGGGATATTTCGACCTAGCTGTGAGAGCCACCTTCAGCTACAGAACTTTTTTGGTTCAACATTTGTTTACATATTCAAACCGGAAGACAGACAATAATACTTTGTTTAAACTGGAGTATAATTGGTAACGGATGATTTTAAAGGATAACATGGCTGTTTAACATTGTTGTGTATTGCAAAATAAACTAAAGACAATGATAACCAACGTTTTTCAGATTAAATTCAGATTAAATACATTGACAAATAATTGAGGGACAATAAAACTATTGTTAAAACTATAGCCAAAATAAATGATTTTTACATTACGAGAGGAAAAATCCAGTATCAGTTCCCAATTTACAGATTAAATGCTTTAGAAAAAGGTACCTTTAATATGGGATTCCTTTTATTTAATGTGCTACCTGACAAACTGTTGAAAACTGTTCTGCAAAATTATTAGATAAGTTGAAAGTATATCACTGACTAAGTGCTTCTATAAAGTACACCAGTCATTGTAACTTTTTGTGACAAAATGAATTGAATTGAACTGGTTAGAAATTCTGTAACATATAAATATTAACAAACTTTTAACATATGAAATATAAGTGGAAAACTTAAATTTTAAAGAAATGAGTTATAACAGCAAACAAGAATGGTTGTTTTACTTAGCTTGTATCTTGAAAATTATCTTTTCTAAAATCTCAAATGTTATCTTACTTATATACTTGTACTAGGGAGTGCGATCATATGGGAATGCATACAAACATTATCCTGATGTAGCAAGAGTGGACAGGGTGTACATCGACACTGCTCACTCAGAAGAATCTCAACACCCTGTCTCAGGACTCCATTCTTACGGGTTAGTCTTTATGAGTATAAACTGATTATAGTAGCTCTGGAGCTTCTGTTATTTTTGTGCATTTATAAATTAACAATCCATCTTAGTTGTATAGCAAATAATGATTTCGTGAGTGATTTATAACTGTTATAATATACTGTATATATTTGAGAGACAGTGGATAGTGTGGAGTGCCTCTTATTTATACGCTATAGAACTCATAAATCGTAAATATAAACTTTGAATGATTACAACAATGTTATTTATTACAAAATATAATAGTGCTAACAAAAATTATCACTCTTTTCCTCTAGATAATACAAGGGCTATCCAGAAAGTAGATTACATTTTGATATAAGCAAAAAAAAAGCACAAGAAAGAAATTCTATTATATACATTTGGAAGTAACTATAAAATACTACTTTTCAACATAGTCAATTTAGGCACATATCGTAGCGGTGAACTAGGTATGAAATTTCAGCATTATAAAATTCTGCTTTCTGATATTTCAACCAGGTAGTCACACCCTCTCGCAGTTCCATGTCGTTATCAAAGCGCTGCGTCGCAAGGCAGGTCTTCATTGCTGCGAACAGATGGTAGTCATTGGGTGCTAGGTCTGAACTGTAAGGCGGATGTGGAAACACCTCCCACGTAAAAGCATCCAGTTCTCAAGTCTGAAATTTTAGAATCTAACTTTCCTCTGATCTTGTCTTGTATTGCTCTTCTTTTGCAAAGTTTCACAATACCTTGCCGAATTTATGGTTGTGCCACATTCTAAGCAATCAACAATAAGAACTCCTATCCTGCCCCAAAAAACAGTTGCCATAATCTTCCGTGCCGACAATGTTTGCATGCATTTCCTTGGTTTTTTTTTTGGGCAGTGTGTGTACCCCTACTCCATAGACTTTGATTTGGTTTTGTAATTCACCTGTTTTACCCAAGTCCCATCTCCTGTAATGATTCAATCGAGCAGCAAGTATCAAAAAATGTCAATGAAGTAGCTATACACTGATTTTTATGGGTTTCTGTTAAGACTTTCATTACCCATCTTGTCCAAAATTGATGGTAACCTAACCTCTGCATATCAATTTTCTGTAACAAACTCCTTGAAATATGTGGAAAACTAAGTGAGAGTTCTGTTATTTTGAATCAGAGGTCTTCTTTAATCTTCTCATCAACTTTAGAGACAATTTCCTCAGTTACAATGTTTAACTCTCCACTTCTTTTGTTATCATGCACATTAGTTTGGCCATTATTAAACCTAATGTACCATTGATCCACTTCACCTTCAGTAATCACATCATTTCCATATACTTCACAGAGTTGGTGATTTAGCCAATAAAAACCGTATTACCGACTGCACTTCACAACTCGTGTGGGATTTTGAACTGTGTCACACATTTTAAACTGCTATTGTAAAACAACAAGGAGTGACAGTAACCTCTCACTAGCACGACTGGATAGCTACTGAATGGAGAAACCCACTAACATCAAAATGGCCGCATTAGTTTTGTCCCTAGCGGCTACATAACAATACATAATATAATTTCTGGATAGCCCTCATATAACAATAGTTTTAACATTAATTAGGAAGTTTATGGTGATGAATTTTAATATATGTGACGTCATTATCTCTATTTTAGAATGAATAGCGTCATTTTAATATACTATAATATAGCAATGAAGAATGTTTTTTAACCCTTTGAGTGCCAGGGATCTCGCTACGAGACGATGTTAAAAACACGCTAGAGTGCTGAGAGTCTCGCTCCGAGATGTTACGTTTCCACATGAAGAGTGCCGGAGTCTCGGAACGAGACGATTTCTATTTCATTTGTAGTGCCTCTATAACTTATCCCATAATGTCTGATATCATACCAAAGGCCAATACATGAACTAAACTGACATTTTAAACTAATATTTATACTTTTTAATGCTGTTAGGTGACGTAAACGACTAAGAAAAATACAACACTTTCTCAGTTGGCTCGCGATCACGGTGTTGTGACGTGTAGTGGAGGTTATATAATTTTTGGGTCTTTATTAATTAAAAATGTTTTTAAGCTATATTAGCTATTAAAATTGATAAAAAAGTGATGACATGAGGACAGATTTGTGAAGTTTGTTTGAAAATTTCCCGAATAAGGTTATGTTTATGTTTTGAGTTTCATTTTAGTAATTATTGTTATATTACACATAATTTTGCATTGGCTTTTATCATTAAAGTATTAATATTTAGAAAATAATTAAAAAAAGCTTTTTATGATGACAAATAAACTTTAACTGAATATTTTCCAAAACCCTGTACTTTTTAGTAATATAAACCTCTAGCGCTTAAATAATTGTTATAATTGTGTTGATTATACAATATTAGGTTATTACACATGATTTTAGATTGTTTTAAATGGTCTTTATTATAAAAGTATTAAAATGTAAAAATACATTTTTCTTATATAAGTTATTTTACCTTAAACTGGTCCAAATCCCTCTGGCACTTTTCGCATAGTCACACAAAAATTAGCTCAGCACTTTTCAACATGGATTTGATTTTCTCTCTGGCACTAAAAGGGTTAATTGACAGTGGAATCACTTTTTGTGTGAAAAAGTACTTTATAAGGACTATGTAAGAATGTTCTAATTTACAAATTGTGTGTAGCCGAGCTCAAATTCAGGAGGTGAATAACCCAGGCCTACAATTGGTACACCTGTACAAACCACCGCCACCTTACCCCATCAACAGACACAGCAGTAACAGCACACCCGACTTGGCCAGTCAGAACCTTAGTCAGCCCACTCATACGTTCATTGGCACCCAGGTATAGTAAGGCTGCTAAAAGAGAATGTTCATTGAAGATCGTGCATGGATTGCATGGGATTAGGCATATCGTCATGGAGATACACATGAGAGTTTCATACTTTAAAAATTTTTTTGATCTCTATTTAAAAAATCTAATGATCTTCTGATGTTTCCTAATGGGTTAGTTTATTTAATGTGTTTATTTTATGATGGTTATCCTGTAGGTAATCCTTGTTTTGAAATAAAAAATATACCAATGTTGATACAGAACATTTATTACAAACATGCCAAATCTGTAGCATTTTTCTACATAATTGTCAAACAGATTCAAACACATCATATATTGGAAATACCCTGTGCATAAAAGTCTGCCGTCTATGAATGTAGCCTATCTGTCCCAAAATATTGAAGCTCTTTTTGTCTTTGGCAAACCACTGAGATGCAGGCCACTGCTTCATGTTTTGGGACAGGTGAAATTCGCTAGGAGCTAAGTTCAGGCCATACCAAGAGTTATTCATACAGAGAAAGAAAGTCTATGGAAGAACTCTTATCTTTTTGTTTTTTGGTTGTCAATAAGAATTTTGGCATCCTATGAGCATAAAATTTGTGGTAGCCTAGTTTTTCTATCATTGTCTCATGTAAAAGACTGAGAAATTTCAGGAAATTGGTCAAAATGTTCAAAAGTTGCGAAGTGATGATGCCCAAAAACTTTTTCATTCACTTTGTTCTTTAGGTCATCACTTACAAGAGAAAGTCCTACTGCTCCTTTCAACATCGTAAAAGTTAGTTCTTCAATTTTTTTTTAATTGCCTATTGACGGACTGCACTTTTACTCATAATGTTCAAACCATAAACCACACACAATTAACAATGAATTTCGGCTGCTGAAATGATTTTTCACCTAAACAAATCTTATAACACTACTCACGTCACACTTGGTGGGATTTTCAATTACAACACTCATATTTTGAGGTTATAACTGGACAATGTACAATGTTCCGTTTTGCACAGAAAGATACTGAATCACTCTGTACATCGCATCAACCATTGTCAATATGGTGGCCCTATACCCACTACTTTCTGTGCATATTTAGAATTATCAGATTTGCCTTCCTCATCTAGTATGACAACACGATTTCAATGAACTTAGGACGCAATATTTTTTGTGCTAATTGAGAGGCTACAGTTAAATTTTTTTATATTTGATAGGTTTTTCCTGTCTGTGTGTGTTTGAAGCCATTGAGTTAGTAGTCCTCTAGTTAGTAGTCCTCTACAGGGCTAGTGACAGAAGTTAAATATGGTAAAAGTTTAAGAGTGGTTTTACATCTATAATTGTTTATATTTAGGATAAAAATGAAGTTTAACACAATTTAAAGAGAAATACTCCCCTATACTATAAACATTATTTAAAATAAAAAGTTAAAATCCACAATGTACAAATATTAAGTTTTTTAAAAACAAAAATAAACCAAAATAACATTTTTTTAAATAATAGGCACTATTTTAATTAAATATATTTGTCTGATAATTCATAATATCTTGTGCAATAGAAAAGTAATATTACTGGAAATACCTTAAAAAAACTTACATTTTTGACACAAAGATGTAGATTATGACATTTGGTCACAGTAACATGTTAATATTGAATAAAAGATACTACCTTAAAACCTTTTACAGTATATAGGTGAAGTAAATTCAGGTTTGACAAGATTCATTTGTTCTATAACAATTAATTGCTAGCCTTGAATTCTTTACAAGTTACAGCAGCATAGTCAAGGCTTTCATCGTATAATTTTTACATTATTTACTGTATATTTACAATCACTATCCTACATCTTACTAACTTCAGAAACGAGTTGTTAATAAAGAAATGTAATTATATTTAACGAATGTACTTCATTGTGAAAGTTAAACTTTTGCAATACAATTCATGTCATTATTAACTGCAATAAAAGAAATTATTATTATAAATAGGTTTTCATGTTTATCATTACATACAATAAATAAATATAACAGTAATAATATAAACAAACTAAGACAATAAAAACAATTGTTCCAATTCTAAATAAACTGTAAGTGAAATCAAAATCCAATATGATTGCTACAACATTTATTTTGATATCAAAAGTAAGACTTGTTTTGGGGAGATAATCTCATAATATTTCTAATTATTTTCAAGTAAATCCACAGTTTGAAACAAGCAAATCTGGTGCATTTTTAGGTAGCTGTTAAAATGTTATTTTATTTATTTCTATTTTTTTTTTTTTAATAAATTAACAACACTTTCCAATTTATGATAGTTTGTAAAACAGTAATAAATTAATGGAACAAAATATAAATCTATCAAAAATAATTACTTTTGATATTTTTATACAAGTATTTCATAATACAAGAATTTTTTTTCATGGAAACAGACCTTTCATGTAAAAATATAAATTCAAAAATAATATTAATGTGACTATAATTATTCTAAAATTAAATTTTACTACCTACAAATAATATAATTTTCAAAATGTTATACAAATATTCTAGAGGAACATAGAACGTAATAATTTGTTTACTCCAGGACTTTTTTTACAATGTTCCCATTTACCCTTTGAGTGACAAGAGACAATGAGATTTGCCTGTGGATGTTTCTGAAAAGTGCAGAGGGCCGACTAGATTGGCTTTTTAAATATTTATTATTCTGTTACTAAATGTTGACATATGGTATTGTACTTAATCACATTGTATACATAATAAATAAAATAAACATATATTATCTATCTTGATTTGATTTTCTACAGCTGGTAAAAGTAATTTGCCAAATATGAGAGACAACTTTTATGCAAGTGCAGATTTTCAGTATTTTGCACTAATATACAAGGGCTATTCAGGGAGTAGATTATGTTTCGCTCTGTACATCATTACTAGTTGTACTCCCAAATCAGTAGACTCTTGTAAAGATCTAGTGTCTAAAACAGACATGATGTCCAAATGTGTAACGTATGATAAAAACAAACAATATAAACGAATACGTCATTTTTATGCTAAAGTTAATTGAATCGGGTTATGCTAAAAGGGGATCAGTCTTCAAGGAACAGTTTTTCGGAAAACTAAAAAAAACTGTTTTCTGAGTACAAAAATAGTTCAAGAGCAATTATTTTTTAAAATATACAACATTAGACCATACATAAATTAAATGAAACTATGTAAAAGACAGAAAAACAATTTTTACATACTAAAAAAAATTATATAAAGTGCTTGACTTATCCCCTTTTAGCATGAAATGGGAATAAATGATCAAAATGTTTGTTTTTACACTCAAATTTATTGAAATATCATTGTTTAAATGTGTGTCATACTGTAAAAATAGTAACATAGGTTAACTCAATGAGTTATTTTTAGTCATCAAAGTCCTCATGTTCTTCTTCTGTAGTGGGCCACATATAAATTTCACTGTACCACTCTTCAAATTCTATGGGGATGTATGGGTCGAAGCTTTATTATGTCATTAAGTTTAAGCTTTCTTCAATGGTACTTTTTCCCTTCCAAATAGGCAGTTTTATCAGGGAGCTGTAAAACAGGCCTTCCTTGCCCTGTAAGGTTGAAAGTATGGCTTAATTCCGAGTCAATGAACGGGCGTGCAACAACTTTCCCATGAAACTCACTTCTGTAAGTGTAGTGCATAAAAGAACTGATTGAGAAGAGTATTTTCTGTTGTTTGGGGGTGTTTCTACCTTTAGTTTCTTCAGATACAACTTTTTTTTTATAAAAAACAGGCCACCAACTTTTAAAGTCCAGAATTTGTTGGGTTGTTACTTTGTGGGACAACAAACTTTTCATTCTTGCTCGATTTTAGAATAAAGTCTGATATTCTGATCCACAGTGTATAGTCTATCATTTTTTCTCAACTCACGTTTTATGATGCTGAAGTCCCTGTCACAGGGCAGAAAGGAATGGCCTCTAATTGGGTAATACTGCTCTACCTTGTCGAACAGTTTGAGTTCCGTTATGGCGGAAAGAAATCTTGATAGTGGGTGATTTTTATTCTGGCCCCAGCAGTTGTCAGAATAATAAAGGTGAAGCTCATTATACTGCTTGTCAAGGTGATTTAAATAATGTAATAAAAAATGAACATACTTCATTCGGTCCTTTATTCGCAGTCCCCTGGTGGTAGAGATATATATCTGCTTTATTAGTTTTTAAGTTATGGATACAAAAACAGATTTACTGAAAGCTGCCGTAAATAAAAAAGTTCTTGGACCGGTATCTTTGGAATTTGCACATTTTGCATGAAATCAAAAGACAAACACAAAATGTTGTCATTTTGTTTGTCCTCAGTATCGGTTTTTATTTTACAAAAGAATTTTTTTTGTTTTGCGCTTGTGAACATGAAGTTCTGCTTGCCCACACCTTTTGGCTGCATCATTCAGATGTGGGCTTTTTAGTTTTATTCTCTCAACCTCTTTCGCAAACACAACAAATATCTACTTGAGGTCTCCCAAATTTTAGATTGTAGTGTTCATTAAAGAAATTAAAGAAGAAAGTAAGTCCCGACAGTTTTCCAGTGGATATTTTTCCTTAAAAAGGCTGTACATCGTCTTAATATTAAGAGTTGCGTCCAAGTACTTTTATTGGCCTTCCCAGGTAGTGGCTTTCTTTAGTTGGAAAACTCTCTATATGTTCCCGTATTTTAAGTTTGGTTTCTTCTGACATAGATTTTTTTTACATGTAATCCCCTTTTGTCCACTGGACTTTTACCGAACATTTTTAATGCTCTAATCCTTTCAACCCTTTTCTTTGTCACACTATGTAATGATAAAAAAAGCCTTGAAACATACCTGCACTCGGTCTGTACCAACCATTACATGATATGTAAATGCTGCACAGTTAGTTCGAGCATCTTCTGTTCTTGGTCGCCTATGCTTTATATCGTTCACATCTATAAGGGACTGTAGAAACAAGTCTCTTGCTGGTCTTTAGTGTTCAGGTTTAAAAAATGGTTCAAAACCATCTACTTGATCTTCTTCAGTGACAGCCTCCATGCAGTTCTTCCTCTTGCAGCTGAAACAATACAAAAAGGATATAGCCTAAAACCTGTAAAAAAATATAGGAAAACTGGTGAAGTAGGCCTACTTTATCTGTACAGCAACCCCATTAGTTTCATTAGTAAAGAGTATTAGAACATACGTTAAGTTACTTTAGACTATGTAGGAATAGGGCTAGGAATGAACAAAGATAACCTAGTCCATGTAAAACTAGATTGTAAACAACATAGGTAGCCTAAGTGAACTTCAACACAATTTTGTAAATGTTTCATATAAAACTACAGGTTTTAAAATAAAATTGACTTGCCTGCATGGTAATCCGGTAGTTTTCTTTGGTACTAAGTTTTCCTTTACTATCGAAAAATTCTTCACCTTGTAGTCTAGCAGCTTTTGTTTTATTTCTCTTCCACAAATCTTTGTTTGCCTTCCTTTTTCTTCCTTGATTACATTCGATATTTTCTTCACTTTCATCTTCAAATCATTTTTCACCGTGCTTAAGCAAATCAATTAAAAATATTTCCTTTAAAAGCTGTGATTGTATGCGAAATGATCAAAATCAACATTCGTTTTGTAGGTTAGGTTTAGGTAGCGAACTAGCGAGTAGTGATCCGTGTGACAGCTGGCTGGCTTGTTGACTCCACCACCCAAATTGTGCTACAAGGGGATCAGTCAGTGACTGAGCTCCTTTTAGCATGAATTGATTACGCACTGGTTTCTGTAGTAACCATGCATCAGACTGATCACCTTTTAGCGTGAAAAGATGTAATTTGGTCCTAGGAATACAAATTCATTGTTATCTCAATTTTTCATATTTTTTGACTGATCCCCTTTTAGCATGACCCGATTCAATTAAATATGGTATTAACATGTTAATATTGTTCTGAATATTAATAATGCTCATCTAATCACATTTACAATGAATTATATTAACAAATTTATACTAAAAAGATTTTGTTTCAATCCATCTATCTGTATTTCCCACTGTACTAATAATTCATGGCTCTGTAATTGAAATCAAGATATCACAGAATATCATTTTGTACAAATATTTATGTTTCAGTAAAAATTTTCAAGTTTAATAATTGTATTGTTGTATGCCACTGAGATATATTTATACTATATGCAATTCTCTATAACAACATTATGAGAAAAAACAATCTCTCAGCTGCTGAAAGTTGTGTCTACATTTCCTCTAGACCCACTTCCTGTCCTAGTGGAAACTAGCATGTCCAATTTCCATGTGTACCTTATTGTCGACCTGAGCAATAGTATTAGTCCTAAACTTGCATTTAACACATTTTAACACATTTCATCTCTAACGTTAGCCCCAGCAAAATTTTCAACTGTCATACTTCCACATCTCTAATTCTTTATAGTTTTAAAATAATACTTATAAATAAGTTTAGGTTATTAGTGAATTTTGACTATTCTAAATTGATTTAGCCATTATTTAAATTATTTTTTATTTATTTCATGATTAAATTAGTTATTTAAGTTATTAGTTATTATTATTAGAATTATTAAAATCCCACCATCACATTCTACGCTCTGTTGAAATGTACTGTGTCTGGTGCAGGTGAGTGGGTCAAGTCCTGACTTGGTCTGTTCCCGAGTGGTGGGACAACCTCCTCCACACCCACATCACTATGAGGCTCACAGAACCTACACTAACCTGGCAGCGATACTAGCTAATGATCAGCAGCAGGTTAGGTCACAACCTTTACCACAAACTAGTAAATCCAACATTTTTTGAATATAAACATTTTATTTGTAAATTTTTAATCCTAAACCTTTACATCCTAAGGTTTATTTGAATAAAGCCATCAACAAACCAATTTGTTCTGTTCTGGAAACCACCTGATAACACAAATAGAGAGCCAAAAATACCACATTATTTCAATGGGATTTGTAGATGTTCAGGGATGTGACTATGAGGCTTTTTGAAGTAAATATCGTTTTGAAATTCTGCAGCTGAAGTCGGTGCTCCGCACTTGCACACTGCCGATGCAATTATCACGAAAGTCAATCGTGTTTACATCCGTTTTTGTGTATTTAAAATGACTCCATCGATTGAGAATCACATGACTATGGTATTAACACTGTTATTTGTTTTCGTAGTGCAAAAGGCATGAAAGTAGGTGATGAAAAGAAGAAGAAATTCATTGCAGAATTGTGAAGTGTACAGGACGAAACATTATGAATGATGGAATGGCTCGCAAATAAGTAAGAACTTTAAAATAAGACCAAAAGAATGTGCATGTTGAAAAATGGATTGGATGAATCTTCAATGATGATTTGGTGCAGAAAGTGAATGAAAAAGGGAAGAGAATTGACATACATGAACTATTATTAGGCATTTCTTCAATGTCAGAGGAGTTTTCTCAAGTTTCAAGAACCATTCTCTACAAATGTTTTTGAATGTTTGAACTGTAAAAAAAAGAATCATTTTGCTCCATGGCAAGAAATTTGGAACAATTTGATCTTTCTCAGTATAACCCCAATCAAGTACCCAGTGACTACCATATGTTTTTGCAACTGAAGAAGCATTTTGAAGGTCAGCGCAGCGATAACGATAATAGCGTCAAAATTATCGTGTTGTAGTCACTGTTAAATCAGGTGGCAAACTTCTATATATACAACAGTATTCAAAAGATCATTTTTCAATATGATAGGTGCCTTAACATTGGTGGCAATTACTTAGAAAAGAGTGGGCTTCCATATAAAAATAAAACTGTTACGATAAGTTTATTAGTTTCTTATATATATAATATTATTATATAATAATAATATATATATATAATGGTACTTACTTAAAAAACATATTATAACATATGTTCTATCCTTTACCTTCTACTTTGATAGGTTATAAAATGGGCTTCCAGAATATACTATGTTTACTTGAAAAGATATTTTGGCATATTATATTTTTATTACAACCTAATATATTGTAAACAAACATTACCTATGATAAAGAATGATTATGATATAAACCTTTGGACAGTAATTTTTGTAGATGGCATGTTTATATATGGAACTGAACAAATTATTATGTAAAAGAAAACTAGCAGCAGATACATGGAAATGCTTGAATATAAATGTAGAGAAAATGAACAGCAGTCAAATATTATTTACAAAACCATGATATTTATCTAAAGTGTTTCACACAGGGAGTATACATAAAATTTTTTCGCAATCAATAATTTTTTTATTTTGTAATTATTTTATTTTTATTATTTGCATATTTTATTATTTGCATACTCCTTCAATTACTACATTGTTACTTGTAAACAACATTAGCCTACTTATTCACATCATATCATTCATACCACACTTAAGTACCGTCATAACATGGATATGTGGATAAATTCGAGGTACCAACATGATATTTTGTATTTTTACTTCTAATTCTAATGAATTAAAAAAAAACACAATTACGAGTAAGTTACTATTTAACTGTCTATAAATTTTCATGTGTTGGCAGCACATGGAAGAGCTACACAACATGTTCGATGACCGCAACATTGTGTATTACATGAGTAGAGGAGGAGCTCTATTACCACAACCAGCCAACCAAACCTTGCCCTTCAACAACAACACTCAGTTTACCTCTCCACCCCAGGGTAAGTTATCAACATTCGAAGTGTACAAGTGATGATTGAACCTACTACCACAACCAGCCAACCAAACCTTGCCCTTCAACAACAACACTCAGTTTACCTCTCCACCCCAGGGTAAGTCATCAACATTCAAAGTGTACAAGTGATGATTGAACCTACTGCCACAACCAGCCAACCAAACCTTGCCCTTCAACAACAACACTCAGTTTACCTCTCCACCCCAGGGTAAGTTATCAACATTCGAAGTGTACAAGTGATGATTGAACCTACTACCACAACCAGCCAACCAAACCTTGCTCTTCAACAACAACACTCAGTTTACCTCTCCACCCCAGGGTAAGTATTCAACATCCAAAGTGTACAAGTGATGATTGAACCTACTGCCATAGCCAGCCATATATATATACTAATAATATTATAATGGAGTTATAATGTTAACTCATAGTATAGTTAAGGTTTCCAGTTCTTAAATAATCTTGCAAGGGATGGCTTTCTAAAGTTCATTACACGCTGATAAGCTAGCTCAGTGTGTCTTTACCATTTTTTGTGTGAAAAAGTCATTGTATAAGGTGATATTTAAGCAGGGCGAGTTTTGTAAGTTTATTCATCCTATATTTGTTCTTTACATTTTGTGTGGTGTGTTTCTTTCTTCATTTGTGTTCATAGGTTATAAATCAGGTTCTTAGTGGCACAAATATAATTTTATTTTATTGGGTAGAGTGATGGAGCTCTTCAGTTGCTTGGTATTAGGAAACATTTTTAGAATCTGATTGTAGTCTTCTATAGGATATTGTTAAGGGTATTAAGGCCTTGTGTCCTCCTTTGTTTTTGTAAGTGCATTTGAGGATGTCAGAACTATCCATCTCATCTCATTTATTTTGTCAGAATAGTGTACAAAACCCATTAAGAATTTAGCAAAGAATTAACAAGAAAGACACTAAGATAAATCTCAGTTTAAACCGTTCGTTTGGTTATACTGATGATTATCACTTACATGCTAGTACATACTTGTAGTGGAGGTGTGATCTGATGGGTTGTAAACAATGAAGGCCACTGCCCATCCTGTCAACAATGACAGCAGACAGCTCAGTGTACTGATCACTGGCCCCACCTATTGTCAGGTGACTCTCATTGTCAGAGTTCTTCACCAGTTTGTTGTGTTTCACTAAAAATCAAGAAAAATATAAATAAATGGAATTGATGTTAGCATTGTGTAAGTAAAACACATTTCGTTTTAAATTAATTTTATTCTAATATTTTATTTAACATAACAGTATTAAAAGTAAACTTTACGGATTTCTGATGATTATTAAAAAACCTAATGTTTAAGTAGAGTGCATAGCCTAAACTTACATGTTTAAGAATTATATTACGTTTTTTTTGGATATTCCTTCCACTTTCTCTATATTTCTTGTTACAATTTAATAATAAGATATTTACTGTACATGGATTGTAAGCGGTTTTAAAATGATTTACTATTAGTTAATGAGTTTTCAGCATGTTTAAGGATAAAATACTCTTTTGAATAATATGTTATATAGCTAAACATACATACTTAATTATATGTTTATTAGGTATGTTTAGATTTTTTAATTTTTTTCACATTTTATCTTAAAAAAATTATGTATTATTATAATTACAATTTTATCTACCACAAAACAAAACAAAATTACAAGAATTGAATGAACTTTTATCAAAATATAAATAAAAATGTACAATAGTTCACGATCTATCATACTAAACACTTCTTTGACCTCCAATGTTTTCCCTAACAATACACTTACAAATTACACTGTGAACAATACAAAGTAACATAACATAATAAAACAAACTCTAGATCAAAGTATGGCACTACACAGATAATAGTGATATTAACTAAGATACAAGAGCAAACTTAGCGTGTTATTGATTAGGGAGACAAGTGAATGGAAGACAAACAGCTGTTCCAATATCTTGGTATAGTTTCTTTCTAAATATAAACTTTAAATTCTGGTAAATATACGTTTTTTAAATAAAGATCAACTGATGGATTTGAATGTAAGATAGGGAAACCTCTAACCTAGTTTGTAGTTTATATATGTTAGGCTAGTTATTTGTCTGAGGAAAAGATCAGATTGCATGTATAGAAACATATTGTTACTGATTTCTATACTCAATAATGGGAAATGTCTGAAAAATCCCGTTACTTTCAAAAACCTCCCATCATCAAAACGGATTTTAACCAAATATCTCTGCAAAATAGCAATTACCATAATTTTATTTTTGGACACTGGGTCTGCTTAATAATTTTAACTTTCCTGGTTGTCATTTTTGCAGTATTTGAAGTGGTTTATCATAGACCTTCTATCTGTGTGCAGGTGTTGGAAATGAACCTATATATGAGAATGTCCCATTGCCATGGGCCCAGGAAGGGGCTGAGCCTCGCAGTCGAACCAGCAGCATCCAATCAGCTCCGGAAATGACCAGAGCCAACCCCACATCTTCCCCTGCCACTTCCACTCTCCCACCCAAGGCACCTGTCACCGACAGTACTGGTAAGAGATCTTAATTTCATTTGTTTAATCTACACTTTACTCTTTTAGCGTGTTAAACACATAGTTGACACAAATGTACAAAGGTAGGAGACAAATACCTTAAATACGATTTAAGGGTATGAATGGGTTGATAACAGATTTGTCATAATATTTATGTAGATTGTCTGGGTATATCTGGGATATCATTGAAAATTCAAACTGTGAAAATTCAAAATTTTAGATAATCCAAACTTTTGTGTGACAGTTTTACTATGTGTAATATTCAAAATTCAAAAATTCAAAATTTCTTTATTCAGACATCTAACAGATTACAAGAATAGCGTCACAATAAATCTCAATATAAATTTATCATTTATATAGTAAAACATAAAAAATCAGTTTGACACTAACTAAAAAAGTAGGATTTGGCTATGAAGCCTTCTACAGAGTAAGTTAAAGCAATTTTTACATCAAGGCAGTTATTAGTTAAGGTGATTATTAGGTAATTTAAGGGGATTTTATACATTTCTAAACATACCCAACAATATTTAAAAGTTATTTACATATTATTGAAACAAAAAAAGTCTTCAAAAGAATACAAGGACAACGTTAATAAATAATCTTTAAGTAGTTTTTTGAATTTTTCATAATTTTGCTCATTTTGAATATTGAGAGGAAGGTTAAACAAAAATGTTGTGCTAATGAAACTAGTTTTCTTTTCATAAAACTTCAGCCTATGTTGTTCCACATATCTGCTACGTCTTAAATTGTGATCATAATGATTTAAAATATTAATTGGGTTGTTGTATTTTTTTACGTATAAAACCGTTTCATAAATGTATAGATCATATACAGTCAAAATTTGAAGTTGAGAAAAGTATGGTTTCACTGCATCTCTTTGTTTTAGTTTAAAAATTATTCTTAAAGCTTTTTTGTTGTAATAAGATTCTGTTCAGATTTCTTTTTCAAAATAGAAAAATATTAACATAGATTGGTTAGCTAATACTTTGGTCATTTATACCTAATGTTTATATCTATAGTACAACATTTCTGAAATATTAATAATTTCTGAAAGTAAATGAGGCTACTACATAATTATGTATCATCAAGACTTTTGTTAACCTTAGTACTGGTGAAGCAGAATCCGAATGTTCCTTCATGTGATAGCTGGAGCAACATACGCATGTACTAAAAATCCATTTTGGGATAATAGATTAGATTTCTATTCCTGTGAATTGCTACTATCTGTGTTTACTTTCATCTTAAACTATTAATCCACTGCTTATGCACGATGATTATGGTTGTGTAACATTTTATCATGTTTCTCCAGACTCGTCGATGTCACTACGCAGCAGTGACAGCTCTAGTCCACTGGGTAAGCAGGCCCCGGGCAAGAATCGCCGTAAGTGGGGGGGTCTGCTGGGCACCAGCAAGCCCAAGGTGAGCCTGAGTCGATCTGAGGATGTGGGACCTCGGCTACCGCTACCTCCCACCATTTCCAAGGAGACTATGGTAAGTCATCTTCAGAATAGAATATGGGACAAAATAGATGAGCTGTGGACTAAATTTTATTTAATTAATTTAACCTATGGAATGGCTTTGCAGTGGTTATGTAATGGGTATACAGAGTTTTTAATATTTTTATGTCACATTGTGCGCTTGTATATTATTTATGCATTGGAAAACAGTTTTATGTACTGTAAATACACAGGGCAAATAAAATGTATGGATACCCCATATTAACTTTTTAATGATAGCACTTACAAAAACCAAACTCATCTCTATAGTGTTCCAAACTGCATTTTTGATTAGTATAACAAGATTGCCCCTGCCCTCAAAATTCAAAATTTTGGGTCTGATCTAAAACGTTTTAATGTAATCACCTTCAAATTACACATCACGATCATGGTCTTTATGTAAGAATTTAATCAGTGAAACTTAGAGGATGCTATCTCAAGCCAGTACACAATGGTTACTAATGTAAAATATCCTTATCCCTAAAATTGTTAAAAATAACAAGTTATAAATTAAATTGTGGTATTTAAACTCATTTGAATTAATTTTTTATTATAAAAGTGAAGTAAATAGGTTTTACAAATGGAAGTGTTAGTGAACTCATAGCATAACATATGCTCAAACTGCTCGTTAACTGTCTGGCAATGTGTTTTCCTGTTATAAAATCCTGGAGTGGCAAGTGATTCCTGCAGATTTTCCTCTTTTTATTTTCTTGCACAATTTGGTTTCTTAAATCGTTCATATACTGTAGTTTTGATTTATACATATTGTCTTTAATGTGTATTGTGGGTTTTGCTCACCTTTACACATTAAATATTGATATATTCATTACTTTTGTGATTTAAAATATTTTAAATTTTAATTAGCTGCTATTTTGTACTGGCTTGAGATGACCTTTTAAGTTTAGCTGTAAATTATCTCTCATAAAGATCTTATGTAATTTGACAGGGTTTACATTTAAAATTTTCATGTTGGACCCACAATTTGGTATTTTGTAAAAGTGCAGTTTTGTACCCTACAGATGTATACGGAGTTTAGTTTTACTAGGTGAGGTGATTTAAAATTTATTAGGTGTATCCATAATTGTTATTTACCCTATATATATAGTATTTTTTTTTTTATCTAAATACAGATATGATACAAATATGTGGCTCTTTTTCCTGACTAATATTTTATTTTGTTGATGTTTTTTTCAGTTGAACATGTCAATAGAGGTCAGCTCCAGAAATATTAAATACTCGTATATTTTAACATTGTATTTTCATTAATTCTCAATAGCTTATATAGCTGGTTTTATATTCTAATGGTGACAACTTTAGATATACATCAAGAAAAGGAGAATTTAGACAAGGCTTTTTTAGAAATAACTTGTACAAGTCTGTAACTTCCCTTTTGGAAATACCAACAAACCAGGTAACAGGACAGTAGAAATTGGCAAGTTATAAGCCACCACCTTTTCAAGGTCTGCTTGAAAATAGACATGGCGCTTTTCACAGTCCCACTTCTTTGAGGACATGTAACCACAAAAGACTTGCTACATACCTGTTTCTACAAACTTACTAGCATCCTACAAGTGACTTGTTTCTAATTCAGTTGATCCATGCAGTGTGCAAGTTTTTGAGGTTAAAAGTGTAATAATGTCTAATTCAAGTAAGTCGACAAAGAAGTTCAATACTCTTAAGGTGGAGTTAAGAGCAAGTTATACAGTTTTTATAACTGTATAAACTGTACAAATTGATGTGCAAAACACTAAAATGTGCTAACAAACACAAAAGAGATCTGGCACTAAACGACAGTAGGAAGAGTGTGGAGTCACAGTTCACAAAATTCACTGCTCATCAATTTAGACATGATTCACTACAACAACTGAAGAAAATGCAGTAGAACTAGCTTTTAGAAGTCACTTTTAACAAGCCTCCGGTAAATAGTCTCACAACAGTGAATTAAATTTTGACTTGTATAAGTGATATGTGCGGAGCCTCATCTAAATTACCCTGTCTCCTACCATCATATGACTCTACACTCCATGAAAGTACTAAGCCCATTACGCAATCTTGTATATCCAAGTTGTATTTGGAAGTGAGGTGCTATTTATGTCACGTGAAAAGAGAAACTGTATGGTCTTCTGTGCTAATGAATAATTTCAAATCACATAGGATTGAATGATAAAAGTTATTTGTTTGTACTTCAGTACATGCTCTATTAATACAATTTTCATTACATAGTTTAATTTAATTATGTGTCTAAATTATTAATCAGCTGATATGTTGAGCTTGTACACATGTTGCCAAAAGCTCATTGTTCTATTAATGAATTACAAACACTCATACCTGTGTATGGTTTTCAACTATGATATTCTCTTATCAGGCATTTTAGCTTGATTTTTTTACCTGTACATATGTTTTACAGTGCCAACTCTTAGAAAGGAAGTTAGTTGACAGCCAGCTGTTCTTTGAATTTGAAAAAATACCAAAACAAAAGTCAAATGCTGATTTTAGTACAGCACTTCATGCAGACAACGCTAGTCGAAATAGGTAAGTTGAGTCAGTATCTTTATATGAAAAAGCCGACAAAATGTGGGCTCCAATTTTATGTTATCATAGTAACATAAATACATGCATATATATGTTACTTATATATTATATGAGCGACTATCATATTATTTTTCGACGACTCATCCTTTCACTAATCCAATCAATACAAACTGTAACAATAAATGCTTGCCGCTAAGAGTAATTTCACCAGTCCTTTTACCAACCACAATAGCTTGTATGTTGTCAATCCAAAGTTATGAGCTATTCATCATATTTAATTGCTTTTGATTTTTAATAAGGATGTCAGTTTACCCTGTTCACCTCTATTATTCTGACTGTTCTGTGTTTGCCATGTTTATTAATGTGTAAAATAAGTGAGTATTTTGCTGTTTAAAATTTACATCAGACTGGTTTTTTCTTCATAATATGTTTGAATAGCGTTAATATACAGTGCTTTAAAAAAAGATAAATAAAAACAAGTTATTGCTTGAAAATAATTGTATACTGTAATGGTTAACAATTTTCAAACAGGCAAAAACATGCAATAGCAATCTATTGCCATATTTGTAAATATCTTAACAATTGTCTGATTCCAAAATTTGTCATTTTCTTCAATAAATTCTTAATCACTCTTTGTTGAAGATTAAAAAAATAAACCAATTAACTTGTAAAATTGTAATTCACTGTACTCACACAGTTGAGTAAATATAATAACTATTATCAAACAAATGGTGATTGCCGATCATCAGTCAAAACAAATGTTACTAAAAATTATTTCTTAAATGCAACTGTACCTATTGGAGTTAGATAAGAACAAAAACTACTAGTTTATAGCACTTTATATTAAACAATACAGGCTAAGTCACTGAACAATGCTCACTGAAAAGCATATTACAGTGCTTCAGACACAGCCATTCTCAATATTACAAGTGTCAAACAATGTAAGATAACTAGTTTCTTATGTATTTCAAAAAGCAAAATTTTGTAAATCAATCTAATGAAATACTCGTCTAAGTACTTTAAAGTTTACATAAAAACAGAATATTCAGTGCTCATGTTTAATTTTCGAGTTCACAGAACCCTTCATCAGAAACACACTGAATTAAAAACATACAAACAGAACTCAAACGAAGAACAAAAGACATAACCAAAACAAAATTTTAACAAATATATACCATAAACAACAAGATCCTAATCAGCTGTTTGTAGAATGTTTGTAAATGTTTACATAGAACTAAAAATTTTGTTATAAGAAGAAAAAGAGAATCATCTTAGGTTCAATCCATCTGGTTGCCTTGATTTTAAAATTAATTGATGTGCGATTTAAACATTTCTTAAATTTATCAGATTAGTATTTTGATTGGGATTTGACTCTAAATGGTAAATTCCTTTTAGGCTGAAGCAATTTTCTAATTTATTTTGATTGTGTTGAATCGCATGAGCAGATAATGTTCTCTCATAATTTTGATGAATAACATCAAATTGATGATTGGTCATTCTCACTCTTAATGGAGTGATGGTTTTTCCAATATAGTCTTTGGGACAGAATTTACAGGTTAGTTGATAAATTATGTTTTTTGTAGTACAATCAATGTTTCCTTTAATAGGATATTCTTTTTCAGTTGTACTACTTTTAAACGATTTAGAATTTATTAACATCTTACAAATGCCGCATCTTGGCTTGTTACAAGGATTGCACACGTTACATTTGATGTTATTACTTTGGTTTACTGTTTGTATGTTTTTAATTCAGTGTGTTTCTGATGAAGGGTTCTGTGAACTCGAAAATTAAACATGAGCACTGAATATTCTGTTTTTGTGTAAACTGTAAAGTACTTAGAAGAGTATTGAAGCCGATTGGTATTACAGAAATTTTAATGAAATAGTTATACTTACTTACAAAATTTATTCCTGAATATCAAAAAGTAAAAAATTATAATTTGTATGTATGTTACCTTTTATATGACTATTTAAATTACATTTAGTTTGTATAATAATTGATAAATCACTTGTGAATGAGAAAGTGTGTAACTTGCACACATGGTAACTATTCTCTAGTGGTGAGATGTATAAAAATTAGTAATCAGTTATTGTTTGTAAAAGGAATTCTCTCTTTTTTCACTTTACAATCTATGTCAGTAACACAAATTGAATTTATATGTGTGTGTGTGTGTATGTGTGTGTGTGTGTGTGTGTGCGCGCGTGCGTGTGTGTGTGCGTGTATGTGTTTAGTTTACTGGTAATTTTTTCTATAGCATGCATGAACTGTTTTATGTAACTTGTTAAGTAAATAAACATATTTATTTTAACTTTGTACTTTTCACAGGTTTAAAGATATTCTTCCATATGAAGAGAACAGAGTTAGATTGTCACCTTCAAAGGAGAATAAGACTGGTTACATAAACGCTTCTCAAATTACAGTGAGTCCTTTTCAAAGACTAATCCATACATGGTTATATAGCTTTTATATTGCAAATTTAGGTTTCTGACACAACATTTTTTTTAATCACTGATTAAACCGTGACCGTCCTCTTACACTCATGCATCTACAAGTTACAAAACAAAATTTGTTGCTCAGTTTTCTTATTATGCTTATCTACTTATATTAGCTTTGTGGCAATACATTTTATATACGTATAAAATTATATTTTTTTTAAACATTATTTAAAAACATTTTGAACCATGTCTTGAAACGTACAATACTCTTATTGCTTTTCCATTGTGTATACTTTACTAAATGATTAATTCTGTTAATTTTTTTCGAAACATAACTTGATTGTATGAAAAATAAATTATGTCAGGACATGAACTTAAAAATGTCTAACTAAAAGAAAACTACAAAGTGGATATCCTCTAAAGTTGCCTGTAAATAGCAATTTACAAAGAATGAGTCTACTTGGAGTCAAGCTTATTGTAACCATTGAGAATCCATAAATTAATTTATAAATAGTAGTATGAAGAAGATTTTTAATCTGTATTTTTAGACCAGATTTATCACTTGATAACTATTTAAGTGAATCAGTGTGAGTTGAGCAATAAATGTGACAATGTGTATTAAATAGGAAAAAGTGGTCTTTTATTTAGTTATCTAATAACTTACATGTGTGCTTTACAGTTCGTTGTTGTATACGATTGATAACAAAAAAATCATTAGCTCTGAAATTTAGTAAGAATTGATAATCATCATTCCTCTTTTGATAGTAACAATTTCTCCACTAAGAATTTCACAGACCAAAGTATTTTCATTTGAAAACACAGTTTACAACACTTTTTTACTCACAATATCATTTTACTATTTATTACAGATCAATATCAAATACATTTTAAATCTATAGCCAATAATTTTTGTTACATAATTGGTTTTTTTCTAAATTAATTGTAATCTTCTATAATTTTATATTTAAAAAATATGTAACGCAATTAGGTTTAGGCTTTAATGTATATTTTACAAAGGATATAGTAATCCTTTATTAGAAAACCAAAATTGACCTGTAGCTTTTTGAAAAAATTAGTTCAGTTTTTAGATTTAGTTAATGTAAAAATTCATTTCTTTCATAAAATAATGTAAAATGTATTATCAATTGTTATAATTATCATTTGAGGAGTTACATATTGAGTACGTTAATTATTGTCGAGTACAATAAAAAAGTTACAAAATGAACAGTGTTTGGTCTGTACATGAGCTTGTATTCAATTTGTTTAAAGCTTGACTACTACTATTTTCTTACTTTCTTTAGTACTGGAAATCTCAAATTATACTGAGTATGTTACTGTGTACTCGTAGATGTTTGTTCAGGTAGTAAATACAGCTCCTCCCAACCAATGATTGTATGTTGCAGTGCCTCAGTTCTCGGGCCCCACTCAGAGCTCTCCGCTAATGCCTTCTTGCATGTTCTCACTTATAATGCATGCCTCTTCTACCTCTACCTCTGTAGATAAGTGCTTAGCATACTTATCAGTCTGTATTTAATGCATTGTTTTTGTCGTTTGATTAAAAATACTGTAGGAAATTTTACATATTTACTTGTTACTCATGTTTTTATTCTTTTATCCTTATCATTCCTTGTTTTTTATTTAAGAACCAATGTTCTTGAGGTCTTGACCTTGTGGATGTTATTATCTCTGTGCTTTGTCATTTATTCATATATATTATTGAGTAAATGAATTGATTGTTAGCCAGTATCTTATATGCAATATTTTTTGGAATTTTAATACTGTATTATAGTTGAATAATACAAAGGAAATTATTTAAACTTAACCCTCCAAATGGCAACCGCCTAAATATTGATTGGACACACGCCCATTTTTATTTTTATTATAGAGCATAAATCAACTACTTTCAGCACCCATTGTAAATCTACGCATGTGTAGTGTAGTTATTGTTTTATAAGCTATAAAACAGGAATTATGTCTTTGTTAATATTTATAACTAGTTTTTACTTTATATTTTGTCTAATAATTTTATGTTTGAAAGACAGTTTGAAGAACATATTTTTCATTATCTTTCTTCATGCTGATATTTTAAACACTCAATGTTCCTTAACTCAAATTTTTAACCTTTTTTTTGTTTAGTTAATGTATTTTAAACCACAGTTATCAAAATAACCAAGGGGAGAAACAATGAATGTGAAGCAGGTGGGTGTATCCTTTGAGGGATTTAATCTGATCGTAAATATTATAGAGTTGTTATCAGCAATTATTGGTGGTCCACCAAATAATTTTAGTTCATGTCTGATTTATTCTAAGTGATGGCATGTCAAGTCATAGTGGAATATTGTCTGATGACTATATGATGTCACTGACTGATCCTAAGGTAGGATAGTTAGTCCAATGATCTGATGGAATTTTCTGTCCCGTGTTACTGTATTATTAGGTATTGATAAGTAAATTGAGTGATGATGGTGGATACAAGTATTTTGTTCAAGCTTAAAAGCTATACAATTTTTTGTACAATATGAATTAATCATGTATAGATTTCTGATTGAACAATAAATGTTATTCAGAAGGGAAGAATTGGCTGGTTAGCCTATTTGTTTTATTTTCAAGAGGATACAGTAAGCAAAGTATAAACAAAAAGGTACAGAGTATAAATAGTATTGTATTGTAAAGTAACAAGTAAGCAGACAATGAGCATAAGACAAGCTATATGATACAAAGTTGCATACCAGCACAACTTGTGCTACCATGAAGAAAGTCCTTTGCATAAAAGTGGCCTTACCATGTTGACTGCGGCAGAGGCCTTACGATGCTGAATCAGATAGAGAATGGTTGATCTCACTCATTATTGAATCACGATGAAGGTGTTAAATAAAAAGAACTTTGTACTTGCCTACAATTGTTCTAGCTGCCAATTACGTATACAAATAAATAATCAGCTATATGTAAAATTTCACTTTTCTTCTGTCATCAGACAATACATCAAGACATAAAATGTAGTAAATTAAGTACAAGAAGATCGTTAAACTAGTTAAAAAAAATCTTAATAGTTGGCCGATGTTGTATGGCTTTTATGCCATCAATAAAAAATATATTCAGTAAGCCTGTAATTAAATTCCTGATCCGTATAGGTGGCAGTTAAACCCATTAGAATATAAGTTGATGGCATATTTATTTATGGCCATCTGATTGGCCATTCATATAAAATATTTTATATTATATTCATTTAAAATATAAGATCAAATACAACTAGTAATATCTGTATAAGGGTGATAATTCAGATTTATATAAATTATAAGATTGACCAAGTTCAGCTAGATTTTGGTGGGTTCATAGGCCACGGTGGGATCACATCAAAGATTCTACATCACAGCCCAGAGCCCATTAGCAGCCACAGTGGGATGCTTCTGGCGGATGGTGTGGGAAGCGGACGTGTATCTGGTGATAGCGCTTCTCGATGACCCCAACTCACTCACCCCTTACTGTCCTGCCTCCACCGACCGCTGCCTGCAGTTTGGTGAGGTCAGTAACACTCTATAACTATCCTCCATCTTATGGAACTATTTTACTATATAGTTATATAATTGTTAATTTAGCTATATAGTGAGCAACTTTGGAGTGGGTGTGACTCCCTCACACAACCTCATTTTGTGACCGAAATTTGTTCCGGACTTTAAGAACCAGCTTTTTAAAAGTTTGTAATGTCATAACTAAAAAAATAAAGCCCATATTTTAACATTGTTTTTTTATAAAGCTGAAAATAAAATGCAATTCCTTAGAAAAGTTCAATTTCAACATTTTAAATTACCTTACACATTACAGGTGTATCAGTTTTTACAAAAAAAGTGTTTTAAAACAATTAAAAAAAATTGTTTAAATAACTGTAATATAATATATAATAATATGTGATGTATGATTTAGATATTGTATTATTGATATTTCTCAATATCCTCTCTAAACTACTAAAATGACGATCTGAATTAGATTAGTTATTTAAAGGCTGAAGTATAATAAGCAGCCACCACCACAATCGAATTATTGATATTTCTGATTAGTCTATCTAAACTACCGAATTTCATTATAGCTATTTAAAATTACAGTATAGTATCGGAACTGGCCAACAGAATTGAATTTAAAACCAATTCCTACACTATCAACAATAGTTATTCACACATGTGATTTGTATGCTACTTAATTTGAACTTATGTGACCAATTTTGACTGCAGATTAAAAATGTAAATTACAACAAATTATTTTAAATCCAAATAGTTTAAAACTTGATTATCTAAACTGTTAACAATATTTATTTACACATAGAAACACAACCTTTTGATTTGTATGCTACTTAGGTTATTTGAGGTTATGCGACCGATATACTCACTTCAATAAATTTGCAAAATGAGTTCAATAAATAACTATAGTTTTTTTATGCACTTCAAACATCTTCAATCTCTATTAATGTATTATTACAATTAGCACTCACACAATAATTACACGATGTTACAAAACAACACACAAATTTGATAGCAGCACAAACTAGAGATGTGTCGGGACTCCTGTAACGGGTAATTGTAACGGTTACTCTCGGGACAAGAGAGTAACCGTTACAGTTACTCCCGTATTCTCACACCAAGGTTTTATTTTATTTTTAATACGTGGTTTTATGTGCTCTATAAACCTTGGTCTTGCTCCAGGGCTTCATAGTCCTACAAAATATTCTGAGAGATGACTAATTCTACCAGCTAGATTAACATTCATTAACATTGTTTAGCTATTTTTAATACTAGGTTTTATGTGCTCTATAAACCTTGGTCTTGCTCCAGGGCTTCATAGTCCTACAAAATATTCTGAGAGATGACTAATTCTACCAGCTAGATTAACATTCATTAACATTGTTTAGCTATTTTTAATACTAGGTTTTATGTGCTCTATAAACCTTGGTCTTGCTCCAGGGCTTCATAGTCCTACAAAATATTCTGAGAGATGACTAATTCTACCAGCTAGATTAACATTCATTAACATTGTTTAGCTATTTTTAATACTAGGTTTTATGTGCTCTATAAACCTTGGTCTTGCTCCAGGGCTTCATAGTCCTACAAAATATTCTGAGAGATGACTAATTCTACCAGCTAGATTAACATTCATTAACATTGTTTAGCTATTTTTAATACTAGGTTTTATGTGCTCTATAAACCTTGGTCTTGCTCCAGGGCTTCATAGTCCTACAAAATATTCTGAGAGATGACTAATTCTACCAGCTAGATTAACATTCATTAACATTGTTTAGCTATTTTTAATACTAGGTTTTATGTGCTCTATAAACCTTGGTCTTGCTCCAGGGCTTCATAGTCCTACAAAATATTCTGAGAGATGACTAATTCTACCAGCTAGATTAACATTCATTAACATTGTTTAGCTATTTTTAATACTAGGTTTTATGTGCTCTATAAACCTTGGTCTTGCTCCAGGGCTTCATAGTCCTACAAAATATTCTGAGAGATGACTAATTCTACCAGCTAGATTAACATTCATTAACATTGTTTAGCTATTCTTTTAAAAAACAAACAGGCTTGGTTGTAGCTGTGATCAGGCTGTAACTTTGTCAATGATCTTTGTGATTATTAGAGTAATGAAAATTATTTTGATTATGGTATTTATAACTTAGAGATCACTGTTTGTGATCCATGTTATTCTGTGAGACTCAAATGTGAAGCCTTTGTTTCATCAGTAGCTTCGGTGAATTTCGCTGTCTCCCTTTTCATCCATTGAAAAATCTTTAGTCAAAATGGAATGTGCTAATGCTGTGCTCACCTCTTTTCAAAATTTCTCGGATAGTCACATATTGCACCATAGACATACAGCATTCACCTTGTCATTTCATCATGTTAATGGACTTCTGGACGGTGAGCTACTCTCCATCTCATGATTTTCTTTTTAAGGTCCTTGGTTTTACTTGTTGGATCATGCTCACTTGCAAAGTTAACAATTTTTCATTATTGGGTTTATTTTAAAAAAAAACTTATAGAAGTATAACTATGAAGCATCCATATATTTCTGATAATTAATAATGAGATATAATATTATTATTCTTGAACTTAGTAATGATTTAGATAATAATATAATATCCTGTGTGATGCCCATTAATGCTGGCCAGTTCAGCCAGTGGGCAAGTAATGTACAAGAGGCAGGTAGTACAGTAGAGGCTGTGAGATATGTGTTTGACAGGATGTCAAGATATCTGTTGCAGTCTGTATAAAGTGAATGCTGATTGTTATTAGTTTTGTAGTAATCTACCCTGCATACTCCTGTTCCATCTCAGATACTACTACTGAAATCAGATTATTATTCCATTTCTTGTTCAGACACTAATTTAATAATAAGTATTGAATTAAAACAAATACAAATTACAAACAAATTAAAACAATTTTTGGTAATTTTTTATTTTATAAAAGTAAAGTCTTTACTGTGCTTTTTTTGTGTTTGCTTTATTACTATTTTTTAAAATGGGTAAAGGCTATGCTTACAAATCTGTATGTAAATGTTATAGACAGTTTCTTTTTAATAAAATGTCGGTAACAGATTCTTTATTTTTTAGTTGCAGCATTGTTCTTAATGTCTTTTTTAAAGCAGAAGGATCTAATATTGGCTTTTATGCATATACCGATATTTCATAAGAGTTTTGTGAATGTATATGAATATGAAAATCTGTTTTAATAAACAATCAATTACAAAAAAGTTATTGTTTTAATGCATAAATCACAGAAGTAATTTTACTATTTATACAATAGTCAATATTTGACTTCCAGAAGAATATTTTATCTTTTTAAAGTAATAAAACGTTTGTTTTTATTGTTATTATACATAAAATTGAAATTGTGTCTCTCCTGCTTAATATCACACCGTCTGATATTTGTTTTTTGTTTGTTCATAAATTATTGAAGCTGTAAGAATAGGCATAGATCATTAATGTTATTGTTAGCCATTAAATAGCATGTTACCATTTTATTAATCAATATGTGTTATTTATTTTCTTTTATATTGTAAAACACAAAATATACTATAACTGCGGTTATATTTTGTACAGTTTGAGGTTTACCGCCAGCTATCACAAGAGACAGGTCACTGCGTAACCAGCAAACTGCGGCTCTACCACTCACCTTCCCGTCGCTCCCGAGGTGTCTGGCACCTTCAGTACTCAGAGTGGGGTGACCAGGGCTGCCCTAACACTGTATCACACTTTCTTGGTCAGTCCTAACCTCCTCTAAAAGTTGGAGAACATTCAAACTGTAGTATATTTAAGAATAGAGGTAAAATTGTTGTTCCGACAGTGTCAATTTTAAGGAAATTTTCTCCAAACTGTTATTAAAATAACGTTAGGTTCTTGTTTTTCTTTCAGGATTTCTGGAAGAAGTGAGTTCTGTGCGACAACACACGGTAACAGAAATCCCAGCCGGACACAACCGCAACCCTCCAGTGCTGGTCCACTGTTCCACTGGAATTGGACCGTCAGCTGTCACCATCCTCAGTGACCTCCTCCTCTACTCTCTCGACCACAATCAGGTTCAGTTATTTTACAATCAAACCGCTTTCAAATCTTTTTATATTTTAGGGTTCAAACCTTTAATTCAGGAAGTCAATAAAGATATAATAACTAAGTGATTTGTCACCAAGGGGAAGGTTAGATTTTAATGCCTGTCTCAATTTTGTTTAATTCTCCGCTTTATATCCCATTCCCCTCATTTGAAATCAGTTCATAAATATTCATCATCTTCCATTTATTTATTTTTATTTTATTAAAGATTTTTATTCACTTGCCTGCTTCTAGAGCAGCTCACACCAGAATAGTCCTATAACATGAGCCAGTGTTGTCATATCGCTGCTGAACATCAGCTGTTCTCTTTTGTTCATCAGTAATTTTTCATATGCGTGAAACTGACAACATGTAGAAGAGGGATTAAAATGCAACAGTTACCATTGGACTATTTTGATCCGCTCTTCTCTAATAGAGTTCAGAAAGGACAAGAGGTCTTTTATAATGTATTAATTTATGCTGTATAAATAATACACTTTGGTTTTTATTATTTTATATACATTTTTCATTCTTAATTTTTACAATAACTAGGAATTGATAAAATAAAGACTATGACTGTTCATTTTGTTGTCCTAGATATGACATTTAACCACCTCTTCTTTCCTAATCCCTATCCTCATTGCTACATATCCCCACCTGACTGTTCCACCTCTCACACACTGAGGTGTCCCAGTCCTTCTGTGAGTGTACCTTGGCTGATGTGTGCATGCATTGCCGAGGTGTCAGTCTAAGGCAAGTCCCTTGCTGATTAACAGAGCAACTAATGTAGCAGATGAACAGCTAACTGTGGGATAGACTGTGCTGGCAGAACGGCCAATAGTAAATCTGTAGGGAGCTGCTTTAATCCAAGCTAGAACGGATAGAACCAAGTAAATCTCCGCTCCTGGGCATATTCAGCTTACTCCACCCTCTGGAATCCATCAAGAGCAGGCTGTAGTGAAAAGACCTTGAATTTTATTCCAAAAGAATAATCTTAAACTTCAAACACTTTTACACGCTTATTTTTGTTATAGAATTATGGGAGGAGTCTCCTTTTAAAGAAATTATTATGCCTCCAAACACATTTTAGTTTTATTAAGACATAAAGTGATACTTTTAGAACATTCAAATGATAAAAACAACAAAGTTTGAGATTCTTTTTCTGAGTGAGTAAAAAAAAATTTTAACATTTTTGTTTTTTGGGCACCAGTCCAGCCGGCTCTTAAGACAGAATACCTTCTTCTTTCAGTGTATCCTGACTTTCAAATTCTTTAAGATATTCTAGATTTCAAGTTTTGGACACTAGTAAAGAATGGAACAGAAATAATTATAATACGGAAAGAAGGCCATAATGAAGAGACATATCACCTTTAATCTTCTGTGTTCACTGGAAAGGAAAACAAATATTGAGCAGCTTCTCAAATTATGTCATATCTGAAAGAGAAGAAAGTGATTAAGACTATAATTTAAGTTTTGTCAGTTTATAACGTGTCATACATTGTATTTAGCCTCACTTTGAAAAGCTGTCACTCAGCATATTATATTAAACCAAATATATGCTAATAAAATACATCTGCTTATACATGTGAGTTGAAAGGGGCTGACCTGTAACGTGGTTGGCTATAGCCAGAGACCAATAATAGAAGTAGACTGCCGATCCTTACGGGAGAAGTTTGTTGACTGAGTCTCAGCCAAGTTGTCGTAGTGTTGACAACCCACACTAGAATGCCCTGCGCTGTGCCATTCTCTCTACACTACACCTCCTTGCTCTACCCGCCCCATCATAACTTGTTTACAGAATATTAAATTTCAACATTTATACTTCTATTATTTATCTCTGCTATAGCTTAGCTGATTAATGACCAATATGACAAAACAGTGATCAATACGGGCTGCAAGCTTTTTCAATTTTAAACATCTGAAATCTGTTCAAGATGTTTATTTATAAGTTATTTTTCCTATTTTATAAATAAAAATAATAAGAAAAGAAAAGTTGTTTAGTGATCAATTATAGCAGTTGTCTTAATCCTCTGACAATGTATTATGTTATAAAACAAATATTTTGTTAATGAGATCAGCAAGACATTTTAGATGTAAATAATTAATGTTTTGTTTTGGCAGGAAGTAGATATCCCACGTGTAGTCTCCTTACTACGTCATCAGCGCACAATGATGGTTCAGTCCGTAGCTCAGTACAGGTTTGTCCACACGTTGCTCATCTATTACCTCAAGAACTCCAGATTGATCTAATCTGGCCTGTCCAGACTTCACCTAGTCTTCCATCCTATGGCTGTGTAAAGGCACTTGACGCCTTATCATACCAAACGTCTCCGAGCAGTGACTCACAGCATTTATAGTATTATAGTTCAAGACCAAAACAAACAATACGTGTTTAGTGCCTTCAGTTCTGTTATTATAACTGTTATTAATTATATTTAAAGACTGAAGGGTGTCTTCTAATTGTTACTAATTTATACTGTAGCTGTAATTTCAATCATATTATTGTATTTTAACTTGTCACAAAAGCGCCTTAATATCATATATCTTATTCACCTATTTAATATTGTTAATTGTCTTAGGAATTTCTAAAATCATCCTTATACTAAAAAAATGTTTCAAGCTTTGTTTACATCTGCGTAAATATTGTTTGTAATTACAGTACATATTTTTGTAATAAGTTAATGGAGTGTATATATAATATTTATTACAATTGCATGAATCAGATTGAATGATCATTATAAGAACATATTGTGATCATCACTTCCAAGAATTTGCTAGACATTGATATATTTTATTTAAAAAAAGGAAATGGCATTCATTTTAAACTATTATTATTATTTACACATTTCCTTTGTCATTTGACTATTTTAGGATACCACCAATAATGTATTTATAAATAATTGTCAGTAATTCTACTTTCTTCTGTTGTTTTCTCCATTTTTGATGGCAATAAGGCAATTGGAAAATTTTATAAAATTTTAAGTTTAAATTAGTATTGTCAAAAAAATTAAATTGTTTGACTTTATGTCTCCGAATATTGATACAATCATCAAAACATATTGATTTTTTTACTAAATTTGTTGTTTATGCAATTGAGTTCTTATGAACTATAAAATTACTGTTTCAGGCACTACATTTTATTAACTGAATTACTAATAAAATTAAATTAACATTTAAAACTAATTCTAAATTATTGTTTTAGAGTTCAGTGAATCAATCTCATCACCATATATTAACTACTAAATACTTGGTATTCAAACAGTGGATTTCAACTTTACACAAACAGGATATTAAAAACAAATGGTATAAAATATCTAATAAAGGACCCAGCGTAAATCGCTTGATGTCATATATATGTATATACCAGTAATAAATATATAATAATATATATATATATATATATATATATTATATATATATATATATATATATATATTGCACAGATTCATTAAAAATTAATAGTGGTCTGTTGAGTGATGCAAAAGTTTTTACATTTTATTATGTTGCAAAGCAATGCTATGAAGTACTTTTTCAAAACGGGAACTTCAGAAACCAGCTGTATCTGATGTGATGTTATTTTCTGATAACAATGCTGCAAGCACGTTCTCACAGCAGGAACTTCAAAATCTGCTTTTCAGCTGTGATTGATGTAATGTTATTTTTTACAATTCTGTATAGCAATGCTGCAAGTACTTTTTCATACCAGGAAACATATAGCTCTGAGTCCCAGGATAACTACTTTCCAGAGGTTTTTTTTTATTACTTCTACATCGAAGTTCAATCTCCTAGTTACATTCTATTTTCATGTCCTTCAAGGAAATTTCCTTAGGTCTTTATTTCACCTCCTTTTCACTGTCATATATTTCCTTTCTAAGGAGAAGTTTGTGAAATCACCAATTGGAATTATACAACGTGTGTGGTACATAGGGGTCGTAAGTGTCACATACATAACAGCAATATATAGTCTCTAATTATTACAAATAATCATTTTTCGTCTTTGTATGCTTGCAATACAACACTTAAAGCTGCTTAATAGAGATGTATATTATTTGAATTAAGAAATTTAAAAGATTATTGGAGAACAAAATGTAGAGAACTTTTAATGAAAAAGGTTTAACGTATTCACTGCGAGAAATGTGGCAACGTACAGATATAAAATGCGGTGATATCCAAAGAGCTAATTGAAGATGGCCAGAAACCCTTGTTGACTGGATGACGTTACTTTTGGGGCTGGAATTCCAGCCACCAACACTGGTAAGGGTCCTTACTCAAAAGCTGGTTTTTCAGAACCCATCCCCATTGGCACTCGCAAATAGATTAATGTTTATTTTTTAACATTTATTTAAAATTTTACCCTCTCCCTCTCCAACACAATATCCACTCTCGTATAATACTCAAAAATGTAATCATCAGATCTGTCTGAAATTGAAATGGATTCTTCCCTGTCAGATAACAAGTGTTCAATGAGTTCAATATCCTCCTCCTTTTGACTTCAGTTACTTATGCAAAGTCACGTTACAGCAAACAAAACACACAGCAGTGAAAATGAACTAAGATGGCGATCCGAGAATGCTTTGTGCAAAAAGAAACAATGCACTAAATGGAATAAACAGTACAACCTTCTCCATCAATTATTGTGCACACACTGAGGCAATAAATAAGTCAGGGTGAACCAGGACCTGGATTTCCAGCAGGTCGCAAAGTGCATTAGAATTGTAGGGTTTGTAATAATTCCAGTCTCCTACACCGAATATGTTAAAAGAATTAAATATTAAATTACAATGTTACACGATTTTTCACAACTTTGATTCATTCTACATAGACTAAAGTCTTTGGCTAGTACACATTTTTACAACTATAATAATCTTTTTTATACAAATAAATTAATTTGTGTAAAAATAACTTTTATATTACCAATTTGCCAGTGAAAACAACGGGAGAAAGTCTTGAGTTGTAGATTGTTAATGTAGTCAGGCTACTCTTTTTATAAAAATAGTTGATCATTGCCTGTGAAATATAAAATTATAAGATGCCTTAGAATATGTGCCTGCATATATGAGTTAACCTAATAAATTTTATATATCAGTAATGTCATTTTCAAATAAGAAATATATAATAACATCCTTTAAAATGTATATCTGTGGGATAATTCCTGTTTTGATTATAAAACAAAATGACAATTAAAAAAATATCAGTGGGCACTGTGACAAGAAAAGAGAAATTCTAGACGTCAACTAATGATAGTTCAGTATTTTTAATTCAGTACTCATGGCAAAACTATAACAGACATTTGTAATAGTATGCGTCTTAATTTTAGAGTATTTTTTTTATAATTTTAATACCAAAAAGGAATATCAAAATTATTACCTGAGTAGGTAATTTATCACCTAATTTATCATTTAATTATATTAGATGTCTTATTGATAATTTTTATATATTGTAATATTTTTTGTGCTCATTTTGGTTTGATAATTAGGTTTCAAAAGTATAGTTTTAAGCTACTTTTGAGTTATATCCTCAATTAGAATATTTTGAGTGTGTATTAATATTTTAGAAAGTTTTAAAGTAAGTAACCCATGACTGAAATGCAATCTAAACCATATATATTATACATGACATCTAAAATTAACAATTACAAGATTTATCTTTATAATTTTATTAAAGAAATGTGTTATAAATATACCAAATTGATTTTATGAAGAATGATACCAAAAAGTTTCTGATTTTTGAAAACATTTGTATAAGTATAACATGTAGAGTTGCAAATACATTCTCTTAATAGGTAATTATATAGTCAGAAAAAATCTAATATATGTTTCTATACTTCTCTATGCAAACGCTACTTGATCAGTCGAGCACTGACATCTGGAATGGTTTATCATCAACACTAAAAAATATACTTGATAAGCTATACCAGTGTTATTTTTCTGTTAGGAATCAGACAGGCCTAAATTCTTTTGCTATGCCAATTTCACAGTTCACTTATTTCAACAGTACAGCATTATAACCTGTGAAAGCTTATAGGCAAGCCATTGCAGTTCAGTGTGTCATCACGTTTAATATTGTTGTAGTATTAACTGTTGAGTGTGCCAAAGGGTAGCAACATGAGAGCACACTTTTTCTGCTTGGTCCCAAGATGAGGGAGCACAGCATTTGTCATGTCTATCACCAAGAATTAATGTTTATTGTGACATCTGGCAGAGCTTTGACATTTTTCTCTGTTGTCACTATACAAATCCTCAATCTGTATGTTGATGGTGATCTAGCACTAATGCGTACATCTATGTTACATATAAAATATACACTCCTGTTACTAGCAAAATACACACTTGGGTGCGGTCGTCATAATTCATGGCATTTCACGGGCACTTGCGAAAGTATTAATACAGAGTTCAGTGACTTTAATACTGAGTTGCTCTCAACTCAATTATATTTGTCTGTCAAACATTTCTAATCTAGCGTATTGTCTTTGAAATATAATCGTTTTAAAGCTTATATGCCTAGATAAAACTGTGCTTAAAAGTAAACAATTTGGTGCTGAATGTATATTGCCATTGCTTTCATTTTAAACATTGATTAGGTTTTTATAAAGATCTACTTAGAATTTAGCATAGTTTATGTATATCATTAAAATCTAACTTTACAAGTCTATTACAAAATAGAATGAGTTTCAGAATATCAAGATTGTTAAAGTTAAGGTAATTCATTGATTGTTATTATTAAATATTAGGTTGTTACAAAAGTTCTCAGGGTTTAATAAATAAAGTTCAAAATGGTATATCTTCAGTAATACTGATTCGATTTAACTAAAATAAGCATCGTCAGAATCACCACAGTTTTACCAATGTTTTAGAAGCCAATCAATTCAGCCAGTGGAAATATTTGGTGCTCAGAATTTGATGTAGTATACGAAATTTGTTTTTGCCTTGTCTCAATTAGTGAAAGTTCTACCAGTGAGAAAGTTAGAGTGCTTGAAAAGGTGAAAGTCGGTTAGCTAGAGGTCTGGGGAGTATGATGGGTGAGGCAGAACTTCGACCTTTCAATTGGTTTAACTTTTGGACAGTGATTTGTGGATACAGACAATGTCGTGAAGCAATATTGGACCTCTTCTCTTGACGCAATTTTCGATAAATTTCGTTAATTTCCATCACATAAAAACTCCGCTGTGATTGTTGGCCAGGTTACAAAAATTGTAGTGGATCACGTCAGTTGCGTACATGGATAATGTAATCATAGTCTTCTTTTGTTGTGTTTTCACCTTTGGTAAGTGCCTGAGGGGTACAGTAACACAAAACCCTGAGAACTTCCATGCCAATCTAATAAAACTTATATTACTCATATAACATTGTAGGTACCGCGCAAAACCCACTGGGAGCTCTTGTGCAATAAAATTCAACAGTAATAATTCTGTGTGATTCATTTTAAGTAATTTTACTAGTTTAGATTCTTACAGATAATCTGTGGAAATATTTTAATGGTATTTTAACTGTCACTATTTTACCAATGTTCATGTTTTAATTAATTTGATTTTGCTATGTCTAAAAGTAGTGAAGTTTAATTTTCTTTGGTTGTGTTCTTTTTCTGATCTCATATTATTGTAATTGTTATTTGTACTTAATTGGTAATTTATTGGTTTTTATTTTGATTATGTATAATAATACTCTCTAATGTACTTGATATTATGATGGCTGCTTGATATTGTTTTATTATTATTTTTTAATGTTGTTAGAAAATTGTGTAATTTTTGTTATTTGTGTATTAGTTTTATTTGCTTTTTGTAAATTGTGTATTTTGTGTAAAAGTCTTAACGTAACCAAAATTATTGTTTAATAAATAAAAGTTTTGCAGCCTGAATAGTAGTAATTATTTGTTTTGTCTGTAATATTCTTAAACATGATTAACAAGAGCCTTAACTCTTTGATGGTCAGAAAACCTAGTATAGTAAAAATACTAGTAATTTTGTTTTAACCTTAGAGGTAATGTTTCTTATTTTTCCATAATGCTAGTTACACCCTTGAGTAATGAAGAGATAAAACTACCAAGATATTTAGTGGGAGTAGGGATGGAGTACAGGGGCACTGCGGTTGCAAATGTTGCATTCAGGCACTTTTAGATTTATTTGGTTTAGAATAAAATACAAAGTTGCACCCATAGAAAGTTTTCAGAATTTTGTTGGCAGTGGATAGTTTTAACCACTTTTAAACTAATTTTGACTATAGGGTATTAATCTCTCTGTTAGATATTTCTATAAACTTACAAATGCACATTTTAGTAATATATACATTATTTTTACTTCCCCAGGCACATTTCGAAAATTTTAATCTAAAAAAGTTATGTACAGATGTTTATAGAATAGTTTTGATAGATACTAATGCTGAAAGATAAAGGTCGGCCCATTATTATTTAATATTAATACCTGCAGTGGATTTATAAATTATTATTTAACTGTCAATGTAATTTAATTAATACAATACAGTAACTTATTGTAATAAAATAAGTTATATGTAGCCTATTTTATGTAATTGGATTACAATATGAAATCAAATTGAGGTTACTTAAAATGTTACAAACATGAAAATATTTAGTAATAATGTTCACAAAAAAATGTAAATTTAATTATAACAAACTATTAAAGCCCTCATGTAAACTTCAAGCTAAGGTTTGATTACTTGCATAATTTATAAGTTTTGCACTAGGTTGCGAGATCTGCCTTTGCCCTTTGTTTAAATAATTAATTATGGGGAAGGAAACAGGATCGTCTTCAGATATTTGCCATCATTCAGTAATACTAGAAATCAGTAACTCTTATGTTTTAAGATGTGCATTCTGATTACATGCTCGGGTGGATAACTAACCAAACACATAACTACAATCTAGGATAAAACATCAAACATCATAACATCAAATTTTTTTATATTTATCTTTGTTTGGTTTTTTAATTCAACCATGCATTATTGTACACAAATCAAATATAGACATCCTTTTATTCTGAAATACATATTGAAATTTATTAATACTCATACAGGTGATCGAGTCAAGATGTTGAATGTGTCACGTGATTTTGAATTTGTGTGAACAAAAATGCCACCTGCTTTGGTGTGCTGCAAATAACAGTGACAGTAGTACTGTTAAACCTACTTGTAGATGCTGTATTCAAATCATTTAGTTTATTCTGGATATTATTTTTTAACACTGTTATAAAATGTAATGTAATGAACAAAATTGTGAATGTGTGCATGTAAGATATTTGAAATTGACTTTCCTTGACATGTGTTACAGTATATTTACAAAAGCTGAAAGAATAAATCACCATTCGCTCCATGACTAAAATTTGAGGAAACAAGTAAGTGCAGCGAACTCATGGCCATGGCCAATGGAATGAAAAGTGCTATTTTGTTATGACAGATTGTGGAGAGTGCGAGTCTGTTTTGTAATGATGAGGGATACGAATAGGTATATAAAAATTAATATAATTCCTCGACTGAACCAAGAAAATGCGATGATGTAGGGAATAAGTATTGGAGTGCTAGAACACATACTATAAGATGATATAGGGACTAGAGATTGGAAAGCAAGAACATACACTAAAGGATGATATAGGGAAAAAAAGTGGAAACCAAGACCATAAACAATAGGCTGATATAGGGAATATTGGAAAGCAAGAACATACGCTGTATTGTATCAGGTTTATAGACATTGATACTTTCTAAGAACGAATACTGAGAGTACAAACAAAGATATCGAGAAGGTTGCATGTAAGGTAGGCATACATGTCCTTTTAGAAAATGAAACCAATTTTAAATTAAGTATGTAATATTTGTATGTGTGTGCTTTTGTAACACAAAAACTACGAAGTACTATTGTGTTGAAATTTTTTGTCAATATTGAAATAATAGGTGAACTCAAATATGCCTACTTGCGGTCAAATTTATAGGGCTTGTCATATTATATCACAAGCTTTTTCATTAATTAAGCTAAAGATTCCGGCTTTAGGATTTCTCTACACTGCACTAAGTATTATCAAAGTTGTTGAAGCTCTTTAATTAAATATGGAATTTTGTTCCAAAATGTGAAATTTATCTTTAGTACATATAAAAACTATTTCACTCCTCAACTTCAGGGCTCCAAAATATGGATCTTTCATCTTAAAAAGTTTAATTATTATTGTATTGGTTTCACCAGATCTTAAGATTAACACAATACTGGTGACGAACGCTGCAGTGACAGTCTATCACTCTCAATCGGTGACAGTCACTGTAGTGATGTTCAAACATCACTGCGAAAAAGCCACTTTACAAAGTAACTATAATGCTTTTTGATGAAAGTAATGGTAGCATTCGCTATGGTGACATTTTACAGGCTCGTTATAGACTTACATTTGACTTTTTTATCTTAATAAAAGTGAAAAACAAGACTTTCAATAACTGATAAGGATCATTCAGAGAATTAGTGTGGTTTCACACGAGCCATAAAATGACAACGAAACTCTGGGAAACTCTATTGGCTTCGTGGGTTCCTTTCAAACAGCAAACGCACATTTTGGCGTTGTACTGTGTTTCAAGTTCCCCGCCTTATATAGCAGTCGTCTCTTGATGAAACAACATGGATGAAGAAGAATGTTTATTTTTTATAATTCTTCGACATACTATAAGGCGACACAGAAGAGTACTATACAGTTTTAGATTAATTCTATCTTGAGTTCCAGATTTATATAAAGTCAGTTCAACTAAAACAACAGTAATCATAATCTCAAAAGATACATTTTATGATTCATTATGATACAGTTAAAACTGATTATTTGCCAGTACGTAACACCCCTTCACCCAAAAGACGGTAGCTTAGTAATTTAGTCACAGAATTGATTCTAGCACTTAACACTAGAGCTTAAGGAAATTGAAAATCAATTTTTTTACATATTACTGTCCGAAAGATCATTTAACAAACTTTTGAGCCTGAATAGGAATGGCGTAACAGGCTTACAAACATTTGTCTGCTTATCAACCCTAAAGATTAAGTGTCATTCTGAGGCAAGAAAAAAACATTTTTAAGAGTCATAATAATTTTAAAGGTGATGTTAGTTAAATTATTTTTGCAGTGTTAAGGTGTGCACACTTTTTCAGAAAGTATTCATAAATATAAAAAGAATGATATATTTTTACACAATGATGAGTTCTTTGGACAAATGAGGCATAATTTTGTCACGTTTACAGAAAATCCACTTCCATTTATTTTTTTTTATTTACTAATCATAGCTCCCTGATGTTATTTGTATACGGCTGGCTCTCTTGATTTAAATTATTTCAAAATGATTCAGACAGCTTTTTAAAGCTTAAAGTAACCTTTATGATTGTATTTAGCACAACTATTCCAGTGTCTTACTCCATAAGCAAAATGTGAATATATAAAACCAAATTAGGCCATCTGCAAAACTTGAGGGGTAAACAGTTTAGCTAAGTTACGTAAGGCTTATATGTCTGAAGTAAGTAGAAAATACAATGTCAATGTTAAATCCAGGTTAAAATACTATCTAAGTATATTCCCAGATTTTGTTGAGTCTGCATCCTGTGAGAGAGCGCGATTTACCTTGACAATAGGATGATTTCCATTTTTTGCAACAACAAACAGTGTTTATTTTAAGTTTACATCACATAAAGTTGACTGCAATTAACAATTTATTTCCAACTCCTCTTTAGTAGAAGGTTTAAAATGAGAATATGTCTTGGGGATAACATGCACCTACTTACAGCATGCAGTGCAGTTACTTTTAGGGTTTGCTGCGTTGCATGTAACATCATGGACCTAAGCACAAGAAAAGTGACAGCGTAAATAACCGTATCTTACACAAGCAGTCGAACCTTTCTCAGTATGTGTTTATAGTTGTATAATTGTAAATTCCTATTTTAATTTATTTCAATATGTTACTACTTCAGAAAACATTTTGTTAATAAATTTAATTAACTGAAATATTTCATTTTATACTTTAATAAAATTGAATATAATTAGCGTATGTCATTATTAAAATTATGTTGTCATTCATTGGTGATTATTCAACTCATGGCTGACAATTTTTACACACGCATACACACACAATTAATCAACCCGAGCAACAGTTTTATTTCTTATGTGTATTTCCAGAAGTTCTAAAACCCCTCCACTAAAATCTCTAATTTATCTCGGGTCAGTTGTCTAGTAATTTGAACTTGGGTGACAGAAATGACCAAGTACAAAATAATGTTATCACAGAAAGTGCGGGCTTTCTGCTATAGTGGTATCATGCTCGCCCTGAAAATGAGAGATCGGATTCAAGCTACGGATGCGTCTGCAAAGTATAAGTAATGTTTTTAGTCAATAAAGATTTGTTTAATTTAATTATATACAAACTTCGTGAGTACTAAAAGTCGTGTGGGGCAGGTATTGGTCGTATGATTACATGTTAGTTTTGTTTCAGATTGTTTGTAAACACGTGTGACTGAAACACCTAATATACAAAATATTTTTATTTTAATATTATTTTTAAAGTAAGGGGTATTGTAATGCAATGGTAGCATGATCGCCCAGCAGGTGATACATACGGATTCGGGCACCGGCGCGCGGCGGAGCGAGTATTTTTTTGAATCAACCTTTTGAAATCAAATTAGATTATTACTAATTGTATGTATGTATTAATACATGGTAACATATAGTGTGTATCCATATTATATACGAAAGAGTATTTTCTTTTGGTTTCGTTGGTCACTGATATCAGTTGCCAGCTGTCTGCTGATTGTCAACTCACATTCTTAAATTATATTTAATTTTAAATGTTTTCGTTTTGTTATTGAATTAAGTTTTCTTGACAATTTTTAAAATTCGGTATAGTATAGAAAATATTTAGTTCAAATACTAAATTTATATTACTCGATCTTATAATTTTTAACACTGATTTGTTTCTTGCGGCTTTTGACCTGTCAAATCTCAATCCATTCAAATCCACTCGTCGTCAGCAAGAGTCGGAGCAGTTCGTGGGTTGTGTCGTGTCGCCATCTTACGTTGTGGAGTTCGTAGTGAATGATTGTTAAATGTCTTATGGTTTTATTTAGTGTCGAAATTTTTGTAGATTAGTGGTGTTAATAGTGTGTATGCTCCAGCCTAGAAGAACACTTCAATATAAACAATGGCGGGGCAAACTATGACGGACCGATTATTGGCTGCAAGGCACAGTATAGCCGGCCAAGGATTAGCCAAATCAGTGTGCAAATCAACTACAGAAGAACTTATAGGACCGAAAAAGAAGCACTTAGATTGTGAGTAGTAATAATTGAATATACCTACGCATTTTATCAACAATCACCACAGAATTTTCTGACCTTAAAATGATTAGGAAATGCCATTAAAATGATAAATAGCTGTCCTCCTCCAAAACCTGACCTGTCTGTTCATGATGATTTACAAGTAAAAATAATTAGAAACCTACATTAATTCTTTAACATATCAGTTACAGTATTTTATAACTTTGAAAGCATATTAAATAACATAGTAGGCCTATTTTTACCATTTTATTTTTCAAGACCTGTTGCAAATTCCATTTGGCTCAACTGAATTAGATTTTTAAGCAATAAGCTTTCTTTGCAACTCTTATCTTTTTGTTCTGATTTTAGAATCCTCAATGAAAGAAGGTTAACTTGTTATCAAGTTGAGGATTATGAAATGTAGTATAATTTTGTCTTAATCATTTAATCATGCTTTAAACTATCAGAATGACAGCCCTAATTAACTTCAGAATAAGTTAATTACGTGAGACTGAATTTAGAATCACTACACATGATTTGGTTATTTACTTTAAACACATAAGAGACTTCTAACAATTTCGTATAACAGTAGGCTACCTCTGTAATTTCCACAACCAAATTTCCATTACCCTGATCTTACGGCAGATAAAAGAAACACTCCAGATAGTATCTATTCAAGCACAGATCATGTAAGTGCTCGTAAATGTTAAATATTAAACTACTGGAACCAACAGATATAAATTACCACAAGCGCACAACTGCAGCAGAAGTGGCAGTGTAATAATGCAGTTATTGGCAGCTATGAGAGTTATCTGCATTATCTGATCTAAACTGGCTCTGCGATACCTGCTTACATCCGGTGGTGACCTTAACTAGTGCTTCTTGAGTACAACAATGCAGACACAACTATAATCAAAACTTACAGTATTGTTTCCTCCCCCCCAAAAAACCATGCATATTTAATATATAACATATATAACAAGTAGGCTACCCAAAAATATTTTTTTCTCTCAATTTACTTAAGGGGGGTTTTTAAGCCTCTCTTAGTAAATTGGGAAGTTAAAAAATTCCTGGCTACTTTTCCTAAAAATATACATTGAAACACATTTTAGAAAAATTTGGTTGAAATCGGACAACTTTTATAAAAGTGGGTTATGGTACCCTCCCTAAGGAGAGGAAGAGTGGGGGTTGAATGTAGATAATATATTTACTATTAGCAGTAGGAACAATCCTGCAAAATGTCAAAAAGATTGGACTGTGGCAAATAGCCTAACCCCCAGAGTCTAGGGTCACTATCATATCTTCTAGAATTTGAATCTGTTACTGTTAAGACACTATCTTAAGGTTTTGTGTTAATTATCTTCAATTACTGTGTCAACTTCAATTTCTTAAATATTGAAATATATAGTTACAAAATTAACATATTTATTGACATTTGTGTTGAAAACGTGTCTGAAGGATGTTAACCTATAAATAAATCACATAATATAGTTCTCTGTAACAATCTACTGTTTTTATTGCAGGATATTTAAGTTATAGGATCACTTCAATTTTGTTACTCTTTAAATATATCACAAAGAGCATTTAAAATTAGAGATCATTAGGCTACATAGAAAGAGAAATGCTAAAAAATATTGAATGAACTTAACATAGTAAAGTAATAATCTGTCCCCTAGCCTATGTACTATTTGTTATTACGTGATATAAGTAAGTAAGTAGCCTACGTACCATATTTATTTTAATTAGAAAAAAATAAATTTAACATTTAAAAGCCACTTTTAGCTTGTATTTAAGTACTAGGTACCTCGAGCTATATTTTTCTTTCCCCACCATAAGTGAGGTGTGGTGGCCCCTACTTGATGGCCATAGGCATTTTCTGATTGATAATTTCTTGTTCAACGTGAATTAAGCTTATGAAAGTACAAATCAGAAATGCCCCCATGGCCATTATTGCTGACTTAAGTTCCGCCCATCCCAATTATCTGCCAGGAGAGGAAAAAAACATCTCGAGCTAGTACCTAAAAATTCAAGTTCAGATTACGTAAGCACTCGTAAAGGTTAAATTACATTTTTTCGATCTGATACTACTTGCACACCGTTATAATAATAATAACAAACAATTGACAGAGACAGATGATTAAATTCTTTGGTTCATTTTATGGTTGTGGTATATTTTATTCTGTCTTTCCGACACCTCATTCTGTCTCAAATGTAATTAAAAACATTTAATTCACTGGTAATATGTTTTAATACAGTATTAAAGGAATTAAAGTTAATTAAATAAGTTTGGCAAATTATATACCTGTTTTGCATTTGTGGTTATCAGTGCACGGAACATGAAGAGTAACTTGTAGTGATGGTCAGGGCTGTAGTGGCTTCAGTGTACCTAATTCTTTTATTTTCTTTTTTGTTTGTATGGAGAGGCTGATCCCCTTTTAAGCCTTATTCTGTCTGTCCTCATGGGCCATTGGCCTGTGCGAGGATCTTATCAAACAGAATAAGGGGGAGAGTCGATACAGTACAAGATCAATGGTACTGATTAAAAGTGCAATGGTCACAGACGAGATTTGAACCTGCGTTATCTCTTACTCAGACCCAAAGTCCAACGACCATCGGCACTCCCATCGACCAAACTTCTAGACCAATAGTTTTCCTTTCTGGAAATATTATATATTTTCATGGGCTTTTCAACAGTTTAATTGTTTTCCGTTTGCTTTCCTATTCATGTTTTAAACATTTTCAATTTGAAAGATTAAAAAATAATGTGAAGTGGGTACAGCATAGTAAATATTTACCTCAGATTTCAATTTGAACTCTTAAATATCTACTAGAAAAAATAATATTCGCTAGCAACTTTCTGGGAGGATACTAGGTGTCCAATTAGTAGAGCAGTGAACAAATTTAAACTGAGGGTATACATTTTATACAGACTATAGCCTATATAAACTCAATATTTGTAGAGAAAATAATAGCTTTTTGGATGATACTGGATGCCCCACAACTGGAGCGATGAACATATATAGAAGTTTAAGCAAACTTAACCTCATTTTGTAAGTGGCAACCATAGTCATATTTTGCATTTTCTTGTTGTAATTATTGAATATCTTAATTTGTATACAACTTGACAGTGAGACGTAAACCGGCCTGGCATTAATCCTTAGTCTGTAGTAACCAAAGTGCTGCAAGTCCTAACTTTAAAACTTCTATTTTATATAAATGTTTTCTTCCATCCATGGCAATATGTTAGAATCATGCCATCATTCATCATACTTAATTCGGAAATATAGCTTAGTTGTTTAAATTCATCTGAATTAATACTGTAGATAATCACCAACACAGTTAAAAATCTGACCTATTAGGATAGTTTTAATTGGTAATGCCTCTGCATTAGTTTTAGACAAATATAACTCGTTTCAGTTTGTGTGAAAAAATTCAAGATTTTTTTATTTGCATACATTCCTTTTTTCAGGTGTGGTAGGTGAAGTTTTAGGTTTGGTAGGTGTTGGATATTTTAGGTTATGGTGTACAATAAAGTATATATTCTTGTATGAACAGTAGGCTACACACTTGGAACTGTAAGTATTCCAAGCTGGGGAAATGTATTCATGTAGGTAACTTATATTTAGTGTTAAGCTGTTAGCTATTAGTTACATTTAAATAGTGAAAAGCTCTGTGTAGATCCGCTGGATGTCCATCTTGTTGTTACAATATTATTCTCGTCTCTTAGTCTTAATTCTCTCAAATTAATGTTAAGTACTGGTAGCCATTTTGGTTTAGCCCCATACCTTTACAAACTTATTTTATTCATAGTATCATGAGAATATTTCATTTAAATGGTTATTTAAGAATAAAAAATCACATTTTGAAACATTTAAAAGTTATTTGACTGCATTTTTACAAGCAAAAATTTGAAGTGTTTGGATGCAAATTAATAAATGTTTAAAAATTAAACCTTCCACAGTTGTAGAACCAATAAAAGCATAGTATTTGAAATTTAACTCTGTTATTGTTGGTAAATCTCAAGGCTGTTTCACTGCAGCTAAAAGAAAGATGAGGATATGAGTATAGGTTTTGGCCATACAGTAAATGCAATTACTATGTGGTTATAGCTGTCACAATTCTGAATTTTTTAATTAATTGATAAGAGGTTTGAGGAAGATTAATTACAGTAATTATTGTTCTTTTTTGGAGGAAATTGATTTCTAATAGTTTTCTATTGCTATTCCAGACTTTTGTCCATGTTTTCCTGTGCCCCATAGAATGAAAAGAGTAAACCTGTTGTATTAAATCTTTAAACGAATAAGATACAATTATTGAGAGATAAACATTTTTTAGCAGGCAACTGGATCATAATACAAAGAAACTTTGATTCACACCACTTTTATTTCTTCAGTCACTCCATCAGAGATTACTTTGACCTTATTATAAGAATTTCTGCCATTTAGTTTTCATTCTCAATAAATAATTCAGAAACCCTTGTTTTTTTAATGTCTGCTTGATTGAATGTTCAAGGATAGTATCCAGTCTTTATCTGCATTTATCATGAGGTTATTGATAGAAAAGCAAAAAGGGCTATGTCATTTAGTTTTTGAAAATTCAAATGATTTATTCAGCCGATCTACAAATTGTGATAGGCTACGTCTAGTGAAAACAACATTCAACTACAAAACTTAGCTGCATGCAATAGTTAAAGTCCGTGCAACAATTAGAGTCCCTGCACCAATAAATTTCCATCAGGTCATGTACAAAAAATATAAATAAAACTGAGCATTCATGCAGGTATTAAAATTACACTAACCAACATAAAAAAAAAAAATAGATTTCCAGTACATACATTTCAGCCATTAGCTTCCAATGTTTTGTTATCACCAAAATTAAATAATTGGAGTCTCAGAACAAATTCCTGTAAAACACCAGTTGTGATAAGTTTTTAAAAGATTTCACATTTTTTAATTAGTTTTTACTTGTGCTTCAGAGTGTGTGAAATATGAAGAGTAGGCCTAAAAAATGTAATGATACTCTGTTTCTGATTCCAATTACTACTCGAGTCAAAGTCAAAATAACTGACTACTGTTTTGCCATACTAAACTTTTCTGATCAGATAACTACTACTTTTCTTTTTCTGATTATTACACCTTTATAGTATTTTTATATATTCATAGTTTTCTAGGTACTGCTAGCTTTGTTCGTTTATTGTTTAATGTAGAAATCGTTATTAAATGTGATTATGATTTGTAATTAGCTGAGCAATTATACAATAGACAATTTTCTTTATTTCACATATTCATAGAGAACAGTAGCCTACAATGCGTCAATACATGAGATATGTCTCTTCTACCAGATGTTGATGATGAAATCCAGTTTCACTCTGACTAGGCATGATAATGAGCTTGCTAACAGGATTGAAATTTGGGATGGAACTTTACCTTTATATGTTACATCTGTATTATTGCTACATCAGTATTCATTTATCACCCTTTTGCAAATTAATGGAGTCAAGGCAATTTTTTCATAAAAATGATTTTATTCATATAAACAGAAAAATATTGGTGTGGTGAATCGACAAGGGTTTTGCACTGTCTGAGGAAAAAGTTTTCCCCCCAGAACCATGTTTCAAAAATGCAGAAATCATATGTATTTTATTGTACAACCAATTTCCTAGGCGCCTTCTTTTACATATACCCCTCATAAGATTATCTATGAAAAGTCAGGGGAATTACCCCTGATTATTTTAATAGCTTTATAAACTGTTCTGTGTGAAGAATTTCTTCACCGTTTTATGTGTGTTAAATTCTGTTGGAAAATGCCTGAACCAACAGATAAGTTTTCTGAAACATTGTAATGAATCTAGAACTTACTACTTCATTGTACTTATCTTCATTTATCATTCCATGTACTTCATTTATCATTCAAGTGTATCAGGTAAGAAAAAGGAGACTCAACATCAGTATATTCTTTTTGGGGGTGTTTTACAAACGGAGCAACATGCTTAGGAGAAAACTTATCATAGACATCTTTGCACACAAGTTGCACTCTCACATATTGCACAAGAAAATTATTTTCATCTGAAAACAAAACTTATTTCAAATCTTTCTCAATCCAATGTTTATATTTTCTTGTCTAAAATCATCTCAGTGTATATACATATATATATATATATATATATATATATATATATATATATATATATATATATATATATATTTACACCAAGATATTTATATTCATATATCCTGCCCAAGACCGACAATCACAGTTGATACTGTTGAGAACTTACACTGTAGGATTGTAGTCTAAGGATATTGATTGTAATGCCACTTTCTTTTAAAGAAATGTCTATTGATGGACTCAAATTCCTGAAAAAACAATTAAACAGTGTTTCCTCCTACAAAGAACTACATCAATATTAATTGTCAAATTATATAAAGTATCTGTAATGTTTTTTTTTTTCCTTAATCCATATTGGCTATCCAGTTAAAATTTGGTTATTAGTTTTTTAATTGTTAGTTATCTTAAGTCAACAGTTTTGTTTCACTGATTGATGAGTTTGATGACCCCTTTCAATAAAAAGACAACGAACTGTTAAATGATAAATTTGATTTTCTGTGGCTGCCAAATCTTTCTGAACGTCAAAATTAATCTCGGTTGGATCAATTTTACTTTGTCTTATAAGATAACATCAAGCATAGCAGTAGTTGATCTCTTCCTACCACATTTCCTGACTTTGTGAGGCAAACAAGCCTGAAGTCTTCTTCAACTTGATAACCTTGCTCACAGCACTTTGACTCACACTACACTTTCTAGCAATCTCCCTTTGAGTCAGGGAAGTGTTTTCATTCAATGTTGCAATAGCCTGCCTCTTTCTTGGCATACTATATATAAGATGCTTTCTATACATGCTAGCAAAAAGATAAAAACCTGACCAGATTATAGCAAAATGTACAAAAAGTAGTAAAAACAGAAATAAAATGTCAGAATGCGTGTGAGAAAATAACAGATATTGATTTTAGTAAGTTGTAACAGCTGATAAGAAAATAAAATGTTGCAGTTTGATTGCATTAATTTGCACATCAGTCCATTAGGAATCTATTTCTATTTGTAAATAGTTTATATTTGTCCTATGGCAACCAAGTTGGCAGCAAGAAAAACACATAATAAACAAATTAGCCTACACCAAAATAGCCCAATGGCATTTGAGGGGTATATTTGCCATACCGCTGTTGACTATCAGCTATTCCCTGATGTTGATACAGATCAGTAATGTTTTATCATGTAAAACTGGCAGTCATTGTTGTGTGTAGGGTGTACAATGACACAACCACCATCTGACTATTTTTATGCTCTGCTCTAAAATCAGGAGTGTATTAAAAGGAGCATATTTAAGTGTGAATTACGATCAAGCATAGAACATATAATTGGAAGAACCTATTTCATGTATGCATCATGGAACAAAAAGTAACTGAAAACATATAACTATAAACAAAATGAAACGTAATGTTGAAAAGAATTTAATTGTGTATGATATTGTGGTACATACTTATTGGTTATAGTTCTTTATTAATTTCAATGTAAATAATCCAATAATGCAAATTTTATTTTGTAACTTTTATTTAGCTATTTTGGTGAGTCTGATGATGCTTTCCTTGGATGAGAAAGGCCTCGCAGAAATAAAATCTACATTATTGGATTGTTTGATTTGATCAAAGAAAATATTGTGTATTACAAAATGATGAGATAAAAAAACAAGTTTTCGAACAACCGACATATCTATACATTTATGAAAGATTAATTTTAATACGAAAGGTTAGTGCACAGAATTAAATGATTGAAAACGATAATAAAACCATTGTAAGAAACTTAGATACAGTATAGTGAGAAAAAAGTATCAAATGAGGGATCAAAAAGAAATAAATTATAACAATGAACAAACATTTGAGTTAAATAATGTATGTTAATAACAAAAGACATAAAACAAATATTTAAATTTGATACAATTAAATTAAAATAAGTGAGATGAAGTTGAAGTATAAAATAGTTAATGTGATATACTAAGCTCTATGTGCAACACAGAGTATATTGTGAAGATTAATCTCATGAGGGTTTTCAATCACTTATCAAAACGTTATATGATGAAATTTCTTCGTTGAATAGGTTTGTTTCATACAAATCTTGGAACATTCTAGTTTAACCTGCAATACCATCTTAGCAAGGTAAACAGTCAAAAGGGCTTTATTACTGTGTTATAAAATGCTGACTGGGATTCCTGGTGAAAAATGGGATGAATGGAGCATGGATCTTACATATGATAGTACAAAAGCTTTTACTAACTCACTTTCTTGTCTCTTTCTTTTAGTAAAAATATTTTATAGGCTATAAACTAACTTTGCGGAGACCTAGAGTCTAGAAATTTGGAAATACTTATACAAATGTTTGCTTATTCTTATGATAATGCTCTGAAACAGAGGGAAAGCTTTCTGCTGCCTGAAAATCAACCAATGTTTGTCACTGTATAATGTAGTTTTTATTTATTTGCATAGTTGTGCAGATGCAAGTGAACTCGTTTGTGTCTACTAGTGTACTTAGAAGATCAAGGAATGAGTTACAATAAACTTATTAATTATAAAATCTAAGGTTATGACCTTTGAAATGGATATACACACACACACACACACACATTTAAAATTAGATCAGCTAGGAAGTTTAGTTGTCTACATGTTAAACAGAGTCTCTCCAACTATTTAATAACAAAAGTACATTTCTGTCTTTGTGTGTCCTTCCGTATTCACGATAATGTTTTAATTAGCTGGCTTTTAGGGTTGTAATTTACTGTAAAACTTCACCTTTGCATAAATATTGAAAATTGTAAACATTGGTCCATTGGGGGTCACTCTCTTCACCATTCTGTTGCCCACTGTGGAAAAAAAACGAAGTCTTCCAAGCTGAACTCAATTCTGGTGTGTTTATTAACTTGTTTATTCATAAATTAATTTCCTTCATAAAAGTAGCATAATTCTGTGCTTTATTTTATGTTTTCATATAGTAGTGAGTTTGGAAACATCGCTGTGATTTAGATGTTCATGATTTACTTTTTACTTACTTTATTCAAAGTAGACCATATACTATCCAAATGAAATTAAATTATCTGTTTACAATTGTTTTATAAAACACCAATATAAAGTAAACATAAATAAAACGTTTTATGATTTTGAACTAAAACAATAAATAAATAAATGTGCAAAATATGTTATACTTGTATACAGAACTGAAGTATTAGTTTAACAACAAATACATAAGGTACAGTAAATAACGAGACCAACTTCAAGTAAATACCAAAAGTTTTAATTCAAACTTCTCAATAAAACGCTGCAAAATTGTTAAATGTAAGCTAAACAGTTTTGGGTACGTCATGTTAATAACTGAACACCTTTGTACAATTTTTCTATTTTTGTGACATCCAAAGTGGTAACCGTGTTAATTTTTGTATATTTTTACTGTTAACAATAATCACTTTTGATTATATTACCTATGAAGATCTGACAAAATAATAAGATTTGTTGATAGTTTGTTTTAAAATGGGTAGGATTCATAGAGAATTAGTTAATTAGACAACCAAGCATTATTATCCACATTATAGTCCATCAAGTACACTTTAAAGATGGAGTATTTGATATAAATTGTTTTCAGAATAAAAACGAAATCTAATTATCAATATTTTACTTTCAAACCTGGAATACAGAATCTATGAGATTATTCCGTAACTAGAAATTACTTTTAAAAATCAGGATATTCTATCCACACTAATATTCAGAAAAGATGAGAAAGAATGAAACTGGTAATGTAAAAGAGTATTTTAACAGAAAATATTACTACAACTACAATAATACTACAGTCACAAAGCTTTATTGCTTTCTTGGTTGAATAATGTTCTGTGTTAATGTAAAACAGTGATTGATATTGCCTAAAACCTTCTCATATTATAAAAAAATTATATAATCAATTATTGATAATGGAAAATACTACAGATTGGTAAATATTTAAGATCAATATTTAATTGAAAGACATCATAATTGGTGTCATTGATGATTATTAAAGTTCAGTCAATCACAACCTTCAATACTAAGTTATTTATTGGATAAGCCTGACTAAGCTTTGGTTCTGAAAATAGTTGGAAAGTAAAATACTTTTTTGTTTTGTAATTGCCTAACTTTGTATTTAATGCATAACACAACTTTCTTGTTAAGTGTATAACCGTTTGTATATATTTACATATATTGAAATATATTAGGTTACAAAAATATTATGAGACATATAATTGTTAGTGTACGTCTAAGACAGCCAAGTATGCTGGTGTAGGGCCTGTGAGTACTTGAATAAGGGACTTGTCTCAAGGTGTGAGTGTTTTAAAGACATTTTACCAGGTTCTGCACATAAAACGTATAGAGTAATATTATAAATATCGTTTAAAAATATCTAAATATCTTGTGAGAACAACAGATTCAGCACGCAAAACGATGGGAGTGAACAAGGACGACGCTTGTCCCGAGGAAATCTGATCCCCTCGGTCGTTATTTAAGCCGATGGCTTCTAATTAAGGGCAATCGGGCGGACGGGATAGCTGATTGAGAGCGTAGCGAGCAGGTGTTGATGCAACATCCCAAGCCAAGGTCAACATCAGTTATGATCAAAATCAATGTTTACATGTGTTCACGACGTTATTGACTGCGTTTCTAATGCGTACTCCCCATCTAGAACATGCTAGTTTGAGAACGTAGCGAGCAGGTGTTAATGCAACATCCCAAGCCAAGGTCAACATCAGTTGTGATCAAAAGCAATGTTTACATGTGTTCACGCTGTTATTGACTGCGTTTCTGAAGAATACGCCGCATCTAGAACATGGTGGTTTGAGAGCGTAGCGAGCAGGTGTTGATGCAACAACCCAAGCCAAGGTCAACATCAGTTTTGATCAAAAGCAATGTTTACATGTGTTCACGCCGTTATTGACTGCGTTTCTAATGCGTACGCCGCATCTAGAACATGGTGGTTTGAGAGCGTACCGAGCAGGAGTTGATGCAACAACCCAAGCCAAGGTCAACATCAGTTATGATCAAAAGCAATGTTTACATGTGTTCACGCCGTTATTGACTGCGTTTCTAATGCGTACGCCGCATCTAGAACATGGTGGTTTGAGAGCGTACCGAGCAGGAGTTGATGCAACAACCCAAGCCAAGGTCAACATCAGTTATGATCAAAAGCAATGTTTACATGTGTTCACGCTGTTATTGACTGTGTTTCTGAAGCATACGCCGCATCTTGAACATGCTGGGTTTTATTGAGAGCGTGGCAAGCAAGTTTTTAATGAAACAACCCAAGCCAAGGTCAACATCTGTTGTGATCAAAATCAATGTTTACTAGAGGTCATGCTCGTGTCTGTTACTGTGTGCGTTACTAAAGCATAAAATCTCGGATACTACGTACCGATAATCGATAAGCGACTATCGATGTGAGATATATTACTTACGTTTCTAGTTGCGTGTGTTACTACGTGCATTGAGAACGGGCGGCTACGATGTAAGCGATTTTTGCAACTCTAGATATGTGTCGCTCAAATCACAGAACCCTGCTAGTAAATTGTTCATTGTCGCTCACGGGTGACTGTTGACTCAGTCTAGCGTAAGATGTCTCACACCTGTTGGGTAGTTATTGTGTTCTAAAAGTAAAGAACTCACGAGGATAACGCAAACTGACAGGTACTAAGTGTTAGTAGTGAGATATAAACAAAAACATAGTGTGTGAATTTCAACGAAATCAATGAACTATTTTATAATAATTGAAATTGTCGCTAAGTAAAATTAGTTGCACAACCTTTACGTCTGATTAAAACTTCATTCAACAGCGTGTGTCAGTATAGTATCACCGACTCCTTGACTATACCTATCGGCGTGATCCATATCCGTAACCTAGGTCGACCACCCGCCGCCGTGGCTTGGCAGGACACCAGTAGTAGCAGTATGTGTATCATCGAGTCCGTGACTACACCTAGCTGTATAGTATAGTGTGTTTCGTGACCAATAGCCTAGGTCATCCGCTCGCCACCGTGGCTTGGCAGGACACCAGTAGTAGCAGTATGGTATCATCGAGTCCGTGACTACACCTAGCTGTATAGTATAGTGTGTTTCGTGACCAATAGCCTAGGTCATCCGCTCGCCACCGTGGCTTGGCAGGACACCAGTAGTAGCAGTATGGTATCATCGAGTCCGTGACTACACCTAGCTGTATAGTATAGTGTGTTTCGTGACCAATAGCCTAGGTCATCCGCTCGCCACCGTGGCTTGGCAGGACACCAGTAGTAGCAGTATGGTATCATCGAATCCGTGACTACACCTAGCTGTATAGTATAGTGTGTTTCGTGACCAATAGCCTAGGTCATCCGCTCGCCACCGTGGCTTGGCAGGACACCAGTAGTAGCAGTATGGTATCATCGAGTCCGTGACTACACCTAGCTGTATAGTATAGTGTGTTTCGTGACCAATAGCCTAGGTCATCCGCTCGCCACCGTGGCTTGGCAGGACACCAGTAGTAGCAGTATGGTATCATCGATCCCGTGACGTCATAGCCAGTAATATCGCCAGCTGTTCATTGTGCCGCCGCACCGCTACCTTGTATACACGTCAATAACAACTCATACGAGCTAATATTGGTAATATTACTTAACCCGTTCATTTTATTGATGAATTCGCACTTCAGGAATGAATTAATCTTAATCCGTTAAGTAATTAATGTCTAGTATAAACATGTCTACATTTTAAACATGTAATTTGCTTGGATAAAAAGCCTACCCTTGTACCCTTGGCAACTGTCGTATCTATGCCGGTCTAAAGGCTTGTTTGTGGATATCTCGTTAACCACATTTTATTGCATTAACCTCAATTCAAGTCAAGTCGGTTTGTGCATAGTAGTTGAATCCAGCTGGTTGTAATCTGACCAAGTTTACCTTGATTCTTACCCGAATGAGTTTAGCATATCAACATACTATATTTCAGTATCTTTAGGCCTCTGTTGGAGACGAATACCTTGTTTTGTCCAAATTAACACCATTCTACCACTGGAATGTAGAATATAACATTTATTGCCTCCTTTCTTATATTAGATACACAAATGTGTGACCGACAAAAGTGACTACTTATTACGGACTGTGAATATATATATCTTGAAAAAGTACCTTTCCTATTTATTAAAGGTTATTTTTTATATTTTTAAATAATATGAGACACTAAAAATTTTTAACATTAAAAAGTTTTATATTTTCTGTTAATTTTATGCATATTAAAAAAATATTTTTTACATTTCATATACTACTCATTTCTAAATATTACAGTAATAAATATTTATACATTTTATTTATTAACGTTTATATTAGTTCTATATTTTCATCACTATCATTTTCATCCAAATCTTGAATTTCCGAGCTAATTACTTCATTTTCCTATTATTCTTAAAAAATAAGTATTTATGATAACTAAAATCAGAAATCAAAAGTCTGGAATAAATCTTTCTAAATAACTTGTGTAAACACAGCATGTATCGTTGTCCCATATCTTGTTTGCATGTTTTTATCTTTTAACATTGTTAAATTTTATTTATTTTTTTTAAGCCAATTAATAGTTTTGACTTTTTTCAGCAAAATTTGTATTAAAATCGGTTTTTACGTCATTTATTTTTTAAGTGAATGTAAATAAAGGCCCAATGTAATTCAGTAAAGGTTATAATTATAATCAATAGAAAGACTAATGTTTTTCCAGGTTTAAATTACACTACGGCTATGTTAGTTAGAAATGATCTAATAAATCGATTTTTAATCCTTTAAACATACATCCACAGCCCGCCAAAAGAAGTAGTAATTTCAACAAGGAGCAGACAGTAACATATCACTAGCACGGCTGGATATCTACTGAACGGAGAAACGCACTGACATCAAAATGGCCGTGATAGCCCAGCCCCTAGCGCATACAGAAGGAACATGCGTTGTGTGTGACGTTCCGTGAAGCGAAACGAAAGTTTTCCCGCGTAAAACATACATCCATAGCCCGCCAAAAGACGTAGTCACTTCAAATACTATTTGTTTGTTGTATGAAACGTTTTTTAAATGTATCTTCTACGTATTCAAAAATTACACGAATTTGCCATCTTTCGTCATTTATTCTTTTTTTTTTAAGTTATTAAATTAATGAGTGTATAATATGCTCAACCTTATTTATGATGTCGCTGCTCGTAATTTAACAATGGGATTATGAATTGTAGTAACAGTTGGTGTAATATTGCGGTACAAGTCGTATGCATTTCGTGGGAAGAGAAGTACTTGCGATAATTGCATATCTTAAATAGTCATATAATAAGTAATACACGGCGAGTAGCGTACGTAATATTGTGGAATTACATTTTGAGCAGAATATGCATAAACGTTTACAATAAATATAAAAACCATTACGTCTACCGCCAGTGTTTTGACATTGGATGATGTGAATGAGTTGAGTTCAATCCAAATCTTTTTATTTATTAAAAAAATACACACGTTACAGTTATCTCCTTTGCATTCGCACGTGTGAGATAATACAGTATATTAGTAATATTTACAACATTTTTATCTAAAGTGACGGCAGTATATTATTGTTATATAATATATCAATAGTTTATTAAGAATCAGGCAATTAAGGGAAGTAATTATAATGAAAGAGATTATTACCTAATATCAAAGAAGTTTCCGTGATTGACTAGGATCATACGACATTGTGTCATTAAATTTACTAACAGTGTGGTACATTCTTGCAAACAGTGAACGGCTTGGTTTACCATGTAGCTCAGTATATGAGGCGCGTTCTAGTATAACAGTTAGATTGCAAATATTTTGGAATTAATCTATTTAACTTCACATGTGACCTGATCGGAGTAGTTGCCTCTTAGTCTGATCGTAGACTTATTATAATGGTACAGTGTGTGATGAGAGTGTACAGCGTGTATACAGTGTAGCCGTCATTACAATCAATGACTGTAAGTGTGACGGAAGTAAAGTAACTGCGAACAAACACTCCGCTTTACTCAGTAACGTAGGGAAAGGACACGGTTTAGCCCACTCGCACCAGAAGTCGATAACATGTTTGGTGAGAGGGCGGGGACGGAACTCACCCCCCCCCCCGCGCGTTCACCCAGACCCACTGTTTAACCCCACTGTTGTTCGTTCATTGCTTCAACTTGCCTAAGGGTAGCATTACAAAGTGGAGGGATTACTACTTACAGCGCTAAATCTGAATTGCGACTATATTGTGCGCTTGGATATAATGCTTTAGAAAACCGTCATTGATATCTTGTTAAGTTTTATTGTACGTCTATAATGGAATTTATTCTCACTTGTTGGTTATTGATAAGAAACAGCATTTATAACTGTTGATTGTTGCGTCCTAAGTAATATTAACTCTCACAACTCCAGCGTCCTACAAATATGGACATTCGATATTTTGTTGTTGGTCGTGGTAGCAAAAACATTGTTGTTTATCAAATTAAACAAAATTAAAAATTATAGAAATTTGCCTGTTAAAGTGCTATTATAGTACAATATAATTGGAAAATCTTCAATAGACATATCCTATCCATGGATTGATTAAACACTATAATAAACATAGATTGTATGTCTAGTTGTAATTAAAATTTTATGACTTCGTTTAAATAAATAAATATTTTACAGTATTATGACTAGGACACAAAACGACTACACAAGTAGCACTCAACTCTCGTCGGGAGGGGCAGTTACATCTCAAGTAGAACTACGCCGTTCTGAACCTGAGGCCTATCCTTGTAACATTTAAAATGTCGTAATATGATAGGATGTAAATGTATCTTCTATCTATTACCATTTGGGAAAATGTATCGAGAAGGTCGAATAACGTAATCGGGAGACTCTTGGCCAAATATCTGAGACAGACATAATGGTTGCTCGCCATTCACTCAAACAATGTTACTTACTACATGTGCCCAAAGCTTAAAATGGCAGTTGGAATGTTGTTATACACGGCACTTTATTTTTGATGTTTCGTACCTTAAAACTATTTATTTTAATACACATTTAACATATTATGTAGACCTATTATTATACATTATTTCTTATGCGAACTTATATATAATCACAGTGCCTTTCCATGTTCTTTTTCCTGGCCAAGTATGTTTTTATTTTCGCTAATTAATGGAGGGGCACCCGATAAATATCTTAACACCAGCTGAATGCCTGTGCTCTGCTACTGGATCAAAACATATTACGCGTTCCAGTTATTTTGTCATGTGCTAAATATTGCCAAGCACACGTTGCAGAATCACTAGAACAGCTTAGGCTATATACAGCTGACCGTGGGAGAAACGCGGGCTTTTCAAATCCACTCCAGTGATTTGGTAATAGAAAAACAGAATTTGACTGGGAACTGTTGTTGTCTTTGAAACTAAATCTGATAATGTGAAGTCATCATGGGCATACGGGGTAATAAAACTTTCACATGTCGCACAGCCAATGAATATGGTAGTCTCTATGGTATTTAGGTGCGTGGTTTTAACTTGCGGTCTGTGCTATTGCATAGTTTTGGAGGGATGGGGTTCCTTAGCAACATTATTACGAGAACCAGCTTTCAAACACGAATTGTGAAATCCCTCGAAAGATAGAGTTGTTGTTATGACTAATGGTTTTATGATTATGTAAATAACATTTGTGGACAATATCAGCTTCATAAGTGATATATTATGAGGAATGATGAGTCAGTTTCCTTGTCAAATTGAGGTAGGCAACATGGACATTATATGTTTTTATATTTAACATACTTACGGGCTGATATTCCCAAATCCTTCAATAGTTCATGTCTAGAGCCTATAAAGAACATGATACCACGTTTCATAGATAATAACATTTAATTGTAGGCTATGTAATTTGAAGTGTAAAATGGTGTACGTGTTGTGTCATAAGGAAGAAAAGCTCGATTTATTGAAAACCGTAAGTTGTATCAAAAGCTGAATTTGCTTTCTACCAAAGTTGTACGAGTATCTAGATTATACAAACACTTTTAAAGTAATAGGATGGGTATTTTTGGGTTACAAAATTTATGTGTCTTTTCTTATTTCTTTAATTATGATTTTGGTGGCTCGAACATTTTTTAATTGTAACTATATATTTTTTGGAATAAACCAATAATTATAATTGGATACAAATTATTACAATATGTTGAAATCTTAAGTCAAAATAACTATTACATCCCATCAACTACAGTAGGCCTATACAATCTTATTAATTTGTCAATTTACTATCACGATGTTATCATTAAAATACTATGTGTTATGTAATATACATTTAATATAGCCAATGATGACAAAGAAAACTTGTTCGTCAAGTGACCTTTACGGTTGCAACAACACCAAAACATGGTTGAAACACATATCGCTTTAAAAGCTCACAATATTCATTTCATTTGTTATTTTATAGACATGTTGCCTTTACCAATATAGCGAAATAAAATATCCCATTGAAATCAGCAACTATTTCTGTTTCCAGTAAATGTGAAGCGCAACGGTCATATTGCTTTAACAAACGTATAAAAGATAACGCCAGATAGAGTTGAAAATCTGATGATACCGTTTAAAACAGGCCCATGTTGACTGATATATTTGATGGCATAACTTTCGTCAGATTTCAACTGATTAGCAATCTAAGACGCTTCCCTAGTCTACCTGCATTAATATTATGATAAACATAAAAACTGTAGAAATATTTAAATTTCTCCGTAAAGGGCTCAAGCTAGCACTCCAGTAATTTTTATATTAAGACTTAATTGATATTTTGGTGTTGGCTAGGGAATGAATATGGATGTAAAATATTTTTTATTCTTACAATTTTGATAAAGTCACGTAGTTAAGAAACATACGCACACGCGCGCGCACACACACACACACACACACACACACACACACACACACACACACACACACACACACACACACACACACACACACACACACACTAATTGGAGAATTCGGAGAAGCGGGCTGGGTTTCATCTAATGTCCTTATATTGTATATAAGCGAATAGTGTATTATTTGTGAAATTAGAACATAGTCGACATGAGGCTGAGTATTAGGCTAGGTTCTCAATCTAAAAATGTAAAAGTTGTATCACCCCAAAACATTGGACATATAAAAGTTAAATTACTCTATTGTATCCATACCGCAGACCTCTGTTGGCTATGTTGCGGTTCGCACAGAATGTAAGGACGCAGCGCGAAACGCTCCCCGAATACCAACCCCCCTGTCCGAGAGATGGGACTCTCACACCGTGAACCAGTCTGCCGGTGCGGTGAATATCATTACAACCGGTCGGTCATCAGCGACACTGGGCCACACATTCTTGCTCTCAACCTGAACAGTACTAAATTTTATTTCATTTCCTAAAGTTTCATTAGACAATTAAGAAAGAAATTAAGAGGTAGCGAATTGTGACGTTACTAGAGAATATCATTACAACCGGTCGGTCATCAGCGACACTGGGCCACACATTCTTGCTCTCAACCTGAACAGTACTAAATTTTATTTCATTTCCTACAGTTTCATTAGACAATTAAGAACGAAATTAATGAGGTAGCGAATTGCGACGTTACTAGAGAATATCATTACAACCGGTCGGTCATCAACGACACTGGGCCACATATTCTTGCTTCTCAACCTGAACAGTACTAAATTTTATTTCATTTCCTACAGTTTCATTAGACAATTAAGAAAGAAATTAATGAGGTAGCGAATTGCGACGTTACTAGAGATTTTATATCAGAAAATGAGCTGATTTATATATAAAACAATAAATAGAAAAGTTACATCTTCGTCAAGTGTTGGGGAACTAAATAGTACCCTTAATTTTAATTTTAATTATAAACTTGTTTAAAACCATTAGGTTTTAAAGTTTCAAGAACCAATTAAAACTAAACACTTTTGATGTACTAAGGAAATTATTTGTTTCCTATAAAAATATTAAATTGTTTTAGCATTTTCTTGTATGAAGTGCTTTCAAGCTATAGAAAGCTCAGATAACACATAAGATGAAATATAGTCCCATTACTTTGAATTTAAGACGAAGTACTTGGTAACTGTGCGGTTTTAATTTTTAACAGTGTATAGCAGGGATAGCCTCTATCCGCTTTCTAGAAAACCCATTACCTTCTTATTGTAAGCTGTAGAAATTAATATTTTATATTTTACCTTTGGGTAGACGGATGTCCCTGATGTTATTTTACGTTTACTAAAATTTCGTTTGATCATGAACCAATCAAGGTAAATTATTTAAACTTCTACAACTATTCAAAATGGCCTTTTTACCAGTCCCTACCATTTTGAAAAATTAATTCGCTTAAGTGATAAAATGTCTTTTTTTCTAGCAAAGACATTTTTCAAACTTTAAAGTAGTAAAACATTTAACGCAAATGCTGTTTTACTAAGTTCAGAGTGTTTGGGGCTGTTTATTACGGTATTTACGTTACTGGTAAACATTTTAAGGAAATACATAAAACCGTTCTTAAGAAAAGACTAATTTTGTTTCTAAATAGCCTACTTTTGGGGAAAAGAGAAATTAGGACAGAAAGCATTAGCAATTTATTTTACTCATAATTTAAAAAGTTCCTGCTTCATATTATGGTCCTTCTTGCTTCTTCACAACCCCCTTTCTCTTAAGTGTCCTTGAATGCTCTCATCTCTTCTTTACATCTTCTCGGATGGATCTTTCTGCTTTCCGTACTCTCACAATAATGGTATCAGACAAAATCTTGATGCGGTTACGTCATGTGGTCATTCTAACATATTGCAGAACTTATTCTCCCTCTATTGACTTTATTGTAGATAATTCTAAAATCGTAAGTTCCAAACTTTAGGGTGTTCATTCCAACAAAGTGTATCTTAGGTATACTACACCACAACACTAAATTAAACGATTCGTTCACACTTTTGAGTGTGGCTGCGAAGGCAATTTTTGAAAATGTCTGGGTGAATTAAGATTTGTTAGTTTTATTATCTCAATCACTGCCTCATCCAAAGAGTTGTCATGGTTATAAGGACGTTCATCTTTCTCAGCCTGTTTGTGGGTACACCATGGAATGTCGCATAAGTTATGATGTGGATTCTTTGTCGCAAAACTTTTTAAACCAACTTTTGTTTACACAAGCGCGCGCGGTATGCATGTATTATATGTAAATATCTTCAGAACTAATCAGAGAAAACAAAAGTTATAATATTTGTTGGTGACTTTTGACATCTATCTCCCCTTATGTGGAAACATATCGGTGTTCGATGTACCTCTGTTCCACGATGTTCTCACCATTACGTAGCTGTAGAATGTAGTCTATTTAGTCGGTTACAAATAAATGACGTAACAGACGTAACGTCGTTAACGTGCGGATATTATTAGCTAGTGGTGTACCGTAACTGAAACACTATTGTTGTCGTTACACTGCCTACATAATAGGTACTGTGCCTCTTACATAACTGGGTCTTCTTCAGCAAATTTCACTCTTAGTTTCGCAAAAAATCTAGAATTTATTGTGCTTAACGCATTTTGATTAATTTCTATGATGTCTATGATCGTGGTGTTGTCACGATGTTATACCCTTGTGTTTTAATTTTAAATGCACAATGATCAGCTCTTTAAGTAAACATGTATGTATTTTGAATACAAAGTAAAATTAAATATGCATTAATATGTTGCTAACTGTTTTAATTAGATTATTTGTTGTGTTTTATTCACTTTCTCTTTAAGTTATCTTTCCTGAAATTATTTTGTCTCTCCATGAAGAACTGGGCGCATTCAAAGTATAGTATTTAGGCGGCGTGTATTGTAATCTAGTCCACAGAAAAACAACTGAAATGGAATTGGCACAGTATTTAAATAAACGATTGCTGAAGGGGGTTGTCTTTTATACTTCTATGGAAATTGTATTGAATGATATTAAGGAATATATTCCGCATTGCAGTCATACCTTATATGCTATAACAAAACTTATTCTTATCTTGAGCGGTCTTTCCTTCGGCCTGTTGCGAAATCGTCCAAACCTGCTTGATTAAAACCATTTAAAAGGTCTAAAAGATTTGGAAATTAAATACAATTATTGTAATACTTATTGCGCCTGTTTTGGCAAAGTCACAACTCTTTATTATAACGTGTCTTAAAACGTGAACGTAAACAGTTTTTTTCTGTTGAAAACACTAGAAAAGGTTTGTTTTAATCATTCAACGAGAAATTAATGGCATTTAAAGGGGAAGTTAGGAAAATTTGGTGTGTCTTTATCGACTAGAATTTTCGGAGCGTGTTATAAAGTCGATATCGATGTCAATGGAAACGTTTAATTGTATTAGCCGAGGATGGAAAAAGTATCGGAGAAGAATTTTTATTACAGACGAATAGTGCCACTTAGATCCTGTGATATGTACTGCAAGTATAAATCAGAGAGTCCTGTTCCAAGAAAATGTTGCTAAGTCTCTTAAGTGTAAAAACCCTGATAACCATACAGGCCATACAGTTAGACGATCATCGGCAACCACACTAGTTGTACGAGCTTGTAATCTTAGTTTGAAGATATATGAAATCGGTATAACGGAATGGTAGGCTCTATTAATAGCGAATCAAGTTGACGTGTAGCTACTGTAGGTTTATTGAGGAATCAGTTCAATCTTAGATAGCTTTTTGATAACGAAAATGTAGATAATTATTCAGATATAAACCAAAATATTTCTGTCGTATACTATAAAGGCATGACAATTAGTTGCCATAATAATTATATTGTACTATGAATATTAATTCTCAAATGCTCGTACTGTCATGCAGGACGTTCGTTACACTTAAGTTTTTATTGTGTTATTATACCGCTTACAGTAAACTATTTTAATTATTATGTAATACAAATTAAATTTATTTTTTATTTTGCTCCCGTATGGTAGCGTATTTTTCAATTACACGAATATCAAATCGGTATTATTATATGGAATTCATTTTTTTCACATCACTAAACTGCGAGTTCTCAAAACAAGACTAAAGAAATTTAGAGTGGCAATAGCCGCACATTTTTATCGTTATTGTATAAACAAGTGATGAACCCTGGAATGTTACTTCTTCTTTAAGTGAGCAGTGCGCTACCTGGGTGTTTTGTATAAATAATGCTACCCATGTAATACACAAATAGCGTCATGCCTGTCCCTCACGTATTGTGCTGATGCAAGTATAAACAACTCGGTATGTAAACTGCTAGTTATGACTAATTGTATGCGGTGCAGTTGGTACTTTGTAGAACTGGTGAGTTCAGGCAATAGAAGCTATGTCATCGTCATGCCTGTCCCTCACGTATTGTACTGATGCAAGTATAAACAACTCGGTATGTAAACTGCTAGTTATGACTAATTGTATGCGGTGCAGTTGGTACTTTGTAGAACTGGTGAGTCAGGCAATAGAAGCTATGTCATCGTCATGCCTGTCCCTCACGTATTGTACTGATGCAAGTATAAACAACTCGGTATGTAAACTGCTAGTTATGACTAATTGTATGTGGTGCAGTTAGTACTTTGTAGAACTGGTGAGTCAGGCAATAGAAGCTATGTCATCGTCATGCCTGTCCCTCACGTATTGTACTGATGCAAGTATAAACAACTCGGTACGTAAACTGCTAGTTATGACTAATTGTATGCGGTGCAGTTAGTACTTTGTAGAACTGGTGAGTCAGGCAATAGAAGCTATGTCATCGTCATGCCTGTCCCTCACGTATTGTACTGATGCAAGTATAAACAACTCGGTACGTAAACTGCTAGTTATGACTAATTGTATGCGGTGCAGTTAGTACTTTGTAGAACTGGTGAGTCAGGCAATAGAAGCTATGTCATCGTCATGCCTGTCCCTCACGTATTGTACTGATGCAAGTATAAACAACTCGGTATGTAAACTGCTAGTTATGACTAATTGTATGTGGTGCAGTTGGTACTTTGTAGAACTGGTGAGTCAGGCAATAGAAGCTATGTCATCGTCATGCCTGTCCCTCACGTATTGTACTGATGCAAGTATAAACAACTCGGTATGTAAACTGCTAGTTATGACTAATTGTATGCGGTGCAGTTGGTACTTTGTAGAACTGGTGAGTCAGGCAATAGAAGCTATGTCATCGTCATGCCTGTCCCTCACGTATTGTACTGATGCAAGTATAAACAACTCGGTATGTAAACTGCTAGTTATGACTAATTGTATGCGGTGCAGTTAGTACTTTGTAGAACTGGTGAGTCAGGCAATAGAAGCTATGTCATCGTCATGCCTGTCCCTCACGTATTGTACTGATGCAAGTATAAACAACTCGGTATGTAAACTGCTAGTTATGACTAATTGTATGTGGTGCAGTTGGTACTTTGTAGAACTGGTGAGTCAGGCAATAGAAGCTATGTCATCGTCATGCCTGTCCCTCACGTATTGTACTGATGCAAGTATAAACAACTCGGTATGTAAACTGCTAGTTATGACTAATTGTATGCGGTGCAGTTAGTACTTTGTAGAACTGGTGAGTCAGGCAATAGAAGCTATGTCATCGTCATGCCTGTCCCTCACGTATTGTACTGATGCAAGTATAAACAACTCGGTACGTAAACTGCTAGTTATGACTAATTGTATGCGGTGCAGTTAGTACTTTGTAGAACTGGTGAGTCAGGCAATAGAAGCTATGTCATCGTCATGCCTGTCCCTCACGTATTGTACTGATGCAAGTATAAACAACTCGGTACGTAAACTGCTAGTTATGACTAATTGTATGCGGTGCAGTTAGTACTTTGTAGAACTGGTGAGTCAGGCAATAGAAGCGATGTCATCGGAGTTCATCAGAGAACGCCATTCCCAGAACTTGAAACCTCATGGGAACTATAAGTTGTGTCCAGAACTTTCATTTGACTTTTGTTGTATTGTTTGAATAGTTGAAGTACTAAGTCGTGATCTATCAAACATTGAAGTATAACCGCCAATACTCGTGCATACGTTCACTCACTATGGTCTGCTTTTCAACTTATGTAAAATCCTCTCGGAAGTTTGTTTTGGTCACAGACATAATAAGAAATTTCTTCATGTAAAAAGTAAGAATCTTCCCATTGTCTGTGAGTGCCTGCGAAGTTAGTTTACAATGTTTCTTTCTCTCGGTCTAAAAGAATTCTTCCGAGAATGAGCTTTCAGTTTCTAATTCAATGTCTGAATAACAGTACATTCGTAACGGATCTTAATTAATTACAAATTTGTTTATTTTGCCTTAGTTTCAAATAATATGGTACAGTCTATGTATGTTGAATTTTAACAGGTCAATTCTGAACCCCCTAGCAGTACACAGGTGATCCGGGAGTGACTCGCTATTGATCATGCCAACCTGAGCCAACTTGTGTCTTTTGTGCCACATCTACTGTACATCGGGCTGGTTTTTGGTCTATTTATAGATAATTATTTCTTTTATAATATAAATTAATTTAACAAAACGTGTTGTGGCAAACATATACATACAGAATATACACGTATATATCGTTGGTAACCAGATGGATGGTTAAATTGCTTAATAAATGTGCGTTTCTGTTTAATTACTAAGGGAATGAATGCTTTACATTTATTACATTCAATATTTCATCATAAAGCTAATCAACAATACAAGGATTTTTATTTTGGTATTAAGTCCTTCTATTATTGAAACCAGTAAACTATTTGACAGATAGCTTTCAATTGTTAGCTGAGGGAGATGTGAGAACACCCTCGTATCCACATCACAGGACCAGGGCACTACAATAACTGATACTTCACCTTTAGAAATTGGAATTTCGCCTGACATATTGTAGAATTACGACTCTGCCCTATTTCGCAATAGAACAGAATAAGTATTTCCTTGCAGCTTGATCGCGCAGATGAGTGTTTAAATCGAAACGATTAAAGTCTGTATTAAAACCTCAGTAAGTATAAAGAGTATTTGTGCTCTATGTTGAAAATGGTATGATTTAATTTTTAAAATATGTTAAGCTTAACTTTTAGCGCGCACCCGCGCTCATGCACATAGGCTATATTCACAAACTCATGTTTATATCTTTATTGTTTGAGATTCATGTAAGATTTGAGGTTTCGCTTAAGGAGAAGAATGTTTCCGTTATATTCATTATAGACCAAAAGTGTATCTTTAAACATGTCTTACCCAGAAATATATGTCTAATATATTTTAGTTTCAAGATAGTGAAATTTAAAACTTAAAAAAGAATTCTTAACACGCCAGTCATTAGCGTCGTAATATTAACTTTGGTTTAGATTAGCGTTAATAACTGGTAATGCCCAGTTGATATTCACACTTCAACTTATACACACAACTTAAACAACAATTAATTTAACAATAAACTTAACAAATTATACATATTTGCCTGCAACAGGTAAAAGTAATGAAATATTACGGTATTAAATAATAAATATAAAATTCAGATAAACTTAACAATAATAATTAAGTTAACAATAAATTCAACAAATTGTACACATTTGCCAAATTTGAACAAACTTCAGGCATGGCATTTGATGTATCGGAAAGCCCCACCAGCATCATCGAAGAAATTCGTCTACTGAGTAGAACATGCCATCCTTGAGGAGCTCACGGAGATTGTTACTGATGGTTCATTTTTAAGAAATATTGGGAGTTTATTGAAAAGTTTTCTTCCCATATAGCCAGGTGTTTTTTCGTAAGAAGATGTATTACGAAGTGGAAGGATCATATTATTTCTATATGTTGTAAGGTAGGATGATTGAGTGTGAAAGCTTTGGGGGAAACTGAGAGGGTTCTGTTTTACAAATGATAGTGTTTGATAGATATAATATACGCATGGGAGCGGAAGTATGTTTAATTTTGAAAAAGAGGTTTGCATGATGATCTGTTTCTGGCATTAGCAATTACACAAATTATTCTTTTTTGAATGTTATTTACGTATGTATGTACATAATCCAATATCAGACAATGTTATCATCGTTGATTTTGGTTTATAGTTGTTCTTACTAACGTGTTCTATGTATGTACAACAGACATGAGATGTATGTGTGTTTTAAAACAGACATGCATTGGAACAAATAGTTTTAACATATACATGACTCATTCAAAGAGGTTTAGTAAAAATGAGCCTTATGTAAATCTTTTTTTAGCTTTAGGGCCATTTAGGTAAATTATAGGTCAGATGCAGTGGGCATATGGCCAGAGAGGCGATTGACTTGAATTCGGCTAAGTGCAGTATTTCGTCTCATGTCGCGGCGGAAAGTCTAAAGACCAAGGGAGTTAGATAGGCCAGGAATTATTTTACTGTCACTCGTGTGGTGCGTGGTATTCCTGTGAGTGGGCCTTACACAGTGAGGGTAGACATAGACCAACAGTTTAGCTTTAAGAATCTATCTGTATCTGCACATTATTAAAAAAAAAACTTTTTAATTTTTTAATTTTTGATACAGTATTAATTTTAAAATATTAAATAATTTTTGCATACATACTGCATACTAAAAATAGTTTCATTATTATTTGTGATATAAACAGTTTGGAGACGTCTGTATTTAATAATGTCTGGAGAGCCAGCCAAGAGAGAGTGTCGCGCCATTCTGACGTCGTGATGAGTTTGTCGTGAGTGTGGGTGAGGGGGGAGGGATGAAGGGGGAGGGCGTGGGAGAAGAAAGCTACCGCCGTCGCAATTGCGGTTTTTTTATAACCCAAACAAGTTTCCACGATAGTTCTGACGTTAATCAAATGTTTTGTATTTGGCAGCTCATTATAAAAATAAATAATGTAAGGTTCATTTAATAAATCACACGACATGACCAGAGTAGAACATTTCGTAGTTTATCCTTTTATAACACAGTAGACAATTTGAAAGATACAAGTTGTGTGATGCGCATGAATCTTATCAAATTAAGATTCGAAATGGCATAGAAAGGGCGAAGATCTATAACCAAGGTCGACACGGTTGCGACGTGACGTATGTAGTTTAATGCACAGTCAATGCAGCAAGAGCACGGGTGGTTTGTGAGGAAGATGAGTTTAGGTGGGTGAGGGCGAAGCTCTGTAGCCAAAGTCGATATGGTTGCAACGTGACGTCTGTAGTCTAATTCACAGTCAATGCAGCATGATCACGGGTGGTTAGTGAGGAAGATGAGTTTAGGTGGTGAAGGCGAAGCTCTATAGCCAAAAGCCGAAGCCGACATGGCTGCGACATGACGTCTGTAGTTTAATTCACAGTCAATGCAGCAGCATGGTCATGGGTGGTTTAGGAGTTTAGGTGGTGAGCGATGATGAGTTGCTAGGTTTGTAGGTTTAAGGCGTCATGGTCATGGTGGCTTATAGTTAGGTGGTGAGGACGAAGCTATGTATCCAAAGACATGGCAGCGACGTGACGTCTGTAGTTTAATTCACAGTCAATGCAGCATGGTCATGGGTGGTTTGTGAGGAAGATGAGTTTAGGTGGTGAAGGACGAAGCTATGTATCCAAAGTCCGACATGGCTGCGACGTGACGTCTGTAGTTTAATTCAAAGTCAATGCAGCATGATCACGGGTGGTTTGTGAGGAAGATGAGTTTAGGTGGTGAAGGCGAAGCTCTATAGCCAAAAGCCGACACGGTTGCGACGTGACGTCCTGTAGTTTAATACACAGTCAATGCAGCATGATCAAGGGTGGTTTATGAACAAGATGAGTTTAGGTGGTGAAGGGCGAAGCTCTGTATCCAAAAGCCGACATGGTTGCAACGTGACGTCTGTAGTTTAATTCACAGTCAATGCAGCATGATCAAGGGTGGTTTATGAGGAAGATGAGTTTAGGTGGGTGAGGACGAAGCTCTGTAGCCAAAGTCGATATGGTTGCAACGTGACCGTCTGTAGTTTAATTCACAGTCAATGCAGCATGATCACGGGTGGTTTATGAAGAAGATGAGTTTAGGTGGGTGAGGACGAAGCTCTGTATCCAAAGTCGATATGGTTGCAACGTGACCGTCTGTAGTTTAGTACACAGTCAATGCAGCATGATCACGGGTGGTTTATGAGGAAGATGAGTTTAGGTGGTGAGGCGAAGCTCTGTATAGCCAAAGTCGACATGGCTTGCGACATGACCGTCTGTAGTTTAATTCACAGTCAATGCAGCATGGTCATGGGTGGTTAGTGAGGAAGATGAGTTTAGGTGGTGAAGGCGAAGCTCTATAGCCAAAAGCCGACATGGCTGCGACATGACGTCTGTAGTTTAATTCACAGTCAATGCAGCATGGTCATGGGTGGTTTATGAGGATGATGAGTTTAGGTGGTGAAGGCGAAGCTCTATGTAGCCAAAGTCGACATGGCTGCGACGTGACGTCTGTAGTTTAATTCAAAGTCAATGCAGCATGATCACGGGTGGTTTGTGAGGAAGATGAGTTTAGGTGGTGAAGGACGAAGCTCTATAGCCAAAAGCCGACACGGCTGCGACGTGACGTCTGTAGTTTAATTCAAAGTCAATGCAGCATGATCACGGGTGGTTTGTGAGGAAGATGAGTTTAGGTGGTGAAGGCGAAGCTCTATAGCCAAAAGCCGACACGGTTGCGACGTGACGTCTGTAGTTTAATTCACAGTCAATGCAGCATGATCACGGGTGGTTTATGAGGAAGATGAGTTTAGGTGGTGAAGGACGAAGCTCTATGTAGCCAAAGTCCGACATGGCTGCGACGTGACGTCTGTAGTTTAATTCACAGTCAATGCAGCATGATCACGGGTGGTTTGTGAGGAAGATTAGGTTTAGGTGGTGAAGGCGAAGCTCTATAGCCAAAAGCCGACACGGTTGCGACGTGACGTCTGTAGTTTAATTCACAGTCAATGCAGCATGATCACGGGTGGTTTATGAGGAAGATGAGTTTAGGTGGTGAGGGCGAAGCTCTATATCCAAAAGCCGACATGGCTGCCACGTGACGTCTGTAGTTTAATTCACAGTCAATGCAGCATGATCACCGGTGGTTAGTGAGGAAGATGAGTTTAGGTGGTGAGGACGAAGCTCTGTAGCCAAAGTCGACATGGCTGCGACGTGACGTCTGTGGTTTAATTCAAAGTCAATGCAGCATGATCACGGGTGGTTTGTGAGGAAGATGAGTTTAGGTGGTGAAGGCGAAGCTCTATAGCCAAAAGCCGACACGGTTGCGACGTGACGTCTGTAGTTTAATTCACAGTCAATGCAGCATGATGATCACGGGTGGTTTATGAGGAAGATGAGTTTAGGTGGTGAGGACGAAGCTCTGTATCCAAAGTCGACATGGCTGCGACGTGACGTCTGTAGTTTAATTCAAAGTCAATGCAGCATGATCACGGGTGGTTTGTGAGGAAGATGAGTTTAGGTGGTGAAGGCGAAGCTCTATAGCCAAAAGCCGACACGGTTGCGACGTGACGTATGTAGTTTAATTCACAGTCAATGCAGCATGATCACGGGTGGTTTATGAGGAAGATGAGTTTAGGTGGTGAGGACGAAGCTCTATTGCCAAAAGCCGACATGGCGGCGACGTGACGTCTGTAGTTTAATTCACAGTCAATGCAGCATGATCACGGGTGGTTTATGAGGAAGATGAGTTTAGGTGGTGAAGGCGAAGCTCTATAGCCAAAAGCCGACACGGTTGCGACGTGACGTATGTAGTTTAATTCACAGTCAATGCAGCATGATCACGGGTGGTTTATGAGGAAGATGAGTTTAGGTGGTGAAGGCGAAGCTCTATAGCCAAAAGCCGACAGGTTGCGACGTGACGTATGTAGTTTAATTCACAGTCAATGCAGCATGATCACGGGTGGTTTATGAGGAAGATGAGTTTAGGTGGTGAGGGCGAAGCTCTATTGCCAAAAGCCGACATGGCGGCGACGTGACGTCTGTAGTCCTGAGTCCGGCATGACCAGTGGAGATTAAACAACCTAATTACATTCCAGTCTCGCCGCACCGCGCCCGATACACCTGTACACTATTGCGTGTTGTCTCCTCCTCCTCGTCTCGGCACTACGTGACTACCATTCACACGTTCAATACTCTAGATTGTGTCTCAACCGAACTGAAGTAAATCCTTACGATTTATTCGTCTTTGCATTGTATAACAATGGCTGTGGATAAATATATCCGTAATATATCCATTGCATAAATAAATTTTTCTGTTGTGTTTTAAATTTCTGCACATTTAACTGTTCTGATATTCACTTCCCATACGCTTAGTTATCTATGTATGTTCCTCGTTACAAGTTAAATAAATTGCATATTTACCAACTGTTTGTGCTTTGGCAATGTCAAGTTGTTTCGTGATAGTTTGTAAAAAAACAGGTTGTATTCGGCTAAGCCGTGGGTTCTCCATCTCCATCCTTTTTTTTACATGGCAGTCTACACTAAAAACACAAAATATGATTGTGACAAAATCTGGCACTATTGTATTTAGTGTGCCCTGTGCCCCTGAACAAATTTGTTAACTATCGCCATTAATTTACAAACTGAAGTGTTGTGGTCGTTTTTATTGATTTACATTTATTTTACAGTGCAGACTACATTTATATACAGTATTTATTAACTAATTCTAGTTACAATTATTGCGATTTAAATAGTGGCCTCACATTTATATATTTATTATAGAGTGTAATAAACCCCTTTGCACAAACTGTAGGATATTCCTTGAACCAAGATAAGCTAAAATCTAAATGCAACTAATGGTCTAACTCTCTTGGTCTACTGTCTGTCTGTCTGTGTGTGTTATTAAGTTTTAATTTTTACGTGAAGATGTAAAACTGAAATTGGTACAAATTCTTGCTTCCTCCAATCATGATTAAATTCACATTATATTATCATACAACTTTTCAAGATGGTTGAGGGTTAGCTTTTAAAGCCTAATACTGCAAAACCCCATAACATTATGAAAATTTGTAATGAATAACAAAAGTTGCTAAATCTAATTGCAAACATTTTGACACCTATAGCATAAAAATCGGGTAAGAAATAATGTAGATGTGATCTTTTAAAATTGTAATCCACTTCAATCATTTCATTGTGTACAAGCCGACGGCGTCCTTAATCGTGCATTACAACCGTTAAAAGTTTATGTCCACATTATTTACCGACCGATCTTTACGATTTCACAAGGTGTCACAATGTTTATAATAATACGTAACAACTTTTATTACTCTTTAAACATTGTCATAATGTCATTAGTCTTACGGTATTAAGCTTTAAATAGTCAACCGTTAGCTTTCTTAAAACGTGATAAGATAATAAAATATACATTTGTCCTTTTACTAGATGCTCCAATAAAAATAACTGTAGTAAAGTCCAGTTTTGTATCTCTACTGGTTTCTAGAGGGGGAGGGGGGTAAAAACATAACAAACACATACAGACAGACCATTGCTTGCAATTAGTTTTTGCTCCATGGGACAATATTTTAAAGTTTGTGAAAAGAGTTTTGTTACACCCTGGTATAGGATATCTACTTTATACAGAAACAATATAGTGTTACATTAACGTTTCAGAATCCCTCTCTTAGTGTATAACTGTATAGAACGTCAGATTATAAGTTTGTACTCTTTCACATTTTTGAAAATGATACTAACCTTCTACCATTTAACAGTTGTACAACAATACAGGCGTACAAATCCACATGCAGAACTATTAACGATCTTTAATTTGATTTGTAAAGGTGGTAGCCGCATATGAAATGTACATTTCTTTCTACTCTGCCGGAAAAGATATGTTTATTGTAATAGAACTGATAACGTAAACCCATAACTGGCTATGGGTAACAAGTTATGAGGTGCCATTTTAAACCGAACAGTGGCTGGATGGTTAAACCCAGCACAAGTAAATGGCAATATCTTTCCTGCATGTGGTGCCCAAACAGGTATTGTGTAAACACTGCATTTAGAATTTTAATAGTGATAGAAGACTTGACTGGTAGATGAGGTTAAAGGGCAATCTACAGAAAGGTCACATATTTTAATTAACGGATTGGTCTGTGGCGTTGTCCTGTTCAGCGTGCGTCTACAACGCTGTTATCTCTCTCCTGATCATACTTAACATTCATGCAGTCATAAAATGTAGTTACTTTATTCTCAGTATAACACGTTTACTTGTTTTCTCTTCGTACAAAAACAATTAATTAGTGGTAATGATTATCTATACTGTTTCTATTTAACAATTAAGTAGTAATTATTAATACCATACAGTGCCCTACCTACAGAGAGCCTTATTTATATTATCTTGTTGTTTGTTATTATTTGTATGTTAACATAATTTAAATTTAAAATGTGAAAATTATACAAAACTCACACTCGTCCGAACGTGGTTTCTTTGGGTTTATGAATATAGAAGCAATGAGGAAAGAGTAGAAAAGGATAAAAGAGACAAGGAGGAGGAGAAAAGCCCGTCCCTCGAATCAATCACGTTTTGTTCAGATGTCGGGTTATTGGAGCAGAAGCCGGCTGAGAAGTGCGAGATTGCGCGAGTTTACGTTCAGCAATCCGACCGTTCAGTCATTTCATGTACAATATTACTGTGCATTTCCAGTAATTAATGAGTTGGATTATTATAGACGCACAACCTAGCTACTTCATTGCTAACAAAATTCCAATCATATAAATGTTCATTGTCAAAGCTTAAAATATTGGTGTAGAATTAGAAAGCTAGGTTTGAAGCCACAAACAAAGATCATCATATATAAAAATGTACTATTCAGATTCCTTCTAATGACTGGTCCGTGATTATACGTTCTTCATTATATATTGCAGGTTTAATCATATACGAATGCTGTTGAGGCCACGGAAAAGAAAATTTCATTCATTAGTTTCACACGTTAGTTTTACTCAGTAGTACATTGTGTAAAAACAGCAAAGAGGTGAAAGTGTGTAGTAAGAGGTCGTGATACAAGGAAGATATGGTCGTTAGAAGGTCGTCAGTACGGACAGTCACAATCACGTTGTTGTTACAAGGCTGAGAATAACACACTCCAACCCCCAGCTAACACAATTTGTAAAAATGTTGTGAGAGTATGAAGTACCAGATCATGTTGGTGAAGCGAGATATATACTTGGAAGATGGATAGCGCGAACAGTAACAGTCACGCCAAGTTGTTAGTTAACCAGCTGTGACTACTGTGAGTCTATTATAACACAATCTTAGTTAGCACATTGTGTAAACATTAGCCTGACACTGAAAGGTGGAAGTTTTTAGTCTGTGTAGACTAAGAGGCTGAGACTGTACCAGTTGGTAACCGCGTGCTGCCGCTTTGATCAGCCTCGCTGGGCCGAGATGGTAGCTGGGAGGTCGATGGTACGAGTGTCAGTAATAACGGCAGCTCTACGTGTTGTGTGTAGACTAAGAGGCTGAGACTGTACCAGTTGGTAACCGCGTGATGCCGCTTTGATCAGCCTCGCTGGGGTGAGATGATAGCTGGGAGGTCGATGGTACGAGTGTCAGTAATAACGGTAACTCTATGCGTTGTGTGTAGACTAAGAGGCTGAGACTGTACCAGTTGGTAACCGCGTGATGCCGCTGATCGCTTTGATCAGCCTCGCTGGGGCGAGATGGTAGCTTGGAGGTCGATGGTACGAGTGTCAGTAATAACGGTAGCTCTATGTGTTGTGTGTAGACTAAGAGGCTGAGACTATACACTGTACCAGTTGGTAACCGCGTGATGCCGCTTTGATCAGCCTCGCTGGGGCGAGATGGTAGCTGGGAGGTCAATGGTACGAGTGTCAGTAATAACGGTAGCTCTATGTGTGGTGTGTAGACTAAGAGGCTGAGACTGTACTAGTTGGTAACCGCGTGATGCCGCTTTGATCAGCCTCGCTGGGCCGAGATAGTAGCTGGGAGGTCGATGGTACGAGTATCAGTAATAACGGTAACTCTATGCGTTGTGTGTAGACCGAGAGGCTGAGACTGTACTAGTTGGTTACCGCGTGCTGCCGCTTTGATCAGCGTCGCTGGGGCGAGATGGTAGCTGGGAGGTCGATGGTACGAGTGTCAGTAATAACGGTAACTCTATGCGTTGTGTGTAGACCGAGAGGCTGAGACTGTACTAGTTGGTTACCGCGTGCTGCCGCTTTGATCAACCTCGCTGGGGCGAGATGGTAGCTGGGAGGTCGATGGTACGAGTGTCAGTAATAAGGGCAGCTCTACGTGTTGTGTGTAGACTAAGAGGCTGAGACTGTACCAGTTGGTAACCGCGTGCAGCCGCTTTGATCAGCGTCGCTGGGGCGAGATGGTAGCTGGGAGGTCGATGGTACGAGTGTCAGTAATAACGGTAGCTCTATGTGTTGTGTGTGGACTAAGAGGCTGAGACTGTACCAGATGCTTACTGCGCTACCGCGCCGCTTTCTTCAGCCTCGCTAAGGTCAAGACCACTTTCAAATTAGCGCCGCGCCGCTACCGTGATGACGTCACTTATAGCTTCGCGATGCCAAGGCCCACCCACCCACTCTCTTGTCACAATCGCGAAACTGAATTATTTTGTTTTGCTAATTTCTAGAGCACTTTCAAAAACTCAGGAACGATATTTATCAAGTTTATCTTATACATAGATTAATATCGCTGCGAACTTTATTGAAAATTTGAAATATTATTTTAAAGATTTAATTAACTGTTCAAATTAAAATTTACTAATTATATTCATTGTAATAAACCAGCTTCAAGTAAGCCTGTGGCAATGTGAAATTAGAATGTGAACCAACTCTACAGATTACCACGACGCGAGGCAGCATCTACAGTCCAGATGGCTAGCTGTTTGTTTGTAAGTCTGTTCTTGTGTATTTTTAGTGCACAAATTCACCTCAATTCAAAGATTTAATTGGTCTAATCAGCAAACTTCTGTTCGTAGTGTTGGCAATGTGCCATTATGTGAAACTTCCTCGCTCTGTTATAAAGTTTATATTGGTTTGTACATCCTGTAAGAAGCTCGTTTTACATTCAATGTAGTATTTATGCTTGTATAACATTTTGTCAGTTTTTGAATTTGTATTAAAGAAATAAATGTAAATACTGAGTAAGTTATATTTATACCAGAGCCATGTCATGTTAGTGAATAGTTACTGAACGGAGCGAAATTTAAAATCAATTCAACCAGCGACAGATTATTTTTGCTTCAATTTTTGGGTAGCTTATTAAAGTTTTTTCAATCACTACACTGAAAAACACAATAACCAGTAGTTAGGGTGGCTGCAACTGTTTAGCATGTGCAATCAGGAACCCGTAGAGTCTGTTGTACATGATAAGTGAAGACTCATGTTGCTAGCAGTCCATTTAAAGTAGCTTAGGAATTCAGGTGCTCGTTATATGAAGGTGGTGCAATTTATATTGGGTTTGGGACGCAATGTTAATTCATAGCCCTTAAATATAATTTCCCAGAATACACAAAATACAAACTCCACTAGGCTGTGTGTAGTAGGCAATTCAGGCCATTCTCTAACCAGGCCCCCAATAATAAAAACGGCTGAAGATAAAATGAGAAATGGTTATAGTATGTGCATGATTTAAAGCTCCGGGGGTTACATGTTAAAAAAAATTCGTCAAGAACAAAAATACTCAATGACATGTCATTTTGTCAAATTAATTCAAATAAAATAGTAAAATCTCCCACATTCATAAATGTATTTTTGTCAATCAAGGGGCCTTAGTACACGATTTTAATACGCAATTCCTTGTTTCATCTTTATTTGGTATTACTGCTGTCTCTTCCTAGACGTACATACAATCTTCTATAGAACTGTTTTATTCTTTTGTTTTCATTCCTTATAATTTATTACAGCATTAAAAGGGTGCTTGCATAAAATTTTGTCAGTTTGGATTTGCATTAAAGAAAAATTGTAAACACTGAGTAAGTTATATTTATACCAGAGCCATGTCATGTTAGACAATAGTTACTGAACGGATCGAAATTCCAAATTGATTCGAACCCGTGACAGATAATTCTACATCATGTAGTCTTTTTATGTTAGCATACTTATACACGTAAGTACATCTACGTCAGTTTGGCAGAGAAGCTCTAGCTGTTATTGTGGGTCCTCATATAGCCTACTCCTGGCTGTGTCACTCGTGTTTGTTGACATACCTGAACACGTAAGTTTATCTCGTATTCCGTCATCAGCTTGGCACCGTAGCTCTCGCCTGTTATTGTGGGTCCTCATATAGCCTATTCCTGGCTGTGTCACTCGTGTGTTGACATACCTGAACACGTAAGTTTATCTCGTATTCCGTCATCAGCTTGGCACCGTAGCTCTCGCCTGTTATTGTGGGTCCTCATATAGCCTATTCCTGGCTGTGTCACTCGTGTGTTGACATACCTGAACACGTAAGTTTATCTCGTATTCCGTCATCAGCTTGGCACCGGTAGATCTCGCCTGTTATTGTGGGTCCTCATATAGCCTATTCCTGGCTGTGTCACTCGTGTTTGTTGACATACCTGAACACGTAAGTTTATCTCGTATTCCGTCATCAGCTTGGCACCGGTAGATCTCGCCTGTTATTGTGGGTCCTCATATAGCCTATTCCTAGCTGCGTCACTCGTGTGTTGACATACCTGAACACGTAAGTTTATCTCGTATTCCGTCATCAGCTTGGCACCGGTAGATCTCGCCTGTTATTGTGGGTCCTCATATAGCCTATTCCTGGCTGTGTCACTCGTGTGTGTTGACATACCTGAACACGTATGATGACAAGTCTACAAGTAAGTACAGCATACCGTCAGTTTGGCAACGGTAGTTCTCGTCTGTTACTATCGACCATGTTCCGGCTATAACGATCGGTTATGATGACAAGTCTACAAGTAAGTATAGCATCCCGTTAGTTTGGCAACGGTAGTTCTCGTCTGTTACTATCGACCATGTTCCGGCTATAACGATCGGTTATGATGACAAATCTTCAAGTAAGTACAGCATCCCGTCAGTTTGGCAACAGTAGCTCTCGTCTGTTACTGTTTTGTAGGCCCTCTTTTTGCTTTATCGTCGTGCAGTGGTACTATGCTGGTTTGGCACTCTGTTGTGGTGACATATTTATTATTCATTCCCGTACTAGGATGTTTTAACAACATGTATGTTTGGAGATATTTGTACGTTTTTTAGATCATATTTATAAATTATGCTTATACGTACAGATATTTTAATGCCATAGAATAAAATATAACAGACAACGTAATTTGAGTATTAAGGGATTGGTATAAATTTGTGTTTTTATTAAAATCTGTTTGTAGTTGTCTCATCATAAAAAAATATGTTATACTTTTAGATAAGGATCAATTACAATCCCAATGTGCGTACTTATGTATTTAGAAAGACTAAAGCCTCAAGGCCAGCACCCACTCATCATGGCTTAGTTTGTAGTAGATAGCAGTTGCGGCGAGTGTCCGTGGATCTCTCATTAGATAGCGCCAGTGGCATTAGTTAGTTGTAAACATAGGATTTATCATAGCATTTAATCGTAAATACTAATAACACAATGCTACTCCCTGGGATGGAATGAGTTAAAGGAGCTCCACTGTACAGTTAAAGGAGATACGAGTTGATTCAGCCGCTCCCGACCGGACCGAGTGTCTACGACCTTCTTGTACTCGTATAACTCTAATATCTTCTTGATTCATACTCGTCAGCTTTTCTACGTGGGTCATTTGTTAAATTGGCTCCAAAACTTAGGTTAAGGTCTCATTTACATGAACTTTTGATGTAAGTTGTATAATGTATTTGTATTACTATCAAGGCAGCGATTATACAGCTTGAAGAGAATAGTACTGATGCACCTACTAGTTAGGAAATTGTAGATAAACATTCAACTTTCGCCCAATAACGCTCTTGTTGAAGTTCGCGTTGTTGATGCCCTCAACTCCGTGTGTTGCCAGGCCCAGGGTATTAGCGACGCTGAACAAGCCAGTGAGAGTGCCAGGAGGGCTCCGCCCCACTGGTACGGCACGGCACGTCATGGCGCCACGTTGCTATGAAGCGATATCGTGCGCGAGAAGGAGCCTAATGAAGCGGACTCTTGTCACTGTCACTGTATTGGATTACACGCTGTAACCGCCCCATCCTGCCCACCGCCGCGCCCCACCGCGTTACTCTTTAATCTTGTTACTCCATATACATATACACGATTCCCTAGTTTTTTACGAATTTAATTTATCGTCGGTTTTAAAGTTCAAAAGTTCATGAGAGCTCATTTTAAGATGGGGCTAGTAAGAATAAAAAACAGTTCTACTCCTGTAGTTTCATTAGGTATCGTGCAAACACGCGTTTTATTTATTATTAGAAATCTTAATAACTACTGCAACTTTAGTGTGCGTCATGGCATACACTGATATCATATTCACTTTAAAATACAGTATTAGTTACATTCTAAAGTACAAACAGCAGGTATAAAGTTAAACTTTATCGGGTCGTCTGTCCACGACACCTTACGGTGTGTCAGGTCATACCGAGGTTAGTGGTACAGAACGCAACTTGTGACTCAACTGTATCGGGTCGTCTGTCAACGACGCCTTACTGTGTGTCAGGTCATACCGAGGTTAGTGGTTCATAACACAACTTGTGACTCAACTGTATCGGGTCGTCTGTCCACGACGCCTTACTGTGTGTCAGGTCATACCGAGGTTAGTGGTTCATAACACAACTTGTGACTCAACTGTATCGGGTCGTCTGTCCACGATCTGTACGTCTTGTGACTCAACTGTATCGGGTCGTCTGTCAGGTTACTGTGTGTAGGTCATACCGAGGTTAGTGGTTCATAACACAACTTGTGGACTCAACTGTATCGGGTCGTCTGACACTGTAGTCGTCTCAACGTACTGTCAACGGCCTTACTGTGTGTCAGGTCATCATACCGAGGTTAGTGGTTCATAACACAACTTGTGACTCAACTGTATCGGGTCGTCTGTCCACGACGCCTTACTGTGTGTCAGGTCATACCGAGGTTAGTGGTTCATAACACAACTTGTGACTCAACTGTATCGGGTCGTCTGTCCACGACGCCTTACGGTGTGTCAGGTCATACCGAGGTTAGTGGTACAGAACGCAACTTGTGACTCAACTGTATCGGGTCGTCTGTCCACGACGCCTTACTGTGTGTCAGGTCATACCGAGGTTAGTGGTTCATAACACAACTTGTGACTCAACTGTATCGGGTCGTCTGTCCACGACGCCGTACTGTGTGTCAGGTCATACCGAGGTTAGTGGTACAGAACACAACTTGTGACTCAACAGTAACGTGTGTTACCGAAGATAGTACAAGTTTAACCTCAATCGCAGAAGTGTGGAGGTAAAATAGAAAGTGCGTTGTGTTAGCCTATCACGTCACTTTGCGTCATGTAGTACCTGGGTGGATCGATATTCGGTACAGTACATAACTTCAATGGCGTAGCTGGTTTTAACGTTTTAATGGCTCAAACACTCTATTATTGATGTGTAAATCAATACCTCACCTGTCAACGTTTATATAGAGGTTGGCTAACCTCAAGAATAGGAGAGTGGAGAATAGAAAGGTACCCTGACGTACGATTACGCGACATCGCGCTTTGCCTCGTTTCATGCCAAGGAGGATCATTGTTCGGTACAGTAAAACAACTCTAATGGCGCGGTCAGTTGTATCGTGTTGATGGCTTAGACATGCTAATTATTTATTTTCTGTAGATATCCCACATTTCCATGCTACAATGTTAAGTGTTATCTGTCAGTTTACTCTGATATTCTCCTGTTAATTTTTACACCACACATTATTTTTATGGTAGTAATTGCATTTATCATCTCTAAATAGGTATCACTAATAAATGCATATAGATTATTCATTGCTAGTAATACAAAAAAATCAGAAGATAAAAACAATTGAATAACTTGAAATAATTGTTATTCAAAACATAAAATGACCAAAATAAGGTCTTGTATAAAATTGCATGAGCTGCAGCAAGAAACATCTACCAGGCACAATCTCCGATTTTGATGATTTCATTGAAAATATAGTTAAGCATTCAGTTTATATTGTTTTGTTTCAAAATAATTATGCAAAAATCATTGTTTTTATCTTTAACATTGAATTTAAATATATTAACATTTGTAAATACCAAGCATTTTTTTCATATTGCATTGTGTTTTCTTACAACAATAAATATTACACACACAAGTGTCACTTGTGTTTTACTTTACATGACTTTCTTCACTGTGCACATTTGTAACTAACCCTACATATCGCTTTATCCCGTACCCAACACATTTTGCACTGACAATCATATGATTCTCACTCCTTCTTTTAATGTTTTTTTCCATCCTTGATTAATTAGAGTACTTATATTCTTCGAACTAATCTCTATAATCAATATTTTCGTTTCACAGAACATTCTATGTATCCCGTTTCTTCCCTATATTTAAATGGCCTTCCCTTTTACAATTTACACCAGCTACCTTCTTTTTTGTTCTTTCTTTAACATTTGTTTTAGTCTTAATCTTTGCCACAATAGCAAAGCAACTAGGCTTGGTCAGGTTGCAGTGCTTTGTGTTGTGTATGAACCTCTGACACCTATTACGTCTCATTATCTTAGGTACTCTCATTGTCTCCGTCCTCATCCTTGTTGCTTCAGTGCCACCACATAACATCGCCTTCAGTGCTACACCCTTTAGCGATTTCCTTATTTCCTCATAATTTTCCTAATGCTAATTTTGTAATGCTATAATTTGTCTGATGTTTACTACATCATTCCTAATAGCTCCCAACAGTTTTCCTAAGTAATCCATTGGTGGTTTTGATACAAATTCTTCATTTTTTACTTAATTACCGTCCGGTTGGTCCATTTTGAGTGGGAAACCAGCACCACTTTAATATTTTTCTAAAGATCCTCCCCTAAAACTCCTTGCCTTCTATGTTCAACATGTCCTTGGCCCTAACCTTTACTTCTTTCGTCTTGTGTTCTCTCTCATGCAGATCCTCAGGTTCCAAGTCTCTTACACTGCTCCTAGAGGCATAAAGATGTCCTATCGACCCTCTTTGGTTCCCATGGTTCTCTTCTTGAACTCCTCTCATCTTCTTCTTTCTTCCTCCTTAGGTCAATCTTTTTTTTCTTTTTATTCTGGTTTCCAACTAAGAACTGTCAACTATTAACTAGTAGAGAAGCTACAATCAAGCTGGTGACCTCAAGGTCGAATATAAAGCATCGTGCTTTGTATATGAGTTAGTGATACTGCAGGTTCAAATCCTATTGTGTGACTTACTTTTTATTCTGGTTTCCAACTAAGAACTGTCAACTATTAACTGGTAGAGAAGCTACAATCAAGCTTGGTGACCTCAAGGTCGAATATAAAGCATCGTGCTTTGTATATGAGTTAGTGATACTGCAGGTTCAAATCCTATTGTGTGACTTACTTTTTATTCTGGTTTCCAACTAAGAACTGTCAACTATTAACTGGTAGAGAAGCTACAATCAAGCTGGTGACCTCAAGGTCGAATATAAAGCATCGTGCTTTGTATATGAGTTAGTGATACTGCAGGTTCAAATCCTATTGTGTGACTTACTTTTTATTCTGGTTTCCAACTAAGAACTGTCAACTATTAACTGGTAGAGAAGCTACAATCAAGCTGGTGACCTCAAGGTCGAATATAAAGCATCGTGCTTTGTATATGAGTTAGTGATACTGCAGGTTCAAATCCTATTGTGTGACTTACTTTTTATTCTGGTTTCCAACTAAGAACTGTCAACTATTAACTGGTAGAGAAGCTACAATCAAGCTGGTGACCTCAAGGTCGAATATAAAGCATCGTGCTTTGTATATGAGTTAGTGATACTGCAGGTTCAAATCCTATTGTGTGACTTACTTTTTATTCTGGTTTCCAACTAAGAACTGTCAACTATTAACTAGTAGAGAAGCTACAATCAAGCTGATGACCTCAAGGTCGAATATAAAGCATCGTGCTTTGTATATGAGTTAGTGATACTGCAGGTTCAAATCCTATTGTGTGACTTACTTTTTATTCTGGTTTCCAACTAAGAACTGTCAACTATTAACTGGTAGAGAAGCTACAATCAAGCTGGTGACCTCAAGGTCGAATATAAAGCATCGTGCTTTGTATATGAGTTAGTGATACTGCAGGTTCAAATCCTATTGTGTGACTTACTTTTTACTTGTATAATTAATTTTGTACTGTACCAAGAGTATAGCCTATGTGGAGAGTTGTGTGTTTGATATAGGGTTCTTGGTGAGACAGGTAGTATTGAAATGCTTGTTTATAATAAGGGGTTCTTAGTGAAGCTGATTCATTTCTGATGCTACTACAATGTTGGTAAGAAGGAGAGTATTTTACAAAAGCAGGTGTAATCCTGATTAATAAACCAATACAGTGCAGGACACGGTGCTCGGCGTGGACGAGAGGTAGTGCAAGAGAGATAGTGAATATCTCCTATAATACTATAATGTCAATCGTGAACAGTCTGTTCACAATCTAAATTTCATACTCACATAAATTTCATCTTACTTTAATTACATAAAAATATAAACAACGCAAAAATCATTTAAGGTTGTGTTTTAGACAAAAAAATAAATATTATTTAATTTTATACAAGATATTAATCTCTATTAATCAGCAAGTTATTGTACTATGCTGTTTGGAGGGAGTTGGTTATTAATGTGCAAGTGCAAAATAGGTGCTGACCATCATAACCTGTCCTGTAAAATGGACCTGAGAGAATGTAATAATAGTTTTGCACAGACAGTCAGACTGCTCTTTGACCAAGAGGAACGTATGTTCCAAATTTTAAGTCTAAGACTTTTCTATCACGCAAGTGGGCAAACAGATAGGGGCGGTCTGTCCTTTGACCTTTTGACGCCAAAATCAATAGGATTCTTCCTTTGACCAAGAGGAACCTATGTTCCAAGTTTCAAGTCTCTAGGAATTTTGTATAAAGATTTATTGCTCAGACAAGCAGACATCAGATGGACTGCTCTCTGGCCTTATGAGCCCAAAATCAGTAAGATGTACCAAGTTGAAAGTCTCTAGCACCTTTCTATCAAGACATCTATCGCACAAACAGATAGATTGACGGACAACAGCAAGATTTTACAAAGATACTTTTGGGTATTTAATATTGATTAAGGACCTGATGTGCAAGAGAGATGTTTATAAAATATTGTAGTCTTTCATGTGAAATGGGAGAAAGTTTGCTTACAATATAATGGTCAGATTGCCACTGCAGCTTGTGTTGACTATAACTCTGACTCACAAGTTATCAGTTATCAAACAGTAAACATTGCCTTTCCTGCTGCAAAACTTAACTGATATCATGTTGTAGAGATGTAGTAAAATAGCCTAAGTGTATAGAATTTTGTCCGGAAACTATCTATTTACAGAACTTTTAAGAAAAGCAAGATCTATGTTCATACTATGTTTATGCCAATATAAACATTCATTGTACGTTTGTGAATGTAAATCACAGATTTTTTTGTTCTAAAAACTACATATTGATATGCACATGATATTTAATAACACAATTTACATGTTTATATGTGAAATGCAATGTATCAATCAATGCACATTGCATCCTTTAGATATAAATATGTAGTATGTTGCACTAACAACTAGACTAAACCGAAATACTCCTGATAAGTTGTACTGTTATTATATAGAGTGGAAATAAAGTAAACTTCTCCTCCTATCTGATTTCTGAATGGTAGATTATTATCAAAACACCCTACGGGAAAAAATAATAACATGTGAATATTGAGTTCAGCTTCAATTCATAATATGCAATAAAACATATATGAAGTTGCCCAACTTTATTGGGCAGTTCAGATCTTGTGTTAAATTTAAGGTTTATAATGTGCAGATTGCATTTATACTTTTACCAATAAATTTGAATTAAATGAAAGGCTAAATTTAATTAATGCTTTTCAGTTTTAAAATTATAATTAAACAAACATATTTATGTAAGAGTTTTAGATTTGCATTGTTTATTCTACCCAAATTTCAGGTTTACTGGGATGAAAATCCTTTGCAATTTTGATTGGTTCCATGATTAGCAAATCCATATGTTTAATCATGACACGTAGAATCAGTATCCGAGTCATTGAAATGTATGCTTTTAATTATTAGTTTTTCAATAATTTAGTTAAATTATTCTGTCAGTTACACCTTTAGATTTTTCGTAACAATGTTAGTACAAATATCATAGAACTCTGTCAAAATAAAATTAATGTTATGCTTTTCTTGCAAGTGTTTAAATTGAGAAATGTTTATTACATAATAGCACATACCCGCGACTTCGCCTTTAATTTCTATGCAACAGAGTGGAGCAAATGGTTGTTGAATCTAGCTACTGCCCAGTCCCTCCGTTTTTGTTCCTTCAGTTGTTATAAAAAATGCCATCCTACAATGTCTAAGGAAACCAAATTTAATATCTTAAATGTATACATACCCAATTTAGTGCATTAATTCAAATCCAAAATAAATTAACTGGTTTGCCCTGTTGCCATGATATTGAAATAAGAAGTGTTATTTTTGTTATGCCTTAATTTGTACTCTATAAATGTAAACAAATTGAAAATATTGGTTAAATTAGTTGAACATATGAACAATAATAATCTTCTCCCCTTCTAGGAAATATGAGACAATAGATTTTAATCCTCAAAGTAAAATTCTTACTATACACAAAAATGTATTAATTGTATTGTAGAATACACAATTTCTTAGGATTGTAATACAGTAATGTTTTGTTGCTAAGTGTACTTTAGTATTAGTATTTATTTGTATGTTATTTTTATTTCGTTGCGAACACTGCGGTGGACCGCTAGGATTTTAGTTTATTTAGACTGTAAGAGAGGTTTTTTTTTTGTCAATTTCGTTTTGTGCTAGCCATCTCTACTTGATTTGATGGCTAGAAATTCCGAGCCAAATTTGTATTGTTTACATAAATCCTATGTAAATAATAGAAGCAATAATGTCCTTAGTGATTTGAATATAAAAGGCAAGGAACACAATTGGTTTAGGTCATATTTGAAGAATAGACAGCAGTGTACTCAAATTCAACACATTTTAAACTATGCTGGAAGTCAATATAATTATATTAGAACCTATTTTTCAAAATTTAAAATAGTAAAACATGGTGTTCCTCAAGGTTCTATCCTGGGCCCTCTTTTATTTCTCTGTTATTTAAAGGGGCTCCCTGGGACGGTTCCAGGTGGAGGCTCAATATGCCTTCATGCTGACGATGCAAGTATTACGGTTTCAGGTAATAAACAGGAAGACATTGAGCTTTTATCTTTTTTAAACCTTCTAATTGTTAAAGATTTCCTGAGTTCCAGAAATCTCTTGCTAAACCCAAATAAATCAAATTTTATATTGTTCAGTACCAAACAATCAAGATTACAATTTGAGCCTAACATATATTTAGAAAATTCAAAATTGAATCAAGTAGACAATACAAAGTTTCTTGGAATAATATTAGATCGGAATTTAGGTTGGGAGAAACATGTTGATTATGTGGTAAAAAAAATGTTCTCCGGTCTATTTGCTTTACGCCAAATGTCAAGGGTGTGTAGCATTGAGACATTGAAAGCCATCTATCTACTTTGCTATGGTAAATTCCCATATGTCTTACAATATAGGCATATACGGAGCCACAACTAAAAGAAATCTGGACAGAATCTCATTACAACAAAAAAAAGCTTTAAGAATAATTTTTAACCTAAAACAAAGAGATACAGTGAAACCATACTTTTCTCAACTTCAAATTTTGACTGTATATGATCTGTACATTTATGAAACTGTTTTATACATAAAAAAATACAACCCAATTAATATTTTAAATCATCATGATTACAATTTAAGGCGTAGCAGATATGTGGAACAACAAAGGCTGAAGTTTTATGAAAAGAAAACTAGTTTCATCGGCACAAAATTTTTGTTTAACCTTCCTCTCAATATTCAAAATGAGCAAATTATGAAAAATTCAAAAAACTACTTAAAGATTATTTATTAACGTTATCCTTGTATTCTTTTGAAGACTTTTTTTGTTTCAATGTGTAAATAACTTTTAAGTATTGTTGGGTATGTTTAGAAATGTATAAAATCCCTTAAATTACCTAATAATTACCTTAAGTAATAACTGCCTTGATGTAAAAATGCTTTAACTTACTCTGTAGAAGGCTACATAGCCAAATCTTACTTTTTCAGTGAGTGTCAAACTGATTTTTATGTTTTAATATATAAATGATAAATTTGTATTGAGATTTATTGTGATGCTATTCTTGTAATCTGTTACATGTCTGAATAAAGAAATTTTGAATTTGAATAAATTCATATTCTATTCTATTCTAAAATCCTCCAGGAATTGCTATTTTTTAATTCTATTGCCTGATATATGATATTAATTTGTAAATTTGAGCAACAACCTGGGATATCAGATGTTTAAATAAGTAGCTTAGAATTAATGCAAGAAATTGTATTAGTACCACTATCAAATAATTGTTATATTTAAAGTGATATAATTGAACTTCTATGTAGTAAATATTCTACTTGTAATACTATGTTTTTTTATTATTGTATTGTATAATTTTATGGATATTTACTATCAAGTCTTCTACAACTAAATGGAACAAATCTAATTTTATCTAACAAGGAATGTTATCATTCAAAGATAGAACTTATATCAGATAGCCATGCTAGAGTTATCTACCTATTTGCCTTGTAGACATTTGAATTGTGATTTAAAAACTGTGATGTTGAGCAAGTCACACCTTAAAAATCACTAGCTCAATTACTCCACTAAATAATAACTTGTATCCAGATACTGTATTATACTGTTCTTCAAATTTAGAAAGATTTGAAAAAGTGCATTAGGCAATTCTAAAAATGTATTATAGGTTTCTTTTCTTTAAAAATAAAAATAAAATATAAGTTTTCCTTTCATGAATATCATGTTATACAAGGTTGTAATGTAATAATATTACGCTTTGTAACAATGTAGCTTGTGTTTTATAAAAACAACTAGCAGTTACCTACAGCTTCACACTCACTTTCGTAGGTTTTGCACCTGTTTGAGCACTTCTGGTTTGATTGAACTATATTTTCAACACCAATGTTGAGTTTGCCTTCTTCCCAAGATCCAGAAAATATGTTAAAAAGTGTGTATTTATGGTCATTCTAATTTACTTTGATTTTATTATTTTTGCTCCATAGCCGATTTTGCCTCTTTCTTGATCAAGAAAACGTACATAAATACACAGCTCTGAGAATCCTACTATTGTCAAAAGACAACTAATTTAGGTTTCATAACAGTCTTTAAATGTGAAGTAAAAGTTAGACTACATTGTCACTTATATCTGCACTGCTAGCAGTTACCCACTGCTTTGCACACCAATTTTGAGTTTGCCTTGTTGCCACGATCACAAAAATATGTCAAAAGTTTATATATAAGGCTATTGTAAATTACTTTGTTCTTAGTATGTTTTGTTCCTTTCATGATTTTGCTTTGTTTCCCGATCAAGAAAATATATATCACAGAAGATTTTTTTTGGTTCAAACAAAACAGAATTAATCTCTACAGCACAAACCAATATTCTTAGTGCAAGTGGGAATAGACGTCAGCAATTCAGAAAGTGAGTGACAGAATACAATTGGAAGCTGCTTCTGTGGGGAACTCCCAAGTGACAAACAGACTGGCAGCTTTCACACGTGGACTCGATAAGGGTGTTCAACAATAATTAGTTCAAGTAAATAGAAATAAATTCTAGAATATGCACAGTTAATATTATTTGCTGTTACATCACTAAAATCAGTGTATTATTATATTGCTTGTGGAAAATACTTTGTGGGAAATATCGCTGTCAGTATGCAGCTGCACTGGAAATGTGTTAAAACTAAGGGCACTCGAATGATCTTTTGCCTTCTAATAGCCTACATCACTATTTCATCGTATAACAAAATATAATAAGTTTTAACTGTTATGATGTGTTTACCTACATGTAAAGACCGTAATAATCATTGGCATCCAGCATTTATTTATTGTGCTCTGACAATAGAGTTAAAATTTGTTATATTATAAACATGAGATGTCTAAACAAATGCAGATATAGTTCTAATTACTGTTATACTTCTGTATAGTATTGTAAATGACTTATTTTCCATGTAAGTGGTACATACCGTCATTTTTGTACTAAATTCAATAATGAATAATTTTCTCCCTTTTAGATGCATGTTATCAAAAGATTTTCATAAACCATGTTATGTACAAGTATTAACAGTAACGTACATACTGTATACGAAAAATACATGTCAGTAGCCCATATTTTAACATAAAAAAAAATAAAAATGTATTTGTTATTGAAATGTTTGTTGTTGAATATTTTGAACACACTTCAGTGTATTTAACTTAAGTACTTCAATAGATGACAATATTGAATTTGTCAACTGAAAGAAAGGAATTTATTGATAAATTGAAAAGAAAAGGTGGACTATTGAATGCGTTTGGATGGTCAGACTAAGCTATCAGTTGGAGTGGGTGGCACAGATACTGGGGGCGGACACCTACACCAGACTCCATAGTCTTATCACATTGTGGTATATCACATTGCAGTAAAGTCCAATAGTGGAAAATTTTAAATAAAGGGCATTTGTACAACTTAGGATAATAGTATAGCCTATTTGATAACATTACAAGTTTTGTTGAATTAATTTTAATATGTTATGTATGTTAATACTACTTATGTAATCATTAAAGAATTCAAGAGTACTTAAAAAATCAAAACTTTTCATTAATATCAAATTATTGTCTCAGATACCTGAAATCAAGAAATACTTTTGATATTATTGACAAGCAAAGTCAAACATAACAAAGCTAAAAGGTCTATTCTTTCTTTTAGGAAATTTTGTTCAATGTTAGTAGGCGCATTGCCTGAAAATAGTAATTAATTTTTATACAGAATAGTTTTAAAGGTACCTAACTTAATTAATAATTACGTAATCAGATTTCTACTTCACAACTTTTGTGCTTTTTTAAATATTTGTCTGAAATATTGCTAAACCACATGTTACATACGTAGACAATAATATAGTTTATAGTATAATAAACACTTAGCTTTCAGTTTGAGATCCCTTGTACAAAGATTTGTGCTTTTATAATCACCTTCTCCTTTTATTAGTGCTTTCTATTATATTATCCCTTCTAACTTGTGATTACAAATAATACCTAATTTTAATAATAAATAGTCATACTTAATTTATTCGGTTATATAATAAACTGGTTAATTCTTTTGATGGATTAGATTAATTGGAGTGTTTAAAATTTTAATTTAATTCTAAAATAATTAAATGTTTATTATATGCTAGTATTGCAGGCAATGAGCCAGTGTGGGACTTCTGGTGCGAGTTGCAGGGGTGAGGGCTCATGATAAACGTGGTAGTGGTTGCCAACACGCTTTCTAATCATTTGTTTATTATTTCAGTAGAAATGTAGGATTTATTTGGGGATTTTTTGTTTCAGACTTAATTCACTGTACAAATGAGCCGAACGTTTCGATCCCGCAACTGGCCAATCTGCTGGTTGAGCGCTCGCAGAATGCCAACTGGGTGGTGGTCTTCAAGGCTCTCATTACAGTCCATCACATGATGTGTTACGGCAATGAGGTACTCACTGATCCATTGTTTCTTTTTATACTTGAATTAATATCATATTATCATAATTAAAAAGGAATAGAAAATAATTTTCTCAGTTGTTAAAAGTTTAGATGTAAAAAACTTGTATATGTTTTTCATTTTATTTCATTTTGTAGATATTGTCTGTTTTGCATAATTTAGATTATCCCAATTCAATAATTCCTCAAATATTAAGGATTCTTGGGAATAAAAATTAAATTACATTTCCATCTTATTGCAGATTTCCTATATCTGTTTTTGAAAACCACAATATTACATTTAGATCACATCTGAAATATTATCTAATGTCTTTAACACAAGAGCTCACAAAATAGTCAAAACCTTTGGTCAAAAATCACAATTATTTGTTACTGCAGCATGACAGTCAAACATTTCATAGAGTACGCAATTTTCTAGATTCATTATCAAGTGTTTGGTATTGAATGTAATGTATTTATTATTATAATATTAAATAAAGTATCAAGTTTAATATTTTTTTCTAAAGTTTGATGTTGAAGTTTACCACTTTTAAACATACTTTACTCTATATTATGTTGTCAAAAAATTAGAAATGCTTTTAAAGACTTGTATTGTTTCGTATTGCGTTTTTAATTCAGTATTGAAAATAAAATAAAAAATACAAATTCATTCAGGTAAACTATCATTTTCTTGTACAAATTATTGCCTGTCTTCAAATTGCAATCTATAATTAGTAATGGTATGAATTTTGTAAGAAAGGTCCTACTTTTTGGTAATTTAGTAAACCGTTACTATTTTTAAAATTTAAACTTCTAACTTACATATTGTTACGGTTTCTTGTATCACTGGAAAGTGGCAAATGTCTGAAAAAAATCCTGTTAACCTTCCATAATTAAATACGAAATTTAGAACAAAACATAAAGTTTGTTAATTTTTAATTGTTTTTTTTGCTAAACATTAAAGTAGTTACAAGTTTTATGTTGTATTTCTAAATTATTTTAATAATATTTAATTTTTTATCATTTAAGTGTTGACAGTGAACTTGATTATGTTAGGGTACAAATACACGGACAACAACGTGACACAAAACTATCAAATAGGTATTATTATTTGGAATAAAATACACTGAGCGCAACGCAACATGATCTGTATATTTTATATCATATATTCACTGCATTTGATATTTCATGTCACTGTCTTTATATTCAAACCCTAATATATAATCAGAGTTTTTATTTATTGTAGGTGTTTGTTAAAAATAACCTATGTGTCCATTTGTGTGTTGACACATTTTTAAATGTGTGTATAAATGTGTTCTTGATAAAATGGTGTAAAGTATCTTTTTTCAAACAAATTAAATAATGTAAATTAATTAACAAATTAGGTATACAATTATTTAAATTAATAGTATAAAATAATTATTAGATTATAAATTGTAAGGAAATTTGGTGTTCTGAGTATCCCGGACTTTTGGCTCACTTCTTTACCTCAACCGTTAAGATTCAATGCTTGAAAATGTACAACTTTAGATCCCAAAATGGCCTAAGGTGTCGCTCAGAGCTCTATACTTGGACTTCTGATATTTATGATTTATGTTGGTTAATAGAATTCAGTGATCCAACAAGATAAATTTTTCAATGTACTGATTGCACACCTTTTTTTTTTAAAAGCTAAACACCACAAGATCTTGATGTAATATTTTTAATGGAACTGAATTTGTATATTCAATATTTCACTTAGTATACTTAATAGCACATCAAACAAAATCAAATATGTTGATTTTCCTTTGATATCATGAACATGCAGCAAGACCTACTGTCTTTTTGGATGATGCTCTTCTAGAATAAAGATATATATAATATGTTATTTTAGAATTAAATTGTATTATTAATATTATAATGTCTGTTGCAGCGGTTTACACAGTACTTAGCTTCTAGTAATAGCTCCTTCCAACTTAGTAACTTCTTAGATAAAGGAGGAGTTCAAGGTAAGTTACTATGTTCAGTGAATTTTAATTTTAAATTGGTAAACTGAGGTTTAAGAGATTTTACATTAAAATTCCAGGACATTTAATCTTTTAGCTAATTGCTACGAAAAAAATTGTGAACCAAATAATTGTGATATTGCAGTCTTGAACAGTAATGCTGCAGTAGCTTGTTCCAAGTTGCTCTAATGGGACAACACTGTAGGGGTTATATGAGGACCACATTTTAATGTAGGCAGTATTCTTATGCATTCTGTTGGTAGCAAATAAGAACTATTTCACACAGTTGTTTGTCTCTCTAAACAGAAGACAAATTAATCATTTCATCTTCTTGTCATTATTAAAACGATTTGTTTGTTTTGTCCTGTTAATTACTAACTCTTGAACATTTGTTTTATTGTATATAATGTAAAAATGTATTAAACAACAGAAATGTAATATGGTTCCTATCATTAACACAGTTATTTGTTTACTATATTAATTCAAAAATCAACCATAAAAAGTTGTAAATAACGAAGACCACAACTTTATACAGCTAACAGGTGGTGGAACTGCCGTAGCTGGGAGTACTCAGGACTGCTAAAAATCCCACGGAAGGGTTAATGGAGGGTCATTCCACATCAAATCCTCTAGAAAATTGTGGATTTTTAACCGACCATCTCAGATTTTGATAAAACTTTACATTTTTAATCCTTCCATATAGATAAGGAAATACACCAAATTTTGCATTCCTGCCTTAACTAGTGTTCGTTTTATAGGCAGTTAAAGTTTGGGCAAAATGAGCATTTTTACATATTCCAAGAGCTCGGACAAGTTTGTAACCGTAACTTGTTTTTTTCTAACTTTGTACTGAAAAGAGTTCAAAAGTTGTTGTTATGACAATATTGCTATGATGTATGTATGCATCCATGGATGAGGATTACAAGGTACATTATTTTCCTGGTACTTAAGCATTCACTGCAAGTTTACCACCATGTTGTCAATGACTAAGAAGTTAGATTTTTTTTGTTAAATTTGCAAATACATTGCCTAGGATTTTTGTATAGTTGATAACAAATTTACATTAAGCCTAACCTTTACATGTATTTACATTGATTTGGAGCAAAAAAAAGGTGCTTTGCCTAGGTAGTAATAATTATTTAAGAGTATTGTTTTTACTATGGGTAATGTTTTAGGCTATAATAAAATGTCTGAATCTGTAAAAACTTTTGTTGGTGTTATGCTTAATCTTTTCATCTTAACTAACTAAAGTTATTAGATGTCATATTAGGCTTTAGTTTTGCAAAGGATTAAAACAATTGTACGATAAAGATTTTTTATTTTAAAAATGTTTAAACATGGTGATGCACACAAAATGCCATAAATTATATTTTTGTATGTGATTCTACGCTTTTTGTGGATATAAATATAAACAAAGAAATACTCGATTATCACTCTGCCTTTTTAAGATATTGTGATTTTAGTAAAACACCTTTTCCATCCCTAAAAGAATGAACAAAACATTTTTAAGCCACAGAAATAAATAAGCTAGGGTTTATATTTTGTTTCCTTAAAACAGTACAATTTTCTTAGTACTATTATAAATTTTCATTACATTTACACTATTAATGATGAAGATATAAATTCTTTTTTTTTATGTACAAGCTCTGCTTGAGTTCTCTGAATATACAAAAACTCATTTTGCTCAAACTTTAACTGCATATAAAACAAAAACAAGTTGGGGTGGAATATAAAATTTGTTTTATTCCATTATCTATATGGAAGGATTAAAAATGTAAAGTGTCTCAATCATAATATATAAACTAAATATTTTAAATGTGAAATCCTGATTATTATATTTGTAGTTGTGACACAAATTTGCAATATTATCTTTAAAGTGTCTGTCAATTGCTATTTTTGTCATGACAACCTGCAGCCACCTGATGAATACGGTTTTTGGTTTTACTAATCAAAAGCAAATGAGCTTTATGTTTAGTGTATTGGTGTAGCCTGTTCCCAGATAACAACGTTATATTATTTTCTATGTGTTTTTATTATTTCATCAAATTGCGTATGATGCAGAAGCATCGCTTTGGGCTTATTGTGTGTTTTAGTATACTTACATAGTTCGTTTTATGGAGTAGTTGTCTTTTATTGTATGACTAATTAGTGTATGTTATTAGTGACTATATTACACATAATATGTAAACTAAAAACAATAATATTTATTTTGTGGTGTAAAATTTCAACTATGGTTTTATACTAAAAATCTAAATGTTATAAAATTGCTTACTAAACTCTGTAACACGATATATTACTGTTTATATATTTTGCTTACTAAATGTTACAATAACATTTGTTACAGTTTGTCTATCCTAAATTTTGTGTATACCTTCAGTTACAGTAATAAATCAAAAACCAATTCCTTTTTATGAATTTTAAAACAGAATTCTGACCCATCCCCCCCTCCCCCATAATAAAACTGCTGTGCATTTCAGGATTCCTAATGGACACTTCCAGCATTAAGATTGAAATTACAGGTTGACATTCGGAATAGAGGATAGGATTTAGAAAAATTACATATTTTGTATTATATTTTTAAACCTTAAAAGTATAGTATCTTATTTGAAAGATATTTACTTAATTTGGATTATTACATATTAGAGTGTGCCTGTATTTTTCATACCTAACAAATACATTTTTTGTTTTAGTATTCTTATTGAATCAATAGTCATTTTAAATACTGTAAACCTGCTAATTTAAAACCCTCTCCAAATGGTTTTTTAACCAATGTCTTCATTTTAATTGTTTTTAATACACAATTGCTTAGTTACCAAAAACAGTTGTGATATAACGCATTCAATAACATTGAAGATATGTCAGCATCCCAATCAATAAAACTTACCGCTTGAGTAATGGGCTGCTATTAGTATCTGGCCCAACTTGATAAAGGTTTTGTAATTAGAACCACATTTATCTCATTATATGACAAGTCCAGAACAATGTCAACCATCTTTTCTTCCAATTCTTCACGAGCCAGAGTACAGTAGATTGGAAACCAACATATTGTATGTAAATCACATTTAACAGTGAGAGTTAGGGTGTCTTGATACTTCAATAATTTACCTTAACCTACGTACCTGAAGATAAATTCTCAGAATTTGAAATCTATATAGTACAAATAAAATATAATGAAAATATTATTGGTGGTTTATATTTCTTGATTGAATTTTCAGCTCTAAAGTGAGTACATTAACATACAGTAAGTTACCTCAGTGCTTGAAACATTTGTTGTCAGTCAGAAATTTTTTAATATCAATAATTTATTTCTAATGTGATTTTAATCCTGGCTCACTAAAACCAGGCAAGAAGTAGTACATTTTTGGTTTTTGCACTGTCTAAAAATATCCTTTTAATTCTGCTGTGACTCCTCGGATTTTGTTTTCTTGCTAGGTGTTTCACTATACCACAAAGCAAACAAACATGTGATCAGAAGGCCAAGTACCTGTCAAGTGACTCATTAAATTTGTAGAAACAGTAACAGCTTAATGTAAATTCAATAAATAAAGATTTATTTTAAAAGTGTCATTATATCAATCAATCAATCAAATCAATGGACATTTGTTTTATATATATATATATATATATATATATATATATATATATATATATATATATATGTACAATATATATGTGCTAATTATATATTGTATAATTAAGGAATCGTTCTGAGAATTTATGTTGCCTGACTAATTTTATAATATTTTTAAACTTCTAGATTGTGTCAAGTTTGTTACATAAAAATGTGTTTGGTTGCAGGCCACAGGTAAATGGGTGTTTGATATTTTTAGCTGCTATCCTTTGTTACATATAATTATAAGATCTACTGTTACAGTTCTTTCAAATTTACATTATATAAATTCTGTTTGAAAATATTCAATGATATAATTTTTTCTATTATTGTTTAATCAATGTTGTTTTGTTGCCATGCGCACAGGAGCTCGTGTTGGTAAGTGCAACATTTTTTTATCCCTAACAAATGGTGATCATTTCATAATTTTTGAAGTTTTGTTAACTATTTTAATGACTAAAATATCATTATTTTTGAGGATGTCACAAAATGATTATTGGTGGTCATCACTCATCCGCATGACTCATATATTTTTATATAACTGAAGTAAGGTTTGAGAAATGAAACCTAAGTTAATTAATTATTTATGGTGATCACCATGCAAACAGCATACTTATGTGATTCTCTCAGGCATTTACTCAAACAGCAAAATGTTCTACCGCCATCATATTAACTGTTCATATTACTCTGTTATATAGAATCTATAAATGCAAGAAACATTGCCCATTATTCTGTCATTTAATGTTCTTTACTGGTAATTGTATCGATTTATTAAATCTCATTCTTTAATATCTTGTTGCATGTCATATATTAAAGATGTGCAGTCTGATAAAAAAGTCCTAATAGCTTCCATTTAGTATTTTCTAAACAATTTCATATGTTTATTTAGGTACATTCACTAAGAGGCTTAGTATTTGAATTATAACAACTGAATGAAATCTAACTATATTTTTATCTATATATATATTTTTTTACAAGTAACATTGGAGCTTTCAATTGAACTAATTATGTTATTTTAGTGTATTCTTTATTTTTTTGTAATTCCCAACCATTGATGGAAAATGTGTTCCTGGATATTTAGTGTTCCCTACACATGCATTTTAAATTTGGTAAAAATTATTCCTTTTTTTCGTTGTAAAGAAACTAATGGACCAATAGCCAAAACAAACAAACATGCAATTTATTTTAATAAAATCCAATTTTTTATTAAAATACTGAATGTTCTTGAGGAAGGAATGTTTTAATTAAGAATCAAAATTAGGATATTTGACCATCAGCAATTGTTTATCCTGTAGATTAAAGTAAATATAATGAGGGCGGATCAAAAGGTTTTGTAACTAAGGTATAAAGAAAATTGTTGGTTTATCTATTAGCCTGATTCCTTATCTTATCTATCAAAGAGAATGCACTTCTAATATCATCTGTCTGAGTACTACTGTGTAATGAAATTTGTATGTAAAGAGGGGAGTTCCACATAGGAAAGTTACAAAAGAATGGTGAAAGTGTACAGTGAGAAGTATTCTTCTTTTTCTTTAATAACTTGACGGTTCAATAAGTTTAAGTGTGGACGCAAAACCATGGAAGACGATCCACGGTCAGTTGGCTGTCTGAATTGAAGACAAGCCATATTGGAATAGAGACAAGGGATGATCAGCCAAGGTGTTCTCCTGCAGAGCATGACAACGCTACACATCATAAGTCTCGTGTTACACAGGCTATCCTGCAGGAGTGTGCATTCAAGCAACTCAGCCACCCACCTTATAGTCCAAATCTGTCACCTAGTGATTTCCTGTTTCCCAACTTGAAAACACAACTTAAAGGAAGGAGATTTGATGACTTGGAATCCGTGAAAGTTGCTACAGAACAGTGGTTTGCAGAACAGGAGGAAACATGTTTTACGTAGGCATAAGTAGTCTTCTGAACAGTTCGACCAAATGTATTCAATTAAAGGGTGATTATGTAGAAAATTAAATTAGTTTTATAATTTGAACACCTTTGTTTATACCTTAGTTGCAAAACTGTTTAATTCTTCCTTATATATACGTATATACAGAACTTTTATTTGTTAAGGTATTCTTTAATTGAAAGAGGTTGGTTTCAGTTATCCAAGGTATTTTGAAGGGTTTATTTGGTTTCTTGTGGATTGAAGAGCAAAACAATTGTCCTTTTGGTAATATGTTTATTTAACTAATATTTCTTCTGTTTAGTTCTATTACTTGGTTTTATTGTTGAGATTCATAATCTGAAGTTTGTTTTAGCTCATTTATTACAGTAGTTGTGTTTAACGTTGAGTTTATAGTAGTATAATTCATAATTATGAATTTTTGTATTTATTTCTCATGCTATTTGTAACTTTTTGAATATAATTGTAGTTTTGTAATCAAATTTATTTACATGTAATTTAATAATCCCAAATTTTGTAGTAATTAAATATGTAACTTATGTAAAATGTAACAATAACGCTCACTGTTTGAAAGACAACTTGATGGTTATTGTGATGTAATATGCAACTAACATTTTCTCTCTCATGGAACACATTTCAATGTGAAGATGACGTAAAATTTAATAAGTGTAATATCAAGTTGTAGATCGTAAAATTGCTTCACACATGTACCAACCAAAAAGCTACTCACTTTTGTTGTATATTTGTTAGTGCCTACTATATCTGAAATATTATTAATGAGGAATATAAAGTAGCAAGTAAGGAGTTATTTTATATTTGGTTAGGAAACATTTGTAAGCGAGAACATTTTATAAAAAGAGGTCATCTATAAGAAGAGATAAAATAAATTTGATAATTGAACTTTTTTGCAAGCAATATATGGTTTAGGCTGTAAAAACCATTTAAGGGGCGGCTGTACTGCTTGTCATCTTGATCGTAGCCCGATAAGGACAATGTTAAACCCCATTTAGTTTTACTATCTTACTTTTAATGTTAGAACTATGGGAGATAGTTAAAATATTGCTATTGATTATTACACATCTAAACACTATTTAATTTTTTTCACTATTTTTATAGGTTATTCAGAAAAAATATCAAACATTCTTGTACTTCATTGTTTAAAATTCAAAAGTATTTTATTTTTTAACTAAAAAGCGTGATTTGGATGTGTATTGATTATATCTATGAAATGAGATATTTCCCATCATGTTACAATAAAAAATAAGTGCGTAAAAGTACACGAGGTTTAACATTATTACATTATTATATGAAAAGATTGTAGATCATTTTACTACAGATTATAAAGTGATAAGTGAATTAATTTTTAGAACTAGTGAAGCACAACAACACAGAGTTCTGATATATTTACACATGTTTAAATAAAGTACAAAAGTATGTATTTATTTCATAATTTAAATAACCAGGAGATTAAATGGATAAGGTCGATATAGTTTATATTTATTTCCGTATGATATGAAAAATACTAATCTAATGCATTTCTAATTCTGCATTTAAGTTTGAGGCTCGTATTTCATGATAAAAATATTCACCAAATACTTGCCATCAGTATTGCAATGTTGTGTGTTGCTGTTTATACGTCACTAACTTTCATTTGCTATCTTTTCTTCTGGCTGAATGTTTCTTGAAACCTCTGTGTAGTACGTGTATTGTACTGTGCATATTATAAGGTACGATGTGAGTTTGTAGCAATAAGTACTTGTTACAGGGTATGACATGTCCCCGTTCATCAGGCGATATGCCAAGTATCTCAACGAGAAGGCCATGTCCTACAGAACAGTTGCCTTTGATTTCTGCAAAGTCAAACGAGGGTGAGTAAATAATTGAATTTTTATAGTGTGAATTAGAAGAACAAAGGAATAATGATCAATTTAAATACTTTTTATAACCAATATCGAAGAAAAGATGCAAGTCTTATTTTACAAGTTTTTAAGAAGGCCGTGAAAGAAATATTGGTGTGTACACATGCAGTAAAAAGTAGGGTGAAAGAGACTGACCAGATCTATGTGATTTGTACACAGGAAGGAGGATGGGGTGCTGCGCACAATGAACGCAGAAAAGTTGCTGAAGACACTGCCAGCACTGCAGGCCCAGCTGGATGCTCTGCTGGAGTTCGACTGTACGGCGCAGGACCTCACCAATGGCGTCATCAACATGGCATTCATGCTGCTCTTCCGTGACCTTATCCGTCTGTTCGCCGGGTACAATGACAGCATCATCAATCTACTTGGTATGACAGTGTTTATGTCTGATATTGGTACAAACAAATATTTATCATCATATGAAATATCCTTGACTAAAATTTAACTTTAGTTTTTGCATTAGAATCAAATTTAGTTTCTGCCTGCCTGTTTGCATGCGTATACATGTGTGCGCGTGTGTGTGTGTGTGTGTGTGTGTGTGTGTGTGTGTGTGTGTGTGTGAATATTTTTATTGGGATGAGTCTCCATAGTTTTTAAAAGTCAATGCTTTCATTTCCGGCCTTCAGGCCTGAAGATGGTATAATTAATTGAATAAAAACTACAATAACAGAAAAATCGCTAATAGGATAATAATATGTTACATAACAAACGTAACGGTTAAATTTATTTTTCAGAAAAATATTTTGATATGAACAAGAAGCAGTGTCGAGAAGCACTGGATCTGTACAAGAAGTTTTTGATCCGTATGGACAGAGTGGGCGAGTTCCTCAAGGTTGCAGAAAATGTAGGAATTGATAAGGGAGAGATCCCAGATCTCACTAAGGTGACAGTCTTTATAATTAATTACTAAGAATTCTTTATTTTTACACAAGTACTTTTTTATTTGTCAAAGTTCTTCATTCATCAGAGTTAGTATCATAAATTACAACATTAATGATAAAATATGGGTTGCAGCACATTTACTTCATCTGAGACATAATAATGAGACTACTAGCTGTAATAGTTAACATGTTAATAATAATTAACTTATGTGTATTCAATTCATTGTAACACTGATATTCTTACAAATTAATACAAATATATCTGTAATTGTATCGAAGCAGGCAAAATATAACTGACCAGACATAAAAAGTTGTGTAAAATTCCCACAGATATGTTTAAGAACAAATATTACTCAGCTTCTTCTGTACTAAACTGTTGTTGTCTTGATGGGATTTATTTTACTGTTTCTTTCATTAAATTCTCTCGAATTGAACTATAAATGTTACATTTTTGTTTTTGAAACATGAAACCTACCTTTCAGTTTGTCCTATAATGTATCACGGATTAGAAATAATAAGTAATATTGTTCTAAGAAATTGTCTTTGAAAATAAATTTGTGCTGTAATTTGCATATAGTAAAATGTGAAAAAACACATTTACCGTAACTGATTTAATCAATATGGTAAGTGTTTCGACTTATTGTAGTAGGATGTGGTATTTTTACTGTAGAGTTTCTTACAAAAATATTATAAACAGATAGGAGTGTAAACTGTCTCCAAATTTGAACTGCCTCAATCTCTCAATAATCTGTGCCAATAGTGCTGAGCATATTGATACTGCAACATCAATCGGTATAGAAGTTGAGTACATCAACATGTTGGGAGTGTCGATGGCCGAGTGGTCTAAGACGCTGGACTTTGAGTCTGAGTTAGAGATAGCACAGGTTCAGATCCTGTCTGTGACCGTTGCACTTTTTATCAGTACCTTGTACTGTATCGATTCTTCCCCTTATTCTGTTTGATAAGATCCTCGCACAGGCCAGTGGCCCATGAGGACGGGCAGAATAAGGCAAAAAGGAGATCGGCTTCTCCTTAAAAAAAAAATCAACCCATCTAACTTGTTAAGAGACTCAGTGTTGTTTTTTTTTCCATATTAATGAAAAACTTTATTTTTCAACATTTTTTTACAATTGTATGTTAAGTTGAGTATGAAAGTCGTAAGTTTATGACAGTTTACCATAAACCTTATAAATTATTTTTTATTATAAGATTTCCTACCAATCAAGGATCGAATCAATGTTCTAATAATAACGCACAAAGTATACAAATGTGGATAATTATTCCTATTTTACATTTTGTTTGTTATTTTTAAGTTATATATATGCTGCGAAGAAATTTACTAGTGTAGATTTAGTTTTTGCTTTTTTATTTAATTATTTAAAAACTGAAATGACACTAAGCATTTAGTATAATAGGGAGTTTTAAAACATTATTTTACAGACCTTAATGTTTTCGTGATTTTAACAAATGTTGATAAAGATTTCTTACATAATTTTTACAAATGAACTTTTGTAGGTATATAATTACATATGAACTTTTGACATGGACATCAAATGGCGTTACCGTAAACATGCAGTTTCTGTATTATATTACTTAGTCATTATTAAGTGTACACAGACAATATTATTATTGTATATTATTCCACATAATTATATGCTTTTAATATTGATATCAAACATAAGAAATATTTTAGTAATGAAATACTTTAGAATGATTTTAGAATATAGCTTGCACATTGGTTAAAAAATACATAACAAATGAATACAGCAGATTGGAAGTTGGTATTTGCAGTTTTAAAACCTGATGAATTAGGAATCTAAAAGATATTTATAAATGTTGTGGTTTACACAGAGTGTCTTAACCCATTATGAAGACACTCATTTAAGAGCCTGTTTTTGAACCAAATGTTCAATCTACAAGATTTAATTTTAATAAGCTCAATCTATTTAGAGTTATTGGCAGAAAAATTCACTTCTAATTCCAGATCCATTAACCTACCCGTAAACTTCATAGTTGTAATTCAGGATTGTTCTATTATAAATATTTTCAGATTTTACATGTTACATTGTTAGTGTGAAAAAGTGAACTATTGATTGTAATGTAGGCTCCTAGCAGTCTGTTGGATGCCTTGGAGCAGCACCTGGCTGCACTAGAGGGGAAGAAGGGTTCTGCTGCCAACACACCCACCCAGTCTGCCAGGTACTTGTCTCTCAATTTCTATATTGCCTTGACAGTATGAACAGTACAGAATTATTTATTACGACAGCTTATATTGCTTAAAAAGTCAACAATTTCATACATGAGACATGTTTCTAAAGTAAGTACCGTTTTGGAATTCTGCCGTTTTAGCACTGGAAAACATCTATGCTGCAATGGTTGTCCAATCAGGCAACAGACTTCTTTGAGGAAGATTTTTAAAAGCTGGTTGTACGATATATGTGTCTCAATATTAATGCAAGTTATGCTGAAATATAGTTAAAGGTACAGGGATTTATACAAGGGTTATTCCACTTCATAATAGCTATTTGAATTTGGCGCCAAGAACAAAAGAAACACGTGTGCCGACTCCCGGCATGCCTTGCACGTCAAGTGCCGCCATTAGCGTTGTTGCAATTGCTGTGTGTAAGGGCAGTGATATGGTTTTTGTCTACAAATACATTTCAGCAGCAGAAATTCATCGGCAGATTACTGAAGTTTATGGTCCTAGCAACAAAGTGCACAAGTTGGTGCGAACTTTTAATGAAGGACGGGAAATTGTGCATGATGAACCACGCTCTGCCAGACCACCAGTAATTTGAGATGGTTTGGTCCATTTTTTGACGAAACAATTCATAAAGATCGACGATTCACTATTTCAGATTTAGAAGTGGATTTTCCGAATGTGAATGGAACAACTGTGAACAGAATTGTGTCTAAACAATTGAATTTTCAAAAATTGAGCGCTAGTTGGGTTCTCAGGCTGAGTCCCAAAGAATGAAAAAATGGCTTCTGCTCTTGCTTTTTTGGAGTGATATATCATAAGGAAGGTGACAGTCTTTTAGACCATATTGTCACAGGGGATGAGACGGGTTTCTCACATACCTCTGAGTCTAAACGTCAGTCAATGGAATGGTCTTCAACTTAGGCATTCAAAATCTTGTTAAACGATGTGAAAATGTCTAAATTAGTATGGAAATTATGTAGAAAAATAGATGAAGATGTAAGAAAGGTAAATAAAAACAATTGCTTTGGAAAATTTTTTAGTTTTTTTTCTTAACCGGACCTTACTTTTGGAATAACCCTCGTATCAAAAATAATTTTGCTACTAAAAGTGAACTGGTTTTTTTGATCAAAACTGTGCTTACTTTAAAAACATGACTGGTAAATAATAATACATTTGAAAGATAGTTTTCATCATGACGCAAAAGGCATACAAAATCATTTAAAATATTACTATAAGATATTATATTATGCCATAGTCTAGTAATTTATTCTTATATAAGGAAACTTAACACTATTTTTATAATTATTAGCTTTGGTGTTACAATCAGCTGTTTAAACACAGGCTTTCAAAACAAATAACTTAGTTGCTATACTGAGAAAGAGATGTTTACATAGGGAAAGTAATGTTTGGGAGAGGGAAAATCAGCTGACAGCCACGAAGGAAACAATGACTTTCGCAGATCTCAGGTGCATTGGAAAGTAGCTTATTACCATACACAGCGGTGAAAAATAAAATTATGACTCTAAAAAATACTCTTTGTTCCCGTATAAAGTAATTTGTGGTTAGTGTAATATTTTATTTACAAAAAATTGTTTCCTAGACCCTTACAAACAGCTCATTATGAAAAAGTTTAGGCTCATTTACATTGTGTGCAGTTATTTTTTGCTCTAAACAAATGCTTTTTTTGCCTGAGGAATTGCACATAAAGAAAAATAACTTTTATGCTACAGATTAGCAACTGTGTAACTAATTTTTTACCACTTTTCATAACCTACAGATACATTTTCTGACTTTCTTTTATAAATGAGCTGCATAATTTGAAGGATAAATTATTTGATCAGTGTTTTATCACTTTTTAAAGGTACTTTAAATTTTAAAATAACTATTTAACTTTAGTTTTTCACTTTTCTCACTGCTGTGTATTTATAAACGGAAGTTAAGAAAAAATGTCACTCATGTACTATTGAAAAATAAGGAAAGTCTAACTTATTATTAAATCAAGGAAATGGTTGAAAATTATATTTTCTTAGTGTAGTCCAATAGTTTTATGTATTTTAAAAAATATTGTAGGATTGTGTGTGAATATTTGGAGTATTAATTCTAATACAAATATATTATAATAGCAATATATTATTATTTTGACTCAAGTTAAATATGTTTAAATCTTATTATATATTTCAGTGTATCATGTAATATAGCAATATATAATATAATAATTTTAAAATTTCATAAACGTTATTGAAAAAACACTTTTGTTTTATTACTTGAAGTAATCGTCATTCTAATTCAGCTGATTAATTATAAATTTATGTGAGACAATTGACTGAGAAGAGAGAGAGAGAAGGCAGAAACAAACATTGTAATGGATCTCTGAAATATTACCTCTTGTGCTTGGATATGTATCTAATCCTGACACTTGACAGCATTATCAATGTCTTACATGTTCACAAACATACAGTTACAGTTGACTGAGAAAAAAGGGGAGTACTAGAAACAAACATTGTAATAGATGTCTGAAATATTACCTCTTGTGCTTGGATATGTATCTAATCCTGACACTTGACAGCATTATCAATGTCTTACATGTTCACAAACATACAGTTACAGTTGACTGAGAAAAAAGGGGAGTACTAGAAACAAACATTGTAATAGATGTCTGAAATATTACCTCTTGTGTTTGGATATGTATCTAATCCTGACACTTGACAGCATTATCAATGTCTTACATGTTCACAAACATACAGTTACAGTTGACTGAGAAAAAAGGGGAGTACTAGAAACAAACATTGTAATAGATGTCTGAAATATTACCTCTTGTGCTTGGATATGTATCTAATCCTGACACTTGACAGCATTATCAATGTCTTACATGTTCACAAACATACAGTTACAGTTGACTGAGAAAAAAGGGGAGTACTAGAAACAAACATTGTAATAGATGTCTGAAATATTACCTCTTGTGCTTGGATATGTATCTAATCCTGACACTTGACAGCATTATCAATGTCTTACATGTTCACAAACATACAGTTACAGTTGACTGAGAAAAAAGGGGAGTACTAGAAACAAACATTGTAATAGATGTCTGAAATATTAGCTATTGTGTTTGGATATGTATCTAATCCTGACTCCTGACAACATTATCAGTGTCTTGCATGGCCATAAACATGCAGTCTTAGTTGACTGAGAGTGACAACAGTGCCAATGTATATGAATTAAAATGAAATAAAAAATTTCTTTATTGAAGTTGTGGAAGTGGACTGTAAATAGCAACTTTTCTTGGTTTTTATTCCAAACCACACGTACATTTTATTTAGCTCACAACCGTTGTGACTATTCCTAAGACTCAGTACTTGTTGGAAGGGAGTCCTTGTTACATGTCCACATTCTCAGAACAGTCATATTCTGATATCAGTTGGCATTACCATATGCTTAATAGGAACTTTTCCTTGGCCAAACTGAACATTGGAAAACTTAGAACACACTGGAAACACTTTACTACAGGGTTTGAAAAACTTATCAGGTTTATTCCTTCTATAATTAAAAAGTATGTTTTTTACACAAACCAGACCATGTCATCTCCCAAACCATGTAAACCACAATGTTCTAGGAAGGAAATATATCGGACTGGAGTCACGAATGCAAGAATAAATAAGACCTGAGACTCAAGCACACAGCTATCTATTCAATCCTTATGGAAAACTATAAAAATGCTGCTTCTTGGATCCCAAACAGCCAAGTGTATCAAGTATCTCATAAGCTACATCCTGAGAAGTTATGAAAAAATCTAACAAGCTAAAGAAAGTGAACAAGTAAAGAGGAAGGTTTCCAAAATCTTTACACCAGAAGGGTTTTATGTGGCAGTTTCTTATTTTCCAACCAGGAAAGCTAGCTGTATTGATAATATCTTTCCTTAGTTTTATTGTGCAAATATTTATATTTGGAAGTGCCTCCTTGCCTTCTTTAATACTATTCTATCCAGTGGTGAACTACCCACAGTTTTCTAGCATCTAAAACCATTGCAGTATTACAACTGAGAAAGGAATCAGATCATCAATTGATAGTTCCTCTCAGTGTGTCATCATCTGCTAAAGAGAACAATATAAAACAGAATATTATTTTTTCTTAGTACCAGCTTCAGGTTTGGCAGGTTTTGTGTGACCAGGTTTGATAAAAAGTGGAAATATCCGTAGCATTCATTGATGTCTCTAGAACCTGAGACACAAAGTGGAAGACAGATCTCTTATCCTCATTCTAAAGTTTACTTTATTTCGTTCCTTACTACATCATTTAAACATCTTTAGCAACAGCTGAACAAAATATCCTGTGGGCACAAGAAACCCTTTTTCAAGTACCTAAATCACCATCTACTGTGTCATTAACTGAATTGGGCGATTTATTTGTACAGAAGTAACTGGCCTAGCAATTCAATCCAAGGATTTCACTCTCACAAGTGACACTGTTATCCAATATATGTTTGGTTATTAACCAACTATCCAATAATTGTTGCATGCTGAATTCAGCCAGAACTTCAAGACACAATTAATCGAAATACATTTTAACTCCCAAAATTTTAATCTCAAAACACATTTTCATAGAAAATAAAAATTTCATTTTATTTTTTACAAAAAACAATTCTACCCCAGGAGAGCAAATATTTTTATTGATTAAGTAATTTTTGTTAGGAGTTTGTCTATTTTTTTAAATATTTAAGATCTTAATATTTCACTATTCACACACGCCTACATTTAACTTGGATATTAACATTAAACTTGTGTAACTGATTATAGGAGTGATCTTGAGACTCAAAACATTTCTAATTATCAACTATTATTTATTAATTTATTGAATTAGTAACAGTTGTCTTGGTTCAGTGTTTGTTTGCATTAGTGCATGTTTGTATTCCTGCATGACAACTGTTTTAAAAAGATGTTCAATTAAAGCATGACAAACAAGATAAAAATGTCCCAACATCTTTGTGTTATAGCATTTATGTCATTTAATAAGAATTTATCCTAGTAAATATATTTGTAATTGTTAAATCAGTTAGCTACCTTATTGTTTACAGTTAAAAACATCAATCCTTTCTATGCTGCAGCATTGTTTGAGACAATTCATTTTTAATCATAACATATATATACTATACAATTTTCTGAATTCCATAACATATTCTACAAAATACTGTTTGATTTTTATTTCATTCCTCTTTCATTTTGTAGGTATTTTCATCATAAATTAAAGACTGTTACATTGTATTACTTTACAATAGCATACTTTGATTTTTATGTTTTTTCTAAGTGGTGTTTTATTTTTGTATTTAAGAAGTATTGTTTGCAATATTGAAATTAATAATGATGACCTAGAAAAATTTCCTTATACATGTTTATTGCATTTATTCATTTAAATGTATTTTTACCTTTAACATTTTAAGGCAATGCTGTTTTACATTTTGGTTTTATTTTTACCTTTTACGTAGTTTTTTTAGAATGAATTACTTTGAAAGTATTGTGTTGATGGTCCTGATATTAATGTAATGGTGGTTCGGTTATGTCATCTTCTTTATTTTAAATTGTTGGTTTTTTATGATTTTACCCTGTTATGGAATTTAAAAATAACACCCCTTTAAAATAAAACACATAATATAATAGAAATTTCCAATAATAAAGGTTGCATGGCTCTGCCCTAATGCTTGTGATATCAAACTGTTGAGTGCTATTTATATGTGATATGAAAATTGCTGCAGCATTGATAGGTTACATACATTTAAAAAATCCAAAAAATACAAGTTTAACTTCTTTATTATATAATTTAAAGTAATATAATTATTGTACTGTGAATCAGCCCTAAGTTTAGTAAATAAATGAATATTTTAGATCAATTCCTACAGGCTGCTTCAATAAAAAATAGCTATTTTAAATTCATTCACAATAAATTAAGATATTTTGTTCAGGTAATTTAAAAATGATATGATTTATTAATTTTCTTTGCATGGTATTTTTTGTGTTTTCTTTAATTTTGAACCTTTTAGTTTTAAATATTTGATTTGATTTATTATAATAGCTGTAATCCAAAATGGGATAAAATATAATTTTTTGAATTCCTTCCAAAGTTGAAATAAATTGTTCTATTTTGAAAAGCTAAAGCTCTGCTGAATTTTAAAATGCTATAAACGAATTCTTGAAATAATATTAGTTTGTTTGATAAACGATAAATAAATGTTCATATTCATTATATTTTTCAACGTAATAAATGTCTGTAATAAACTACTTGAACATATCTCGATAAAAAAAGTAATTTTCAAATAACATTTTGGTTTAAAAAATGTTTGAAGCAGTCATTTCAATCCTGGAACTGATAGATTAATTAATTAACTAAAAGGTTTTCCAGGTTGCTCTACTCTATCATCACTTAAAATGTTTGAGTTAAACATAAATAAATCAATTCCTAAACTTATTATTTATATTAACTATAATACTGAATATCATTGAGTGCTTGCTATACATTATATGGAAAACTCGCCAGTTAGCAAGCTGATGGCTAATATTCGTGTGTTGTTCTGCTGTTATTATGATTCTTGGATTAATTTTTTTATTTCAATTTAGGATTTTGCTTTTCATTATAAGTAAATACATAGAAAATTAAAACAAAAATATCCAAAAGTAAAGCCTTTTTATTACTTTTCTAAGTATATAAAATGTCCTAGAAAAAGGTTTTTTTATGCAAAACATCAAAGACATTTCACTTTCCCAAAGGCTTTAATTTTCTTCTGGTAATTATTCCTTGAAAATATCTATACCCCTTGATGTCTAATTTAACAAGGATAAGTATGATCTCATTTGGTACTAACACAACAATAATACGAGAAACAACACAATACTAGCGACTAGTGAAAATTAAAGAAATGTTGAGAACTATGGTTGCTTCAAAGGTCAATGAACACATGTTTGAAGCAGATAATTTTTTAGAAAAGAAATTCTGAATGCAATGATGTAGCCAAACTCATTCCTAAACAAAATTTTTCGCAACATAAGCATAGGGGAAAATCCCGTTATTTCGCGTTTTCTTGTCATGCGCGAGCAGACATGGCAAACCAACATTTGTATTACACCTTAATAATTTTAGTTCATACTTATTACGCATTATTATTAAATAATCAAATTGATCTTAGAAACATACTGATAAATCTAATATAATATTTATCCTACTTAAATCTTATTTTCAGTAGCAAATGTTTGATTAAAAAGATTACTATAAAATCAACTAGTTACTAGTCGTCTTAACAGATAGAGGTTTAAAAAGATATATACCAACACATGTTCAATGTTCATAATATTTTTTTTATAAAATATTAAATTCTTATAAATGAAATTGTCAAAATGTCTGTATTATTCTGAGTTGTTATAACGATATCAGTTCCAGGATAATAAAAAAACTTTATTTCTTAAAATAATTGTCTATATATAAAAAGTCACATAGAACCATAAGTGTTAACTATGTTTGACTAATCGGTTAATACCACAATGTACATAGAGACATCAATACAGTTTTCGTAAATTGTATTGTATGTGGACTAAATCACAGCTGATCCAAGATCATGTTAACTGGATATCAATATTACTTTACGTCTAATATACAAGGTTAATTAGTATTTAATTTTTTTAAACTAATCAAACACAACATTGTATTGGTGGACACGTCTCTGCACATGCACACTCACAGTTATCACCACTTAGTCGTGAACGTGTTATATTCTGTCAAACATAGAAATATGGAGACCGGTAAGTAGAGAGACAAACACTAGCAATAACACTGTTGTGAGTAGCCAAGCTAGGTGCACTTGTAGAGTAGCCCAATCCCTGTAGAGCTATGTATGTTGTGTGCCAGTCACCGGACGGATGTTAAGAGTGGCGTCTCCGCCCTTTCTTCCACCAGCACAGCCTTCGGCTCGGCGGCTCAGCAGGCGGAGGGAATGGAGGAGTCGTTGCGACAACAGGCGCTGGCTGACGAGGAGGCGGCCATGAACATCTATAAGGTATGAATTTGGGAAAATAATAAGTTTAATAAATAAGATTACAATTTATTTTGTCCATATAAAATAAATAAACAATAATAATTAATTCTGTTCAAAGATTATAAAATACTCTAAAGAAAATATTAAACATATCGCTGTGTTGCTCTTAATTTCAATCACTACATTGAAATACATAAGAAAAAAATATCAGTGTGTTAGCTAACCTCTTTATTGGCTATAGTAAAAAACTGAAGTGTTGTTTACATCTGGGCAACCCAATGTCACTAAACGCATTTGTCGAGATACTGGGGTAAAAAGGGTCAGTTGATAGGTTTAGTTTATCATGGAGGATCAATGTTGGGGTAGTGTTTAAAGTTTGCCTGTACATGAGGGAATATTGTCTGCTCTGCCAACTGTGAGCTGAAAAGGTTTGAACAAACCTAATCTCTACTTTTGATTTGGTGACAGGATAGATTGTTCCCATTATCTCTCTGTGGAGAATGTAACATGAGATATCAACAAGATGTGGCTCCTATCTCCCAATCTTACCCATCCTGAACATTCTGTCATTGTTTCCACAAACAACAACAAAGGACGTTCACAGTGCAAACGTCATTTTTAGGATTAAGTGCAATGAGAGGTTGTACCTCTCCAATGGGAGGTTGTAACCTTTTATTTGTACATGAACAAGAAGAACAATAGATGTTAACTATGTATCAGAACAATTTTTGTAATTTGTATTGTATGTGGACTAAAACCACAGCTGATCCAAAATCATGTTAAATGGATATCAATATAACAAATACGGGTCGTATATATATATATATATATATATACACAGTCCAAATAATTTCAGGTAAGAGCCAGCTGTACTGGTGGCCAATTTGATTGTAGCTCTGTAACAACAATGTTGACCCTTTGCACTCGTAAGGTCACTAAGTGTGGCCCTTACTAATCTCTCGACCATCTTGAATTAAATCCCAGGTAGTTGTCCTTTCAGCTCACTGTGCCATGACTAGTGGTCGGCTGGGTTTGTTGCTCCACTCGTAAATTGCTTAACCAAATATGGCATTCTGACTCATATATAATGGGCAATATATAAATTTCAGCCTTTTATAACAAGGGTTCTCAAACTTTGAGGTGCCTTTCCTCTTCCCTGGCGTTGTGAAGACATGTTAAGTATTAAAAGGATAGTATTAAAAGTGTGTCTTGAATCAAGTCTCTGCTGAAAATCGAGCTGAGAATGGATGTTTAATGTGTCACTTAGCCTCCTTTCCAACTCTCTCCATTGGATGTACCTACTTTTGTGGGAAGCGCTTATTTCATGCGATGGTAACTTATCGTACAGGTTCCGCCATCCATCATTACTTAACAACATGGTCTTATTTGGATCAGGTTTTTCGCCCCCAAAACTGTTATAAAAAGCCTACATGGAAAACAAAATAAGGACTCTGCAGTATCACCCCATAAAAGACAGTCTCTTCTAATACTCTCTCCGTTTGGTCTTTTTGAAAAAAGAACTGTTTTGGAAAAGCTCTTTTTCCATCACAAGGCAGGTCTGACGGCATCACAGGTGGGCCCATTTTCACTGAAGTCTCAAACATACTATTAGTCACCACCTTGTTGTTTAGAAGTCCTAAATCTCAATTTGTAATGATAGTCCCAGATTTGACATGGCATTTAGAGTGTCATGATATTAAAAAAAAACGTTATTTAGAATCAGGTTCTGAGGTAAAGCTATATGCAGTTGTTTTTCCATTGTCCACATTACATTTATTACAATCTTCGCTTTCTTCAGTGTTCATCAAAACTATGAGAAACTTCTTATGCTCCAGGGTCATTAACACATTCACTGCGGATGACAAAATTACCGGCGACAGAAAATGCAGGAATTTTTTTTGTTTTTTACTTACCCAAAACGGAATCAGGATAGCCGAAAGGGTTGTCCAAGGTATTCCGGAAACTTCGTTGTCCGGAACGGGTGATTGTATTATGCTCCCCGTGTTGTATATGCTCGCAGTGCACTAGGTTTCAGCACAAACACTCGGGAATTACACATATATAGTACATTAATGACACGTAGATAGTACATCAATTACACATATTGGGGTGGGGTGGCCCGCTGGGGGTGGAGGACGCCGCCTTCACCGTCCCTAGAACTGTTCAAACTCGACTCATTGTCTTCATCAGATGAAAAATTATCATCAATAACATTATCGTCTTCCTCCATTATGAGTACATACACTTACACAGTCAACAGACACTATAATCCACTCACACAATATCGCAAAGCATATACAACAAACGAAAATGGCGAACCGGCGACGAATCGCACCAACTGACTCACCGAAACAGGCACATCTCGCTATGAGTGTTACAGCCTTCCCAGGCAACTGTTCAGCTCACACTGAGGCAATATCAAAGCAGCTGCCGTATGCTGAGCTCGCTCGTCCACCGCCCAGCGCGCCATTTTCGCATGGCGAGCATGCTCGTCACTCGCTGTGAATGTGTTAAGGTTGTTGCTAGAACTAACTATGGCTACGTCTACTTTAATTCCAACATCAAATAATTTTCCACATCCTTTTTTTTACATTTTCAATTTTCTTTTGTCTTTTTTTGCGTTTTAGAGCTCCAGATTTATGTTTGTAAGTGTTCATTTTTAGTTATAACATTGTTCTCGCTGTAAAGCAATAGAAAAACTATAAAAAGTAGGTTTCGTTTCTTTTTTGTAATTTGGATTCTATTTTTAATAATTCTGTCATAAAAAATCCATACTTATGAATTTTTATAATTTACTTATGAAATACAGTAAATTAATTAGTACAAGAAATATTTACAAAGGCAATAGCGTTTATAAAGAAATTTTAGGTAAAATTTAACTACAGCAAAATAGTATGATTGTCATTTTAAACGGCAATAACTTGTAAGACAGCTAGAATAATTCATTGATTAATAATAATGGCTTGTAACGACAGTGTCGATAACAACCAACACATCAATGAAGATTGGTGGGAAATACCAGCTGAACGCAGTAAAATAGCCTCTTATTGCAAATTATTGGACCCGTGGCAGGCACTTATTATTTGTATTATTTATCTGTAACTTTACACACTCTAGTGCTTAAAAATGAAGACTTAAAAAAAGGGTATTAAGTTTAGGATTTTTTGTAATAAAATGCAATTTTTTTATTTGCGCCTGAGTATCAAGCACTTTATTCACATTATCTACACATATACGAGGGGTATCCAAAAAGTAAGTTTCCATTAATTATGAAAAAGTTAAAAAGACTCAAAAAATAACTGAAACACATTTATTCAACTTTTTACATCATACCTTATTTTTCGACATAGTTACCATCCCTTTCTAAGCACTCTTGGTATCTAGGAAGTAGTTTTTTTATTCCAGCATCACAAAATTCACCCGCCAAATTTTTAAGCCAAGTATCCACCTCATTTTGAAGGTCATCGCTGTTGGCAAATCGCCGACCGCCAAGGTGTCTTTTCAGCTCCGGAAACAGATGAAAATCGCTAGGCGCAAGATCTGGTGAGTATGGAGAATGACCAAAAACATCCCACTTAAATTTCCTCAAAAGTTCCATTGTTGCACGAGCAGCGTGTGGTTGGGCATTATCTTGAATAAGCAGAACCGTGCGCGACAAAAGTCCGCGCCGTTTATTCTGTATTGCCCGCCGAAGTCTGGTGAGAACTTCACAATACCTTTCTGCATTTATGGTTTCGCCACGAGGAAGATAGTCAATCAATAACACTCCACGGCAGTCCCAAAAAACTGTAGCCATTACCTTTCCTGCCGACTCAAAAACTTTGGCTTTTTGAGGAGCTGCCTCTCCTTTTTTTTGCCACACCATACTCTGGCGTTTGGTCTCTGGAGTTGAGTGATGAATCCATGTTTCATCACCAGTGACTATTCTACTGAAAACGTTTTCATCTTCATCGTCAAACAATCGCAAGAAAGACTGGGCAGCAGCCATTCGTTGTTGTTTATGGGCATTGCTCAATAAGCGAGGCACCCATCTTGCACACACTTTTGCAAGCTGAAGATCTTCTGTCATGATATTGTGCACAGATGATCGGCTAACTTCAACACTTGACGGCAGTTTATCCATAATTTCATCGAGAGTCACTCGCTTATCATTGTTAATAACTGCTCGTACAGCATTAATGACGTCAGGTTGCCGAGAATTGGCCGGTCGGCCACTACGCTCATCGTCATGAACATTTTCTCTTCCTTCCAAAAACATTGCACGCCAACGACGGACCATCTGAACGGACATAACATGTTCACCATACACTTGACACAACTGACAATGAAAGAGAGGGTGGGAAGAGGTGGTGAGCCACTACTTCCGTGCCTGTGCGGCGTGGGCCCCGTGAGAACATGAACTATCAGTGCTAGGCAGGCACCATGGTTCTTGGAAATTTCTCACAGTCGCACCACCACCCTCAGTGTTTACAATTCGTCTAGAATGAAGCTAAACTAATCATTAAGTGCTTTGATAAAAAGAGCAGCTTTAAAGCATTTGAACTTAATCTTTCATTTTAATTCTTAACAACGAACGTACATTTTAAGCACTGTTTAAAGTTTTTAATTTAAACATATATGCATATATATATATATATATTTATCCGCCCGGAGTCCCTGTGAGTCCAGCCAGCCCCTGTGTATTTTCCTCCCCCCCCCCCCCCTGTCACCGGCCCTGGCTGGGGGAAGTGGTCTACTTCCCCTGCACTAAACTTCCCTTGGAGGTATTATTACCCTAAAGGTTTTGTCAAAGGAAAATTGTGTATGTCTTCTTTAGAGATTATATGTAAGATATCATCCGCTGGAGATAATATGAATTGAATTCCTACTAATGGAAGCTGGGATCACAATATCCAAAAGGGTAAGTTTATGACAGCTCCTGGTGAATTTGGAAAAGCTCTTGTAATATTTTCAGTCTGACCATTGCCGTCTTGACCTACTCTTTCAGTCAGAGATTACAGCTAGTTTAATTTGTATTATCTATTTTAAATTATTATCTATACTTCCTTTCTTTCTCTTATGTTTCAATATTTTTTTTTATTTTTGGAATACTAAACAATAAGTAGAAACTAATTACCATATTACACATACTATTTCATAATACATTTTTCAATTTGTAAAAAGATTTTAATTGGTTGTTTGTGACAGTCCAAGGTGCAGTCACCAACTAGTGTCGCAGCTCCAACAACCAACCCATTCCTAGTTAGCTCTCCCTCGGCGCAGCCCATACTGGACCTGTTTGCGACTCCGGCACCAGTCACCGAGCAGCCTGTGGTATGTGTCCAGTATTTACACCACTTTGTGGATATAGTACAAGGTGCACAATTACCTGTAAAGTTCTGGTACTGCAAACTGAATTAGAATGGCTCCATCTTATGCAAATCTATGAGTGTATTTGTAAAACAATGTTTGTATACTAAACGATTGTTACCTTTCAAATGGCTATGTTTCATAGAAGACATATTGTTTGTCTGGAGTCAAAAATCAATTTTTTACACATTTTCTTGTCTAATTTGTTGTGTATTTAATATTTAAAATTTACGTTTTTAGGTGTATATTTTTCTTTAATTTCAAAAGCATATAGGGTAATTTTATAAAACTTCTGAAGTTAAAAATAATTTAGTTGAAACAACAATTGATGAAGTGTGTTAACAAAAGAAGAAACAGGCTGTGATCAATAATTACAAGGGTTGTCATAACAAAATTAATCTGAATCTGATAACTAACATCATAACTTACTGTGATTCAACAACATTAATGGTTTACTGGCAGACAGAAATACCTGTATTATTATAAATTAAATAAAAAATCCTTCATGAAATAGGTGAAGTTTAGTTTTTAAGCCCTCTTTATCACTCAACCTCATGTTTACCGAAATTTTAAAATAATTGTATAAGAATTGAAACCGTTACATCGCCGCTCGCACACCCACAGCAAACATCAGGGAAGCGCGCGCCCATGGCGGCGAACGGGATGCCGGATCAAAACTAACTAGGTAAAATAAGAACACCGTGGTCAGTATACTCAGGTTCATTCACTAAGACAAAACATAGGCCTATCCAGTCAATAGAAATATATAAGTATATATACTATAAATAAAAAAAAATAAAAAGTGCCTGCAGTAGTAGATACCTCAAACAACCCTTGTCAGGTGCACCTGCATACAAAAATTAGAAACGCCATAATTTGAAACAAGAAATGCCAATTTCACCCGGTATCCTTCGGCTAAGGGCGGGCTCCTAATGAAATCCAAGAAATAACTAAATATATCTAAAACTAACTTAAAATTAAATAACAAAATATAAACTATATAAATGGCAACAATAACAATAACAAATAAATAAAGAATATAAGCAGGGCATCACAGAAGACTAGAAGCAGGGTGTTGACTAGAAGAAATGTCCATCATGGTGGCCCTCCTTCAGCAGAGCGCAAAAGCGAAGGTTCTCTGCGACCACGCATGATGGAGAGATGACAGGAGGAAACAATTCATCTCTTGGACCCTGAAACCAGGTTTCAGCCTAGTACCCTTTTAAAGTTAATAATAATTAATAAATAGTTGCCAAACAATATAGATTTTAATAAAAGTAAAGTTGCCAAAAGTTATCTATCAAGAATTTTAAGTTAAGTTAAATTACCAAAATTTCAAAATATCACAGACCAATCAATTACTGATAAAAATTAAAATAAACCTTAATATAGAAGCTGGTAACATTAGAAAACAATAAATAAACAAGATATTCCATTTAAAAGACTAAAACAATAAGTTATAAAGGAATTTATTTGAGGCAGTAGCCTACCATACGTAACAATTTGGTTCAAACATTTTTAAAACAGGCATTTATTGACAGAATTGGCTCAAAATTGGTGAAAAGCAGGGGAAGGGCATTCTGCACTTAAAATAAAATTCCCAACTCAAAACAACAACCCCAAAGAAAGTTAGTATGAAAATCCCCTCTGTCACAGAACAAAAATTTAAGCGTTTTACTCTTGGTAAAAAAAAATTTAATTATTAGAAAAAAAACTGATGGCCAAAAGTAGCAGCCTATTAACAGGAATCTAAATTTAAAATTTGATGGCAGAAGGCCTTAAATTAACCAAGTAGGCTATAAGGGGAAGTTATGGGCTAAAAGACCCGAAAAACGTTACATCTCTCAGAAAGGCTTAAAAATTTTGTAAAATGAACCTTCAGCAGTCTCTCTGGGTTTGTTTACAAAAACTACATAACAAGTGACACATTACAAACAATATTGGCTGCAGAATAAAAATGAACTGTAACATATAGCCTAGGACTGGTCCTCACTGAGAGACAGAAAATTAATTTAAGCCGAATAGAAAGGGTGAAAACTAATAAAAGAGTAAGAGAATTAATTTGAAAGCCAATTTAAAAATTTAGTTAACAGCCAGAAGTACTAAAATTTAATAAAAAGCAAAACTACAATTTGGAAAACCATGTGCTCTTAACCTTCACAGTTTGAAAAATAAAAATAATCACTAAAATTTAAAAGAAAGCAAAACTTACTCATCAGTGAGGGGCCGTAAACTTAGCCGCACATGTCAGAAGGAAAACAGCTCAGCAAAACTAACAAAAACACTTAATTAAACAAAATTTTAAGCTGGAGCTACTCCTAACTTGTACACCACGGCTCGGAGTCTTTGCCACTCTACCGGAAAAGCCAAACGCCTTCAAATGGTCAGTGGCCTCTGCAGCCAATAAACCACACACACATACACTATATAAAACACACATGAGCCGGGGAGATATAGGTATTGAACCGGCTCAGACTCCCCCCCAAAAGGAGGAACTCCCCTCTGTTAATTTCTTCAAAATGAAGAACCAAACGAAATGCCTCTCCCCCCAATGGTTGAAGAATTATAAACCGGAAACCCTGAAGTCTGCAGAAGGTAAAACCAAGAAAATCCAGTTGGAGGCAAGAAATCCCTCCAAGAGTTGCGTGGGTACAAAGAAGAAAACAGGAACCTTGATCAGGAAGAAGGAGCAGAGGTGATCAGGCCTCTGGACCTAAAACCCTCCCGCACAGACTAAAGAGAAATCACGGATGACTCCGGCAAGGCTTCAGATGGGATATGTGCGCCTTCCTGAAAATCTTCCCGGACTGAGGATCTCCCAGTCGGGCAGTCACCGGAGTCAGAAACTTCAAGATGCGGTGGGGACCAGTCCACCTGTAGCAAAGTTTAGCAGCTCTTTTATCCACAGCCGAACTGACTGGGTGAGCCTTGCAGTAAACTAGATCCCCCACCTGGAAGGGATTGGCAATACGACCTCGGTTGTACTTCCTCCTTACTAACTCCCTAGCCCGAATGAGATTCCGCCTGGCTGCCTCCCAAGTGGCTTTCACATTGGGAGTACCAGGAGGTGGCAGAAGATCGCTAATTTTCCAAAGGTTCGCCAAAGGGTTGTTTGGCGGAAAGCCAAATAATAACTCGAAAGGTACCGCCTTGTGACTTTCATGCTGGGCCGTATTAAAGGCAAATTGGATCCAAGGTAGTTGTTGATCCCAGGTGGTCTGATTTTCCGCATGAAAGGCAATGAGAGCAGATCAAAGATTGTGATTAAACCGTTCGGCGTGAGAAGGCTGAGGATAGAAAGGGGAAGTAGTCACATGGCGGATTCCGTGCCCAAAGCACATTCTTTTAAAGATATTGGAGACAAACTGTGAACCATTATCGGAAACTAAGGTGGCGGGGATTCCAAAGTGTTGAAAAAAATGGTTACGAAGTGCTTGCACCGTGAGCTGCGCGGTAGCACTCCGCAATGGGAACAACCAAACAAACTTGGAGAAGGCATCCACACAAACAAGTAGGAACTTATTTCCGGACTTGCTACGCGGGAGAGGCCCAACATAGTCAATGAAAACCTTCTCCAAAGGTTTTTCCGCCACCTCAGATGACAAAAGACCCAACTTGGTATTTTGAGCGGGTTTGCTTAGCGAGCACAGTTCACAAGAACGTACTCGAGCTGCAATATCCCGGTCCATACCTTTCCAGATGAACTGATCCCTAATCTTCGCGATGGTCTTATGAATTCCTAGATGTCCGCCCACAGGAGAAGAATGAAAATACTGAAAGACCATCGGTACAAGAAAGCTTGGCAGCACTAACTTAGGTTTTCTCCGCTGCTTGTCACGGCAGCATAGAGCACCTCGGTACAGAAAATAAGGAGGGTGGGCACCTCCGTTTTTAAGCTCATTGATGATAGCAGTCAGCTCGGGATCCTTAAGTTGGTGTGGAACAATGTCCGAAAATGCCAGAGGAAAGTCTAGGAGCACGCCACAACATGGCGGCTCTGATAAATTCTGGTGGTCGTTGGGTAAGTGATACATGCGTGACAGAGTGTCCGCTATGATATTTTGGGTGCCTCGCACGTGCTGCACTGTGAACTTAAGGGCAGAAATCTGGACTACCCAGCGACCAATCTTCCCGAGCTGACGGGGGTGGGCAAGGAGCCAAGAAAGAGCCTGGTTGTCGGTTTCCAACAAAAATTCTTTATGTTCTAGGTAACGCCTGAACTTGTTAATTCCAAACACGACAGCCAAACACTCCAGCTCATAAACAGAACAACTCTTCTTCTCACAAGGGGTTAACGTGCGTGAAGCATAAGCTATGGGCTGCCGGATACCATCTACTTCTTGCGATAAAACAGCAGCAACGGCTAAGGAGGAAGCATCAGTTTGCAAGACGAACTTACGACTGAAATCAGGCATAGCCAAGACTGGAGGCTGCATCACTGCCTCTTTCAGCTGCTCAAAAGCAGTCTGTTGCGCTTCACCCCACTCAAACTTGGCACCCTTTTTCCTAAGAGAGTTCAGAGGGGCCGCCACTTCAGCAACATTGGGGATGAAACGACGATAAAAATTTATCATTCCCACAAAACGGGCAATCCCCTTGGCATCCTTAGGAGGAGGAAACTCCCTGATTGCCTGGGTTCTCTCTCGATCAATACAAACACCTCGAGAAGAGACAAGATGACCCAGAAACGATATTTCAGGCTGAGCAAAACTCACCTTTTCAGGATTGACGGTAAGGCCAGACTCTCGCAGCCTAGTTAGAACTTCCTCTAGATGAGTCAAGTGCTCCTCATAACTCTCACTGTACACAAGCAGGTCATCCAGATAGTTGAACACGAACTTAAATTTGACATCATGAAAGATAGAATCCAGGAGTCTGGTGAGTGTCTGGGCCCCCACAGCCAAGCCCATTGGCACTCGGGTGAACTGGTACAAATTCCAAGGCACACAAAAGGCAGTGAGAGGTCGAGACTCGTGTTTTAGAGGAATCTGATGATATGCCTGATTGAGATCAAAAATGGAGAAATACTTGGCCTTACCAAACCAGTCGAAAGCAGAATGCAAATCGGGGAGAGGCACGGAGTCAATTTCTATCTGAGCATTGAGCTTTCGATAATCCAGGACCAATCTGGACTTCCCATTAGGTTTCGGCACTAGAAACGCTGGACTGGATAAATTTGAGCAAGACGGCTCGATTACCCCACTCTTAAGTAAATTATCAATCATATTTCTCAGAATTTCCATCTTGGGCGGAGCAAGCTTATATGGATGGGAACGTACAGGACGGGTGTCTGTAAGACGAATCTCGAATTCCAAGAGATTGGTCGTGCCCAGTTTGTCAGTTAGGACTTCAGGAAAACTGGAACAAATCTGCCTTATGTCCTCAGCCTCTTTCGGCGTAAGATGTCCTAGTTGGTCAGGAGGAGTCAAGCTCTTATCTTCCATCTCTAAGGCAGCAGTCCCACGAGACTCGACATCTGAAAAGGGAACGAGCACCCGCCTGGCGAAAGCAAAGAAAACATGACTGGAGGCCAAATCCAAAATCATGCCAGTTTTTCCGATAAAATCTGCTCCCAAGATGAAAGGAAAAGTCAGGTCCTTAGCCACCAAAAAGCTCCAATCCCAAGAGAAATAATTAATTTTGATGTGAATCTGGGCACTACAGATAATAGGTAAAGGTGTGCGTGAAGCAGTCCAGCAGATAAGTGAACTAGGCTCAACCTGCCGTATTAGCCCAGAGGATTTTAGATCTTCAAAAAACGACAAAGAAATCAGGCTGCGTGCTGACCCAGAATCAACCAGGGCCTTCTGCACCACATTCCCCACAAGCACATCCAGTTGTGGGCAGGTTGAGCGGGCAGCCCTTACTCCCTGCGCAGCCAGAGCAGCAACCTCCCCTCTCGGCCAACGATGATAACTGTCCCCAAGTCTATTTCTTTCTGTTTTCTTTCTGTTCTGTATTAAACCAGCTACCCTTTTACCATCAAAATTAGGTACATATTTGCCCTCAAAATTACCTTTACGGCACGAGTCGGGCTTACTCGTCCGCAAGCTTACTAGTTTTTTTTATTAAGTGGACAAAACGGTCTAATATGTCCCACTTGCTTGCAGCCATAACAGGTAGGAGGCTGCCTACGGGAAGGAGCAGCTGCTGGCTCAGACTGCACCGGAGCATGGACCGGCCCCGGAGGCAAGTGAGGAAGATGCCTCGACATGGCCTCCCTTTGATCATCCGCATCCTGAACCCCTCTAGAGATGATGGAGAGGCGGTCCAAATCCGCAAAAGATGCGGGACGGCTACAAAAAATCAAACGGGAGCGTTCTTCAGGTTTAATGCCCTCCAAAATAAGGCTCACCAACTCCGTTTCGCTCAAGCTCAAGCGCAACACCCGGGCTACATCCCGTATCTCCCCGACAAAATGGCTCAACGTCTCGTCTGGTGCCTGAGGACGGTAAACGCGTTCCACCCGCAAGCGCTCCCTAACCCGAGCAGGTACAAAGAACTCCAAGATCTCGGCGTGGAACTGGTCAAAGGTGGCACCTCTCTTAAGGCAGTCTAGAAGGCGATCAAAAAGCGGCCTTAAGGAAAACTGCGCTAAAATCTGCATAAGCATGGCATCTGTCATACCAGGAAATTCTCTTAGCTTAAAAACTTCCAGAAGGAAATGGATAAGTAAATTAGTGTCAAGTCCATCAACTCTGGGGAAGTGTTGTAAAACACTCCCCAAAGGATGAGGCAGTTTGCCAAAGCTAGAAAAGGAAGGCACAACTATAGATGATGCCTCACCAGCCGCTTCAGGAGGGCCACTACCCATCGGAGACATAGTAACTCTGGGAGGCTCGAAAGAAAGAGCCGGTGGATGGTTAGCAAAAGTAATGGTAGTGGGAACCTCCGTTGGAGTGACAGCGGTAAATAGTACCCCCTTCTCTTTCACCGAGCGCACCTCACTCAAACCATCTAAGGCTTGTTTTAATTTATTACTGGCCGAAAAAGCCCAACTTTTAATATCAGAGTCTAAACTAGGAGCTGACATAAGTAAAACTATTCTGTCACGCCAATGTAAAAGCTGAGATGCCAATCTAGCCTTTGCTGACCCGGACATGGGAAGTGACTCAAAATTAATATCGTCTTCTAATTCCTCCATTCGGGTTTTACAAAACTCAAATTCTGTGTTAATTTGGAACTCTGCATTCCAGCTGCGGTCCAACGCTATACAAGCCCGTAATTGAGCTCTTAATGCCCTCACATCTCCCTCGGGCTTCTGTCCTCTCGCCAGGACCTCAAAAACCAACTCGGGCTTGCGTAGATGTTCAGGCACCAGGGAAAACGCCATACCAAACAATTAAGACAAATAAATACAACAATAAACAACAAAGCGTACGCAACAATTACTTAGTAACCTAAGTGGACTCAACTCACAAAAGGCTTACACTGACGAGGTCCAAGTGAAGAACTCAACACCTGCTACCCAATAGAAGGATACCCTGCAAATATACACTAACCACAACCTACAAACACAGAAGCAATAAATATAACAAAACAACACATTGATAGGGGAGAAGTAGAGTACAGTTAGATAAATTTAGCGGTTAAGCAATTTAGAGTCCCTTGCTCCCTGCAAAGGGTAAGTCTGCAGGAAGCAAGACACTAAACCAATTCCACCCGGTATCCTGTGCTAGGGCGAGCTCCTAATAAAAAAAAGTTGTGTACTCTAACCTCCCCCTACCTAACACTAACCTACACCAACAAACAAAACCAGAACTGAGAGACAGCTGAGAGAGCAGCGAACCACGCTCTGCTACCATTGAAACCGTTACATCGCCGCTCGCACACCCACAGCAAACATCAGGGAAGCGCGCGCCCATGGCGGCGAACGGGATGCCGGATCAAAACTAACTAGGTAAAATAAGAACACCGTGGTCAGTATACTCAGGTTCATTCACTAAGACAAAACATAGGCCTATCCAGTCAATAGAAATATATAAGTATATATACTATAAATAAAAAAAAATAAAAAGTGCCTGCAGTAGTAGATACCTCAAACAACCCTTGTCAGGTGCACCTGCATACAAAAATTAGAAACGCCATAATTTGAAACAAGAAATGCCAATTTCACCCGGTATCCTTCGGCTAAGGGCGGGCTCCTAATGAAATCCAAGAAATAACTAAATATATCTAAAACTAACTTAAAATTAAATAACAAAATATAAACTATATAAATGGCAACAATAACAATAACAAATAAATAAAGAATATAAGCAGGGCATCACAGAAGACTAGAAGCAGGGTGTTGACTAGAAGAAATGTCCATCATGGTGGCCCTCCTTCAGCAGAGCGCAAAAGCGAAGGTTCTCTGCGACCACGCATGATGGAGAGATGACAGGAGGAAACAATTCATCTCTTGGACCCTGAAACCAGGTTTCAGCCTAGTACCCTTTTAAAGTTAATAATAATTAATAAATAGTTGCCAAACAATATAGATTTTAATAAAAGTAAAGTTGCCAAAAGTTATCTATCAAGAATTTTAAGTTAAGTTAAATTACCAAAATTTCAAAATATCACAGACCAATCAATTACTGATAAAAATTAAAATAAACCTTAATATAGAAGCTGGTAACATTAGAAAACAATAAATAAACAAGATATTCCATTTAAAAGACTAAAACAATAAGTTATAAAGGAATTTATTTGAGGTATACGCAGTAGCCTACCATACGTAACAATTTGGTTCAAACATTTTTAAAACAGGCATTTATTGACAGAATTGGCTCAAAATTGGTGAAAAGCAGGGGAAGGGCATTCTGCACTTAAAATAAAATTCCCAACTCAAACAACAACCCAAAGAAAGTTAGTATGAAAATCCCCTCTGTCACAGAACAAAAATTTAAGCGTTTTACTCTTGGTAAAAAAAAAAATTTAATTATTAGAAAAAAAAACTGATGGCCAAAAGTAGCAGCCTATTAACAGGAATCTAAATTTAAAATTTGATGGCAGAAGGCCTTAAATTAACCAAGTAGGCTATAAGGGGAAGTTATGGGCTAAAAGACCCGAAAAACGTTACATCTCTCAGAAAGGCTTAAAAATTTTGTAAAATGAACCTTCAGCAGTCTCTCTGGGTTTGTTTACAAAAACTACATAACAAGTGACACATTACAAACAATATTGGCTGCAGAATAAAAATGAACTGTAACATATAGCCTAGGACTGGTCCTCACTGAGAGACAGAAAATTAATTTAAGCCGAATAGAAAGGGTGAAAACTAATAAAAGAGTAAGAGAATTAATTTGAAAGCCAATTTAAAAATTTAGTTAACAGCCAGAAGTACTAAAATTTAATAAAAAGCAAAACTACAATTTGGAAAACCATGTGCTCTTAACCTTCACAGTTTGAAAAATAAAAATAATCACTAAAATTTAAAAGAAAGCAAAACTTACTCATCAGTGAGGGGCCGTAAACTTAGCCGCACATGTCAGAAGGAAAACAGCTCAGCAAAACTAACAAAAACACTTAATTAAACAAAATTTTAAGCTGGAGCTACTCCTAACTTGTACACCACGGCTCGGAGTCTTTGCCACTCTACCGGAAAAGCCAAACGCCTTCAAATGGTCAGTGGCCTCTGCAGCCAATAAACCACACACACATACACTATATAAAACACACATGAGCCGGGGAGATATAGGTATTGAACCGGCTCAGAATGAATGTAGTAAACCACTATATAATGACTCAGAAACTGGTGAATAAATTAGCTATGTTGGCATCAGTATGAACCAGAACATATATATGTATATGTTTTTATATAACTATAGATCAGTTCACTATGTACACTGACTAATTTAGCTATTAATGTTATCACTGAAAGTTTTTGGTTTAGTTGAATTTTAGTATTGATGGAGTCAATAAAACTCTAATGTATAAATATTATTAGTAACAACTATCGCTCAGTTTGGCTAATTAACTTCCAAATATTATCTAAGCTAGAGTTTGATTTGAATAAATGCACTAACCTCAAAATAGATTATGTAATTTATTTTTGTTGTATATTTCATGTAGACATCCACAAAGGCATCAGATGATCTGTTACAACTGGGTAACCCATTTGCTGACATCTTCTCTGGAGCCCCTACTCAGCCTGCGCCTGCAGCAGTTCCCCCTGGCAACATGTGGATGACCAATGGTACTATTAATAATTATACTGGTGTTGTATACATGTATTCAGTTCATAAAAATAGAGCTAAGAAAATGTTTTACAGATTTGACTTGGTATTTAAACTTTCTTTTAATTTTGTGCTTCACTATGTAGTTCAGTTTTGTGCTTATTTTAATGTGATATATACAAATTAATTCTTTTTGAATTTCTATCTTAATCAGGTAAAAGCTCTTTTTTATTCTAAAATATTTTTTTCTTTGTTATTTTATTTAGTTACAATGTCTAAATAAACACTATTCGACTAATCTGTAGAAGTTTATGTAGTTTTTTTACTGCAATTAAATTATGTCTGTAACATAGGAGAAAGCTCTAGATCAGAACTAACAAGACTCTGTAGATAAATTACTGATGATAGTCATATAATCCTAACTCCCTTGGTTTAAGAATTAAATTTTACATTTTACTGAAACAAAAAAACAAATTTTCTTACAGTTCTTTTGTAGTACCACAATATGCAACTGAAGCAATTTTGGGCTAAACATTAAAAAATCAAATACCGGTAGTGCCAAATAGACCCTACAACTAAAACAATTATATCAGATGGGTGAAAAATTGTGAAAATGTTTCAAACATTTCAATTCTCTTTATGGTAGAATTGGGTTCTTCAATAAAATCTTGTTACTATTTTGATAAAACTCTTAGTTTTAGTGGATTCTACGTTTACTTGTAGAGTTAAATAATGCCAAGATATAGTGCAAATAAAGGAATATCATCAGTTTGGTGAAAAAACCTCAATAAATCGATGTAGGAGAGATGAGTTTTTATTTTGGTATTGGTAACAGAGAGCTCATGTACAATTATTCAGTAGGACAGACAGTGAAAACAATATTAAACTCTAGCACAATATTGGTCAAATAGTGTACACCCTAGTCCTCTCTAGTCTCAGTGTTTGTTTCATAATAACTATAGGAATTATTTAATTGCTTTTATGAAATTAATAAGTCTTTTAAAAACACTAATGTTTAACTATAGTGATGTTCAGTGTTATATCACAAACAGAAAGATAATTAACACTATATTTAAATTTATTTTATTGTCCACAGGAAAAGAACACTGATATAATATGACTTGAAGCTAATGAATCCATTTGCATTAGTGGCAAACCTTATTGTTATAAATATATATGGTATATATAAAAAGTACATAGTGGTAAATTTTGATAGGCCAATGTGGATTGTTGTATATTTATATATAGTTTTTCTGCAGAATATTTTACGTCTGGTGTTTTTAATTATCTTTGAAATACTCACATATATTTATTGATGGATAATCTCTTACATTGCATTACTGTTGCAATTTGTCTGAAATGTACAACAGTTATTTTATACCTTTACTTGTAATTTATATTTATTTACGCTAAATGAAAACAAATTTCAACAGCATCAGATTCAGGATTGAATGAAGCTGAGTATTGATCAAATGTTTGTATACAAAAGAAAATATAATAAAGTATCCAACCTGATGATTTGTGAATGGCCTATACTGAGGAAATTTAACTGCTTGATAGTTCCTCGAAACTCTCACCACATCATCAAGTTTTCAATTAATTGTTGTTGCAGGTTTCAATAATGGAGCTCTTCCAGCATCTACAAATGCTTTTGTGAGTGACACAGCATTCTCGTCTGTGTTTGGTGCAGGTGACACTGCTACTCAACCTGCAGGTAAGTGCATATATCTGTCTTAAAGTTCACATGTAGACACTTATTAAAACATAATTTGAACAGTTGCGCTTAATAAATTGAAGGTCTAAATGGAGTTTTAATTCCAAATTAATATTTTTTATTGTGTTTTTATTTCTTAATTCTTTTTGTTTTAAAAATGTGAAAGGTATTTATAAAAAAGCTTAATAAATACTTACAGACATTGTAGGCATTTAAAAATGTTCTGGAATCTCAAAATAATAAATTTTGGGCTTTGAAATAATCAACAACACGAAATGAGTGAAACAAAAATATTACTTAGATTAGCCTTCCTTAACCCTTATAACGTCAGTGTATCTTTTCACGACTTCCAGCAAACGGCACAATATAAAAAAAAAAAAATTTAAATGTGTAAAGTTCATTTTTATTTTTACTTTCTATAATTATGGTAAGTATAAAAAAGTAAAAATTTTAAAATTATAAAGTCACTGTACTCAGGATCGTCAATGTTACGAGACATGTTATTTATCACTAATAATGAACACGGTACTTTGGAATTATACCGACCACACCCAGACATGAATTGTTATTTGACATTTTGCTTCTACTGATTACTAGATTAGCGTAGATCAATATTTCATCAATATAAAACAGGAATTGTCTTATCGCAAACCCCTCCCCATCCTCAGACAGAGGTCAAAGTCGAGCGGTCTAGTAGATAACGTGATTGCAGAGTCTCGCCGCCCGTTCAGCTGGTGCGTCGCTTTGTTGTACTTCCGTGTTTTACCTCTACATTTCTCCAAACACAAAAATTCAACAAAAACAAACATTACCAAACTAAAACTAAACTCTTTATTGAAAAAACACTCAAAACTTGTTTTTATTCTTGATCACATTCCGCCACCCAAAATGCGAGTGCCTCCGAAGGTGCTGCCCAAGCCCGCGCTGATGTCAACGAAAGAAAAACATCCCTCGAGATAGTACCTATCAGTAAAATATCAAATTCTAGAGGATCTGATCAGAAATATAAATTGAATTGTAATGGAAAGGCAATTATGTACCGCGCAAATCATGTGATGCCGCGTGGCTTGTCGTAATCGGGATTCTCGAGAAAGATAAGATAACAGCGACAACAATACCGATCACAATGCCTGGAGATGCTTGTAAGTTTGTAATTAAAGAGTTGTTTTTTCGTTCTATCATGTTTGTTTAGCTATAAATTTATATTTTTGTGTTCTTCATACTGGTGTAGTCGGTATAATCCCAAAGTACCTGAACACTAAATAGGTGACACTAAACACTAAAAACACTAAATGAATACTAAAACTAAAATATCAATACTTTTAACAAATAAATAAAAACCATATAAACAGAAAACACGACGAAGGAAACCGACTCAGCGATGGTTAGACACGCACTACCTGAAGCCAAACTGCAAACAAAAGCGCGCGCGCGCTGTACGGCGTCTGTGCCGTGTGGCGGGGAGAGTGTCTAGACACCGCGTCTATTGTTTCAAACAATGTAACGCGACAGCTATATTTTGACGCTTGACATAGGTCAATAACCCACACACATGGTTGACGCATACCGTTAGTGACATTGATCGGATTTAAAAGGAACTTAAATTTGCTATAGACGCAGTTTTGTGTCGATGCGCCGTACCGCGTCTTTGCCGTTTGGAGATAGTTTGTCTATGCGCCATACGGCGTCTGTGACGTTATAAGGGTTAACTTTTTCAGGAATCAAGATTATTCTCAAGAATAGATTTGTGTAGAATTGTTGATGTGAATAATAACTTTTCAATATCAAGTAAACTATCCAGTTTTCAACCAATAAGATCATTTTTTTAACAAATTTTTAAATTTTGTTTTTAACAGTTTTTTTTTTCAACCCCTATTACTTGAGTAATATTTTTGGTATTCTCTTTGTAACACTCTGTATATTTTCTTATGAAACTGAACAAGGAAATGTATTTATTAGTGTGATGTACATATTGAGTGTTCCTTCAAGTATGCAGTTACTCATATTTCCTGTAGTCACTTATTGTTTTCAGCATTAAAAATCCATTTAAAATTTATTTTACCATAATAATGATAATATTAAGACATTTGAGGTGCGCCAATAAACAACATTTTAGTTGTAATCTGTTTTGTGGAAACAATATCAAACAGTTTAATTGATATTGTATGCCACTAAACAATATTTACATGTTGCTACCAGTTCAACAGTTGTAAAACTTGTAAAATTGGTTATCAGTAGTAATAAATAGATAATCTTACAAATGTTTTGTACAACAGGTATATCATATTAGTATTGGTTTTAGTAATATATATATATGTCAGTACTGTTTTTTATTGCAAGAGATGTTGCAGTAAATAATACAACACAAGAGATGCTGCATCACATGGGTTTTGTTATGACTTGTTTATTTAATATTTTTAATTTGGAATTATTTGGAAGAAAATAACATTGTTCTTGAATTAGTATGAAAATCAAGCAGATCTAAATCATTTAGTTTGAACTATTAATACAGAAAATTTGGTTTACCAGTTAATGTATGTATTATTTTATTTCTAGCTTACTTGGCCTTATTTTCAGTGTAGCCATAGTTCCAACGATATGTAATTGTGTATTTATTGTTGGTTACATTTGTGTTAGTAAAATTCATAGTTGGTTGAAACAATACGGAGATCTTTCTTTGTGTTGATGAAATTGTTTTGTGGTGCAAGCTGCCCCAGGAGCGCCCAATCCCTTTATGGCGGACTTTGGTCCCCCAGCAAATGCCCCTGTTCCCACCGGGGATCTATTTGGAGATACTGCAGACTTGTTCAGTGCCGACGACCCTGCCAACGCCTCTCCTCTGAAGAACGCAACTCCTCCTCCCCCCCGTCCACCTCCTCCCTCCAGCAGCACTCCTAACACCGCTTCGCCGACCCCCAGCAAGAGTGCATTTGATGATCTGAACGACAGTATACGCATGGCACTGGGGTCTCCCTCCCGTCCCCCACAGCCACCGGCCCCTGCTCCTGCCCCTGCTGTAGGGGTGGTGCAGTACCCTCTCCCCTCCTACGGTTCCCCTGCCAAGCCGCCGATGCCCATCTCAGGTGAACTCAACTGATGTAAATAACTGACTGCTTCTTGCTGTTGTCTTGCATCTTCATTTTGTGTAGATACAGGTCCATCCCTGAACATTGTTCATTTTTATCTGTTTGCCCCTTTTTTTTAGGAGTGTGTGAATATAATTTATCCATTCTATACCATGTTGCAATGTATTAACTTAGTAGTGCAAGTATAATTTCAATTCAGCTTAAAGAATAATGTACAATATAAATTAACAGAAACATGCTATCTTTTAGTCTGGATGCGAATTAAGCTGCTTGAATTTATCTGATAGTGGAGCTTATATGAATAATGACTGTACTTGGATCAGATGCCAGGTTCAGCTTGCAGCTTCATTAACGCCACAGATAAATCATTGTAGTGATTTAACACTGTGATATTTCACTAGTTTTATAAATTTAGAAATGGAATAATAATTTATCGTCTCTTTATTTATAATATCAGCAATGTTATAAACCTAACAGCACCAGCAAACATGATTTAAATTTATTAACTGATATTTCAAACATTGTACAAATTGATGTTATAATTTTGTTAGTAAAAGAACTCAATAACATATGTTTGGTTTTCCGTTGAGATATAATCCTAATAATATTATAAATTCAAATGTGCCGTTGTTTGTTTGTTTTGCTTTCACGTACAGGTGCAAAATACAATACAATTTTTCTGTATACACTATTCAACGGGATTGTACATGAACATTCTTAGGGTTCCTGGAATAAAAATTGGCCGATTCTTATTTAGAAAATTGCTCTTGGCTATGCATCGCTGGCTTATAAAGTACTGAAAAATCCCATCTTAGTCTTTAAAGTTACAAAATAATATTGAAAGAGCCTGTTAAATATAGTCAACTGTTCAGTGTAAACATTGTTTTATACTAGCAAAACCATATGTTTTCATTAAGTTAACCACTATTTTCAATTTGTTTACACTTATAGTGTGAAACCATAGAGTAAAAACATCTAGCTAGCATTAAGAAAACTTCTTATTTCAACCTTTACCTGAAATCGCTGTTGAGCACAGAGTAAGAAAATATCCACTTATGAAAGTTAATTGTTTTAGTAAAAATACACTTTTATAAAACCCATCTTAGTTTTAGACAAAAGTAGACTTCTAAGATCTAAATATTTTCTTGATCGGAAAACAAAGCAAAATACAAGTATGGAACACAAAATACTAAGACCGGATTAAATTACAATGGCCATAAATATACACTTTTTGATACATTTTCTTCATTGTGACAAAAAGGAAATCTAAAAATTGGCATCAGAAATATAATAAATTCGAACAAAAAATTCTCATACAAGGTATGGCAGAAGAGTAATTAGACTAGTTTTTATTTGAACTATTTAAATTTATTTTTACACATTGATTTTATCACTTTCAAAGTAGTTTCCCTGGGCAGCTATTGAGTGGTGGAGGCGCTGTTTCCATTCTTCATAGTAGTGCTGGAAGGCTTCAACTGATATTGCCTTTAGTTCCTCGGTTACGCTCTGTTGGATGTTTTCAATATTACCAAGATTCAATAGAAACCGAAAGAAGTCACAGGGACTGAGATCTGGTGAATAGGGGGGCTGGGAATCACAGAATACTTTATTAATAAAAAACTGGTTGATAGAGATTGCCGTGTGGCAGGGGGCATTGCCATGATGTAGCATCTAACGGTCTGATTTGATTTGACGCGAAGTACCCTTTTCCTGAGCCACTCAAGGACTTCTCTATAAAAGACTTGGTTAACAGGTTGTCCTGGAGGTACAACTTTTCTGTGAACAATTCCCCTGCTATCAAAAAAATAAATACACATGTCTTGATTTTTTATTTGCTCATGCGAGCTTTTCTTGTTCGAAGAGATTTGTAGGGGGGGTGCTGCTTTTCAGTTTGTCGGTTTTTCTCAGGATCATACTCAAAAACCCATGATTCGTCACAGTGGTCCTGTGACAAAAAATGTGGGTCATCTTCAAGAACATCAGGGCACACTTTCATGCGATTGTCTTTTTGTTCACTTGTCAGATTTTTTGGTACCATCTTGGCACACACCTTTCTCATCTTGTGTCAGAATTTGATGAAGAGTGAAACATTTCAAACACAACTTTTATCATGTTCTACCGGACTTATAGTCACTGGACAAGGCTGAAACTTGTCTTGGGTCTTTAGGAGAGACCAAAGTACAAGTTGTGGTAAGGAGAAGGTTGCAGTATTACCAGATCGCTCTCGTTGATTCCAGTCTCATTACTGTTCTGCCACACCTCGTACATTAGCAATACCTACAAAATCGCGTGCTAAGCTGCGGGTAACTGCTGTAGTTTAATAAAAACTATAAATAGTAAGTTTTTAACAAAGAGGATGGTTTCAATTTTAATGATGGTTTACATTGTAATTAGACGTAACAATTAATTACATTAATTAACAAAGTAAAATATTGATATATTATTAAAATTACAATAAGTCTGTCAGAGAAAATTTTTTTAATCTTTTACAAAATTAAAACAATCTTTACTTCATGTGTGCTTGTCATATTGATAAATTATAAAAAGAGATTGTTATAGCCAACAGACCTGGTACTTGTGGTCTTGAACACTGTCAGAAATACCATGATAATTTGAAAATCTGTATGTTCAAAGTATAATTAATAATATAATAACTTTTTAAATTCCATTCATTAACATTTGTTGACATTTAAAGTTCTCTTCAAAATGTAATGAAACTTCCTTTTGTGTTATGACACACTCCTAGTTCTTTTAACTATAGTGTTTTTTCCCATTTTATTTGTCACTTTGAATGTGTTTTTTCTTTTGGTAATATTATAGTTCCATGTATAAAACTTATGTTAACAATGGGTATTTGTTAGTATTGTTATTACGTAAGTGTACTTCAGTGTACATTAAGTCATTTAATTATGTGACAGATCTCTATCATACATTTACCACCAATCAACTGTTTTCAAACACTTTCATGTTACATGTGTATATTTTCTTTTCAAATAGAGAATATACAATTATACAGGGTCAAAGTTTGCTGGGAAAGATCTTTAAAATAAAGTGTAATTTGTCAGGGTTTTATATTTAAAATTTTAAGTTGGATCCAAAATGTTGTATTTTTGGGCAGTGGTAATCCTGTGATACTAATCAAAAAATACAGTTTTGTACCCTGCAGAGGTATACTGATTTTGGTCTTTGTAGGTGCGGTTGTTAAGATGTTATTATGGAGTATCTAACTTTGTTCACCCTGTATGTTAGTTGGGTAGCTTGTGAAGCAATAATAGTATTCAATTTATGAAACAGTTGTAATTTATTAATGTATACAGAGGGATGAATTTTAAATAGTTAAAAAAATTGAGTTCTGAACAAACTTTAGCACGAAATATCAAAAATGTTAGTGTTCACATAAATTTTTTAACATTAATATACTAAAACAGAGGTAATTTCTTTGATATATCAAGTGAATTATTTTGAAAAGCAATATGCTTTTTATAATCGTTAATAAATAATTTGAAGTACTGTATAAAAAATGCTGTTATGATAGATACAGCTCAATCCAGAAACAATTACTTTTATAATCTTTCCTGGTAATAATTTTCAGAAATTGTTTTTAAGTTCTGATGTGTCTATTCCCATTTAGCTCTTGAAAGAAAGAAAAAATAGTTCTTGGTTCAGATTATCGTAAACATTTTTTCCTTCTCCCACAAGGTAGAAGTGACACTTGAAAACCATTTTGTCAAACACTTAAACACAGAGATATATTTATTCAGCTTATATTAGTCTCCCAAGGAATATTTACCTATTGCTCAACAATAACCGCAAAAGTTGTAGATAATAAAGTCCTAAAGTTCTGAGTCATATCTACACCTCTAAGAATAAGCAGTAAATTATAATGGCTGCAAAGTTAAAATAGATTAATTTATTTTCATTACCTCTTTTACACAGAAGTAAAGGAATATGAACGATAATACAAGTAACAAACTTTACACAGAATCAAAATATTAAAATGCATAAATTATCTTTGCCTGTGTAAGAAACCCTGTTTAGATTGTCAATTGGAGGAAAAACTGAAATGTAGCAATAATTTATTTAGGCCAAATTATAAGAAACATAATAAACAAATAAGAAATAATCAATGTGTATATATAAAGATATATGTGGCATTTAATATTTGTGGGAAATTTGAACTAGTCCTGTTCTACATGGTCAGATATAAAAGATAATACAAATTTTAGGTTTTTTACTTAGTAGATAAATGTATCTGCTTTTTGTCATACATTAAAATTACATTGTGAAATAGTCTCCTAGAGAAAAACTAAAAGAAATCAATAATAACCTATCACAGTGTATATGATAAAAGTCATCTTTAATGAAAATTGCTGCCGGTAGAGGACTAATATTTCACAACATGATCTAGAAGTAAGAAACGAATTATGTTTACTACAACACAATAGGCTACTGATTAATTGACCGAATATCCCAGAGCCATTGTGCTGTGACAACTGGATGCTATAGGAAAGGCGACTGCCAAATCAAATGTAAACCCGAAAGTTAGTTGTACTCTTTGTTTTGCAGAATATTGCAGTCCATTCTTATGCTCCTTGAGTAACACTTTCTTCTTTACCACGTCTTTAGCTTTCTACACCACTCATGTACATCATTCATAATTTCTTACCAACAATTACCGAGTAAGACGTGTTGTCATTGAGGTGTAGGTGACCAAGTGGAACTTGTGTTTGAGTTTTTTAGTTTCAGAGTGTGATACAATTAAATGGTCTGAGGTGTGAGAATGTGAGATAATCTCCTAATAACAGTTTCTGACCTCAAGGTTGGATAGTGTGACACATTGCTATGACTCTGTGCAACTTGTTTTTAGGTTTATAAGCTTCTGGGCATGGTACAGCTAAATGAACTAGAACATGGGGATAATTTTTCCCATCAATAGTGGGAACTTCTTACTTTTAACATGAAGGTGACCAATGAACCATGGCGCAACTAAAGTATATGGGCTGTAAAGACGGACATTTCTTACCACTGTGATTGTTATTACTTGGAGATCTTTGATAACATGATCACAAATTTTTTTACAGACAATTATTTTCAGGCTATACTTCTTTAATATTATGTTAAGCTAAAATTCTTACATAAAACTTGTAAGAACAGGTCATCGTAGGGCAAATTCAGCTTGTTAATAACTTGATGGGGCAGCTGTACAAATATATAAAAATAATACATGTGATAACCAGTAACTTGCCACTTATATCTATTTCACTGTATATGATGATGTCGTGTGTTGCAGCCGCAGCACCTGGAGCGGGGGCGGGGGGACAGACAAAGGTGCTGACTGGTGACCTTGACACCAGCCTCGCCTCTCTCGCCGAGAACCTTACCATCAACAAGGGCTCCACTCCACCTGTCAAGTGAGCAAACAATCGATTAAAAATTAAGTTTAGGAGCCTTGGGACAGATCTGTAATATTTGCAGTTCATGAAGTAGATTGTTCAAGTCAATCAGAAGTTCGTAACAGATAACACTTTGCTTTTTATGAGAAGAAATAGGGGAAGTATACATACATAACTTATTTAGGGATCCAAACTTTATTGTTGATAAAAATTATATTATTTTAATGCCAACCTGATAAGCAATCTCAAAAAGGGGTATTTTAATGTCCTTACATAGTTTCTATATATCATAGCTATGATTAATTAGCTATATATATACACCAATTAACACGTTGAGTGCTGCATGCCAAATCGTAAAACAGTGGTACGGGCCTAAAATTTTTTTACATAAAATTCTTATATTAACATACATGGACCTCAGAAATGTTGATAGAAGTCAGCTGAGAAGATTCTATGGTGCTGATAATGACGTCACATTCGGCGTCGGGTAAACCCGTCACCAGGCCCACAGATGAGACACACATAATTTTAATAGTTCTAAGTTAAACAAAATGAAGTACACAGATTTTCTTATTGAAGTTAATTTCTTTAACACTTTTAAAAGTTATTTTTCAGGTTCTGGGAACAAAATTAGTCAATTACAAAAACGTCGGGTATACCTGTCATCAAGCCACTGAACTTAGTTTATAAGCCAAACACAAAAAATAAGACGAAGAACAAACATTTTTAAGTTAGCACTGTAGGATATTTATTGTTAATGTTTATTTACACCACACATGTGTTGTTTAGAGCTATTTACATCCCCACCTACCCCCATAAAAAGGTCCAAATTTTATTCTTTGTGGTACTTGTCAAAGCACCGCACTACACACAATGCTGGCTCTTCAGGACACTGCGAACAGAAATACATGCTTTCTTTTCTTTTCCCTTCTCTGCTGCACACTCTGCACCTTCTTCCTCTGGATTTTCCACCAGGAGTTTGAGAAATTTTCGAAATGGCATGTTCAGTCAGTCGCTGTCTTTTTGCTGGGACATTAGGTATGTCGTCTTTTGGTGGAAGAAGTTGCTCAATGATACTCAACCTAAAGTCATATAAGGGAATTTTCACTTCAGGATTTGCAAAGCAATAAAGGCGATAGGCATTGGTGACAAACATCTGCAATACGTGGACAAAAACCTTTTTATACCAGCGCAGGGACTTGTGATCACACGGGTAGTAAGATAAAAGTTGGTCATTGCGATCAACACCCTTCATTTTGGCATTATAGTGTATTATCGGAATGGGTTTTTTTCATTTGTCCACGCCTGTTACTTGCCTCACCCATGTCGTTTTCAAACTCTGTTGATATATAATTGACAACTCTTTTATCTTTCCACTTGCCTACCATAACCCCCTTTGCATAACGTTCTGCTTTTTCTCCCTTCTTGAGTGTAATAGTTTTCAAGTCTGGTGGTGCTTTTTTTCTGTCTTTTCTGAGAGTTCCAGTGCAATAAGTATCTTTTTGCAGAAGTTCCCAAGCAAGTGTAGGACTGTTATAATAATTATCCATATATAATGAATGCCCCTTGTTCAATTTTCCAGTCATCAAATATTTTACTACTTTTGAGGTATGACCTTTCCCTGACAGGATTCCCTCACTCCCACTGTAAACTGTAAAATTAGTAACAAGGCCATCAGGTTCAGTCAAAGCATAAATTTTTATCCCATACTTATGCTTTTTGTTTTTTATGTACTGCCTGAAGCTAAGCCTGCCCCTCCACAATATCATTCCTTCATCTAGAGGGAGATCTTTGCCAGGAGAGTAAACCTGCGACATTTTATTATTAAATGAGTCAATAAGCAGGTTTACTTTAGACAGCTTGTCAGTGGTTTCCAGAGTATTATTATTGAAATGCAAACACCTCAAAATCAAAAGAAATCTGTCTCGACTCATTGAGTTCCTGAAGACCTTGAAATCAAAAAAATAATTAGTCTTCCAGTAATCTTTAATTCTGTTCAGTCTGACAGTACCCATGTGCAACAATATTCCAATAAAAGTTTTAAATTCATTTACTGTCAGGTCTTTCCAATCATTTATGCGTGACTGAGGTTCCAAATTGGGGCCAAAAAATAGTTCCCTGGCATAGAAGTTGGTAAATTGTATTATATTTTCAATTAGTATAATGTCAAACAAAACCAAAAGCGAATCAACTGGCCTATTATGTGTTGGTTTTGGCCAAAGAAGTTTGTTTTCCCCTGTAAAAGGGATATTACGAAGACCAGATATAGTAGGTCGGTGTGTATTCTTCCACGCTGTCTTCGCTGCTTGAAAGTTCATTTTCACTGTCTTCTGAATTGTTACCAGAAGTTTCCGCCATATTCATGAACAAAGTACACAAAATAATAAACAAACATCACTAAACACAGCACAATACAATGTAAACAATAAAGTATAGGTAATACACTGATATCAGAATGGAGGCCTAGACTGGCGCGCACAAAGAACAAAGGAGTAATATCTGAGGGCCTGACAGTGAAAACAACCTCCTCATTCAAGAGCCGAGGTCAGACTGAGCCAGTAACTGTGGAGGGGACAAGCGTCGGGTAAACCCGCCGCCAGGCTGCGGCGGTAGACAAGCGTGACGGGTATACCCGACGCGCCGCACCGAATGTGTTAATAGCTAATTAGTATTTATTGTTAGCTACAAGTTTTACATTCTATTTTCAAAAGTTATTTTAGAAATTGCGTTTCAATTTTTACCGATTCACAATTTTGCAAACTAATTTTATACTTATTTTTAATATAAAAAGAAAGCTTGTCAGAGTGTATTAGTTTTCTCGTATCTCTTTCTATGGGGACAACCAATGTTATATTTTTTTTAGTTTTGAGGTTGACAAGTTAATTTGTTTTTGCTGGTTAGTATTCCTAGCTCATTTCCCCTCAGTATGATTTTATTGATTTTCTTAAGGTTATTTGTTCTTGTAATAAATCTTGAGTTTATAAAAAAAGTTGTAACAATAAAGAATACACACATAAAATCTCAAATAATATACTAAAGTAAGATCTATATTTAAGCTTTGTAAGCACAGGAACATTCTAGAAGACTTCAAAAGAAAACTGTAAATATTTAACCCTTCAACGCACTATTTAATTTGAACTGAACACCCCCTAAGTGGTCCACTTAATTTCTTGTTTTTCACAGTTTTGTGAAAACATTACCTATACATACATTAAATGATTTTCTGTTAAACCTATACTTGTAAAAGTGATTGTATTGCTAAAATATAAGTATAAGAATAAGAATAAGAATTCGTTTATTGTCATAGAGCTTACACGAGCATCGACACAAGTCATGTATAAAATATAAAAATTAGCAAAAGTCCAGACAAGGAAAATTCAGTACCCAAAATATGAAGTTGCCAAAACAGTCACGCCACAATTTAAATTATTTTAAAATATAAATAAATAAATAACAAATTAAAACAGGTATGTAACAAATAAACAAATAACAACAACAAGTAAAACACAGCCTCAGAAATTACAACAACAGAATTATATAACATTGATAAATTTTTTAATATAGTTTGTATAAATAAAAAACCATGACATTAACATTTAAAATCTAATCATTAAAACTAAATAAGTTATGTCTAGAAACTAACAGTTCTACAGTCAAAAAATTCTTTCAATGAATAAAATGGATTGACTAAAAGCCAGGAATACAATTTTTGTTTAAATTCATTAAAACTATATTTCAAGATAAGTGGTCTTAAACAGTTGTATACTTTCAAAGCAACAACTGTGTGACTATTAATAGTTTTGTTTAGTCTATAAAATTCTATGGATACACTTTCTTTATTTCTGGTGTTATACATATGTCTGTCACTGTATGTCTTCAGAGGTTCAGGATGTTTGAGTATGTAGAGCACAATATCAAATATATATAAGTTAAATATTGTTTGAATTTTATTTGCAATAAAAATTGGTTTACAGTGAGCTAATGGTTGACAACGTGCAATAATTCTAATGGCTTTTTTTTGTATAGTAAAAATTTCTGATATCCTACTGCAGTTTCCCCATAGAATAAGGCCATATCTGAGCACTGATTGAAAGAAAGCAAAATATGCCGTTCTGAGGTAATCAGTGTGCACACAACACGTGAGACGTCTTAAGAGGTAAACAATCCTGGAGAGCTTAGCTGATAGGTGATCAATGTGGGATCCCCATGTTAAATGATCATCCACACAAACACCCAACAACTTCACATTATCCAACAATTCAATATCAGAATAAATATTGTAATTTACTTGTCTGAGGCTAAAAACTATATGCTGTGTCTTGTTTTCATTCAACAAAAATCCATTGGAGTTAAACCACAATGATGCTTGTTGAATGGATTCCATTGAAATTTGTTTCAATTCATTCAGATCATTACTACTACTTAAAATGGTTGTGTCGTCTGCATATAATATAGTTTTAGAATTGACTGAGAAAGGTAAGTCATTGATAGCTACCAAAAACAAAAGTGGTCCGAGAACAGAGCCCTGAGGAACTCCATACTCAACCAAGAGCTCTCCTGACCACCTTCCCTCGGCAAATACTTTCTGTCTACGATTACTTAAGTATGATTCAAAAAAACTAACAACATTCTCACTTAAACCATAATATTTCAATTTCATAAGGATGTCATTGTGATTTACACAATCAAACGCCCTGCTCAAGTCACAGAGAGTGGCCTGAGCAAAGTCTTTGTTTTCAAAAGCATTTAGCACAAATTTAACAAGGCTGTCTATTGCATCAAAGGTGCTTTTTCCTGACCTAAAGCCAAATTGTGACATACTCAAGAAGCCATTACTTTCCAAAAAAATGCTAATTTGATCGTATACCAAAATTTCAAATAATTTTGATAGTATTGGTATAACAGATACTGGGCGGTAACTATTTGGCTCGTTCTTGGGCCCCTTCTTATAAATAGGACAAATACGAGCTATTTTAAGTTTATTTGGGAAAACTCCCTCAAGTAGGCAGAGGTTCAAACAGTATGAAAAAGGTTCGGCTAAAGTTGTTATCACCTGTTTTATAAGAAAATTTGACATATCATATATATCACAGCTATTGGAGTTACTCAGACGCTTGGCAGCATTTATTATGTCATTGGGAGATATATGTTTCCAAGTAAATGAGAAAGATGGAATTAAATGTTTCCGAACAAGATCTTGAGTACTCGGAGCATGTTTTGACATATTTATTTTTTGTTTAATATTTTTCACGGAATTTATAAAGAAATCATTAAAGTCATCAGGAGGTATACCACTTGTTACTTTACTACCATTTTCTATGTTATTATTTATTATTCTCCATGCTGCCTTACACTTATTATTACTGGACTCTATAAGTTCAGAATTGTACAACATTTTGGCATCTACTATTGCTTGTCTATATTCTCTTTGTAAGGTCTTAATATGTTGCTGAAGCTCATTGCTGGTAGTATCTCCATTCAGTGACTTTAAAAAGAAAAGTCTATCCCTCATGGAAGATAATTCATTGTTGAACCACTTATTTTTTATCTGTGCATAATTTTTTCTAAACTTAACCATTTTAATTTTTTGTAGAAATTTGATATTATTAACTAAAATAGAAAATATTACTTCAAATACTAACTCTGCATTGTATTTACCTGAAATACAATGAGTGATCAGGCTCAGCCAATCATATGAAGCCAATCTAATGGCTAATTCATTGATTGCAGTTTTTGGAAAAGAGACTGTTTTATAGTTGGAATCAAATTTAACAGCTACAGTGTCCTGATATTTGTCATAAATTTTATTTGTCAGATTAATTAAAATTGCATCATGGTCTGAGAAAATAAAAGGAACTACATTACACGACAAAACATATTTTCTATGACAATTAACAAAAACATTATCTAAGCAGTTATGACCTCGTGTAGAGTTGTTGTTCAAGTGATAAAAATTATGTTGTCGAAGGATGTTGAGCATACCTTTGACAGATTTTTTATTTGTATTTACATCAAAATTAATATTTATGTCCCCACCGACTATGACAGTATAGTTTGGCCACTTAGATGTATAAGAAAGCAAATTTTCCAGGGTTTCAAGAAAAATATTGTAATCGCCTGCTGTGGAGTGGTATAAAGATATTATTAAAACTTTCAATTCATCTATAAAAACTGCACAACATTCAAAATGAAATTCTATGCAGAAACTATTCACATCACATGGTCTTGACTGAACCTGATCATTTACAAAGATCAGGCAACCACCTCTACTATGACAATGAGAATTCCGGCAATAGGCTGAGATGCAACTAAATCTACTTGGGAAGGAAGATGGCAATTCAGCAGGGTTAAGCCAATGCTCTGATAAACAAATGAAAATTAAATTTGAAACATTAGTTAAAGAGGTCTCTAACAGTAATGTTTTGTTTCTGAGCCCTTGAACATTCAAAAACATCCCAAAATAATTGTTAATATGGTTATTATGATTCTTATTTGCTTCACATGATAGACTATTGCTATTAACTAAGGCTTTGTTACATGGTGTTTGTTTTTCCTTAAAAAATAACTATTTTCAGCCTGAGGCTCTCTTGTAACATGATTGCACTCATTCACTAATTTTTGCATCAAAATAATTTTGTCAGTGTTTGGTGTATTAAAGCCCTGTACTGGTGAAGAAATACTATTATTCACAAGAGTTGAGGACAGCAAAGATGTTCCAGGACTTTCCTCCGGAGGGAGACAGGCAGAGTATCCTCGTAGAGGTGTCTGTTGGTTTGACTCTGAGAATTGGACATTTGGTGGAATTGGACTGGGACGACTGCTGTAATTCTTCCAAACTATTCTCTCTAGAAGTGGGCCTGGTAGTCTGCCTTGGGAAGAGTGTAATCCTGCCACTGCCACAGCTGTTCACAGTTGAAGGGGAACTGGTGGTATTCTCCTGTGGGGTTATCTTCAAAGTCATTTGACTGATCTCAGTCACAGATGGGCTTTTTATGTGACCTGGTGGGGGTGTCTGCTGGCCACTCTCACTACTATCCAAAGCCGGGGGATCCGCAGATGTTCCTGAAGGAACATTTGATGTTAGGGAACCAATAGCCTGGACTATTGTTCTGGCAAGTAATCTTTTCCCCATCTTGTTTAGGTGCATTCCATGTCGAGTAAAATGCTGTTTTCTAAGCTGAGTATTGTCAGTAACACCAAAACTGTTCATTTCTTTAAGTTTCTTGTTTGAAATTGCTATCTGTTTATTAATGATATGTGTCCTTCCTAGGTCGTTACCCATCATAACTCATGAAATAAAGTAATAAAACAGGCCTAGGCCTAAACAATAATCCAAACCAATTTTAAAAACTGAATCTAAAACTGTTTCACTTCACTGATGCACATACGAGTATAAACTCACAATCAGATTTGTCCTAAACCACAGTGAAAATCACTTTCAAATAACATAATTGCTAAAATTACACTCAAAAGTAACATTATGAAATAGTATGTAAATATAACCAAACAAATAAACAGCTAAAGACAAACAATAACATCGTCATACCAGCAGACAAAGTCGCGCCACCTTGATCGATGTTTTTCGTCTACTATAAACTACATGTTGAACGGCTTTCGATACATAGGTATCGATAAACCGATAGTTCATTTCATCTTCTTTCCAACGATGTATAACTCTAATGTATTACACCAAAAATAACCGAAATATATTCGTTATAAGATCGGACTGCGCGATGCGTACAGCGTACGTCGCGGGCCGAGTTCAGCGGTAAACGCTAGACGTACGGCGTACGTCACGGTCCATCGAAGGGTTAAACCACTAAACATTTTATAAAATAAGCTTCTTAGAAAAAATTTCATCAGGATCATGTGTATGACATTTAGCAACTTACAAATATACAACAATAACATTTTATCCATTTTGCAATCCCTCTCGTGACAGAATTGTTTGGAGATTTTTTTTTTATTTTCTCCAGTCATGGCTCCCAGAACCGAAAATGCTTATTTTGTTTTGCTTATTTAAATGCTAAAATTTTGTATTTGTAAAGCTTTTAAATATGTGAAAGTCTTAGGGGTATATATAATATATATATATATATATATATATATATATATATATATATATACACATACAAACTTTGAACATCAGTGTTGTGCAAATTAAAGTCCAAACTAGAAATGCATCTTCAGTTTGATATTTCGAGAGACCTCATACTAAGTCAGAAAATATATTTCTATACTGCAAAACTATCTTTAAATCTGTAATTATTTCCAGTTTCAGGAGAAAACAATGATATTAACTAATTTTGAACTATTTCAGACTAACAGTACTAAAACCTGTGTAATTAAAAAATAGTTTGAATCATTCTAGTTTTGTAAGAGTAGTATGTAAAATAAGACTACCAATATCTTGGAAAATAATCATTTATTAGGGTCATGTTTTGTTCTTTGGGTATAAGTCTTTGGCTTACTTAGCATCCGTTTAATTATCACTAAATACATGCATGACACATTTGTCTATATGACTTCACTGCTTGTAGTGAATCTTCTTATACTTACACTAATGTAATATAATGCTTTGATTGTTGTTTGTTTGTTTGTTATCAGAGGTGTGCAGTGGAATTCACCCAAAAACACAGGTAAGCCTGGACAGACAGGATGGAGCCCACAGCCCATGGCTGCCACCACAGGAGCTAACTACAGGCCCATGGTGAGTGCTCTTTGTTGTACCTGAACTTGTCAATTTGGCATACTTTTCACCTCATATATATGAAAATTATATGAATTATTTGTTTATGCAAGCTGCCGATATCAATAATTTCGTACCTTAACAAGTGTTTATTAAATAGTTTTGAAATAAAATAAAATAGGTAATTTTATTCAAATTTGATGGAGATGTGCGAGTATAAAGGCTTATCCATTGATATTTCTTAAGCCAAATATCAACACTAATAGAGTTTACTCATAATATATCCTGCAAGGATAGTGTAACATCTGCAAAGTGCAGAGGTCGGCAAGTACTTTTTAAATCTGTTTGCAAACGACTAAATTTTTAACTTGAAAAGGTTGCAATGGTATATAATGCAAACAAATTTATTATCAGTTTTTATAACTAAAGTATGAAGTCTGATACATTACGAGGAGATTTATTATTGTGACATAAGTCTTGGACTTCAAACCACGCTATTCCTTTAAAGCGAATTCTGTTTAAAAACTCCATAGTAAAAGACGGGCTGAGAAAAGAACCAGATCTGTCTGTATACTTAATTTGATATCAGTAGCCTTGTCAACAAACTATATATATTGATTTACAAAAAACAATAATTCTTTGTTGATATTTCAATTTATTCAAAACTACAAGAAATTATAAAATAATAATCTAATTGGTAAAATTTGATACTCGCACATCTCTAAAATATTAGTTACAGCAGTTGACAAATTAGTAATTATAGAAATTATCATGGTAATCCCAAATAATAGTTTGCATAAGAGCTTCCTGAGTGCCAAGTAAATTAATCAAGTATGCTATTTTGCACTGCCCTTGCATCACAATTATGCATTGCCAATTCAATATATACCTCTAAGACTATTGTTGTTGTTTAAATGTAGATTATTTGTTGCACCTATTAAATTGTAATTTTTATTGTATTATAATAATATAGACTCATCAGGGTGTCCATACAATGTTCCTCATCAATATGTGTATCGTGCCAGTACCAAGCACCAGTGGCTAACTATCAAACACAACCAGACAAATTGATATTTTTAGAGGTCAAGACAGGCTCTAATATAGTGTTTTTTTAGTGATATCCAGCTTACAAATGAATCTACAAAAGATTCACAGCTCCACTAAGAAGTTCACTCCTACCACTTCAGAAAAGTTATACTAATAGCGTTGTAATAAAAATTAAAATCCCATCATAAGATAAGTGGAGAATGACTATCACACCCCTATTCTGCGTATTGCGTAGCTGCTCATGGTACAAGATGATTCAATTCAATAAGTGGACGATTTGACAACACCGAACATTTAAAACGTTTGATAGTTATGGTAGATATCAATGTAAACATGCTAAACCACAACAAACATACAACCAAATTGAATTAAATGCTGACATCTGCCACCAACTAGGATGACTCTATAGATTGTGTTTGCACAAATATCAGCCATGAGAAGCTAGTTACATGCACAATTCACGCACAGTTTTCAGATTAAACGGCCCAACCCTGTACAGTCCATAGTCAAGGTGTAATTCTGAGACCAAATACTATGAATCAAAGTCTACAACCAGAAAATCTGAGGGACCTAAAACTATTGCTCTCAAAAGTATCATGGAAGGGTTTACAAGAACCTCATCTGTAAACGAAGCATGCAACATACTTGACAGTACTCTCCAGATAGCCTTGAATTTAACATGTCAATTTAACATGTGAATTTAACAGAAAGCTTCGAATAAAAACAAACCAAAGTATTTTGTAGATGAAGAAGTCTTCAGATTTAATGGAAAACTACTTAGAGACACAAAGACAATATGAACAAAGAAGCAAGTAAAATAACAAAGCAGAAACAATACATGGAAAGATTGTATCATCAATGGCTAAAAATAGTTATACCCCTTACAGCTATCTTCAACAATTCATTTAGGGAAGGAATTTTTCCATCAGGTACGAAAGTACCCAGTTTCTTTCCCAACTTAAGAAAGGAGATGTCAACATAGTTAAAAATGACATACTTGCTTATGTCCGCCATATCTAAAGTGTGTGAAAAAATAGAGCTTATAAGGCTCCTGAATCATTGTACCCAAAACAATCTACTGGCCAACAATCAACATTGTTTCACAAAAGGGAAAATCAACTTCTACAGCAATGATTACACTGGTTGAAGCTATTATTGATGGCATAGAAGAAGGCAATCTGACTACAGCCATTCTAATAGACCTAAACAAAGCATTTGACTGCCTCAGACATATACAAATAATAAAGGATAAGTTTTAAAACCATTCATCTCTATTCTATGATATGCCTCAGTATCTAAGAGATCTATGTACTCCTCTCTGTATGCAGGTGATACCATCCTCCTCCTGCATTTATTAGAGGTCAGTGGATCAGCTTGCAGTAAGCTCATACATTGCTTTCAACACAGCATATGAATACTGTTCAAAAAATGACCTTGTGGTCAATCTATAAAAAACCAGACAATTGGCATTTGGGAGAAGAGCAGCTGATATCCTAGTAATAGATGACAAAATAACCTGGACTGCACAACTTGACAATATCTCCAAAACACTTTGTACTGTACTTGTATCCACTCACATAGTATAAAAATTAAGGAAAAAATATAATGATTTTATAAACAATATTAAATTTTAAATTTCGCATATTCTATTTTTATTTTCGAACATAAACCTTAACCAGGGTTTTCTCTTCAAAATGAGATAATGGATGACACCTCGTATTTCCTGACATCGAAAGGTTCTCGTTGCAGAAAGGAGGATTCAGACTACACAGCATTGTAGCTAACATATCAACAACAAAAATTCCTCTGGCCGTGAGAGTCTCAGTACACTTACTTCTGGATATAACTCGTATTCTCCTTTTCTGAGTCATAGTACGCTATTATCAAAATGTAGATTTTTTCGGGGAGGAAATACTTTTTACGTATCATCAGGACTAAATGTTTTACCTGGTATATCAGACTTGGAAATTCCCTTGACCGATTAAAAGCCACCTCTGTTTTCATTCTCCACATATAGGTGCAAAGACAACTGGGTTGGAACCATGTTAGCATTACTTCAATCCAGTTCATGTTGCGACTTATGACGTTCCTTCTTCCTTACTAGTCTCTTTCTATAATTTTTTTTTTTTTTTCGTTTAGAATTGTGTAGGCTACAATTTCCAATCAGTTTTCTTCTCACTGTGGTATGTGCAACAATAGGCTTGCCGGATTGAGAGATTTTTCTAAGATCGTCTCAGTGTTGGCTCTATTGTTCTTCCATGTCTCGCATTCGAGAAACGTGTGCTCAGCATCATCTGGGCAATACTTTAAATTCAGGGTGTGTTGTAGGACCAGCTTGTATAAGTGTGCATTGAACAACCTATGGCTCATTAACAGCTGAGTCATGGTAGTCTGTCGAGATAAACGTTTCAAAATGTATATTTTATTCAATGAACAAATTGTAATATGAGGACTTTCAGAAAGTAACAGATGTTTTGACATGGTGCCATCTTGGCATCGGATGTTCCTACACTCAATAAGCAAACAGCCGTGGTAGATTGTACATTATGTCTATCATACTTTGTATACAGTGAAGTGGTGAAATGAGAATTTTAATTGAAAATCCCGCCAGTTGTGAATTGTGATCTGTGATAAGATTTCTGTCTGTGGAAAATGACAAACCAATTGAAATTTATCAACAGTTTTGTTTTTCCACGGCAACGCTCATCCATTTACAGCCCAGTTATGGCCCCAGGTGACTACCACCTGATCCCAGCGATGATGATGTGGCTTGCTACACAACTATTTTACACTGATACTGAACTGCAAATAGTAAAAATATTTTGTTTCACTTTGATATTTTTTAATTTCATAATGTCTGTTACTTTCTGGACAGCCCTCTTACAAGATTCAGTCAAATTCAAACTAATGTTACTTCAAAACCTAAATAAAATAGTTGTACTGTTGCTAAAGTTTTCAAAATGAAAATCATTATAAAGAACACTTAGGACTAATATGTAAATATTGAGCATGGACACCCTGATCTTGTAGTGAGAGTGAGAGTGAAGTAGGCTTGCATGTTTGCTTTGCAGGGCCAAGGCATGACGAGCCCTGCGCAGTTCCCCACCATGCAGCACTCTCCTCTGGTAAGTATATTGTGTGTGTCGCACTGCCACTTCCACTGCAACTGCTTGCTCTAGCATGACTTATAGCACAAATAGTGGCTTTTTTATTACAGTCTTTGTTAAAAAGGAATAAAATTATGCAATTTTAAATATATATGTACCCCGAATTTATTAATAGATGTTAAACTAAACAATTTAATTCATGTTAACTACTGAGAATAAATTCTATTTTTAACAGAAAATGTGTATTAACCATTTTAATTCCACTCAAGTTTTGGAGCATAAGAAAGGGAAGCCTTTTAAATGGAGTTTAGTACCTCAAAGGATAGGCCATTTTTAGTCATATATCATAGTTTTCATTTTTAAAACTGTTATTTTTAATTTACTAAATCAAATATAATGTTGTTTCATGAAGCTTGAATATTTTGCTATACTGAGTTTGAATTCTATGATAATTCGGTATAATGGTGCACCAGCAAATAAGAAAACCATTTACAGGTGCTTATTATATTGTTTGTCCACAAATGTAGATATAACCACAAGTGCCTAATATGACTAAAATATTAAAATATTAAATAAAGATTGGTTTTAATTAAAGGTTTTGGAATATTAACGATATTCAACAAAGAAAGCTATTGAAAACTAAATACAAATGTATATTATTTAGGTAATTGTGTCATAGGTATGAATGCACTAGCTAGGGAACTGTCCACCATGCACTAATTAGTTTATAGTGAATGTATTATATTTACTATTTGTAACTCCTCTCAGGTAGTCATCTTAAACCTTTTCGTTGCACAACAAAGATACACAAGCTCTGATATTGGGCTGAATCCGTTATCACAGTTTCATTATACTGTGATTGCAGTTTGTTAATTGGCCACTATTGTTGTCCCTTGATAGTTTATTTCACATCTAAATAAATCTTAAACATTATCTTAAACGTTATCTTGTTGCTCAGAACAAACCCTGTCAGCCCAAATAGTTGCTTGTCAAGGTCTGGTTCACATTTGGCTATCTGTACAGTTTATTCAGTGAACTATTTGCATTATTTTCTTCTTCAGCTACTGTTAGTTCTGTGTTAAGTTCTTATTTAATTATATAATAAGATTAACTGGAATAAAATAGATTAATTTTCAATGAAACTTTATTAACAAGTTTGTGATATAATTATAAATATATATATATATATATATATATATATATATATATATATATATATATATATATAATTATTAAGCTATAACTAATTATAAGTTCAAAGAATAGTACAAGGCCATGCATTGCTCTAGAGAATGAAGATTTACTTTATTAGCATGCTGCGTCTTTTCATCTAATCCACTCAAAAGAGCTTGGTTAATGTTATGCAGAAGACTTCTGCGTTGATAGTCGTCACTCATGGCATTAATATACCCACAAAATACCATGTCTGTTCCAGAACAAAGTTAGTTTCTACGGTCTGATACTGTGACAATGTTTGTATTGTGTTGACCTTGAAAGGAGAGTTTGTGTGTGACCATTCGATATATTGTTACTGAGATTAAGGTGTGATATAGGATTGTTCTTTGATGATTTCCTCATGTTAATATCCCCCCCCACCATCGTAAAAATAAAAAAATATGAAAAAGCTGTTAAATTTCATTAGTTTGTGGTCCTCTGTGGAAAGTTAGGACACCCAGCATTGATAGCACAATTTTTTTATTATAGGTTTTCTGTTGTAATATTTACAGGACAGATTTAAACATGTGGAAATTTCTCGAAGAGAGTGTGGTTATTGTGAATCTTCTGCCCTCATGAATTTTCATTTTCAGTTGCACACGCCAAATCTCCAGATATTGTGTAATCTATCACATTTTCATCCTTTATTTTAACTCAATCTTAACTCATTGCACTTTCACCATACACATCACAAAGCTCATGTAGAATGTGTGCAACTTAGGTGCAAAAAAACACATCACTGACTGTATCTTTCATGTGATGGGCTATTCATTATCCTGATCATTTTAAAGAAGCAAAGTGAATATATAGAACTGCAAATAGCACAGCACTTGTTCACAGTGTATGCCAAGAAGAAATGTACATGCTTGTTGTCTCGTATTACGTTACAATATAATACTGAGGTTTGATTGAACAAGATCATAACCCAATCACCGTGACCCAAAGAACTGTTGTGAGAAAACCCTGAAATTAAAAAGAAAACAGGTTATCTTGAGGTTTTTAATAAATCTCAATATGTCCTTGGGAACTAAAGATCCCACTCCAGCATGTATAAGAAATGTTGTGTAGAGGTGTTCGACCTAGTCACAGAATTGATTTTACAGTCACAAATTTTGTATATAGAAGTCTCCTTGTACTCCCTGAAGAAGTAACATCTCCAACCCATACTCATGTTATAGAGGTGGTAGCTAAGTGGGCAATGTCAAGTCAATATATTAGAAAATAATCTGATGTCTGGTATTCCTAGTCTAAGAATTACTTCATTATCAATCGTTAACCCTTTCCGGACGAAACACGGGCACTGCACGACTAACATACTACTTCTCATTTCGCTGACATATGAGTTTAGTTCGGTGGGTTCTATTGTCTCTGCATTGTGCTGCTACCTCTCGGGAATAGTTTGAACTATTTTAAACAATATTGCAGTTATTCTTACACAGTACATTTACTGGTTTGTTGATGAGCAACAATAGTTACAGCTGAGTGAATTGTCTGCCAATGTAAACAAACTTGTTAAGCCACTGCGAATCAGATTTGTTGTACTTTTATTGTTGTTTTCATCGTAATACAAGTTTGTTTTTGTTTTTAATCTATTGTAAATATGAGGATAAAGTGCAATTAAATAATGTAATCAGTTTTAGGCCTCATTTTCACGTGAAAATACGTAATATTTATTACTTTGGATTGAGTTGCTTGGACGGTTATAGTGTTGAAACAATGTGTGAATTATTCATTTAGTACTATTTATTTTTGTCATGGCTGCAAGTACAAGTGAATAACCATGACATTAATGATATAAGTAATATACTAGATGACGATTTAACATCCAGTGATGAATAGACCAATTTGCTTCTTCCACTTGATCTAGGCTTAGATAGCCAATAGCCAACGATAGCTTTAATATTAAAAAATTAAAGAAATAAGTTAAGATATACATATTCAATAAAACAAATATGATTTGATACACCAACAGCTTTAAAAGATACATTACACTTGGGATTTTGGTTTATTAACAACAAAATATTTATTTTAAGTATTAAATTAAAAAAGTAAAAATATAATGGTGTACCAATACCAAATAATCGTTTTATACCTTGTTTTACTCTACATTAGAGCCTAATAATAAAAAAATCGTGCATTACCATATTTAAAAAAGTGTTAGTTTAAACCATACAATGATGTACTTTAACTGAACATTTAAATACAATCAGATAGAGAAATTAGCACTTTTTAATGAGTCCCGAAAGGGTGAAAGAGTTTATGACAGCTTTTATCTGTCTAAGAGTTTAAAGGCTTTTCCAGTAGAGGGAAGTTTCGATAGCCTCCTATTCCATCAGAGAATTTTTAACTTCACATTTAGCCAAGCCACAAAGAGGTTTCAGGCCTTTGTTGAAAACAATCTTAAACAAATTCGCACTAAAAGAAGATGAAATTCTTTAATGTACTGAAGAAATACAAAACTATAACAGTTTGAAAATAAAGATACATCAGATAGCTATACAATGTTGTACAACGTAAAAAGCTAAAAGTACAGTAGTTTTAAACATCAAAGTAAAATTTTCAGCTCTCAAGTATGCCAAAATAAACTTTATTCATCTATTAGTTCATGTAATGAAAACAGCACAGACACCCCTTCTAAATACTTCACTAGACACGTTGCCCTCTGTATTTGATACTGAAAACCGATTCCAGATTGTAACACCAGTTCATAAAGAATTTGGTAATGGCCATGATGTTTGTAATAGCAATCCTAAAAATAAAGAAGTCAAGCATGAAATTAAAATATAAGATGTTTCAAAAATCTGAAATGGCCATATTGTATAAAATTTAGTTGTGGACACCAAAATATATAGTGTTATGGTTCAGGAATAAAATCGAAATAATTTTGATGTTCATATAGAAAAGAGCTAAGTGGCAATTCTTTGCTCATTTTCGGTTGCTAAGCAAAACAATGTTCAGCATGTCACGAATATCACTTGATCTACAAGGATCACCAATTCTGAGCTATTATATAAATTAACTGTGTATGATAAAACTTTGCTCAATTTCGGTTGCTAAGCAAAACAATGTTCAGCATGTCACGAATATCACTTGATCTACAAGGATCACCAATTCTGAGCTATTATATAAATTAACTGTGTATGATAAAACTTTGCTCAATTTCGGTTGCTAAGCAAAACAATGTTCAGCATGTCACGAATATCACTTGATCTACAAGGATCACCAATTCTGAGCTATTATATAAATTAACTGTGTATGATAAAACTTTGCTCAATTTCGGTTGCTAAGCAAAACAATGTTCAGCATGTCACGAATATCACTTGATCTACAAGGATCACCAATTCTGAGCTGTTATATAAATTAACTGTGTATGATAAAACTTTGCTCAATTCGAATAAAAATAATCCTTTTAGCGGTAAAATACGAATCGATCCTATCAGGGTCGATCGCACTTGGGAAATTACATGATTGACACCAAGTGGGTTGGTCAATGCTTCCAAGGTTGACAAATTATACAATTCTAAATAAAAAAATAAATTTCTGAAAAATAATATCTGAAGAATTTATAAAGTCTATACTATTGAAGTTAGAGATAGGATGTTGTAATATCACCGCTAATAATTTGGATAACTTAAGGTAAATCAGAATATCTCATTAGGATTTTATTGACTTTGCTTCACAATTTGTAGGTGCAAACATTTATTATATTTCTTATGTGAACAGAGTGACAAGATGCACTAGTAAGCTGAAGAATTGTACAACTAATTCTGTTCAGTTTAGTTAACAACAATATTTATAGTATGACTAACAAAAGGGAATGGTTACATGTAAGTAGCTTAGTGTAAGTGAGGTGAAGGTGTGCATGCTCTTTAGCTTCTCTACCCTGTGCTAGGGGATGACGCCGGTGTCGGTGACAGGGGTGCGGATGCCAGGGGTCATGCCTCTACAGACTAGACCACAGGGCACCAGCCCTCCCCTCGACCCTTTTGGTCTTTGAACAGGTACATTGTTTTATCTGTGAGTAAATCAAATAGGTTCTTTCATTTTTTGATTTTTTAGTTTGGCTATGTTTTATAAATTGTACTGTACTGATTAAGTGACGGAAATGTTGTTGTGTATTTGAAATTATTAAATAAATTCAAATAGCTGCAGTTTTTTTTAGTATTATTGAAGAGCATCTCGTTTTGGACATTAGGTATGTGAAATTGAAATGAGTATTATACATATGAAAATGACTTTGTTTGTTATGCTTTCACACCTAAACTATTCAGCCTATTGTACTGAAATTTTACGTGAACTTTCTAAGGGTCCTTGGTATGCATATATAGGCCGATTCTTATTTCCTCTGAAAATATCTCTAGGCTACTTCCCAATTTTCTCTAAAGTAACAAAAAAATCCCATCTTGGTCCAAAATATTAATTGAAAGAGCTTAATATTGCTTTATTACAGCACTGCTATATGATTAATTAAATTAACAACTATTATCAATTTGTTTACGTATTTTGTAATATGAAATCATATAGTAAGCTTGATAGTAACAACACTTCTTATTTCAACCTTTTTTGCAACCGCTGTTGAGCACAGAGTAAATTTAGTAAAAATAAACTTTTAATTGTACATTTTTTGGTACTATTAAGTATTAGATATAAAAGAGAAAGTTACTATATAATGTTTAATATAAATTTAAAGACAGTTTATAAAACCAATCTTAGTTGTATTTTGACAGAAGTAGGCTTTTCAGACCTGGGTATGTATGTATATTTTCATGATCGGGAAACAAGACAAAATCAACCATGGAACAAAAATATTAAATGGAGTAAATTAGAATGGCTATAAATATAGGTACACTTTTTGACAGATTTTCTTGATTGTGTGGCATCAAAGCAAACTCAACATTGGCATCAGAAATATAATTCATTCGAACCCGCTGTGCTCATACATGTGCAACGCCTACGAAATTGCGTTCAAAGCCAAGGATAACTGCAAGTGAAATCACAGAGCCATACTCCAGACACTATATGCATCTTTTGAATGACATAAAAGTATCGAAGGACATTGCGTCCATTTTGTCCTTTATATCATATCATCGAATTATATCATAAATTCTTCCACTAATAAAGCTAAAAACTTCGACTTGGGGTTTCTTCACATCAGTCTAAAATAGTTTCAGCATTACTGAAATCGTTGGAGCTATCAATTAAATACATAAAATGTTAGATGCAATGCAATGCAGATAAATTTCGGGCGAAGCTACGGGTAAGTGGTAGTAATTTAATAAAGTTATGTGGAATAGGTGAAAACATATTAGCAAATATTACAATTTTGTTTTCTATAAGCATAATACTGAAAATATTTCTTCAAGAGGCAGAGCAACTTTGTCCTAATGTACTTAAAAATATTATAATTTTATTAGGTTTGGTTTTTTTACATTTCATTGTATTTACTTAAAATATGTTTCTATCTGTATATTTGTTCACTGCAGTGTATTTACAGATCTGGGCACTTGCAGCATGTATTAAATGCTATGGGGCTGTGGGCATGCTCATCACTAACAATTTCTTGACCAAATACACAGGTCATCTTTCTGCTTTAGAGAGTTTAATGTAATCTAGCTAACAATGCCTAGACATAGCCATATTGACCCCAAGAAGAATGGGTTTACTTAATGAATTATTGTAACTTGAATCCATGGTTTAGTGTAAGGGTTTGTATAAATGTATTCAAGATGTTGTCATTAAATAGGAGACCTTTTAGTTGTGTGTTCTTTAAGGAAGAAGTTTAGAATTCCAAGAATTCTAAAGTAGATGCTATTCACTTTATGATATGACCCAATTAATTTGGATGTATGAGGCCCTAGAAGAATAGTCATAGAAGCCTGTGGATTTTGATAAAAACTTTTTTCCTTTTTTTATGATCAATTGATGTATTTTGATTAAAAGCTTTTCTTCTTTGCGTTCTATGCTAGTGATAGTAAAATAATAATACACTGCGGAAAGGAATAAATAGACTGAAGGAAGAGATGAAGGTTTGCAAATGATTACTTACAGACTCCTAGTGTTATTTGACCTCTTTTAAATTTATCCTATTCTCATGCTTGGAATATTATTAAGTTTTACTTAATCCCTCACAATAATACGGGGGTGGTCTGAAAGGTTTCCGATCTAACAAAGATACAAGATATTTATTCTGAAATTTTTAAAAAAATGTAGACGAAATTGAAACCAATGTCACCATACAAACTTTAATTTTCTTCTTAAACAAGCCATTATATAAATGGAATAAAACTGAAAAAAGGATGGAAATTTGTGAAGGAACGCTTTTTAGTAGTTTTCTGTAAGATACATACTTAGGACATGTATTTCATTTTGTATGTTTGTCAAATATGAAAATGATTTCTTTTCAATTATTAAGAAGTCCCAAAGTAATTCCTAAGATCCATTTCTGGTATCATCTATAGTGAAAAATAATTTACATATACATGTGTTACTGCTTTTATAGTACATTAAAGTTAAGTGTCTTATTATATTCTATGCCATAGGACTTCAAGTGGACCTAAGACCCAGAAGACAGACTAGCCCAGCAGTGCTTCATAACTTTCTCTCCACAACTCTTGTGTTTGTACTATATTGTTACTATAAATTTCAGTTACTGGTTCTGTTAGAAGGAAATGTAGCCTCTATTTGCCAAATCTAGTGGATACAGTGAGTGTATAATAACGTCAAGATGTGTATTAGTAGTCAGTTTTCTGTTAAACAGAGGACTATTGTGCAATAGCTAAATAAATAATATAAACATTGTTGACTTAATTTTGTTTAGAATTGTTTTTCGAATTAAACTCATTATTAATTGTTAGTTTAAGTAAATACTTGTAGGTGTTATACAGATCCTGTATTATAAGATTGATTAAACTTAAAGAGAAAGTATTAAAGGTATTGTTGTTGCAAATTACGACCCAGACAATACTTGACCCACTATATATTGTATGTACGTGTTCTATAACCTGCTTGCTGCTGTGCTCTGTACGTTAAGTTTGTAGATATATGAATTAGTAAGTTATTGGGCTAATTCTTTTTATATATACTTTATTTATATATAAGTAGATGTGTGCATTATATGCATATTTATTAATATAATATTTATATTTTGTTTTGCAAATCGTCAATCACCTTTATAGCTGCTTTCAGTGTTGTCACAGGAATTTCAGCAAAATTTTACAACTTAGTGGGTGACTCTTGCATGTTATGTTGTTCTTTATTTTATTGTTCTAGTCTTAATCGTTTCACTCAATATGTATTTTATTATTTTTGTAAATGAGTATGTTGTTATTTTAGTGTTTTCTTTTTGTATACAAAATTTGCTTTCCTCATACTACAAGAAGTAAAATGGTCCATTTTCATAGAAATTTATATTATTTTTAATACGATTATTTTTATTCTTATATTTTTATTGGATTTTAGATTATCAATATGTTTATTTTATTAAGTAAGATTCAATTTATAGTGAAGATTTTTTAATGCTTTGAATACTATGTTTAATATTACGTTAATAACTAATTAATTATCAGAACTTAATCTTATTCATCAGGAAAAAACAACATAAGCCTTTGGTTGGTTGCTATTATTGAAATTGATACAAAGATTTTAAAGGTTTCATCTATTTTAAATAATTTCTCTTGTAATTTGTGAACATCAAAGTATGATTTTTTCCTCTGGGCTTTTCTTGTAAAACTACCCCCCAAATATAAAAATTTAGTTGTGTATCAATAAGAGAACTGTTGGTTGTAATTAGATTCTCTTTGGTTATGCAAGCGTAATGTTTATAATTCAATGTATCTTTCTAAACATATGCTAGTGCCTAAAAATCCTCTTTCACTTTTCATAACCAGACTAAAAACTAAATTTTTCAAAGTACAATTTTGCCACCTGTTAATGTGTTTTTTGTTTAAGGGATACAAAATAATTCATTGTCGTCAACAAGTTATTGCATTGCTAAATATTATCGATACTACCAAGAGGTTGGATAGTTTGCATTGTCTTTAATAATAAAAAACATTCAAGCAGATAATACTGATTGGTCTTTTTAGGATTTTACAAATTATAAATAATTAGCAATTAAATGTTATTTTAAAATTTTAAATAAACTTAAAACTTTGATAGGCAAGACGTTATAATGAACCTTTAAAGTTTATAAGTAAAAACTCATTTTTTAATATTTGAGGTGTTAAGAAAAACAGTTCCATGTATTTTGGACAGTATAATGTTTATTTTAAAAGTTCTTTAAATTAAATAGTCTAGCCTAGTTAATCAACAGACTTTCCTAGAAAAATCTGGATCCTAAATGAAAATTATTAATTAATTTATCAAACCAGATTTCATAGCGTATCTCTTCAACTTAACCTTGTTACCAATCGTCACTGTCATTAGATGGAAAACACTATAGATAGATGAATTTCCATATATGTATCTAGTGATTGTAGACAGGTTTTGTTTATGAGCATCCTGTTTCAACCTTGTTTCTGTTGCAGTAACAAAATTTTATTCATAAAAATTTAACCCGAGTGTACTTGATAGCTTGTATTCTATGCACATGTAATATCTCTCTAAAAGGCAGCAGCGTGTCAGGACTAACTAATGTGTAAAAGGATTTTCTGTATACATGGCATCAAGCGCTTTGCTCAATACTTGCCGATGGATATTAGATTGATGCTGGTGGACTGTAGTTTTGCCTCACTTCCATTATTAAGATATGGTGATCAATGACATGACTGTTGACCTTTCTATTAAAATTCAGCGTGCACAGAATTATTTGGTTCATTTTCAATTTAAGATGTGATGATCATGTATCTCCTTATTTTGAGCAATTATTCCTATTTAAGTCCAAAGAACTTAGAGATCTTTACTTAGTCTGTTGCACGCAATTAATCCATAATGGTCGTCCAAGCTATTTGGCCCAAAATTTTGTTTAGTGCTCATAGAACTCGTAGGGGTGCATCTTTATTATCAATTCTTATTCGTCAGACAGCATTATATAATAAATCTTTCAGTTTCCGCATGTCGATTGTGGAGTGCTCTTCCAGATAATATCAGAATTATTGACAAGCGTGATCACTTTGGGCCTTTCTGCTGCGGACTAGGTGAGTGGCGGTTAGTGGTTCTTGTGTGTGGTCGCATTTGGGGTAACTGCATGTAAGCTGAATAAATGGAGAATGTGATCTGATAAGGATAGGATAATTTTATTAGAGTTCAATCAATACACTACATTTTTAATTGTAAAATATAAATCTGTATGTTGGATTCTAATCAACTATTGAACGTAATTTAGTTTTACATGCCAGTTACAATATTGTAATAGGAATGATTATTTTTGTTTAGAGGTTAAGTTGAAGAGAGAACGTTTTAATCTTAACTTCGCCTCTATAAATAAAGACATTTTTTATTTCATTATTTCACATTGCCAACACACAATACCCTATCCAGAATGAACTCCAATTATTTTAAAGCATTTTTTCAAGCTGTTGATAGTAATTGTGCATATTAAAATGGTTCTGTATGAAAATCAAATAATTTGGACAAGTAAAATAGGAAGATCGTAACGGAAAAGAGAACATTATTTATGTTAAATGCTTGTATAGAAATGTTTCTTTACAATTTAATGAAATACAGTTAAGAAGGCATTTTGTATCTGTGTAAAATTAATACTTTGCATGGTTTAATCTTCTCACATATGGTTTCTTAAATGACAAAGTTTTATTGATGTGTCAAGTGTCTTCTTATCTGTTTTTATCTACATTTAAGTTCTTTAGTAACGTTAATTTTTTGCATTCATCTAAATTTGTTCAGTTAGAATTAATTTTATTAGAAATCTAATATCAACATAAGTTAAGATGTTTATAAACACTGAGAATTCAACCTATTAAATCTTATTAACATTATTACTCTTTCTATGTTATTGAGTCATCTATTATTACTTGTTTGGATATGTTCACTAACATTTTGCTACAAACAATCTGATAATGTACTTAATTAATGTTTTCCTTCGTTCAACTCATTTTAGATTTCTTTAGTAAATCACTGAAGGTTTTATGATTTAGTATAGCTGTGTATCTTAGCTTCTACTCAACTCATTTTTAGTTCTTTCAAGTATTATATTTTAACATTTAGGAGGTTTTTTAATTAGTTGTGGATATCTGCTTCTTTGTTGCATATATTGTAGAATGAAATTTATAAAAATATCTACATAGACGTATACATATTGAATAAATGTAGCTTTTTGTGTCCAAAGTTCCATCTTATAAATTTAGTTTGTTTCCTTTAATTTATTCTTTGTGTGAAATGTATTGAAAAGAGATCAAAAAATAAATGTTATGAGGTTTTAAATGTTTTGTATTTAAAAAAAAAATCAAAATTGAAGTCAAGTCACGATAATTATAAAATTATGATAGAAAACATCCTTAACTATTGAGATTCAACTGATGCTTTAGGTTTGCTTCACTTTGTACTTTGGAGTGAAAATATCAACCAAAACCATAGTTAATCAGTGTATGCCTGACAGAAATATATATCGCTTTCATTATTCAAGAAATCTTGCTATAGTTAGAGTATTTATTGAGTTCTTGTAAATGTCTCTTTTATGATTAGCTTTTCAAAATTCACTATTATTAGCATTGTCAGAAAATAGTTAAAGAGAAAATCTACCTTTGATAGTTTTACTGTTGTTACCAAGTTGTACAATTTGTATGAAATTTGTGATTTTCTAACACGTTATAAAACATACATTTTAGACATTTACTATATTTTATTACAAATAAGGAACGGAAAATTCTTCCCATCAATGTGAGAAAACTAATACTCGTATTTAGATAGCTGCTTGTGCAAATCTAAATTCTTGGCTGAAGTGGACACATGAGAATGAAAACATACAACAAAGGAGCAGTCTCTCTAGTAACAAGCATTAGGGGCAAGTCGGACAACTTACTGCTAAATAAATACTCAAGTGCTAAAGACAGAAATGTTAATATTTAGTTAACAGCATATGTATAGTGAGTAGAACTGTACAGCATAACATAATATATTGTAATTAGTAAGTCGCGATGTGATATACGTAGAGCAAAGGTTATATTGGTGTTGCAAAAGAGCATGTATGCAACGATATCAATAAATTAGTGCATATATACAATTTTCCCGTGTTATACATTCCAGTAATGCCCTTATTATATAATGCATCTTGTTTATTTATGTTAAATCAAAATGAGTTTTAAATTGTATTATAAAGCAAATTGTGTTAGTACAGTAAATCTGTATCCCTTATATCTATTGCTGATAAATACGGATGTTATAATTATTTGTATTTATTTTTCAACCAATAAAGCAAATAAAAGTACTGTTTTATTTATTTGTTGTGATCCTAAATAAAGAAAACTAATAACTCTGCTCAGTCAATGGTTATTATAATAAAAGCTGTAGAACATTCTATTATATTAGTATTGATGCTAATTTTCAATTTAAAAAATTATTAATGTTTTCATGACTAGAGAAATTGTTAAAATTATAACAAGATGAATTTTTTTATTGATTTTTAGTTTTAACAGTAATATATTTCTTTCTTAATTTAAAACTAATATTATAAGGTGAACGCCTTCACTGCTGGTACATACTGAGTGATACTGAACAAACTCATCCATTGCGCCGTGAGGTGTCTGCTGCAGTCAGCGTGTCAATGTGTAATAAAAGTTATAAAAATGGGTAAATCTCTGGCTTTTTAATATATTCATTTCAAACAGCTATTTAATGCAATTGAGAGTCTTGAAAGATGGAAAGGTAAATAAGAATAAAATGTTAAATGCATTGCCTAGATGCTCTTCAAAATGTCATCAACATTATTGGACAGTTCTGGAGACCAAGATTGCGTTCAATCTGAGAATTTCTGTTTCATAAAAATTATTTCAACTTGATGAAAACAATAGACCATCTAGAGTTTAGAAATTAAATGTTTGGGTTCTTTGAAAAATTTAAATTAATATTTTAAACATGTTTCAAAAGATAACGCACAGGTTGCTTGCCCATGTAGGCTAATTTCCAACAAATATATATTTAGAAATTACAATGTTTAAAATTTCATTGTTAACAAAAATTTGCAAACCCATTTGTAATCTCTGTACCTATAAGAAGATTGTGGAAATAAATTTATATTTCATTTCATTTCATAATATTGGCAAATTTTGAGAAACGTTGATTGAATTTTAGTGTATTCTGTTATGGCACAGCAAAAACCCAAATGATGTAAAACTTCTTTCCATGCTCTGACCAACCTGTCAGAATTTGTGGTTGCCACTGAAGCGACGACTATCTTTATTCTGAGATGTTAAACTCATGAATACTTTCTGCACACACTAGACTCTTTACGATATTCGAGGTAAAAGGTAAATGTAAAGCATGTCTTATTTTACCAACCAAAGTTAGGGTTAAGAAGAGATATTTTATTAAGTTAGGGCTAAGAAGACTTCTCTAACACTTAACCCTGTGGATTAATGGCTTAATGGTGACTTCCGAACCACCGTTAATGGCCGGAAAAAGAAGAGCCAACCTTCCATTTGCATTACTCATCAAATCCAATATTGAGCACTTCCTACACACACAAGATGAAGTGGAATCTATCTTTCTGATAATAAATGTCCCTCCTCTGCCTCAATAAGCCAACGGAGGATAAACATATTGTATTGTTACAAAATATGGCGTATTCAGTAAAAATAAAGGTACAGTAGGGTCTCAAAAACTCAGCATCGATAATCCGGTCCTCTGAATAACTTGCCCACACCCTGGCAGGGGGATAAACCCCTTGTGCAGACTCGTTCAAGATCCCGCATTCCTTTGTCTCGCTCTCCCACCATGTGTCTGGCACCGGCGGCTCAGCCGTTTTTAACCAGCAGCCAGCCAGTCGATTTATTAGCCTTGTTGCATAACTCGATGTGAGAGACTGGGCATACTGTATTGATGAAAGTTTGTGTATGCTAGACAGTACTCTGCAATGTAATCTTCCATTAAAAGAAAACAAGTGAACTTGTCTATGGAGCTACTTGATAAAGTGCCAGTGCAGTGGCTAAGAACTTTGGAGTCGGCAAAAGTAATGGAAGTTAAAGCAGATGAAAATCAAGTGATGGTGTGTTAAGACATTGTTTCAGAAACATTGAAAGAAGGAAAATATTAAGGAAAGTAACTTTAATGAGGTAAATGAAGCACTTTACATTTGACTTAGCCAAACAAGAGAAGGGCACACCAATCTTGTTAGAGCCTTGAACTTTTATAAAGAATTTATACAACGATAACGATCCTAAACTTGTCAAAAGCACTGGCTGCTTTGATCGCCGGAAGCTGCAATGGAGTCCAGCAGCTTAGTATTCGTGGAGAAAAACCATCTAGATACACGGAGGGTATGTCTCGGTTTAAAGAAAATTTTTAGAAATTAGTTGAATTTGAAGGTTTGATTAGAGAGCAATTGTTCAACTGAAATGAAACAGGGTTAAATTATAAACTGTTACTAGCATTTCAAAGAAGACCAGGTTTTAAAAGGAGAAAGAAGAAGAGGGTAAAAATTCTAGCAATAGCAGGTGAACACAAATTAAAACTTGGTCTCATTGGAAAATCAAAGAAACCATGTGCATTTAAGAACATTGAAATGGATAAACTATTAGTTTGGTAATGAAAATGCCTGGATGAGCTGTGCAATTTTCATAACATTTTTCAATGAAGTATTTGTTCCATCAGTAGAGTTTTTTAAATATAAAAATCTGCCGACAAAGGATATTCTGATTTTTTGCAATGTGTCTTTCTACCCAGAATTAAAGAGTTAAAAAATGGGGACATATAAGCAATGTTTTTACCACCTCTCACTTTCCGGGTGAATGTGCTACCATTACACCACAGAGCGCTTACTTTTTCCGATTCAATTATTTTGTATTTGGCTATATCTGTCACATATGCATTTAAATAAGCAAACTAACATATGATCGGAAGACCAAATACTTGTCAAACGACTTTTATTTACATTAACAACTTGATTTGAACCATACAATACATCAAGTTTAAACAAAAGAATTAAATGAGAATTGTTTGTGCAAAATTGGTTCGAAAAATCTCATTGTTTAAAAGAAAGAAAACGGAATGGAAGTTAAAAGAGATCTTTCAGGACGAATTGAAAGAGATACTGATTTTATAAAACACATTATCACCGGTGACGAATCTTGAATTTTTTAGTATAAGCCAGAAACAAAATGTCACAATAAAGAATAGCACACTTCCATTTTAACTTGTCAAGAGTGAGCAAATCTATAGCCAAACCATGCTGATTTTATTTTTTGATTCCAGTGGCATAATCCATAAAGTGTTTTTACTTCTGCAGGATAAACTGTAAATCAATACGTTTATCTTTAAATCGTTGCAATGCTGTAGAAAATAGTTATGTCCGAGAGACCAGCCATCAAAGTCAACTGGATGCTACATCATAACAATGCGCCTTGCCACACTGCATTCTCAACTACTACATTTTTTACCCAAAAAATATTTATATTGTTCTTCAACCACCCTATTTTCCTGATTTGAGTCCCTGTGACTTTTTCCTGTTCCATAAGCTAAAATGCTACCTCAAAGAACATTATTTTGGAACAATAGAAAATCTTAAGTCCAGATTTTCACCCTACTGAAGCACAGGCTACACTGACCTAGATCCGCCCCTGATTGTTCGATTACATTGTAAGCTTAAAATTTATTTCCAGCGGCCTATATAAACTCTTCTGTGGATCAGAACACCTTAAACACCCTAAGGTTTCTTAGTCAAGTTTTGACTTCAATTTTGTTGCTTCAAATTTGTGTTTTGATTTCTTTACTGTGTTACAAACACACCATTTTGTAAACTTTATACTCACATAAAAATTTTAAGGCATTCCACACACACATATGTTTTGTGCACTTGTACAAACTTACACACGCCTACTCATTGCACACACATTTTCCTAACATGCACCCAGTAAACACCCTGTGTAATAAATACACATGCATGCTCACTGTACATACTCGATAACACTTCAGATTAGTTGGGAGTTCCAAGAGACCGAGGAATTTCTTAGCAGAGGCTGGATATTGCTAGGACCAAGAGGTTTTTCTTTGTGTTTAAAAGACTAGTTCTAGAAGTAGGTTAAAACCTTTATTTTACTATCATGATTCCACCCATCCTCATGGACCACTGGCTATGATGCTGACAATATTTTTAATGCTGCAGACTCCATTGTGTACTTCACTTAACAATTAAAGTTTCACTCCATCTACAAATAAGTACTAGGGCTTAACAGTTCATTTTATAATTGTGGGAAACAGAACTTTACTAGGAGATTCAAGATGATATGACTGACTAATTCTAGCACAGATGATATCAATATAGTCTTTGCAGTTCACTTCCCCATCAAGGGACTTCCTCAGGAACTTCAGGAACCATTCACACTCTATATTCAAGTTGTCAAAGAGAAAAAGCTCTCCACAGAAGTGAAGCCGTCCTATGTATTCCTAATTGAATTTGACGCAGGCGGATCACACTTCAATAAAATGATATTTTTGTTTATCAGAATATTTTTAATTAACCTTTTTCCTAAAATTGAATCCGTAGACTATTTAACCTATAGACTTCATCAACCACTGAAAGGACATCATACCTTCAAAATTAAAGCGAAATACAACTAACATCTTATTATTAAACATTGTAGTTTCATTCATTGGGTCTTGAGTTGCTTGTCATGAATCAAATAGCTATAGGCAATATCATTTCCAATCTTCCAAATATTGCAGTCTGTGGTAATCTGGACCATTGTGAACAAGAGGCCTACTTGGATACTGAATATTTATTTTGAGGTAAGGGAGACCAAAATAACAAATATAGTAAGGAACCTGTAAATATAGTTCTTATCTGTTCCCTCTCCAAATATAAGGAATTGTCTAAATGCAACACAATCAGTAGAACAACAGTTTAGAAAAAGTAGTGTCCTGAATTTTATCTGTTTGCTGTCTACAAAGTATGATGAAAAAGACAATAATTTAATCGCGAGAAGCATAATGGTTTCTAGAAGTTGGTCAATGAAATAGTGATGGAGATATTAAATTTATAACATAACAAATTCAACAATTGCCATGTTAGTATGAAATGGCATACCGAGCTAGCCAACGAACTTAGTAGAGCTATTATAAGATCAACTTTTTTACTCGTAAACTTAGGAATGAGGGGTGATTTTGAACTCTGGAGGTCATGTTCAGTTTTTTAGTTGGAGGTCATGGAAATATTTTTAATGACTGTTCTGAGGTAAATTGTAAAAGTTATTCAAGAGTGAAAACATATGTTTCTAAAACTCATATGTGAAGCATCATAATAAATACTTAAACATAATGGAAACAAATCATAGCCAACGTGGCAGACAGACTTGTATTCGAGAATAAGATGAACAGATTTGTCACGTCTGTAGCTCATGACTTAAATTCCCAGCCATCAAAGTTCGTAATAAGTCCAGTAATTTAATTGGCATGAACACCTGTCATTGAAGAAGAGCTTGATGGAATCATCAAGCAGCTTTCGATAAGAGTCTCGATCTACTGTCAAATGTCAGTGTTGATTGCAAAAATATCCCAGTGCATATTCATGGTTGTAGAAGGATTAGAATAGAAGCTCAAATCTTTTCAAGATTTTTTTTACCAGTCACATCCAGTTGAGCTACGAATATTGTGTTCCTCAGGTATCAGTCATGGATCTAATTCTGTTTATGATATACGAGTTTATCAACAAAGATAATTCAATATAGGAGCGTCGCAGTTGCAAGAAAGAGCGATCCAGTATGCATGCAAAAATACGACTCGTTTCGACGAAAATCAAAAGCTGTTTTGGAAGAACAGACTTGTTGAACTCACCAATAATTTTGTGTACAACATTTTGAGAATCAATCTCAAAACAAACGTCAAAATCCAGTCTATTAAGTAATGTGGACTCGGAATGTAACATTACCATCTTGTTGACAGACACCATACTGGAAGTAATCTACAGCTACAATTCGAAATCTTTTTAATCGTACAACTTGGTCGTGGTTTGACAGGGAATAATCACTTTGACCATGTTTGAGGGAAATTACTCTCAGGCATTTATGTTTTAATGCCTAATCAAATACTACCATTATAAGGGATTTACTCCCACATCATCAACAGAGTGTTATAATCTGTGCAAACAACCACATGAAGAGAGTGTTCAAGTTGCAATATCAAATTATTGTTCAGGGAGTCTCTGGGATTTTACAGTTTGGAAATAATCTAATATGTATTTATTTTTAAATTCCCAATCACAAGTAGCTGGGTAGACTAGACGTAGGCTGCATTGATATGAGACCAGTGGCAGGGAGGTTATCGACATGGGAGGCACAGGACGTTTATGCCCTTGCATATGCATACATATTCGTTTAATAAAGTTGCCAGACTGGATGAAAATGTCCCAACGCTCATTCTTAAAATCGCACGGTTCTTAAAATCTTAAATGCTTTTTAGCATCAAATGTATTTTATACTATAGCCACGTTTTAGCATACAACAGCCTATCCAGACCCGGTATTTGGAATGGAAAATTAACAAATGAATGAATGGTGAATTGTAAGTCTAATTATTGATTTAGGTAAGACGAGAATGGAAAGATAATACAAAATGGTGTTTACTACAACACATTTTTAATCATCTTAGCAACAAAGAGCTAGCTAGATCTGACTTGACGATCTGAACTACGGCAAAATATAACTCTCGTGGTAAGCGAGTGGGGGTCTTGTTGACTTATTACTATTTAGATAAAATGTTGACATTCGCAATATCATAGAGTACCATCCTATAAGTATTAGAGCTTATGGGATTGACAACAATTTCAATAGATGTAACAGAAATGTAACCTGTAGTAATGTAACACAGCTTATCGTAACCAGTTGGCACGCCCACATTTCCTTGACATGCTTCTACAAGTAAAGCATCTGATAAAAATTAAATTAGGAGTACAAGTATAAATGAAATTTATTATTTTCCCGAAGCACTGCGAGGCGCGGCGCGGCGGCGGACGCGGGCACGAGGAAGCAGAGTGGGGTGGTGGCGCACGCGCACGCGCACACTGACACTGGCTCGGTCAGCGAGTGGCGCGGCGCTCAGTGCAAGTCTGTCTACAGTCACTGTCTGCGCTCGGGTACAGTCACAGCAAGTGTACGCCGTGTCTCGCCGCCCGCGTGTTCTGTGTCATGTCTGCGTGTGTCGTGTATAGTGTCTAGTGTAACTACATGTGGTGTCTAGTGTATAGTTAGTGATACTGTCATGGGCAAGAGGACCGCCTTACTGCCACTCGCCTACCCCTGTCGGGTCGAAGGATGGCTCAATGTTTATGGTTAGTATCTTACACGCAATCCGATAACATTAAGACAAGCAGGAGAGTGTAGTGTAAACAACAACTTCAGTTGTCATTTAACTTACTGAGGCATAGGTCGGTATGAAACCATGTAAATATGTGCACACAATCCGATAACATTAAGACAAGCAGGAGAGTGTAGTGTAAACAACAACTTCAGTTGTCATTTAACTTACTGAGGCATAGGTCGGTATGAAACCATGTAAATATGTGCACACAATCCGATAACATTAAGACAAGCAGGAGAGTGTAGTGTAAACAACAACTTCAGTTGTCATTTAACTTACTGAGGCATAGGTCGGTATGAAACCATGTAAATATGTGCACACAATCCGATAACATTAAGACAAGCAGGAGAGTGTAGTGTAAACAACAACTTCAGTTGTCATTTAACTTACTGAGGCATAGGTCGGTATGAAACCATGTAAATATGTGCACACAATCCGATAACATTAAGACAAGCAGGAGAGTGTAGTGTAAACAACAACTTCAGTTGTCATTTAACTTACTGAGGCATAGGCCGGTATGAAACCATGTAAATATGTGCACACAATCCGATAACATTAAGACAAGCAGGAGAGTGTAGTGTAAACAACAACTTCAGTTGTCATTTAACTTACTGAGGCATAGGCCGGTATGAAACCATGTAAATATGTGCACACAATCCGATAACATTAAGACAAGCAGGAGAGTGTAGTGTAAACAACAACTTCAGTTGTCATTTAACTTACTGAGGCATAGGTCGGTATGAAACCATGTAAATATGTGCACACAATCCGATAACATTAAGACAAGCAGGAGAGTGTAGTGTAAACAACAACTTCAGTTGTCATTTAACTTACTGAGGCATAGGTCGGTATGAAACCATGTAAATATGTGCACACAATCCGATAACATTAAGACAAGCAGGAGAGTGTAGTGTAAACAACAACTTCAGTTGTCATTTAACTTACTGAGGCATAGGCCGGTATGAAACCATGTAAATATGTGCACACAATCCGATAACATTAAGACAAGCAGGAGAGTGTAGTGTAAACAACAACTTCAGTTGTCATTTAACTTACTGAGGCATAGGTCGGTATGAAACCATGTAAATATGTGCACACAATCCGATAACATTAAGACAAGCAGGAGAGTGTAGTGTAAACAACAACTTCAGTTGTCATTTAACTTACTGAGGCATAGGTCGGTATGAAACCATGTAAATATGTGCACACAATCCGATAACATTAAGACAAGCAGGAGAGTGTAGTGTAAACAACAACTTCAGTTGTCATTTAACTTACTGAGGCATAGGTCGGTATGAAACCATGTAAATATGTGCACACAATCCGAACTGGATTTCTGTACACAAACGTAGTGTACTGATAAATTTCACTTTTTGCAGGTCCATTTTTGCACAAATTGAGCTACAATATAAACTCAAATTTAGTTCTCTTCCTACAAATAAACATTGTATACATACATTCAATATTCGGTATGTATGCTATGCACTAAACTGTTTGTTGATTACTGTTATCATCACAGGTCATTGTTACAGTATTATCAGAACCCAATAGAAAGGCTATTCTATAGCACAGTTAGGCCTATATCCGTGTCAAGACTTGTGGTACTGACAACAAGCTTTGTTATAACTGTTACTATTACAATGTATGGTACTTCAATCAATTTTTTAAAATAAGTACAATATAAGTATGGGTGTAGTGTGTCTAAATAACAAACCTTTGACATAATACGATTTCTCTGCAGTGTCACAAAATTGGGCTGAAACCCTGAGTTAGTTGCTACTCTCATAGGTGGGAAAATGTGCAGATATATTAATGAACAGAATAAACCCTAGTTTTTATAAATACCAGTTAGGTTATAATACAATACAATAGATATGTTATTTGTATCTCAGCTTACATCATTATTAAGGGTAAGAAAATGAAATAAAGGAGTGTATAATATTATATATTATACATAATTATGATACAATTACATATATAATATATATATATATATATATATATATATATATATATATATACGGTGTGAGTTAAAATTAATGAAAAACTGATGAATAAAAATTGAGGGTTGGAACTCGGGACACCTTTGTAGGAAATAGAAGTAAAGTTTTAAGTCACTTTTACTACTTGGCCCATTTCCCCAAAATGAGGTTTTATAAAATAATGTAAATTATTCAAATTGGCATTTCAATGGGCAAGTTTTTTGTGGTATTGGCCTCTCTTCAGAATTAACTTCATTTAATTCATCGGGTCTAATATCTTTTTAATGTTTTTGCCGAAAACTTATGAATTTGATTTATTAGCAATTTCTTTGTATCAAACTTATTTTCAAGACAGTTTTTCTCCATTATTCCCATGTAAAATTTTATGTAGATTTCAAAAATGGATTCAGAATTTAAAAAAAAAACATTAAAAATAATGGAGGAAATTGAGTTTTATTGAAACAAAACGTGATTTTTTAACAAAATAGCGAAATTGGTCGTAGTTAAAAGATAGATGGGATAGGGATTTTTTATTTTCATATTTGGTCTATAATACTGAGTAGTATCACCCAAAAAGTTTTTCGACACTAACTTAAATTCACCCTGTATATATCAACCCAGTACAAAATGGCAGCTCATTGAAATTAATTAAAAATTAATTGAGGCAAAACATGAATATCCACATTCAGAAGGTAAATAACTTCAGCAGACAACCACTTTCCTTTCTACTCAAACCTGTTTTACAATTACCTGCTGCAGGGCAGGCCTCCCTTATCGTATCAGCTTCGAGGAAGTCCAGTATCATGTCCAGTTTCTGCTTCAGTGTCACTTAATTGGTCTTTACATTCAAACATGTTTAGCTCCCCCCCCATAAAAATAACTTACAATTAAAAAATCCTCTACGCCAGTCTTGAGTATTGTTTCATTGGACGTCGCTGAGGCGTTTTACATTATGAGACACTGTAACGTTATCGCTAAGGCTTTGGCGGAGTTGAGAGAATCACCACGAGCGAAATTTGATGGCGTTTGAAGTGGCAGGCGAGATGTTGCGTGCGGACACAGTGATCCGTTGTCATTGATTTTGTTTTTTTTTTTCATTGTTTGTGTTGTTGTGAGGGCTCTGCCTCGAGATATTGATTTTGATGTCAGTACCAGTGTTAATGTTTAGCTTTTGGTGACATAGAATGTCCTCTCTCGTTTGCTGTGTATATGTAGACCATATGGCATCCCTTGACCGGGTGTAACGGGAAGTTCTGTGCAGATGTTTACAGGTCAAATCACCTGGATCTTTCTTCTTACTAAGTTGTGAATACCAAGGCGTTTGCAACTCCTCATTCACCTTGTATATGCGGTTATTTCCCATGTGTCTACTCTTATAATTTATTATTTCAAAGGTGTTATTTGAGATTAGGAACTTTCAACTGGTAACGACTAGTAACAGAGTAGTGAATGCAAGAACATAAGATTACAGAGCTAATTGTGAATTTAAATTAACTACTAATATCTTATTTGGTATTGGTGTTACTTGTTGATTTGTTGTGTATGCGGTTGACAGGCTTTAGATATCGTCCTAGTAGATTGAATAAATGGCTAGTTTAAGTGTACTGATATATACATTCGAATTGATAGTTAAGAGCTTTGAATTTGAAGAATCCCAACTTTAAAACCATTTAAATATTATATTTTTATAAGTTACAGAGATTCTCTTTTAAATATATTACCTATCCAATTGTTGTTTGATATTTTAGATTTTGTCGTTGGTTATTCGAGGAAATATTTTACAAGGACCGTCTGATTACGAAATGCACATTTTTCAAATCCTACAGTCATTTGATACGTATATTGCGCTTTTTAATTGATGCAAATTGCAAAACTCGTCGACAAAAACATGAAAGAAAACTGTTTAAGGTTAACATTGTTAAACAGAACAACACTGGGTTGTTACGTAGAAGCGTCACTTGTCGAGTTGACACGGAGACCAAATGTTTGAGTTAGATACAGAAAACCGGTTCCAGTGAAATGTAAAGATAACCTAACAATCTGGGGATGTGATGTCGCTTTCCCACACAGACATTGAAGCTTACGTTTCTATGATACGTAATAGTCTGTGGCACCTGTTCCCACGACCACGACACAACCGCGACACCAGTGGAACGGTAACTGTCCGTCCGTCCATTAGCACTATTATACATTCCCAGACACTCAGTGTGCTTGTGTGGGAGCTTGCTGTCATCTCTATCTACAATGGGCTTCGATGTTTCCTGCTTGAATAGTGCTTAAATATACAATACTCCAAACTTCTGTAAGGTACTTATTCCCCATTACGGCTACATCGGGTATCTTTATATCAAAAGTACGAACCAAGCGTGTATTGGACATTACCCTCACTTCACCACCAGTGTGTAGGCCAAGCATAGGTGAAGTGTGAGGCCCAGGTCTCCGGCACATTCCTACGAGATCTGTGTGAACAAAGCATTTGTCAGACAATATTTTCAACTCTACTACAATGTTCAAGGCTATGGATAGGTGAAGTGAGAGGCCCAGGTGTAGGACACAGTCCTACGGGATCTGTGTGAACAAAGCTTTTATCAAACAATATTTTCAACTCTACTACAAGGTTCAAGGCTATGGATAGGTGAAATGAGAGATCCAGGTGTCCGGCACAGTCCTATGGGATCTATGTGAACAAAGCATTTATCAGACAATATTTTCAACTCTACGACAAGGTTCAAGGCTATGGATAGGTGAAGTAAGAGGTCCAGGTGTCCGGCACAGTCCTATGGGATCTATGTGAACAAAGCATTTATCAGACAATATTTTCAACTCTACTACAAGGTTCAAGGCTATGGATAGGTGAAGTGAGAGGCCCAGGTGTCCGGCACAGTCCTATGGGATCTGTGTAAACAAAGCATTTATCAGACAATATTTTCAACTCTACTACAAGGTTCAAGGCTATGAATAGGTGAAGTGAGAGGCCCAGGTCTCCGGCACAGCCCTACGGGATCTGTGTGAACAAAGCATTTATCAATATTTTCAACTCTACTACCAGGTTCAAGGCTATGGATAGGATGAACAAAGCATTTATCAATATTGTTAACGCTACTACCAGGTTCAAGGCTATGGATAGGATGAACAAAGCATTTATCAATATTGTTAACGCTACTACCAGGTTCAAGGCTATGGATAGGTGAAGTGAGAGGCCCAGGTCTCTGGCACAGTCCTACGGATCTGTGTGAACAAAGCATTTATCAATATTTTCAACTCTACTACCAGGTTCAAGGCTATGCATAGGTGAAGTGAGAGGCCCAGGTCTCTGGCACGGCCCTACGGGATCTGTGTGAACAAAGCATTTATCAGACAATATTTTCAACTTTACTACCAGGTTCAAGGCCATGGATAGGTGAAGTGAGAGGCCCAGGTCTCTGGCACGGCCCTACGGGATCTGTGTCAACAAAGCATTTATCAATATTGTCAACTCTACTACCAGGTTCAAGGGTAGGGATAGGTGAAGTGAGAGGCCCAGGTCTCGTGCATAGTCTTTACATTATCTGTAAGAACACATCATACATCGGACATTACTCTCAATTCTACCATCAGGTTGAAGTGAGAAATTTCTATCGCAGGTACGTGCTTTATATCTTCTGAATGGATAAAGAATGTTTTGGATCCAATCACAAGCACCACTGATATTCATCCGCTCTTCTCCTTCACTTTGAGATGGAAAGTGGGTGTGCTGAGCCAGCGCCAGTGTCAGTGTCAGTGCTGTTTCTCGTGTTGTGCTGAAACATGGGCGTAAGTAGTGGTTACTCTGAGTTGTCTCTCTGAAGTTGCGATATATCACACAGTTTCCTACTTACAGTCTAGTACTAAGCCTTGAACTGTATACCGCACGCCAACCATGGCATTATGTTAGTTTTCACAAAAAGAAGCCGAAAATATGACATTAAGTCATGTAAAATCGCTTTGGAACGAATTCTGGCTGGAGGTCTTCCTTCGCATGTGTGTATGCAAAAATATCCTTTCGTAGTTATAGGCGACCAAAGTTACCCCTCACAAATCGTTATGTATCATTCGCTTAAACGGGCTTTAGAATATAAAATCTCTATTTTCATTATCTAAGCTAGCTTTTATCTTCGCTCATTATCTACCTAAGTTTTACGATAACGTTCACCGTAATAAATTCAAAACATCAAATTTATTGTTAATCTTTTTACGAAATATATAATTTAATTCATTCTTTGAATTTAGCGTCTCTATCAAGGTTAAACAGAAATCAGAATTATCCTGTAATAAGGAATTCACCTTTTTATGGAAAGAAACAACATGTTTACAATGCCTACCTATGCCTGAATCTAATAAGTTTTACTTATTTTTTGGCAGATACTTAGAAATACTATTTTGAATCCAAATTTGGAGACATAAAACTCAGAAGTAGGCATTTCCGGATTCACATTCATACGAAGGAAATGTGGTATTTTGACTACTAGTGTCGTCTAAATGAATGAATTCTATTCGCACTCCATCGTATAATGAACTTTAAAGAATCTATTCTGTATCCGATACGCCATACTGTTCTTACATTATTTTAAAATCTTGCAGCACGACATTTTATCAGACCTTAAACCTCCAATGAATAAAATACCTTCAATAAATATAAAACCAAATTGATTAATCTAACAATCAACATGAGCTGGATACAGTACGTCTAAGTCAGTGAGATTTTCCACCGTCACACACGCATCACATGCGAACTACAAGCAAAAATATGCGGATGTAGTAAAAGTGAGCCAGTGATAATTGAGATAAGACTATCATCTAGCAAGGCGAGGCAAGTATACGCGCGTGAAGGTGACAACAGCTCGTGTACAGTCGTGTAATGTCGTACAGAGTAACTAATCACTTTATGTCGTGATCAAAACTGACCACTGATCCTTTATTGGGACATCATTTGAGCGAGACTAAGTTATTAACATTAGACGATGACATCAAAAGCTAAGATTAACTCATTAATGTAATCTTATGAAAAGATACGGTGTTAACTGAGTAGGTGTAATTATTGTTAGTTACTCAATTCAACGTATTTCAAAGTATGAGGCGTGTTTCATTTTATTTAAACATCTATAATTTTACATTTTAGCTTTATATCTTACAAAACAGTGGTAATGGTTTGGAGGTGTAAGGTTAGTCTTCCAATATCTCGCGCTATCCATCGCCATCAGACGCAATGTTCGGAGGAGTGTTGAGCTGAAGTGGGGAGCAAGGCATTATCTCTGCCATCGCCCAGCCTCAATTCCTATCCTCATAGATAAACCGTGTACCTTACGTCAAGCTACGACATTATGTCTTCATACTGGGCCATAATATATGAATACAGTGTCGAGATGTTGTCGACTGTGGAGCCTGGTTATCTCTACCATACCTTCCTCCGCTCTGCGACACTAACTACCCTCATACATAAACCTTGTACCTTACGTCAAGCTACGACATTATGTCTTCATACTGGGCCATAATATATGAATACAGTGTCGAGATGTTGTCGACTGTGGAGCCTGGTTATCTCTACCATACCTTCCTCCGCTCTGCGACACTAACTACCCTCATACATAAACCTTGTACCTTACGTCAAGCTACGACATTATGTCTTCATACTGGGCCATAATATATGAATAAGGTGTCGAGACGGTGTCGACTGTGGAGCCTGGTTATCTCTATCATACCTTCCTCCGCTCTGCGTCACTAACTACCCTCATAGATAAACCTTGTACCTTACATCAACCTACGACATTATGTCTTCATACTGGGCCATAATATATGAATAAGGTGTCGACTGTGGAGCCTGGTTATCTCTACCATTCCTTCCTCCGCTCTACGACACTAACTACCCGCATACATAAACCTTGTACCTTACATCAAGCTACGACATTATGTCTTCATACTGGTCCATAATATATGACTAAGTTGTTGAGACGGTGTCGACTGTGGGGCCTAGTTATCTCTACCATACCTTCCTCCGTTCTGCGTCACTAACTACCCTCATAGATAAATCTTGTACCTTACATCAAGCTACGACATTATGTCTTCATACTGGTCCATAATATATGACTAAGGTGTTGAGACGGTGTCGACTGTGAAGCCTGGTTATCTCTACCATACCTTCCTCCGCTCTGCGTCACTAACTACCCTCATAGATAAACCTTGTACCTTACATCAACCTACGACATTATGTCTTCATACTGGGCCATAATATATGAATAAGGTGTCGACTGTGGAGCCTAGTTATCTCTACCATTCCTTCCTCCGCTCTACGACACTAACTACCCGCATACATAAACCTTGTACCTTACATCAAGCTACGACATTATGTCTTCATACTGGGCCATAATATATGAATACAGTGTCGAGATGTTGTCGACTGTGGAGCCTGGTTATCTCTACCATACCTTCCTCCGTTCTGCGTCACTAACTACCCTCATAGATAAACCTTGTACCTTACATCAAGCTACGACATTATGTCTTCATACTGGTCCATAATATATGACTAAGGTGTTGAGACGATGTCGACTGTGGAGCCTGGTTATCTCTACCATACCTTCCTCCGTTCTGCGTCACTAACTACCCTCATAGATAAACCTTGTACCTTACATCAAGCTACGACATTATGTCTTCATACTGGTCCATAATATATGACTAAGGTGTTGAGACGGTGTCGACTGTGAAGCCTGGTTATCTCTACCATACCTTCCTCCGTTCTGCGTCACTAACTACCCTCATAGATAAACCTTGTACCTTACATCAAGCTACGACATTATGTCTTCATACTGGTCCATAATATATGACTAAGGTGTTGACACGGTGTCGACTGTGAAGCCTGGTTATCTCTACCATACCTTCCTCCGTTCTGCGTCACTAACTACCCTCATAGATAAACCTTGTACCTTACATCAAGCTACGACATTATGTCTTCATACTGGTCCATAATATATGACTAAGGTGTTGAGACGGTGTCGACTGTGAAGCCTGGTTATCTCTACCATACCTTCCTCCGTTCTGCGTCACTAACTACCCTCATAGATAAACCTTGTACCTTACATCAAGCTACGACATTATGTCTTCATACTGGTCCATAATATATGACTAAGGTGTTGAGACGGTGTCGACTGTGGAGCCTGGTTATCTCTACCATTCCTTCCTCCGCTCTACGACACTAACTACCCGCATACATAAACCGTGTATCTTACGTCAAGCTACGACATTATGTCTTCATACTGGGCCATAATATATGACTAAGGTGTTGAGACGGTGTCGACTGTGAAGCCTGGTTATCTCTACCATACCTTCCTCCGTTCTGCGTCACTAACTACCCTCATAGATAAACCTTGTACCTTACATCAAGCTTCGACATTATGTCTTCATACTGGTCCATAATATATGACTAAGGTGTTGAGACGGTGTCGACTGTGAAGCCTGGTTATCTCTACCATACCTTCCTCCGTTCTGCGTCACTAACTACCCTCATAGATAAACCTTGTACCGTACATCAAGCTTCGACATTATGTCTTCATACTGGTCCATAATATATGACTAAGGTGTTGAGACGGTGTCGACTGTGGAGCCTGGTTATCTCTACCATACCTTCCTCCGTTCTGCGTCACTAACTACCCTCATAGATAAACCTTGTACCTTACATCAAGCTACGACATTATGTCTTCATACTGGTCCATAATATATGAGTAAGGTGTTGAGACGGTGTCGACTGTGAAGCCTGGTTATCTCTACCATACCTTCCTCCGTTCTGCGTCACTAACTACCCTCATAGATAAACCTTGTACCTTACATCAAGCTACGACATTATGTCTTCATACTGGTCCATAATATATGACTAAGGTGTTGAGACGGTGTCGACTGTGGAGCCTGGTTATCTCTACCATACCTTCCTCCGTTCTGCGTCACTAACTACCCTCATAGATAAACCTTGTACCTTACATCAAGCTACGACATTATGTCTTCATACTGGTCCATAATATATGAGTAAGGTGTTGAGACGGTGTCGACTGTGAAGCCTGGTTATCTCTACCATACCTTCCTCCGTTCTGCGTCACTAACTACCCTCATAGATAAACCTTGTACCTTACATCAAGCTACGACATTATGTCTTCATACTGGTCCATAATATATGACTAAGGTGTTGAGACGGTGTCGACTGTGGAGCCTGGTTATCTCTACCATACCTTCCTCCGTTCTGCGTCACTAACTACCCTCATAGATAAACCTTGTACCTTACATCAAGCTACGACATTATGTCTTCATACTGGGCCACAATATACTCTTAATACAAAGTGATCCTCACAATACATCAGAGGAATCACAACACCAGTGTCGATAATTTCATCGTAGGTCAGATGATAGGTATAAGTTGCTACGTTCAATACTCTAATGCCAAGTGATCCTTACAATACATCAGAGGAATCACAACACCAGTGTCGATAATTTCAGTGTAGGTCAGATGATGGGTTCAATAAGTTGCTGCGTTCACTACTCTAATGCCAAGTGATCCTTATAATACATCAGAGGAATCACAATACCAGTGTCCATAATTTTATCGTAGGTCAGATGATGGGTTCAATAAGTTGCTGAGTTCAATACTCTAATGCCAAGTGATCCTTACAATACATCAGAGGAATCACAACCCCAGTGTCAATAATTTCAGCTTAGGTCAGATGATGGGATCAATAAGTCGTTGTGTTCACTCACTACTCTAATGCCAAGTGATCCTTACATCACAGGAATCACATCACTAGTGTCAAAAATTCCAGCGTAGGTCAGATGATGGGTTCAATAAGTTGCTGCGTTCACTACTCTAATTCCAAGTGATCCTTACAATACATCAGAGGAATCACATCACCAGTGTCAATAATTCCAGCGTAGGTCAGATGATGGGTTCAATAAGTTGCTGCGTTCACTACTCTAATTCCAAGTGATCCTTACAATACATCAGTGGAAGCACAACACCAGTGTCAATAATTTCCGACGAATTTTCCTCAATCCTAATTATTTACAAAAATGTACTCATCGTCTCCTTCGGAAAAGTGGATGTTATAAGTCCTATAATTCAATTCACACTATGTTCTCACAAATTAAATTTTGATTGTCCCTCTGTATTTATCAATAAAATATTAATGATACAAAAGGTTAATATCAACCTTTTCATGTTAGATCACACAATTTTTATAAAAATATTTGTCTTTTTTAGTATAATACAATATTTTATTTACGCTTACTGTATATGAAATATTTGTTTAGATTTAAGTCTATTACAACAGTTATACTGACCTTTATCTACAGCGGTATAATATGAACAAGAGACAGAGTAAATGTTGTACATGAACCGAACTAAACCTTACCCTCTCCCTCTCCCCCCTCGCTGATTAAGACCATTAGACGCAGCGCCGCTCCGCTGTATCAGCATCCCCCGCTGGCCTGTGTCTAGATTTGGGGCGTTTAGTCATTCCGGGACTTATCCTGGTCTGCCATCTGCCCATCCGTTCCTCGCTCCCCTAAATATCATCAAATACACTGGCGCGGCAGTCATCACCGCATAAGTGGAATCTCCCCTCACGCAACTGAAAACCGAATATGATGGCCATTCGCTTACTGCAGCTTAACAACATCAACTCGAATACTCGCCATTTATTGAACCATACGTCGTGAACTATTAAAATTGTCTACCAAAATCAACGTTATAAATTAAGTACATGGGTAATTTAAATTCATTTGAATACTCTCATACGATTGTTTAATGCATAATTAACTTATAACTAATATGAAAGTTTGAGTTATTGATGATGGAAGGTTTGAAGGATAATCGGTTTTCGGACATTTGCCATTGTTATATGTTACAAAATGTATAATACAAGGTTTCGAGGATTGAAATCTATCCTCTTCTTCAGGTGAGAAGATAATTAAAACCTAATAAAGAAAGAAGAAAGGAGAGAGAAAAAAGGGTCGAAACTGCTTTGAGTCCAGCCAGGAGAAAATGAACCCAGGCTTTGTCACCGCACAGGATGCAAGTCACGAGCACAAGTCACGATCACGAAAAGTCAATAGCACTATCACACGTTAGACCAAAAGGGGTATGTTTCACCCCTTTTTGTGTACTAATTAATTAATTATCTTCGCCTAAGGAAGAGGGTGGATTTCAATAATCGAAGCGTTGTATTATACATTTTTTAACATATAATGATGGAAATGTCCGAAATCCTAGTATAACTTGTAAATAAAGTTTGTTAAACAGTATTTATCCACCACCAGAAAGAACAAATCCTGTTATATTCCCACTTACTATTCGTGGGTATGGATCACGAGTATTGAAATATGCAAACCATATTTTAGTCTATCGTTAGGTCAGTGTTGATATATTCCGGCAACACTGGACGTGTGGTTTGAGGGTTATTACTAAAGCAGGCCTATATGAGTTTAGGAATGTATTACAGTTCTACAGCTACAAAATAAATAAAAATAAAATCATTAACAATCACTTAATTTGTAGTAATTATTGACGTAAATAACAAGATTTCAATCACATCCAAAATAAAATAATTTTTTTATTATAACGCTTTTAGTTCTATTAAATCAAATTTCTTTGCATCGAAATTTAAGTTTTTAAGCATTGAATTGTAACAAAACAAAATTACAAAACTTAAAAATAACTAACTCGCCATTACAAGTGCTGTTAACTTTGTACTTTTATGTTTTAATGGTTCAAATGGAACTAGTTCATTTATAAAACAAACTATCTTCAACTTAACTATACTTTAATTTTATGTATTGAACCGCACTCGATATTTTTATCTCTAACTAGAAGGCACATCATTTTGTAACAGCGCTCAATGATAATGTTTGCGCGCGCGTCTGTTATCTCGATTAAATTATTTGTCGTATGATAACGTCAATACGTGAACGCTGCCAAGTGAAAAAATATTAAAAAAGGTTTTATTAATTGCTCACAAGTTTGTTACTTCCCCATTAAATCTTATATTATCAAGGTGTTCGGTGATATATTCACAGAGGTGGTGAAGATCCGCATTCCGTCTGAAGAAATAATAAAACGTAATAATTTAGTTTACCGAAGGGTGATAGAGCCTTGTTTGTTAGCACTTATTGGTGATTATGGTTGCAACATTGTATGTGTAATATTTATATTTTGTTATTCATCAAGAACTATTATATTGAACAGTTACCAAATGTGCAACTAAAAGTGCAAAAGAAACCACTTGAGTTTTTGCTGGAATGACCTCCTTTGTAGATTCCAACACCGCTAGGCATTTCTTCCGACTCAGCTTGGCGCAGCACATAGCTCAATGCTGAGGCAACCTTGACGGCCACGTCAGCAATTCAGTCATCTGCATGACAACCTGACGCGACCTCCCACCCACCGTGGCTGCACACCTTACCCTTCTCACGCTGACGGTGAACTAACGCGTTTGTCTAACTCTTTCCCATTACGCAAAACGCGCAGTGTTGTGTGGCCGACGTAACGCAACGAAGCAATAACGGGCCACTTCCCACCAGCGCGGGTACGGGATGTGTTACTCAAGAGCTCCTGGACAGCGCAGCGTGACGGCGCGGCGGGCGCGGTGTGAAACCAGCATAACACAACCAACCAGCTCTGGTGATCTCCGTGGATATACTAGGTGTCTGAGTGGAGAGGTAAACCCTTCCTTTAGGCAAATCGTCTAAATAACCATCCCGTTCTTTTTGTGTGTCAAAGTTATAGGACACGCAAGCCATATAGTCACTCATAGATAGAGGCTTGGTAAATAATGAAATTGTAAACAAGACCGGTTATGTTAATAGTTTAATGTATAAGTGTATTTCCATTATGATTCTAGATACTAGTAGGTTTTGAAGACGTTCTCGATACTTAGCATTATTTATTTAACCTCGCTGACAGCATCATAGTCGATACATAGTAACAAAACATAACATGTATTTTATTGTGATAATCTGGTGTTGAAAATAACGATGAGGCATTAGATTGACAGCGCATAAGCCTAGATCTTGTCTGATCTTAGTGCGTAGTAACCAACGTTTTACAGCCTCCACCATGTTCATCATCTGACTGTACGTGATAAAAGATCGCACCATAATATTGAAGCCTTGTCATTACAAGCGCCAGACTAGATGATCTGTAGAAGGCAGTAAAACTTGTCGTGATCAAGCCAATCGATTTTGTGATTAACCATATAAAAGAGGATATTTTCTACTCAATGTTCCCAGCAGATTCAATTTAAATGCACCTCTACCTCAAGAGTGTAGCCAATTCGAGTCCCTTTGGATAAATAAACTTCAATGTTTCATTGCGTTGTTTGTATTAAACCGTCTCAAGCAGATTGAATTTGTAATTACCATGAAGTAATATTTACAGTCTTCCTCTGTGAGCTCCTGGTGCGCCAGGACGTGGTGATGTGGGCGCGGGAAGGACAGGTGACTCACACCGCCCATGCAACTTGCTGACCTCTGACCCTTCCTTCCTTATACACTTCCTCGACCTACGGTGGCCTCTGGGAATCTCACCACTTGATTTTTTGTGGTGAGTTCATTCACGGGCTCCAACAGCTCAGTCTATTTATAGTAATTCCCTCATGCTGACGATGTTATGAAATTCAAATGAGGATATCAGATACTCAATAGCAAGGTTTATTGCCGATTGTTTCAACTTTACATAGAAGTTCCATTTGACTACCAGATTCAAGTGTTTTTCTTTTGGATATGCCTTGCATTTTCTGGATATATCAAACAATAGTTTTGCATTTGATCCCTTGTACGGTGAAGTTTCAAAGGATAGATGACCTTCAACAAGGACCACTTCATCCTTCAAGATTGATATGGTGGTTGAGGGAGAGGGAGGGAGAGAGAGAGAGCCTATATATATATATATATATATATATATATATATATATATATATATATATATTATGAAAAGCTTTAAATTGGAAATATACACATCCTTATTTTGTATTATATAATGTACTACTGGATCTAAAAACCCTATCACCCATGGCAATTTTCGTTACGGTAGTAGATCGACGCTGGTTACGGTGGTTGTGTTGTGACCGACAACTGGAGAGGAAGCGCGGCGGACGGAAGTCACGTGACTCATTCACTGTTACTGTCCTGTACTTCATTACCGGTCGGTGTCGTACTATTTTAGCTGGGCATATTAGGGCACGGAAGACGGGTATAGCGCGTCGTCATAAACTAGATAAGTAATGTCGTCATAATTTTATGGAGTTGGCACTTTTCGAAATAAACTTACCTAAACTTGAAACACATTTATAGAAATTAAAACAATTATATACACATAATACAGATATATATATATATATATATATATATATATATATATATATATTTGGGAGTATATAGAATCAAATTTTGCGAATGGTAAAACACGCTATAATATTTTACATATATACTGTACTCTAATGCTCTATTTCTAACCCTCTTTAAGAGTTAGTTATCCTTCTGCTTATTTTTACTGGGTATTAGTTTTGATTGCATTAAGTACACAGGAAATAAATTATTCATATGGACATACCATACTGAGGTCCGAGTGATTATCTCAGCTAGTTCCGAGGTCCGACACTAGATCTGCGCCACGTAACTCTGATTGTTACCGTTCAAATACTGACTACATCTGAGATAGACTCTCACACCATAGATAAGAGTCCAAGCGCTCACTTTTATAACACTGGGTGCGTTATCTACAATCAAAGGTATTAAGCTTGTTAGATCTGACCTAGTGCTATACTTTAGAAAGAAATGTTGCAGATTTAAATATGTCACTTGCAAATTGTTTAAGCTGCAATAATTATTTTCTCATATTTTAGCTCAATCCATGATGAATACTTATTCACTATACATGGCATTATTATTGCGCTATGCAGTAGAATGAGATTTAGCCGTTATCAGTGTCCTATGTCATTGTTTACGCCAACTAAATTTTCATGCAGGCTTTTTTCCGTAGAATATATTTTGGAATAAATTATACGTGGGATCAATTACAATTTATTACTACAATAATTGAGAGACTTAGACGTTCCCTTTACAGAAAGGACCATATTGAACCCGGTTCTCATAATCAGAATGATTGAAATTGGTCTTGGAAAGTAAGGACAGGTCAAATCTATGTTGCTTAATTTGAGCTCAATGTAGTATCCTTACCTCTTCGATGCTTACCCTAACATTTGATAGCGCAAAGTAGTAATAAACTGTACAAAACTCTTTCCTGAAAAACCTGGTAATAGTGAAGTAACTAATATTAGCTTTGTTTGTATCATGTTTAGCGATGTTTAGTCATGTTCTTATTAATTTACAACACGTATAAAGAGTATTTGATGTTGGTAGTCCGGTACCCATACTGAGGGAATAAACCAGGTTTGTAACCGCTACAGTAACCAGGTGTGCAGCGGTTATTTGATGTCCGTAGCGCGGTATCCGTACTGAGGGAATAAACCAGGTTTGTAACCGCTACAGTAACCAGGTGTGCAGCGGTTATTTGATGTCTGTAGTGTGGTATCCTTACTGAGGGAATAAACCAGGTTTGTAACCGCTACGGTAACCAGGTGTGCAGCGGTTATTTGATGCCGCTGGCTCTAGACTGTGATCCACGAACTGATTTAACTGAGGCTTGCTTATCGATCCACTATAACTCACTTGTACCAGCGCTATTTCTATTTGTTTACATTTGATACGCCAGATAGGCTTGTTAAAATATCTGCTTACTGTGTTTTATTATGCTTTAACATTAAATATAACATAAACATTACTTCAAACTTAGTGTTGTGATTTGTTTTACAGCTCTCCTCATTCGGATTTAAAGATATGTTTGCAATTTCCTTTTATTTGTGCAATGCTACAAGTTACATAAACCGCAGCGTTTAAAAAGTGTACACTCATTAATTTTGAATACTTTAATTGATTCTGTAATGGTCAAATGTCAGTTATATTTTGATGTATTTAACTGAGTATCAAATACATTCGGTAATTAATAACGTTCAAAAGATGCAAAGAGTGGCTGGGAAATAGAATGTGGATCACAATTAGCTACAAAAGTAACTATTGCTAGAATCTGTAACAGTGTAGTAATGGTGAAGAAAATCTGTACAAAAAGTGCAACTGTAGTTGTAGTGATACAGGCATTTACACAGTAGAGATTTTACGAGATGAGCTTCTTCAAAGAGGATGTTCATAGAATTGTTAACCTCATAAACATATTTATTCTATAACTGCTAAAAGAAGACGATCCAAACGTTTTGAGAGTGGTTTTGTCATTAGTGTATACAAATTAAAGGTTTAGATTTTGATATTTTATCCATATTAATCGACCATGAATGGCTGAAGAAACAATAGACGCATCTGTAGGCTATGTATAAAACTAACTAACGTTTATTGCAACGAGTATTTATTGACTCAGTAAATGACAGTATTGAGATGGTGCGTAGTTACAAACAATTACCTCCTACTCTCGTGGTATTCAAAAACAAATATGATTATAACATTGTTGCTGATAAAACATTGTCATCCAACAGAAGTGATTCAGTCTGTTTGATATGTATTTCCTGTTTATTCCTGTTATGTACAGTATTTAATTAAATACTGTTGATACGAACGTTTTGTATACTGTGGTGGTGATACTAGTATACAAAAGTGAGGACGTTCACACACGCGTACGAAGCGTGATATAGACTACAACGCACAATATATAATATAGACAAAATGTTATTGTAGTAAAAATAATATAGTAAACTAAAAGTTTTGAACGTAACATTTCCTTCCCCCTCCAAAAGAGTCCTAAATTATGCACCCTTATAAATCTGAACATGCTCTTGGTCACATCCCGTTCCCCTACCTGACAGATTTGACTCCTTCTGTAGTCCACTCTTCTTCAGTGTTTTAATCATTGAACCATCTATATCATTATAAACGGATAACATTCCTAGGTAACCGCCGATCTTTTATTCATATTTCCATCTGTGAAACTTTAGAAATTCAATTTTACACGTCGCTCGAATAATATTGACACATTTCCTTGTGGCGTTCGCAACATTCTGACGTTTTGAAAGAATGAGTTGAAAAACTATTGTTTCTCTATATATTCTACACTGAAAATCTACCAAAGCAAATCAAGCGATAACTGCAAGAGCGGGTCAGATTCCGTTATATGCCCCCAACGCTTAAACTTTTTTCAATGAACTTAGAACGTTATAAAACGATGTAGTTGAGTAACAGAACTAACATTCCATCAATCAACAACCATTTCCAGGTATTGCGGTCGGTATTGTTGTCGCTGTTATCGTATCTTTCTCGAGAATCCCGATTACGGCAGGCCGCGCGGCATCACATGATTATTTTAGTTTTTTACACGGTACATAATTGCCGTTCCATTACTATTCAATTTATATTTCTGATCAGCCCCTCTAGAATTTGATATTTTACTGATAGGTACTATCTCGAGGGATGTTTTTCTTTCGTTGACATCAGCGCGGGACAGCACCTGCCGAAGCCCGCGCTGATGGCCGGAGGCACTCGCATTTTGGGTGGCGGAGTGTGATCAAGAATAAAAACAAGTTTTGTGTGTGTGTGTGTGTGTTTTTTTTCAATAAAAAGTTTAGTTTTTGTTTGGTAATGTTTGTTTTTGTAGAATTTTTGTTTTTGGAGAAATGTAGGGGTGTGGTCGATATAATACGTAAGTACCCTTTTTTCTTAGCTAGTAACCAATTGTAATTCATTATAATCATCCGTAAATGAAAAATTAGCGTTGGGGGCATAATGTTAGTTATGTTACTCAACTACATCGTTTTATAACGTTCTAAGTTCATTGAAAAAAGTTTAAGCGTTGGGGGCATATAACGGAATCTGACCCAAGAGCGACTTCAAGATACTGAAGAATTGTAAGGGCCGTGATGTTTCAGGAAAGTAATGTAGACCTCTTGTTGCGTATGCCCTTTACGACTTACCTTTGGCTTTGTAACGAGTCCTGAGTCACAAGCCTTGTACATGACTCACATCGTACATTTACATGTTACCACAGTGCTGTAGAACGTACCGGAGCTCCTTGAACTTATCCAACCTCCGCCAGGTCTCGGTTTTGGCACCGACTCCATGTGTAGGTTTGATACTCGTTACTTTAATAAATTACTTCCTTAAACACATCGCCTAGACTTATTAGCATAACACTGGCCCAAAATCCGCTGACAGATGTTTGCTAAGGTGATGGCGTTATTAATTTACTGAACATTATCCCAGTTCCGTAAGTTGACAATGTATTGGGAGCCTCGAAGGTAACGGTGTTTTGAAGAATTCTTTCCTTTCGATTGTGTGCTTTTCTTGGACCTGTTGGACTACCTTCTGTTGGTTATTGTTCCATCAAACATATCCGTACAATTTTTTATTGAGTTCTCTCTGCAAAATCCCTAAATAATAAGTGGGCATGCACACAACATTTCGAAGATTGGAATCTATCCTCTTCTTCAGGTATCTCTATAGTTCTTACCAGTGAATGTGTACGGGTTGTAAGTCCCGTGTAGTGAGTTACATGGTTTGTGCTTATTTTGCCAGTTTTGGGTTTACAGCCATATGCTTGTATTGTTTTCTGACGTACAAATTGTCCTAGGTGTAGTTATAGTTTGACGAGTACACTCGCTACACTGAGTAATTTATAATATTTAGTACTTGCTTAATCTTATGCAACACTGTTTTTGACAGCAGAAGAAGAGGATATATTCTAATCCTCGATTAATGGATATCCACTTTTAACACACATTTAATGCACCCAATTGAAGAATACTACAATTGTGCTGGCATTATAAAATTGATAATATGATTCTTTGATTTATTTCCAATATATATTTAACTCAGCTAAATATAAAATTCTCACCTTCATTTGTAACTAAAGTACACATTGAGGTGTATTACAATGATAGCTCAGTTTTGCTCTTATAATACTACCATAACAACTTTTCTCTTGTCAGATGTTGGTTCTAAAGCACTGAGTTCTATTTTTTCCTTTTAGTGGTTAGTAAATAAAAGTGGAATTCCCCAAGAAATGTTTGACTTTCTTATCAAGAAGATAAATAGAGGTCAAAATTGACCCAGAGTTGTACAAGCTCAGTCATGTAGCACTATACTATAGTCTACTGTTTTGGGACACACAATACATGTGAACACATTAGGCAGCTACTAAATAAACATTGTGTACTACAGCTATATATATATATATATATATATATATATATATATATATATATATATATATATATATATATACAGGGTGAGTTTTTTAAAGTGATCCAATAGCTAACTTTTTAATTACACGACTTAGCACCACACTTTAAATTTGGAACTTGCTCAATTTTAAGTTTCACTCAGGGATACACTTTCAAATTTTTTGAAGATGGCCGCCATTTTCCAATATGGCGGTCAACTTTAAAATCTCTTATGGAACACCCTGTATTTTATGTTGTTTTTATATTCTACACTACAAAATAAGACATTTTTGCATTTTAGAGTTTTTCTATATCACTAATGGTTCAGGAGCTACGTGGACTGCAAGTTTTCGGATTTTTTCGGACTGATGATAAACTATATTTGTGGCTTTGACAATGTGGCACTGAAAAGGGAAAGCATTGGAGCGATAATTTTACACAAAGAGCATTAATGAAAGTATAACAAATAACGTACACTAATTGAATAATGTTATTGTATACTAAATAAAACACAACAGCACGCCTGAAGATTGACTAGACACTTAACTGTTAGTTCAGCGGCTCCTACTGCACCTCGCAGGGATGGACATGGCGCACTTTAACCCTTTCATTTGAATGCCTCTGAGGAAAGCTTGGTAAGCCGAATGCTAAATTGTTATTGTTTGTTTGTACGAGAGGGGCTGATCAGAAATAAAAATTGAATTGTAATGGAAAGGCAATTATGTACCGTGTAAAAACTTAAATAATCATGTGATGCCGCGCAGCCTGCCGTAATCGGGATTCTCGATAAAGATAAGATAACAGCGACAACAATACCGACCGCAATACTTGGAAATGCTTGTTGATTGATGGAATGTTAGTTCTGTTACTCAACTACATCGTTTTATAACGTTCTAAGTTCATTGAAAGAAGTTTAAGCGTTGGGGGCATATAACGGAATCTGACCGAATAATGTTATTGTATACTAAATAAAACAACAGCGCGCCTGAAGATTGACTAGACACTAACTGATAGTTCAGCGGCTCCTACTGCACCTCGCAGGGATGAACATGGCGCACTTTAATCCTTTCATTTGAAGCCCTCTAAGGAAAGCTTAGTAGGCCGAATGCTAATTTTTTTTTCCTACGTGCTTTTTTGTTTCTATTTGCATGAAATTGAGTTTTTAAAGTAACTTCCAGTGAAACGGCAAAAACGTACTTCAGGTAAGGGCGACTGGACTCCTGGTCAGTTCTGTTTCCACATAATCAGTTATGTAAAGGGCCGACGGTAAAGAAGTGTTTTATTGTTATCGCCGGTCCGTGGTCGCGTCTCAGTGGCGCCGCTCCTTTGTAACTGAGACCGTGGAGTTCTCGGACTGATCAGTTCGTGACGCAACACGCCGGTGTCACGTCGTGTTGTGTATCGTGTTGCGGGCTGTTGACCTTGCGTGGCGTTGTTATATTGTAGATATTAGTCCTAGGCGTGCCCTTGCGCGGTCGTCGGCAATCTTTTTTCAAAAGTATTGGAAGTTCCCACTCATACCAGTCAGGTATAGCGTGTCTACTGTAGGTCTTCCAGGTGGGAAGTCTTTCTTTCTGGAGGGTGCAAGCAGTCACCCAGCGTCATTTATATATCAAAATCCAGGATTCCTCCACAAGACATTTCAAAATTTAGAGCAGCAAAAATACTTCAGTAATTTGGTTATTCTCGTTTGTATTCAACATTATTAATAAACGTAATAGCATAGGCTGATATGTGTTTGGAGCGATTATGCGCAAGATATTTAATCGATTACCTATACCTGCCCCTATGGTCGAAATGGTTACAAAGTTTCACCTTTTATAGATATAATTCTTCATTTTCTGCTTTGTATCCTTGGTGGAAATAAGTTGGTTTTAATGGAAGACATTTTTTGTATACTTCCACATAAAATTTATTAAAATAGCGCTTTCGCCGGCTAAGGCTTCATCAGTTTGACATTGTTTACAGAAAAAAACATATGTGTAAAATAGAATAAACATATGATAAAATAGAATAAAATTTAAAACTAACTGTAAAGACCAAAAACTAATAAATTATAAAAGAATGATGTAGAAAAATATGGTTTGCAATTCATAATTTTGGAATGGATTTCTTTTTTCACTAATGGTAGAAAAATATCACTGAAATTTTACGGAAGGTTGGGAAATACAATTATCTTTTAAAACTGTCATACACGCACTTTCAATTTTATTTCTTTTAGTCCAGGAAGATTCTTTAAACACTACACTAGACGATTCAAAATTTATATGATGATTTTCCTTTACTGCATGTTCAACTAATTTAGATTTTTCAATGTTTTCTTTTTTATAATTATAAATATGTTCTTTTACCCTAATTTCCACAGGTCTTGATGTTTGGCTGATATACGTCTTGTTGCAACCACAGTCAATTTTATATATCACATTCTTGGTTTCTTGATGTTTATTTTTCGGTTTTAATTTTGTTAAGTAGCTAATTATATTATTTTGGGACTTAAAAACAGTGCGGATGTTAAATTTATAATTTATCCTACGAATTTTTTCTGATGTTCCTTTTACATAAGGAATAGTTATGGTAGTGAGATATTTAGGATTGTCTGTTTTGGTAATTTGCTTGCAACTTTTGTTTTTAGCCTTAGCTCGTTCAATAATTAATGGAAGGTAGTTGTTTTTAATCAAAAGTTCTGTAGTATAATTTTCTCTCTCCTAAAATTTTATCTTTGTTATCAGTTACCAAATTATTAATCTTCTGGAACAAATTTTGTACTAATCCAATTTTTACATGTTGAGGATGATTTGAATTATAATTAAGGTACTGTCCACTGAAAGTCTTCTTGTAAAATAATGTTGTTTTAATTGTGTTTTCTTTTGTTTTTGTTATTATAATTCTTCATTTCAGCCTAGTTGATACGATGGAAAAAATGGTTACGCTACGATGTTAATATCGTCAATTCTGTTTGATTAGTATTAGTAGTGTAGCCTCCAAAAGTAAGAAGAATAAATCACCTTCAATACATTTGTATAGAGTTTTATACATTACATAGAATAATATTAATCACAAAGAAAACTCCCAAATGAGAAAGACCTCTAGTAAATTTCCAAAATGCTCATTTTTATAATTTAGCAAAATACCTGGACTACAAAATTAAAGAACATTGCAAATTTTGAACTGACTTAAGATAGATGATACACATGTTCCAATCCAAGAAACTATGCATATAATTAGAGATAATTTAACATAACAAAACATTAAAAAAAATGAAATTAAATTGAAGAAATACTTGAACTCACAAAAGTAACTCTAAGATAAAATTACTTTACATTTAACACCAATTAATATATCCAACATAACATGGAGTATTGTTGCCAATTGGATCACTACTCTCTGGATTATTGGATGGCATATTCCTTGACAACATAAAAGATAAATTCATATTAATTGATACAAAACAAACATCTAACACAAAATTATTACAGATATATCGATGTTATAGTTGGTCTATTCAAAGGAAATATATAACAATGGTTATATCAAAAAAATATTAAAACTAAGTCAACCCTAACCTAAATTTTATACATGAAATTGAAGAAAATAATCCCATAAACTACTTTGATTTGACTATAAGCAATATGAACAAAAAGCACAATTTCAAAATTTACAGAAAACCAACTTTTACGGATATAGTTATTCTTTCCTCATCAAATCACGCATGTCACCAAAAAAATGGCTGCATTCACACAAATGATGACATACAAAATATAGATTACAACAAGATTAGACAAATGATAGATTACACAAAGTTCCAATTATAAAGAATGAAGATTTTGATGAAGAATCAGAAATCATTGAATATATTGATCAAAATACGAACCAAACATGATTAATTTACTATGGAAAACCCATAAAAAACAAGAAAAAATAAGAAAGATATATTAAATACATTCAGTCAGACCATCTTGGTACACATTGCAAAATTATCACATCATTATTTAAACGAGTATATCAATTAGGATTCAGAACTTCTAATAACCTCGGCCTTATAATAAAAAATTAACATAATTTATGAAACCAATCCAAATTCAACATAGTGGAGTTTTAAATATACCGAATATCAAAACCACTATATTGGTCAAACCGGCCGAGCCTTCAAAATTTGATTTAATGAGCATATTACAGGATTGAAAACAACATCAAATTCAAAATATGATGACCATTTAAATAATACTTTAATGATAATTTAAACAATACGTATTTTATTCAATTATAAAATAAATCCAAAATTTAGCCATTAACTCGTGTAAAAATTGCAATAATATTAAGTTTACTTATTCGTTTACTTTTATTTATTAACTTAATCTACCTACCTGAAGATGAATTCTTTTAATTCAAAATGTACATAGTACAAATAATAAACTATAAAAGTGTTATTAAAGTGATTTATTCTTCTCAATTCTCTTTGAATTTAAACATAGAATGCGGTGATATAAAATTTATGACTGAACCTTTGTGGTTTTTAATGCTTTGAAATAAGACTCTAAGATCTCAATGACTAATTCCCCTGTGACGTTTGCCAAAACCTTAACAAACCTTTATTTAAGACTCTGATCCCACTTCATTGTAAGGATATTTGGATATTTGTAAGGATATATTTTTTGTAGAGTAACAAAGACGCCTGGAGTTAAATGTATTATATACCAATACTTGACTAACTTAAATACACAATGTTAACACTCAGTTCCACGTGAGGTTTCACAGTAAGGATATTTACGCTTGTAGAGTAACAAAGACTCCTGAAGTTAAATGTATTATATACCAATACTTGACTAACTTAAATACACAATGTTAACACTCAGCTCCACGTGAGGTTTCACAGTAAGGATATTTACGCTTGTAGAGTAACAAAGACGCCTGGAGTTAAATGTATTATATACCAATACTTGACTAACTTAAATACACAATGTTAACACTCAGCTCCACGTGAGGTTTCACAGTAAGGATATTTACGCTTGTAGAGTAACAAAGACGCCTGGAGTTAAATGTATTATATACCAATACTTGACTAACTTAAATACACAATGTTAACACTAAGCCCCACGTGAGGTTTCACAGTAAGGATATTTACGCTTGTAGAGTAACAAAGACGCCTGGAGTTAAATGTATTATATACCAATAATTGACTAACTTAAATACACAATGTTAACACTAAGCCGCACGTGAGGTTTCACAGTAAGGATATTTACGCTTGTAGAGTAACAAAGACGCCAGGAGTTAAATGTATTATATACCAATACTTGACTAACTTAAATACACAATGTTAACACTCAGCTCCACGTGAGGTTTCACAGTAAGGATATTTACGCTTGTAGAGTAACAAAGACGCCTGGAGTTAAATGTATTATATACCAATACTTGACTAACTTAAATACACAATGTTAACACTAAGCTCCACGTGAGGTTTCACAGTAAGGATATTTACGCTTGTAGAGTAACAAAGACGCCTGGAGTTAAATGTATTATATACCAATACTTGACTAACTTAAATACACAATGTTAACACTCAGCTCCACGTGAGGTTTCACAGTAAGGATATTTACGCTTGTAGAGTAACAAAGACGCCTGGAGTTAAATGTATTATATACCAATACTTGACTAACTTAAATACACAATGTTAACACTCAGCTCCACGTGAGGTTTCACAGTAAGGATATTTACGCTTGTAGAGTAACAAAGACGCCTGGAGTTAAATGTATTATATACCAATACTTGACTAACTTAAATACACAATGTTAACACTCAGCCCCACGTGAGGTTTCACAGTAAGGATATTTACGCTTGTAGAGTAACAGACGGTCTGGGGATTAAAATGTTTTATAGCAATACTTGACTAGCTAAAGTACGCATTGAAAATAACAAAAAGAGTATTGGGGTTCACTGAAAAAATCATGAATCTCTGTACAATTATGAGTAATATAACAATCGAAGTCAGTAAGGTAATTATAGATATATCTTGTGGTGTCAATTACTAGATCGTGTGCTTCGTAAGATGCTCGGTTTTACAAGCTCCGTCTGAATTGCCTGATTTCTAATTTCACACTCAAAGTTTATAAAATGTACATATGAATTTCAAGTTAGTAACGGAAACGTTACAGATTACAGTGACTGTCAGAGTAAATGACAGATGTCAGTCACCTTGATTGTGTGTGTGGGGGGGGGGAGAAGAGTATCTTGTACAAGAGCAACTCTTGTTCGAATACATGGATTATCGTAATCGTGTTAGAATATCTAGAATTTTGTTCATTTTGTCGATTTATTAAGGGGAGAATGTTCAAGCTATTTATTAGTCCAACTAGTTCTATAAAATAAACAACACAAAAAATTTGATGGAGTTAATTTATTGATTACGACATGGTATTTCACGCCTTGGTTACTTACTGAAGAATCCAAACAAACCGTTTATACCGGTTACGTAACAGCTTTCGCAATTCCGTTCGCACCATGGACTCTTTTGCATTACCTTTGGTCATAAAGCATTGTGTTCGTTTACAGACTTGTTCATTTAATTTCATCTCTTAAAAATGGTTACTTATCGGTTCAGTTTTATAATTGGTTTAAAAGTTTAATAATTACTAAAATAAGATCTTTCCTGCGAGTTACTTGATCGGTATCAGCGGTCAGGCAAAATCCTTCCATTAGTTTAGATAATTATATTACAGAATCAATTTTGTATTGCAGTATTTGATAATTATGTACATTTTATTGCTAAAAAAAGTGTTTTCCTGTTCCCTAATTTCAAGGTCGAATTACTACGGAAATTTTGTCGGTATCGCCTATTTTACAGATCACGTGAAACCGTTCTTTCCGCAGGGTGTACGCTACGCAGCCACTGTTTCCAGTTTAATTTAGGCACCTCACTTAAAAGTGCGTAAACAAAACATGGATTTATTTGATGAAACTGTACATTCTACACTGATTCTTTAAATCTTAAACGAGCGTAATCCAACAAATGTGAAAAAGATTCCGCAGTAGAACATCAGAAAATAGAAAAAATGTTTAAGCCCATTCACTGTTAATTTATGTTTGAAAACGGAATTTTTCGTTATTTACCCAGTAGTTTTTACTATGAACTGGGTCATTTATCAGTAAGAATATTATTTTGTTTAGTTAATAATTAAAATCAAATTGCACTAAATATTGACTTTTAGCAGAAGCAAAGCGACGCGTCGGCTGCCGCCTGCCGCCCGGTGGGTGACGGGGTGGAGGCGGAAGTGTTTATTCAATTTGTTAGGTGTTATCACAGGAGAGAGAACGGTTTGTGAGACGCACCCCTCAGCAACACCGGGTTGTTACGCGCGCTTCTCTATTATTACATTCAAAACTTTCAATTTGGGTATTCGTGATCTATTCATCTCGCAAGCTTCACTCACGTTAATGAACGATTGACAAATTTAAGTGTTAACCACATTTGTATCAATTAACACTTCATTAAACTCAGGTCGAACCTTAATATTGTTCTTGTATCTCTCAAACACTATTTTACACTATGTTGTTTTGAGTTCTGTAAGACTGTAATCTGGTTAAACCCTTTCCATAAAAAACAGTTTGACATAGGGAGGCTATTGTTGAGCCCAGCGGTATTACAGCAGAGGGAGGGTTGTTTGGCAGATCCCCCCTCCCCCACGGCACGAGTCACCCTCCTGCACCCCATGGCCCTTGCACTTGTCGGCGGCAGGGGGACATTGACGTTATAATAATGTACGATATTACACCGCTGTACTGTGTCGTGCCGCCGCGGCGCCGTTAAATTAAAACCATGTTTGCAATAACTGAAGGCAGTTTGGAAGCAGTTTAAATAATTCCTCTCATTTTAGGTATACAGTGGACACTGACAGGTATACAGAGGACACTGTCAGGTATACAGTGGACACTGTCAGGTATACAGAGGACACTGTCAGGTATACAGAGGACACTGTCGGGTATACAGAGGACACTGTCATGTATACAGAGGACACTGTCAGGTATACAGAGGACACTGTCAGGTATACAGAGGACACTGTCAGGTATACAGTGGACACTGTCAGGTATACAGAGGACACTGTCAGGTATACAGAGGACACTGTCAGGTATACAGAGGACACTGTCAGGTATACGATTGACACTGTCAGGTATACGATGGACACTGTCAGTTATACAATGGACACTGTTAGGTATCACTTGTTGAACTGTGTGAAACATTCTCCTCATCCAGAATCTTCATGAATGTACGTTTTTAACAATATTGCTAAATGTAACAAATGTTATTACTAACGTATATTTTTTCAATGTGTTTTTCGTACTTATGACAATCAGTATTCTTTGCACAGCAACTATTTTGTAATAGAATTCGTTGAAAATTGATAGATATAAATGCTTGAAAATGTGTGTACAAATTTAGTATAGAACTTTTTTAGATATTGGGAATGGCGAAATGTATAATATTTGATTTTACGTTTGCTTCGGTATAAAGGCAACAATTTATGGTTGACACCATTTTATGGAACGACTGCAGTTTCCAGACTATACACGTTCTTGGTAAAGTGCGATGCGATACTTTAAATAAGGGATATCTATTCAGTTGATGATAGCAGTTATCATTGTACTAGGTCATATCAACCCATTGCTTAGATAAAATGTTATCTGACATTAGTTAAGAATTTGGAGATAGGCTACATTATCATAGTGGCCTTTATAAGTTCCGGTTATTGTTAAGCTACAGAGCTTATATATAGCACAACAGTGTTGGTGACTATTTAAACTGGACGCCCAACCTCAAATTGCACACGTAGCTACAGTGCAACAGTTTTGAATGTATTTATTTAGTAATGGTATCAATTTCCTTAGTCAGTATGAGTTTCATTAAATAGTACATATTTTTCGTATCTTCCAATAGTTGATTTTCTTTACAATCGCAATAATTGAAGAGGTGGCCATAACAATGTTGTAACTTCCAAACTCATAACTTTTCAGGAGAGAGCAACAAAGACTAAAACCTATTATTTGTTTGCAACAATGTTATTTTTGTTTTATAAAATTCAAACAAATTGCTTTGTACATAAAAAACATGCTTATTGCCATTTAAAACATTAAACAACACTTTTAAGTAAACAATGGAATTTTTTACAGGCAACAACGTTGTAACATCATGGAAGTTACAACGTTGTTGCAGTTCAATCAAAAGTTACAACCTTGTTCCACTGTTACATGCAGACTTAGGAACAAAAATAATGAGTTTGAGTTTAGATAATACAAGAGGCATTGAACATTTTTTAGTTTATTCCATACAACCTTTACAACAGATCTAGTTTTTATTAATACTATACTTCTTATTTAATATCTTATCCTACGTAGAAGAAAAATTAATGTAAAATAATAATATGATAGTCTTAGATCACAGATTACTTCTGGCTCTTCACAACAAAGCTTGGTTATCTTAGTTTCAAATACTTATAGTACTACTAAAAATAATTTAACAATGGTCAGTTTTAAAAATCACAAACAAAATTTACTTTAAATGAATATTTTGTTAATATTGTTTTAAAAAATTAACCATGTTGTGTAAATATAAGAAAACATTAGTTTTCAGTGATTAGTTTTTTATTAAAAGACACTCTTATCAGGCGGTAAATATTTACACATGTCAAGGAGATCACTTTTCTTTCCTTTTTTTAATTGGTAAGGGAGAGTCATAGGCTGGTTTTAACATATGTACATCTTTAAAAATGTGCAGATTTATTTTACTAATGGACCTACAAAGTTCTTTTTACGTTTTTTCAGACTCTTCTGGCTAGAACTAGCTTCTTCACAGTCATCTAGTTGAGGTTCCGTAAGAGGATAATGTTCCCAAGGCTGCAAAATATTGTGAGATTTTCGAGCCATCCCAGTGGTTGGATCATTAGCAGTTATCTTAAAGCCATAGAAATTTGGTTACTTTCAAACCTCCAGTTTTCTTCATAATTTTTTCTGCAGGGGAGAAATCTTTGAAATCTGACAGATCCATGCAAATTATGTCAAAGGGATTACTAGGCCTAGCAGCAAGAAGAACTTCTTTCCACTCCATAGGGCAGTGTACAATAACAGTTTTCTTCTGTCTTTCTATTAAACTAAAATCCCTATAGCAGGGAAGAAAAACTATGGCCACTTACAAGAAATTTCTGATTAATTTCTGTAAAAATATCTACAGGTTAATAAAAGTTGGAACATGATTAACATTGTCCAGTTATTGTTTTGCCCAACACAACGATCAGACCAAACAATCAGCCTCCTACTTTCATGGCATTCAAGACGACTGAACTTTGTAGTGACATATTTTAGAAAACATGAAGCTATTTCAGTAGACCCTCTTGCTCCAACAAGAGTAGATTCATGCCACAACATCATTGTGGCCTGGCCTGTACCTAAATCGTGGATTGCATAGTTGTATGTAGAATACTGCCTCTGATAGAACATTGAAGAATGTGTTAAAGTTGGACAAAATAAACACTTGCTGAAGATCAGTGCATAATACAACAAGATTATCATTATTTTTGGCAGCTTCTTGATCTAATCTAAGATTTGCATAACCAGCTTCAGCTTTCATATGATGCATTTTACTGTCAAACTCTAAAGATTTCAGTTTTTCTTTATCTGCTGTGTGACTCATTTCCAGAAAAAATTAATCAC